>NW_026623030.1:23033763-23714326 GCF_023065955.2 Ursus arctos
CAGGGAGCCCGACGCAGGGCTCGATCCCATGACTCTGGGATCACGCCCTGAGCCGAAGGCAGACGCTTAACAGCTGAGCCACCCAGGCGCCCCTTTTAAGCTTTATTTTTTTAAAGTAATCTCGACACCCAACGTAGGGTTTGAACTCAGAACCCCGAGATCAAAAGTCAGATACTCTACCAACTGAGCCAGCTTGGCACCCTAGGGGGATACTCTTTATGCGCTGATATGAGTGATCTCAAAGAGGCGTTGTCTAATAGGAAAAGACAAATTTTAAAAGGACTACAAAATATAACATATACATATGTTTGCTTATGTACTCCTTCACTATCTCTGCAAGAACGCATAAGAAAGTTAGTGATGGCAGCTGTCTGTTGGAGCAGAAATGAGTGGTCGGGGCATAGGACGGAAGGAAGACTTTGCACTAAATGCCCCTTCATGTCTTTTGAATGTTGAATCCCCTGAATGTAACACTTATTCAAAAATACTTAAAATTTGAAAAGAAAAATGCAGTTGCCACCCACGCTGGGGAGTTGCTTTATCCCTCCTCTCTCACTCATGGGATTGAGGGAGAGCATAGTTCCAGAATGATCTATCTAAAAAGGAAAACTGGTTCTATCATTCCTCTTTATGTCGCTCCTCTGGTTAAAGTCCTTTAATGACACACAGCTGGGTATATTGTATAATGAGTAAATAAATGAACCAATCACCTTTCATCTCTTAATTTTTATGTATTGACATGGAAAAAAATCCATGTTAAGTGAAAAAAGAATATTGCAGAATATTGTCAAGGATGATTCCATTTTTGAAAAATAAGATAATTACATATACATAAAATTATATTGCATATTAGTATACTCATGTATATACTAACATATATTAGCATATACGTGTACATGATTATTGGTCTAGAAAAAGAAAAAAATCTAGAAAGAACCGAAACTTGCTGGTTCTCTGTCTTGATCTTAGTGATAATTACATGAGTATAAATGTGGGTAAAAATTAATCCATCTGTACTTAACAATCGGATATCTTCCTATATATATAGTTATAGCTCAATTTTTAAAAAGAAAAAAAAGATATACCCCCAAATATTATTAGATGCCATCTTCTGGGCCAGTTGGGGTGATGAAATTTTGATTTCCAATGTACAGCTGAATATTTTACAACAAGCACATAAATACGAATCCTTTCAAAATATATACCTTTTAACTCATGTTTTATTTCAGATTCTTTAGCTTAGTATGCAAAGCCTTCTACTGCCTCCACTACCTCCATCCTTCATTCCAACCACATCAAACTATTCACCTTTCCAAATGTGTCAATGTGTTTCTTACCTCCAGGTCTTTACCTATGCCACTCTCTTTTCCTGAGACATCCTCTCCCACTTCCTTGACTCCTCCCACCTACCTAACCTTTTCTAGTCACTTGAGTCTCAACTGAAATGTCACCTCCTTCAGGAAGCCTCCCTTTACCCCACCACACTAGGTCAAATGCTCTAGAAACACCTCAGAGTTGACTCTGTCACAACACCTGACTCACTTGTCCACCTCACCATCCAACCGTGAGCCTCTTCAGGCAGAGATTAGAGTGATGGGGCCACAAGCCACAAACCGTCTGGAGCCACCAGAAGCTGGAAGAGGTAGGGAAGGATCCTGCCCTAGAGCCTCCAGAGGGACTGCACTCCCCCTCATACCTCGATTTCAGCCTGATGACGCTGATGTGAGACTTCTGGCTCCCAGAATAAAAGAATAAATTTCTGTTATTTTAAGCCACCAAGATTGTGGAAATTTGTTACAACAGCCTTAGGAAACAAACATAATTGATACCTCCTTTCTAGAAAACAGTTTGGCAAAACCAAATTATAAACTTGGTTATGTGCATAACGATGAGCCAGCAACTTTACTCGGGATAAACTCTGAAGAAACATTTGTCCACATCCCCCAGAAGACTTATGTAAGAACATTCCTTGCAGCATTGTTTATACGGACAAAACCTGGAGACAAGTTACATGCTCCTCCACAGGAGAATGAATCAACTGTGGCATATCCACATCACGGAATAGTATGCAGCAGGAAAATGAACACGCTGCAGCCATTTGCAACAACAAGCAAAAATTTCACATACCCAAAGCTAAGTGGAAGAAACAAGTCACACAAAAAAATATGAACAGTATGATTCTGTTTACGCAAAGCTCAAAAACAGGTAAAACTAAACAATACATTGTTTTGGTGTTTAAACTATAAAGAAAAGAGGGGAATCATTAAAGCAAATTTCCAGACAGTGTTATTGGAGGGAAGGAAGGGTCTGCGGTGGGGGAACACACAGGAGGCTTCTGGGTAAGGTGACCATGTATTTTGTTGATTAACTGGCATACTTTGGGGGATGAAAATGAAGGTGCTAGTCATAATTATGGCAGAAAACAGGTACAGGGGCGCCTCCGTGGCTCAGTTGGTTAAGTGTCTGCCTTGGGCTCAGGTTATGATCCCAGGGTCCTCGGATCCAGCCCTCCATGGGGCTCCCTGCTCAGCGGAGAGCCTGCTTGTCCCTCTCCCTCTGCCTGCCGCTCCCCCTGCGTGTGCTCACTCTCTCTCTCTCTCTCTGGCAAATAAATAAATAAAATCTTAAAAAATAAAACAAAACAAAAAGCAGGTACAAACCCAACTGTCCCAAACAAACCAGAACGTAAGATCATCCTACTTCTGAGACATAGATTTTCTTTTAGGGCCTTGTTGGTGTAGATATGGGTATTTGTTTTTACTAGTGCTTTTCAGACTGGACAAATACATTTTCTATATACAACTTATTCCAGAATCATTTCTTTTTTCAACCAAATAAATGAATAAGGTGGGTTCCAGAATCAGTTCAGTTTTTAGTAGCAATTCGAAATACAGAAACAGTCTCTTGACTAAATTCAGCAGAAAGGGAATTTACTACAGGGAGAGCACTGAGCTCACACAATTGCCAGAAAGGCTGGAGAAAGAGGTCAGAAAACGCACAAACAGAAGGCAGGCGCACAGCAGGGCCCACGGCCAGAAGCTGGCCCGGACCAGACTGCTGAGGACACGCAGCTCCGCCCACTGCGGCTGGCGCTGCCCACCCAGCCAGGCCGGGCCAAGGAACGCTCCTGCCAGCCTCCCTGCTACTGCCATCCCTGGAGCCCAGATGGTGTTGCCGCTTCCACACCACCCGCAGTCCCCTAAATTTTTCCTCGTCCCTGCTGCTTTGCCGACTCCATGGTCGAAGCCCTCAGTGGGTGCATCAGACTGGTCGAGCCAGCTGCCAGGGACGCTAAGAAAGTGAGTACTGGCCCACTTCCGCTTCTTTGGGAGCGGGCGCTGACGAGAACCATTACCTGAGGAAGTCCCAAATTCAGGGTGAGGGTGCAAAGGCCCAGCGGCTGAAAAATGGAAAGCCCACGACGTTTGCGAGGTGCGTCAGAGACCAGGAACAACGCCAAAATGGATCCAAAAGGATCTAGGGGATCTTAAAGGTGGCCGAGTTCTAGAATTTTAGAATTCCCCTCACTAGCTGGGCTCTGGTTAAGACTTCGAGTGAGGTTTCTATAGTTAACACCTAGGTCGGTGTTAGGGTTATGGTTAAGAGAAGCGGCCACATGTATGGAAAACAAACAGCGCTTGGCCAAACTGCCCCCCGCCCCTACCCTGGACCCTGGTTCTAGACCAACTGGATCACTGATTGGATCAGCAAGGCCACCTGATCCAAAGCTAGTCAACCCATTGGCTAGACAGTAACCAATTAGATATTGTGTCTCCGGCAGGTGCTCCCAAGCTTCCTCAGTGGGCGCTGTGGCTCTTGTTTCTGTCCTGTTTTTGTTTTTGTTTTTCATAACAGCCCTAGGCGAAAAGAAAAACGTAACAGTTCCGTTTATTAAGTAGCTAGCTCCAAACAACTTAGTCAGTCATTATGGCCTAATAACTTAGACTTTGAAAAGATGAAAGAAAAATTTTTTATTTCATTCTTAAATAACCACAATTGCTGTCTAATGGGATGGGTGTGCCTGTTGAGGCGCTGCACGAATTCTCAAACCTTGGAAACAGATTGGGCTACACCTTCTTTCCTGTTCCAGGTTGATTTTCAGGTAGTAATTGCTTTTTATTACGACATCCACGGAAAATCCACCTTGCAAAGATATGACATCATGGAAAGGAATGTCATGGAATCTAATGCTGAAACTAGCTTGAGCTACCCTGAACTAGTAGTTCAAGATGCATCGGGGAGATGTCAACTATCATAGTATGTGCCTTGAAAATGTAAAATACGACGTGGTGCCCCTGTAAGTTTGCTGCAGAGCCTCTGGGTGCCTTGGCACACAATTTGAAAATTGCTGCTCTAAAGCATAAACTAAGAAAGGCAGGAGCTGGTCAAATCAGGGTAGGGTCAGATGTTTTCATGCTGACAAATAATCAGAGAAAACTTATTTGCAAAGAGAAGAGGAAGAATCAAAATATAGACAAGCCAATAGGCCACAGAAGGAGCAAAAAAGAAAGGGCAGTCATCTGATGCACTACTACCTGCGAGATCATAGATTGCATGATCTCACCCCAGCATCCATGTCTGACCTTGAGCTCCTGATCTGTTGCCGTAAACTAGCTCCTCCCACCATCTTTCTAAGACTCACAGAGTGGTGGCAGCTCCATCCTTTCAATGGCTCAAGCCAAAATTTTGAATCATCCTGACTCTCTTGTCCTCTTTGGACCATCCTTAATTCTCTTATTTTCTCACATCCTACACCCAATCCAATCCGTTAGCAAATCCCATCTTCACTTGCCTTCAACATAAATCCAGAATCTGACCACTTCTCCCCATCTCTGTGCTGTTGACTCAGCCACCATCACCTCTCATCTGGAAAGGCTGTGACCTCCTCACTGCTTCTACCTGGTCTACTCTCAGCCCAACAGCCAGAGGGATCCTCTTTTTTTTTTTATTACAAAATTTTTTAAATTTCCTGTTTCATCATAATCATATAGGTTAATTTTACATTCTATTTCATAATATATATGCCTTTATTTTACTATTAAAGTAATACTTTTTAAAAGTTAACAATAGAAAATTTATATGTATAAGTATATATATATAAACAGAAAATTCATATATATTACTTACAATCAATATTGCTTACTTGATATTTGGGGGGTTTTTAGTTTTTTTACAATTTAAATTCAATTAATTAATTAATTAATATATTATTAGTTTCAGAGGTAGAGTTCAGTGACTCATCAGTCTTATATAATACCCAGTGCTCATTACATCACATGCCCTCCCTAATGCCCATCACAGAGTGATGATCCCCCCAACCCCTCCCCTCCAGCAACTCTCAGTTTGTTTCCTATGATTGAGTCTCTTATGGTTTGACTCCCTCTCTGATTTCGTTTTATTTTTCCCTCTGTTCCCCTATGATCCTCTGCCTTGTTTCTTAAATTCCACATACAAGTGAGATCATATGATAATTGTCTTTCTCTGTCTGACTTATTTCGCTTAGCATAATACCCTCTAGTTCCATCCATGTCATTGCAAATGGCAAGATTTCATTTTTCTTTTGATGGCTGAGTAGTATTCCATTGTATATATATACCACATCTTTATCCATTCATCTGTCAATGGATACCTGGGCTCTTTCCATAGTTTGGCTATTGTGGACATTGCTGCTATAAACATTGGGGTACAGGTACCCCTTCAGATCACTACATTTGTATCTTTGGGGTAAATTCCTAGTAGCGCAATTGCTGGGTTGTATGGTAGCTCTATTTTCAACTTTTTGAGGAACCTCCATAATGGTTTCCAGAGTGGCTGCACCAGTCTGCATTCCCACCAGCAGCATAAGAGGATTCCCCTTTCTCCGCATCCTCACCAACATCTATTGTTTCCTGACTTGTTAATTTTAACCATTCTGACTGATGTGAGGTGGTATATCATTGTGGTTTTGATTTGTATTTCCCTGATGCCAAGTGATGTGGAGCATTTTTTCAAGTCTGTTGGCCATTTGTATTTCTTCTTTGGAGAAATGTCCGTTCGTGTCTTCTGCCCATTTCTTAATTGGATTATTTGTTCCTTGGGTGTTGGATTTGATAAATTCTTTATAGATTTTGGATGCTAGTCCTTTATCTTTTGTAAATATCTTCTTCCATTCTGTTGGTTGTCTTTTGGTTTTGTCAGCTGTTTCCTTTGCTGTGCAAAAACTTTTTATCTTGATGAAGTTCCAGTAGTTCATTTTTTGCCTTTGTTTCCCTTGCCTTTGGAGACATGTCTGGCAAGAAGTTGCTGTGGCCGAGGTCACAGAAGTTGCTCCCTGTGTTCTCCTCTAGGATTTTGATGGATTCCTGTTTCATATTTGGTCTTTTCCATTTTGAGTCTATTTTTGTGTATGGTGTAAGAAAATTATCCAATTTCATTCTTCTGCATGTGGCTGTCCAATTTTCCCAACACTATTTGTTGAAGAGACTATCTTTTTTCCATTGGATATTCTTTCCTGCTTTGTTGAAGATTAGTTGCCCATAGAGTTGAGGGTCCATTTCTGGGTTCTCTATTCTGTTCCATTGAACTATGTGTCTGTTTTTGTGCCAGTACCATGCTGTCTTGATGATTACAGCTTTGTAATAGAGCTTGAAGTCCAGAATTGTGATTCTACCACTTTGGTTTTCTTTTACAACATTCCTTTGGCAAACTGGGGTCTTTTCTGTTTCCATACAAATTTTTAGTATTACTCATTCCAGCTCTGTGAAAAAAGTTGCTGGTATTTTGATAGGGATTGCAATGAATGTATGGATTGCTCTAGGGAGCATCAACATTTTAACAATATTTGTTCTTCCAATCCATGGGCATGGAATGTTTTTCCATTTCTTTGTGTCTTCCTCAATTTCTTTCATGAGCATTCTATAGTTTTCTGAGTACAGATCCTTTGCCCCTTTGGTTAAGTTTATTCCCTGGTATCTTACGGGTTTGGGTGCAATTGTAAATGGGATCAACTCCTTAATTTCTCTTTTTTTCTCTCTCATTGTTAGTGTACAGAAATGCAACTGATTTCTGTGCATTGATTATATCCTGCCACTTAGTAAATTCTTATGTGAGTTCTACAATTTTGGGGTGGAGTCTTTTGGGTTTTCCACATAGAATATCATGTCATCTGTGAAGAGTAAGTTTAACTTCTTCTTTGCTGATTCGAATGCCTTTTATTTCTTTTTGTTGTCTGATTGCTGAAGCTAGGATTTTCTAGTACTATGTTGAACAATAGTGGTGATAGTGGACATCTCTGTCATGTTCCTGACCTTAGGGGACAAACTCTGTTTTTCCCCATTGAGAATGATATTCACTGTGGGCTTCTTGTATATGGCTTTTATGATACTGAAGTATGTTCCCTCTATCCCTACACTGTGAAGAGTTTTAACCAAGAAAGGATGTTGTACTTTGTCAAATACTTTTACTGCATCTACTGAGAGGATCATATGGTTCTTGTCCTTTCTTTTATTTATGTAGTGTATCACATTGATTGATTTGCAGATGTTGAACCACCCTTGCAGTCCAGGAATAAATCCCACTTGGTCTTGGTGAATAATCCTTTTAATGGACTGTTGGACCCTATTGGCTAGTATCTTGGTGAGTATTTTGGCATCCATGTTCATCAGAAATATTGGTCTATAATTCTCCTTTTTGATGGGGTCTTTTCTGGTTTGGGGATCAAGGTAATGCTGGCTTCATAGAAAGCGTTTAGAAGTTTTCCTTTCATTTCAATTTTTTGAAACAGCTTCAGAAGACTAGGTATTTATTCTTTAAATGTGTGGTAAAATTCCCCTGGGAAGTCATCCGGCCCTCTTCTTTGTTGGGAGATTTTTGATTACTGCTTCAATTGCCTTGCTGGTTATGGGTCTGTTCAGGTTTTCCATTTCTTCCTGTTTCAGTTTTGGTAGTTTATACGTCTCTAGGAATGAATCCATTTCTTCCAGCTTGCCTAATTTGTTGGCATATAGTTGCTCATAATATGCTCTCATAATTGCTTGTCTTTCTTCGGTGTTGGTTGTGATCTCTTTTCTTTCATTCATGATTTTATTTATTTGGGTCCTTTCTCTTTTCTTTTTGATAAGTCTGGCCAGGGGTTTATCGATCTTATTAATTCTTTCAGAGAACAAGCTCCTAGTTTCATTGATCTGTTCTACTGTTCTTTTGGTTTCTATTTCATTGATTTCTGCTCTAATCTTTATTAATTCTCTTCACCTGCTGGGTTTAGGCTTTATTTGCTGTTGTTTCTCCAGCTCCTTTAGGTGTAAGGTTAGGTTGTATTTTTGAGAACTTTCTCGTTTCTTGAGAAAGGCTTGTATTACTATATACTTCCCTTTTAGGGCTGCCTTTGTTGTATCCCAAAGGTGAACAGTTGTGTTTTCATTTTCATTTGTTTCCATGAATTTTTAAAATTCTGCTTTAATTTCCTGGTTGACCCATTCATTCTTTAGTAGGATGCCCTTTAGCCACCATGTATTTGAGTTCTTTCCAAATTTCCTCTTGTGATTGAGTTCCAGTTGCAAAGCATTGTGGTCTGAAAATATGCAGGGAATGATCTCAATCTTTTGGTACCAGTTGAGACCTGATTTGTGACCCAGTATGTGATCTATTCTGGAGAATGTTCCATGTGTACTTGAGAAGAATGTGTATTCTGTTGCTTTAGGATGGAATGTTCTGAATATATCTGTGAAGTCCATCTGGTCCAGTGTGTCATTCAAAGCCCTTGTTTCATTATTGATCTTCTGCTTTGATGATCCATCCATTGCAGTGAATGTGGTATTAAAGTCCCGTACTATTATTGTATTATTATCAATGTGTTTCTTTAATTTTGTTATTAATTGGTTTATATAATTGACTGCTCCTATGTTAGGGGCATGAATATTTATAGTTGTTAGATCTTCTTGTTGGATAGACCCTTTAATTATGATATAGTGTTCTTCTTCATCTTTTATTACAGCCTTTGGTTTAAAATCTAATTTGTCAGGGTGCCTGGGTGGCGCAGTCGTTAAGCATCTGCCTTCGGCTCAGGGCGTGATCCTGGCGTTATGGAATCGAGCCCCGCATCAGGCTCCTCCGCTGGGAGCCTGCTTCTTCCTCTCCTACTCCCCCTGCTTGTGTTCCCTCTCTCCCTGGCTGTCTCTCTCTCTGTGTCAAATAAATAAATAAATAAATAAATAAATAAATAAATAAATATTTTTAAAAAAAATAAAATCTAATTTGTCTGATATAAGGATTGCTACCCTAGCTTTCTTTTGATGTCCATTAGCATGATAAATGATTTTGCACCCCTCACTTTCAATCTGGAGGTGTCTTTGAATCTAAAATAAGTCTCTTGCAGACAGTATATTGATGGGTCTCACTTTTTTATACAATCTGATACTCTGTGTCTTTTAATTGGGGCATTTAGCCCACTTACATTCAGAGTAACTATCGAAAGATATGAATTTAATGCCATTGTATTACCTGTAAAGTCACCGTTTCTGTATATTGTCTCTGTTCCTTTCTGGTCTAAGTTACTCTTGGGCTCTCTCTTCACTTAAAGGATCCCCTTTAATATTTCTTGCAGGGCTGGTTTGGTGATGACAAATTCTTATTTTCTGTTTGTCTGGGAAGCTTTTTATCTCTCCTTCTACTTTGAATGACAACCTAGCTGGATAAAATATTCTTTGCTGCGTATTTTTCTCATTTAGCACCATGAGTATATTATGCCAGTCCTTTCTGGCCTTCCTGGTCTCTGTGGAAAGGTCTGTTGCCTGTCCAATGTTTCTACCCTTGTAGGTTACAGACCTCTTGTCCCGAGCTGCTTTCAGGATTTTCTCTTTGTCTCTGAGATTTGCAAGTTTCTCATTATTATATGTCAGGGTGTTGACCTATTTTTATTGATTTGGTGGGGGGGGGGGTTCTCTGTGCCTCCTGGACTTGAAATCCTCTTTCCTTCCCTAGATTAAGGAAATTCTCTGCTAGAATTTGTGCCAATATACCTTCTGACAGAGGGATCCTCTTAAGATGGAAGTCAATTCTAGGCTCTGAACCCTTTGATGGCCCCCATCTTGCTCAGAGTCAAAGCCAAAGCCCTTAACGTGGCCATGCAGCCCTACAGGAGTTAGTCTCAGGCACCTCTCACAATAGCATCTGCTGCTCTGGCTCTCAGTTCATTCCAGCCATCCCAGCCTCCTTGCCATTCTTCAAACATGTCGGGCACAGTCCTCCTCAGGGCCTTTGCACTGGCTGTTTTCACTGCCTGGAACATCATTTCCCAGATACCCTCACGGCTTACTCCCTCACTTCCCTTAGTCTTGGCTCAAATGTCACTTTGCCAGTGAGTCCTCTGCTGACCTTGTGTATGAAACAAAAAGAACACCTCCCCCTCCTCACAGCACTCCCTGGCCACTCAATTTTAGGAGGGATCACTTGAGTTGTAGGAACTGACAGACTCAAATGAACTCATGTACAAAGAAGTATATTTAAATAATTCATTTTTTTTAAAACAAATACATATTGTGCAATCTATGTGCCAGACATTAAGCCAGGCATTGAGGGTAAATTGGCTGCTTCAGTTCAAAGGTGGCCGTCTCAAATTGTGGCCAACACAATCAGTGTCTTGGACCATGTTCCCCAGATAACTATCCTCCCCTATTCAGAAAATACACTAGGAGGTGCTTAGAACTGCCTGGGAAGTCTGAGTTGGATTGTCTGGGTGAAGCCCCATTCCAATCACCATTCTAGGCCTAGAAACTGCATTCATCCTGCCCTGCCCTGCATGTCCAGCTGCCATTCAGGACTGTGGTAGTGAGGCTGGCCCAGGGAAGTGCTCAACTCCTTTAGTCTGTGGGCTGGCAGGGAAATCCCAGGGGTGAGCCGCCACGGACATGAGTAAGAACACAGTCCAGGCCATGGGTGCAACTTGATTTTAACTTGTAATATATTTAGACATATGGTATGTGGGTCTCCATTTGTACTCTTATTCGAATAGGATCTAGATTCTGGTACAGGAATGGCAAATTATGGCCACCATGACTGTCCCCTCCCAGACCATGGCAGACATCAATAATGGATCACAGCATTCCTTCTCCTTGAGATGTGGTCTCAGAATTCCTTCGCACATAGCACTCTGGGAAGCCACTACTAATCATCCATCAGTATGAGAGTTGCAAGGGGAGTTCATTCCCTGTTCTAGCACATTCTACATGGCAGTCTGCTCCGTGCCCCCACAGTCTGTATCAAGAAGTCTCATTCTTGTCCAGAAACTTTTTTTCTCCTGAGAAAAAGAAACCGCTGATGCTAGATGTTTGTGGAAAGTAGATAAACACTCAAATGCTGTCTTTGGTTGCTCCTCAGACGGTCCTGATATTCTACGGAGAAAAGAAAAAAAATGAATAAAATAATTTCCCATTTGGGGAGCAATTACTTACATCAAAACCATTTTTTAAAGCCCACTCTTTCCTCTGGAGAGACTAATGTTTTGCATTAAGGCCTAACACAACACATTCTGACTCCCAAGATTTTTTGGCAGAAATGAAAATCCTGATGGCTCTTTTTGTTTGGTTTATTTGCTTCTCCTTGTGGATCTGTTTCTTTGCCTTTTTTCTCTGTTTGTCTCATTCTCTCTTTCTAGTCTCTGCTCTTCATGTGTATTTGTCTCTCCCCATCTCAATCTCTCTGTCCCTCTCCACCTCTGTCCCTCTCTTCCTTGGTGGACGGGCAGCCAATCTCTCAATGTGAATCTGTCACTTGAAGTATGTATGTGTGTCTGTGTTTCTTTGTTTCGGTCTCTGCACGTGGGTCTCTCCGCTCCCAATCTTTGTCTCTTTCTCTCTCTCTGTCCAGTCGTGTCTGACTTTCTCTGCATTAGTCTCTCCATCTCATTTTTCTGTCTCTTCCTGTGTTTATATCTCTGTCTCTATGTGAATTTCTCTATCTCTTTCAGTGTTTATCTCTCTCCATCGTGCTGCTTGTGTCTCCTCTCCCTCATTCTTTTTCTCCCTCTTCCCCCCACCTCCCATCTGCTTCCCTCCCTTTGTCTTTCTATCCATCTCTGTATGCTTGTGTCTGTCTCTCTCTCTGAGTATCTCCATCTGTCAGTCTTTCTCTCTCTGCCTTTTAATCTCTTTCTCTCTGCTTTTCCTCCTCCCCCTTGCCTCCAATCTACCCATGTTTCTCTTTTTATATTTCCCTTTTTTATCCACTAGAGCACTAAGGTTGAGTCCAGATAGCAAAACAGTGACTGTAAAGTGAAAAGTCACCCAGAGGTTTCCAGGCCACCAGATGTGCAGCATATTTAGACTGAACAGCTGGATAATTAAACAACTTCCTTGTCCCCCCACCCCCACCGGAATGTCAGCCGCCAGGGCGTCTCAGACAGCCTGTCTATGTGAGGACATACGCGTGTATGTGCCGGAGTGTTCCCTCCTGAGATTCTGTGCAAAAGTCACCGTTCTCTCGAAAACCCCATGCGTATTCTTTAATGTGATCAGATTCATATTTCCTTTCCCACAACCTCCTTCTTTTTCCTCCTCCTGGATAGTCTGGCTTAGAAGCCTGGTGCTGTTTGTTGAAGCATCTCAAAGACCTTCCACCTATGTCCTGTGATCTTCATCGTGATCTCATGAGTGAGGTGTTGGGGACGATAAAATAAAAAGAGGTAACAAAGGTCTAAAGGAAGCCGTAGAGAAAGCTGGCAAGAAAACCCTTAAAGGCAGGGCACTGCCTTATTCTTGGCACTCTTTTACTGATGGCGAAACTGACAGGCAAACTCTGGGGTCCAGAATCTCAACAGAATTAGTGCACAAAACCAGAACGCTCAGCTCCCAGCATGCAACTCACCTCCCAGCACCACAGACCAGCAAAACTGGGTAAGACCTGCAGATGGGACATTGTGGGACAGCGGGCATCACCTCAGCCTCTTGCATCCAGCAGATGGCCCTGAGCTCAAATCCCCCCTCTGGGACTTAGAAGCTCTGTGGTCTTGGGCAAGCCTCTGTTTCCTCACTTGTAGAAGGGAGATGATAATAGCATCTGCCTCGGAGGGATGTTGTGAGGATCCAGTGAAACAAAACGTGGGAAGTTTCTGGATGATAGCAAATACTCAAATATGTATGTTGCTATTGTTAATATTAGAATTCGCATTCGTATAAAACTAATGCCCAAGTTCACACAGACCAGTTAACCGCAGATCCAGACTCAGCATCGAGATCCCCGAGCTCTGACATCAGTGTATCTGCATCAAGAGAGTTTCCTGCCACCTTCTCCGAACAAAGAAGCACAAAAACATTTTTTGAGCACTTTCTCTGTCCCAGACACGATCACAACACCATACACATGTTCACTTCATTTAATCCTCAAAACAACCCAGTGACATACGTCCCCTTATCGTCCCCACTTTATTAAGAAACTGAGGCCCAGAGAGCATAAGAAACTTGTCCCAGAACACACAGCTGGTAGGTGGCAGGGCTGGCTGGCACCAGAGTCTGCCTTGTACTCCCCACACCTGCCCTGTTTTCTGCTCAAATTCTTAGAGATTTACCCCAAATTATGGTTACGTTCCTTTAGCTTTCTCTTTCTCGCTCACCTTTTGCTTATATAAGTAACACGTGAATACGTTCTCAATGGAAAAAATTGGGGGCATTACTGCAAAGTGTGCTTTGATGTTACCCCTAAGTTCCACTCTTTAACAACTTGGTAAGAATCCCTCCAGACTCTCTCCTGTACATTTGCATACGCACTTACTGCCGTTTGTCAGGCCCTTTTTGCTGGGCCTCTAGAAAACAGTAGTTGAGGTAGCGACCCTGTGATTGAAGGAAGGTGGTGGGGCCTGAAGATAGTCTCACTTTCTGTTTCCTAGAAATCGGTTACCTATAAATATTCTGAAAGCTTCCGGCAGGTTGACTTGGCCAAGGTCCCAGTGATTTGGATGCATAATAACTTTTCTTGGCTCTACACAGAGACAGAACCAGAGAAGGATGCATTTATCTTGGTCATACAGCAGCCACTCCCCACATACGGTTCTGAGCCCTCGAATGTGGCTGGTCCAAACAGACGTGCTGTCAGTGTAACATACACTTCAGATTTTGAAGCCTCGTGTGTTAAAAAAGAGGATAAAATATTTCATGAATACTTTTCTTTAGACTGATGACATGTTGAAATATTTTGGATATATTGGGTTAAATAAAATATAATAGTAAAACTAATTTACTTGTTCTTGGGGCACCTGCCTGGCTCAGTCAGAAGAGGATGGGACTCTTGATCTCGGGGTTGTGAGTTTGAGCCCCACATTGGGTGTGCAGATTACTTAAATGAATAAATAAATAAAAACTTAAAAAAATAATTTAAAAATTAATTTCACTTGTTCTTTTCACCTTTTTAGTGTAGCTACTGGAAAACTTCATATTCCACATATGCTTCACATTCTATTTCTAATGGGTGGTACTGTTCTAAACAGTTGCTCAAGGAGACACTCTATCTTTTTTAAAGATTTATTTATTTATTCCGGGGTGGGGGGGGGGAGGCAGAGGGAGAGGGAGCAAGAGTCTCACGACCCTGAGATCATAACCCGATCTGAAACCAAGAGTGAGCTGCTTGACCCACTGCACCACCCAGGTGCCCCCAGATACTCTATTTAAAAAAAAATCACTGAAAAAAGTAATAATAGTTAAATTGTGTTGAGTGCTCAGGGCCAAATAGCAGGCTAAACACTTCCCATCGGTCATCTCATCCATCCCCTCACATAGCTGTATGAGGTAAGCACTATTGTGAGCTTCATTTTACAGGGGGAAAAACTGAAGCTCAGAGAAGTGAAGTTATTTGCCCAAAGTCACACAGCCAGCAAGCAGTAGAGCAGCAATTTGAACACATCACTCATGGGATTAACTCTGCACAGCGACAGATCAAGAAAGCCGTTCATGGGGACTCACCTCAGAGTCAAGTGTGGCCAGAGGAGGCCTTTGAAAAGTTTGCTGGCATTGGGTAAAAGGCAGAAGTCCCAAGAGAAATGCAAGCCCATCTCACTGACAGGCTTGGTGAGATCTTCCTTAGAAAGTTTTCTCTAATATTTGTGCTTCCTTCTTCCTTTAGTAATAAAACCACACAAGGCCATCCAGATTAGAGATTACACTTCATCATAGCTCCACTGCAGCAAGATATAACCACATGATTACCTTCCAGCCAATGGGATGTAAATAAATGTATGTATAAGTTCTAGAAAGTATCCTTAAAAGTAGGAGACACACCCTTCATTTCCCCCTTTACAAGCTCTCCATGGTTGGAATGCAGATGTGATGGCAGGTGCTATAGCAGCCATATTCTATCACAAGAGGGGAGGTACATACTGGGAATAGACGAAAAACAAGATGGAAGTAGCCTGGGTACCTGTTGATTATAGAGCTGCTGTTTAGCCCAAGGCTGCCTAGTTGTACCTTTACATGAAAGAGAAATACGTTTCTGTATTATTTCAGTAACTACTAGTTGGATCTCATTATTAAAGCAACTGAACTTGTATTAAAACTAATACAGAGCCACTGCTCAGAGTGACAAGTTGTAGACTGAATGGAGTGGAGAAGAAAAGATCAGTGGAGAGCTTGGTGGGAGTGTTAGACTGCTTCAGATGGCACTGAAGGCATTAGAAGGGAGATGGCGGCTATAGAAATTAAAGGGTTAATGTCTCAGGACCGTAAAGCACCATGCAGAATAAGCAGGAAGGAGTTATCCAAATGGTCAAGTGAGTGATTCTGTAAATTGGGGTTAAGCTCTCTAAGCCTCAGTCTTCATATCTGTAAAATAAGTTGATAATGCTAATGCATTGGATAAAATCATAAAAAAGTATTGTTGTGGGGATAAAATAAGACACAGTTCTTAACATGATGCCTGGCCCATAGGAAGTGTACAATATATGGTGGTGGTGGTGGTGGTGGTGGTGGTGGTGGTGGTTGGTACTTCTTTCTATAACTGGGCTGGCTGGTCTTCTAGCTCTCCTGCTACTGAAATGCCTTTCTACTGGTTGCCCAACAGGAGGCTGAAATGGTGACAGCCTATTCGTTCCTTGGGGAGGGGGTTAGGGTGGTATTTTAAGTGCTGATGGGAAAGAGCTTAATATTTGTGACCAAAAGGGCAGACGTAGTAGACTGTATTATTGTTCTCAATTTTTCACTCCTTCCTCCTTTCCCTATAAAAGGATTGTATGTCACCACCCCCACTTGGCCATATGACATGCTTTGGTCAATAGGATTTGAGGGGGAGTGAGGCACATCACATCCAAGAGAGAGTTTTAAGGGGGTTTAAGGGGAAGTCTTCTGCCACAAGAATGGGCATGTTCCTCAGGCACAGAATGAGAAGGTACACTGAGCAGAGCCCAGCAGAAGCACAGACATCAACGAGAGCAAGAAATGTGTGTGTGTTGTAAACCATTGAAATCTTAGGGTTCTTTGTTATGCAGCAAAGCTGATTGACACATTCACCCCCAGATTCTGAGAAGGTTTGAGTGCTTTGGAGAAAGGCAGACCTTGGTTCAAATTCCAGCTCTGCCAAGTATCCAGTGTTGGGTGCCATTGAGCAAATAAGTCACTTCACTTCTTGGGGCTGCATTGTCCTCATCCGTGATATGGAAATGATAAGAGTGCTCCTACATCATAGGTTACGGTGAGGATTAGATCATGTACACAAGGGGCGTGGTGTTGAGAAAGGGCTCTGTTCAGAGGAAAGAGAAAAGTCTGAGGCACGGTCTTTTCTCTTAGGTGGAAGGACCAGTTCAGCTGACATTTCCGATCCCAGGCCTGACCGACGCCTGATCCTGGGCCTCAAACTGGGATTCTCTGAGTCAGGCTCTGGCAAAGCACCCCTAAATAATCTGGAAAAAATAATTTAGGACAAGAACCCCACAACAGCGTCTAGTTTAAGCTACATCGGCTTCCTTCCTCCACCTTCCTCTTCCCAGCCTTGGGTCTCTGAAAGAAACCCTCCCCCTCAAAACCCACAAGAACAGAAAACCCACAGCTGGAGGTTGCCTGGCTTGAACTCTGAAAACTCATAACAAATGGCAATTCGTTTGTGCTGATCTTATCAATAGATGTCCTTCCTGTTAGGCTGTTTGAAAAGAGAAATTGGTCCCTAGTCAAAGTTTGCCTGCTCTTGGCTGGACTGGATGACCTTGAAGTTTCAGGCAAGTTTTTATGACGTGGAAGTGGCCCATCTAAGAGGTCTGTGAAGACACGTTACACTCGTGTGCACATTCACACACGTATACATGACAACATATACACTCGCACTTGAGAACTTTCCTTGGCAACCTGCAGATAACACATTTCTCTCCCCACATCATGCCCAGAGCATAAAAAATAATTTAAAAAAATACAAAGCAGGATGTATACCATATATTGATTTTGATTCAGCCAGTTCCCTGCTTAGGTGACCTCTAGGTTTTTTTCTAAGTTGCTTGTTTTGTTTGCACTTACAAACAACGTTGATCTGTATAGGCAGTTAGTGGTTAGGACTTTGGACTCTTAGTTTGAGTTTCCCCTAAAGAGACTCAGAGACAAGGATTCTACTGCAAATTACTTGAGAGGTGATTCCAGGAAATATCAAGAAGGGAGTAGGAAAGGAAGGAAGTTAGTAAGAGTACACTTCACCAAACAAATTACCACTATGGGCAGCTGGGACTCATTCCTGCTGGGGAGCACTGGGAACCATAGAACATGCCTCAGAGTTATCCCAGAGGCGAGGGGGCTGGGGTATTTATCCTCCAGAGCAAGAACTCCTGTCAGTCATTGGCTGAGGGATGCTCCCACGCTAACTCCCTGGCACTTCTCATTGGCCCCCACACTTGCTGAGCCAGCCCTGGTGGACAGAGTCAAGTCCAAGTGCTGGCAGTTAGGAGGTCTGAGACCTGAGGGAGCCAGGTGAGGTGCCTGGGTTGCAAAATCTAAGGAGGTACTCACTTTTGGGTTGTGCAAGCGTGGGGCGGGAGGTTTGAAGCATCAGATGGGCTTGCACGGAAAGGTGATTACTGGAAGGAGGTCAGGGAGGCGCTGACGGTGTCTGCTCCAGGCTCTGCAGCCAGGCAACCTGGGTTTGAATCCTAGCTCAGCCACTCAAGGGCTACTTACTTAACTCCCCTGTGACTCAGCTTCCACATCTGTAAACTGGGATAATCATAGTCCTTACCTCATAAGACTGTTTGGGAGGGTTATACAGGATAGTTCACATAAAACACTTAGAACAGAGCTGGGCACAAAATAAGTCTCCCGTAAGTGTTAGCTCTGATAACATTGCCATGAATATTACAGCACACATTTCCTGACACAGATTTTGAGAATTAAGGAAGCAAGATCACCTAATAGTTAAGAAAAGGACCTTTTGAGTCAAGCAAATGAGAGTTCAAGTTCCTGATCCACCACTTACTGTGTGACCCTAGACTAGTCACTTAACCTCTCTGGGCCTCAGATCCCTGATGTTTAAAATCATTACTAAATAATAACACACTTTACCACAACTAAAAATTTTTTTTCTAGTAAATAAAAAGGTGCACGCAAGGTGCTTCTGTAAGCATTGTGCCTGACTTGAAGTAAAGTGTGCAATAAATCTTAGCTGTGACTATTGCGTGTTCAATTTTCCATCCAAGCAGGAAGTTGCTGCTGTGTTGGAGGAGGCAGGAAGATATAATTCACTCAGCAATATTTACTGCACACCTGCAAGTTGCAAGATGCTAAGATGGAAAGTGAGGGCTATTAGAAAGAAGTGTTAACACTCCATCTTGGCCCTTGTAGTGCACTGGAGTATTTTTGTTCCTACTTTAATAAAATCACACATTCAGCCCTTTGCTTTGCTCCTCCCTGGAGTGGGCAGAGTAAACTTTCCAGCAGCCCTGAGATCCAAAGCCAATTCAAAAGAAGGCAGAAAAAAAAGCTAGAAAAGCTTGGTCTCTGATGACTTTGCGGATCCCCCACGCAAACCGTGAGCTGCCCACCCATGAACCTGTTTTCATATGAGAGAAAAACAGAGTAACATGTGCTTGAGTGTCTGTTATATGCAGCCGAAATTAATCCTACGGTATACATCTCTGTCTTTTATTTTCTTATTTTTTATGCTCTGGGTATGGCATGGGGGGAGAACAGTGTTACCTGGAGGTTACCAGGGAAAGTTCTCAAGCCTGGCAAGGAGGAAACAGTTTCTAGGCTGACTCCGGCAGAGTTTTGCTGCCCTGCCTGGCCTCTGGAGTCCAGCCCTCCTCTTAATCTCTTATTCCGGTCAGAGGCCTCCAACCCCTCTTCTGCCATAACCCCGGGTGCCTCCTGCTTTCTCTAAAGACATGCAGCAAACACATCCATCTTTTCAGATCACGCCTGAGGCTGGAGAGGATGAAGAGCGGTTGGAGCTGCCCCCCACCAGCTCAGCCTTCTTCCCTCTCCTCTCTTTCCTGTCCTCACCGGGCACCGGTTCTACTCACAACACACCTGTCCATCTTCCTGCCAGGCCCATTAATAGAGCAGCTGGGCCTTTATATCCTGACTGATACATTTTTTTTTCTTGTGTCAGGAGATGTCAGAACTGCTGGACAATTTTCTGGCTCAGCCTAGGACAGCAGGGTTAGAAATTTGGAGAAAGGAGGCCAACCACTATCTTCAAATTCAGCAGCCATTTACTGATCACCTATTCTGTTTCTCTACCCACCCACCCCCATCTTCTTACCTTCTTCAAGGAAAAACACCTTGATTTTCCTCAGGGCACCCCCCTCCCCCACAACCAATGGTTCACTTTTTCTGCCTGAAGGCAACTCCACTTCCAGTGCCCAGGATGATCATGTGACCTGGCCCTGGCCAATCAGAGTCTCACATGCCCCTGGCCTCAGATTGCCAATCCACTTTGGACCACTGAAGAGTCAGATCAGGACTTCTGTTCCGTCTGTTAGCCACGAGTTGGCTCCCTTCTCATCTGGTCTTGGAGTTGTGAGAATAGGGAGCTGCTAGCATCCATCTTTCTACCCACAGGGCAGCATCTAATGAGGAGAGTGGAGTTAGCACAAAAGGAAGCTAAACTGAGTGGAGAAATGAGAGACATAGAGTGAGGCCAGCCCTGTTAGCATCATTTGAGCTCCTGGATCAAGCTACACCTGAATGTTTCTTAAATTATGCATGCATTCTTCATTCATATAAGCAATTAACTTCTTCACTTAAGCCACCTGGACTTCAGTTTTCTGATTCTTGCAATTAAAATTCCCAATTTTCTATCTCCTTTCCCTCATTACATCACCCTACAACATTCTATATAGTTCACTTATTTATCCTGTCTATTGTCCCCAACATTCCCCCAAGTGCTGCGTAAGGTCAGTAATTTTTATCTTTTTGGAATGGAGGAGAGGGATTCTGTTTTGCTTACTGCCATAGTCCTAGAACACAAAATAGTGCTTGGCACCTAGGAGATGCTCAATAAATATTTTTTAATAGAAAAATGGAGTCCTGAATAGTCCTGATAGGAGAGATAGATAGATAGATAGATAGAAAACCTCATTTGGACTTTGTTCCCATTTTGCAGATAAGGAAAACTAAGGCTGAGAAGTTTAATGTGTCCAGAGTGACTGGCCTAATTAATGGGCAATCTGACATTTACACCAAATCTTTCTGGCTCAAAGTCCGCTGGTTTTACATTACATTGCACTAAGGTTCCCTTTATCATTCTGAAACAACATAGTCACAATGTCACCATGACAACTACCATTTACTGAACTCTTGCGGCTGCCAGGAAGACTCTCAGCCCTCTGCATGAATTGCCTTATTGAATCTTAACTCTCTGCTCCGCACCAAAGTAGATGCCACGAATTATCCCAGTTTACAGAGAAAGACATCGAGGTTCATAAATGGGATCAGTGCTCTTATAAGAGAGCCCACAGAGCTCTGTCAACCCTTCTGCTATGTGAGGACACAGCAAGGAAACAGCTCTCTATGAACCAGGAAGCAAGCTCTCACCAGAGACCCATTCTGTTGACACCTTGCTCTTGGACTTCTGGACTCCAGATCTGTGTGAAATACATATTTGTTGTCTCTAAGTCACTCAGTCTATGATAGGTTTGTTATAGCAGCCCAAAGGGACTAAGACATATGTATTACTTAGTCAGAAAAGTAAAGCAAAAGACAGAAACTTAAAGGTAAAAAATAAAATAAAAGTACCAGGTATTCCAAAGGCCAGTGTTTTTCAAATTTCTTCACAACATTTGCCATATCTTTATGCCCTCTGTATTATTACATATTGAACATACTTAATCAACTTATAATTCTTGTACTTAAAATCTATTTAAAAAAGAAAATTTTCATAAGTGGAAATTCAGTGTCACTTGCCATAAATAGAAGACAACTGTACCTACATAAACTTTGAAGACAAAACAATGTCCTTAAATTCTAACTGGATGTTTTCTCACCTAAAGACTGGACCTGAGGTCTAATCTCGCTTTATTAAAAAGAGGTTATCAGGGTTAGGACACTGTTAAAGACTTAGCAGCACCAACTGAGACTTTCTTCTTAAGAGCATCTTTTCTAATTAAAATATTAAATTAAAATTTAAAAGTAACTCACTGCTCCAAACATGGGGTTGTCAGTGGAGACCCATGGGTCTGGCACATGTTTTTGTAAATAAAGTTTTATTGGCTCACAGCCACACTTATCCATTTACATATCGCCTGAGACTGCTTTTGTTACAGTGGCAGGGTTGAGTAATTGCAACAGAGACTGGCCCAGAAAGTCAAAAATATTTACTATCTAGCCGTTTATTGAGAAAGTTTGACAACCCCTACTCTAAATCAGGTAATTCAAATTCTGTGGTGTGGATTTTTTTTTTTTAAAGATTTTATTTATTTATTTGACAGAGATAGAGACAGCTAGCGAGAGAGGGAACACAAGCAGGGGGAGTGGGAGAGGAAGAAGCAGGCTCATAGTGGAGGAGCCTGATGTGGGGCTCGATCCCAGAACGCCAGGATCACGCCCTGAGCCGAAGGCAGACGCTTAACCGCTGTGCCACCCAGGCGCCCCTGTGGTGTGGATTTTTATCACCTTCTAGGAGAAGTGTCTCCTTTTAACCAAAAACTCATTGCAGTCTGAAAATGTCAAATGCCAACATCAAATGCCATCCAGTTTGTGTTGAAAGAGGCTCTTTATTTATTTATTTATTTTTAGATTTTTAGATTTTACTTATTTATTTGAGAGAGAGTGAGAGAGAGAGAGCGTGTGTGTGTGTTTACTTGCAGGGTGAGTGGCAGAAGGACAGGGAGAAGTAGACTCCCCGCTGAGCAGAGAGCCTGATGAGGGGCCTGATTCCAGGACCCTGGATCAGGACCTGAGCCAAGGCAGCACTGAGCCATCCAGGCACCCTGCCCTGAAAGAGGCTCTTTAAATGCAAAATTCCTCCCAACTTTCTGAAGGCAACAGGCCAGAAATGCCTCCCCCATCCTGAGTGAGGAGGTAAGAAGAGTGGTCAGAGCCCCTTGTTTCCCGTGGGTAGGTTTGCTAGGGGTAGAATTGTGTGCGACTTTATTCTTTCCATTTCTCTATATTTTCCAAATATTTAACATATTGAATTACTTTGCTTAGGCTACCTTAACAAAGTACCACGGACTGGGTGGCTTAAACAACAAACGTTCACTTTCTCACAGTTCTGAGGCCAGAAGACCAAGATCAAGGTGTCAGTGGGGTTGGTGTCTTCTGAGATTTCTCTCCTTGGCTTGTAGATGGCTGTCTTCTCCCTATGTCTTCCTTCTCTACCCATCTGTATCCAAATCTCCTCTTTTTATTAGGACCCCAGTCATGTTAGTTTAGGGTTTGCCCTAATTACATCATTTTTACTTTAAGTACCTCTTTAAAGACCCTATTTCCAAATGCAGCCACATTGCAGTACTTGGGATTGGGACTTCAATATATGAGTTTTAGAGAGACATAATTCAGCCTGTAGCACACGTATTATTTGCATTCTTTAAAAATGGACAGTAAATTGCTAAGTATTTTTAAAATGTACACTAACAATTGTAGCAAACATTTTAACCTGAAATTTTTGTTATGTGAGTAATGTGGGTCTAATACTTTAAAAACTCAAAATAGTGCAGAAGGGTGACAAGAGGAATATAGACACCTACCTACACTCAATCCCACTCCTCCCTGTTGACAGTTTCTTGATATTTTCCAGGAATTTTCTCTACTGAACAAGGATATACAATATCTTCATAATTTTATTTTACAAACGTGGGATTATGTTTTATATATATGCTCTACAATTTGCCTTTTTACACTGAACAATAAATAAATTATTGTGTATTTTCCAAGCAGTACGTACATCTTGCACCCCAAACTCCACCTCAACACTTGCTTTGAGAAAACCCAACTTGCAAAGGGGTTACTTGGAAACAAATCCCAGACATCATGTCATTTCACCTATAAACATTTCAGTAGTTATCACTAAAAGATCAGTAAAAGATTTTATTTTTAAGTGTAACTACAAAATAAAACCAGAGGAAGAATATGGGTGGTGGTTTGGGGAAAGGAGGATGATGATTCTTTTAATTTCTATTTCTGTTACTGATATTGCAACACTGATTCGGGGCTTTGGAATATAAAATCAGTAAGGAGCCATTTGTTCCCTACTTCCATTCCCACCACCAAAATAGACAAAGTTTCATAAGCCCCAAATATCGTTCTGGTTTTCAACCTTCCTTAACCTGTAAAGCAGCGAGGCCAAAGAGAGTATCCCAGGCCCCAGGGGCTGCTTTCTTACCTTGCAGTGATGGACATTCCATGGGAAGGCAGAGGCCTGCTTTGCCCCATGGGATGCCCCACAGATGGCCACTGCTCCCCACTGTCCCCACATGCTGTCCTGTAGGCCTCAGCCAGACCTGTGACAAGAGGTTAAGTAGCAACCTTACAATGCATGCCTCCCCAGAGCCGAGTGCTCTGTTAAGCATTACCTAGATCATTGACTCCTGCCCCCAACTATTATTGTCCCCATTTTGCAACTATACTATTAATAGCTTCCATTCATTCGTTTATTCAACATATTTTTAGTGAGCATCTTGTATGTGCCAGCCACTGGGAAAACAGCCGTGAACCAAGCAGACAAAACCCCTGCCCACACAGTACAGAAAATGGGCACACAAAGACATCATACAATGGCAGAGGATGAAGAGTGACCTGGAGAGACAAATAGAGTAAGGTAAGGGGAGAGAGCATGATGGAAGGGCTGGGGAAGGAGGCTATTTTAGGCAGAGTGATCAGTGAAGTCCTCTCTGACAGCTGAGGGTGATGGCTGAGTAGAGACTCAAATGGAGCAATGGAACAATTATCTAGAGGAAAAAGCATTTCTGTCTAAGGCATGCTCTAGGACGGGAATATAGTTGAGATGTTTAAGGCATAGCAAGGAGGCCAGGGTGTCTGCCAGTGGCAAGCAAGGGAGAAGGTGGTGGGGACCTAGGCTGGAGACGTGATGCAGAGCCTGTCCAAAGCAGTTCATACCAACTCCCAAGAGCTGGGGGACATTGCATTGGTAGCTTGAAATTGACCATGGTGAGAATATTTACACCACGAAAGTTGGCCAACAGTGTATGTAAATCAGGGCTTTTTTTTTTTTCTTGGAGAGGGACTTACCAGCACACCACTGTTTGTAGGCCACAATTTGGAGTTTAGATTTCACTCCAAGTTTGAGAGGAATCCATGAGAGTCTTTGGAAGCAGAGAAGGCCATGATCATATTTCCGTTTCTAAGACCTGGTTCCTGCCTGCCAGGTGGAGAAGAGGCGGCAGGAAGGCAAGAGTAGAAATAGTTGACTTGGAAACGTATTCCCAGAGCACAGTGCAGTGGAAAGATCAGTGTGTCGCACTGGAGACCTACGGCCTTCCCGCCTCCGCAGACGGCTAGCCGTGTAGTCTTCACCAGTTTGAACGGTTCACATCCACAAAGTGATGACGGGACCCTTCTAAGAGCTGTAACTACATCAAAGTAAAGTTCGGTGAGGCATATGGAAGCCACAGGAGTTAATATATACAATGATGAAAAGTTAGTTTATGTGTTTTGCTGAGATTGGAAGTGTATCCTCATCTCCTTTACAATGGGGACTTCTGTTTCTGTCGTTCAACCAGTAATGCTCTTGCTGAGGTTCCCCCTCCCCACCCCCCAAAAAAGAAATTGTTACCTTTGGTCCTGCAGGCAAGAGATGACAGTGGCTTGGACTTGAAGGGGCTGAGTCTGGGATGCGTTGCATTTGCTGATGGATGGGCAGTGTGAAGTGTGAGCAAGAGAGCAGTGAGGTTTATTGTGACTGTTTGTGTGTTCTGGTTATCTATTGCTGCATAACAAAACACCCTGAAACATAGTGGCTCAAAACAATCACCATCATTTATCCAGCTCGCAAATCCGCAATTTGGGCAGGGCTCCGTGGGGACCCCTCATCTCTGCTCTACTTGGCATCAGCCGGGCCGGGTGGGGGTGGGGGGCTCAGGGGACTCCATGGATGCTGGACTCATCTGAAAACCCTTCACTCTCATTGTGATGGTTGGTGCCGGCTGTTAACTGGGCCCTCACCTGCAGCCAGAACATCCACATGGGCCTTCTGCACGTGGCCTGGCTTCCTCACAGCACAGTGGCAGTTTTCCCAGAGCGAGTGGCCCGAGAAAAAGAGAGAGTCAGGGGAAGCTGTGCTACCTTTCTTTCCCCCAGCTTGACTGACATATTATTGATATTTAACATACATAAGTTGGGGTGCCTGGGTGGCTCAGTCGTTAAGTGTCTGCCTTTGGCCCAGGGCGTGATCCCAAGGTCTGAGAATCGAGCCCCGCATCGGGCTCCCTGCTCTGCTGGGAGCCTGCTTCTTCCTCTCCCACTCCCCCTGCTTGTGTTCCCTCTCTCTCTGGCTGTCTCTCTCTCTGTCAAATAAATAAATAAAAACTTTAAAAAAAATACATAAGTTTAACATGTAGAAGTGATGATTCAGTACATGTATATATTGCAAAATGATGACCACAATTAGGTTAGTTACCACCTCTGTCAAATAATTATGAATGTAGGGGTGTGTGTGTGTGTGTGTAGTGATAATATTTAAGACCCACTCTCTTAACAACTTTCAAGGATACAATACAGCACCATTAACTATACTCACCATGCTGTGTGTTCGATGCCCAGATCCGATTTATCTTACAGCTGGGAGTTTGTACCCTTTGACCAACATTTCCCCATTTCCCCCACTTCCCCCAGACCTTGGTAATCACCATTTTACTCTCTCTGAGTTCAGCATTTTTAGATACAGCATATAAATGAGAACATAACGTCTTTGTCTTTCTCTGTCTGACTTATCTCAGGCTAGGAGAGAATGGGATGGCCTATCCTACTTCTGAGACACAGCCTCGGAAGCCATGTAGTGACTTCTGAGCTAGGCATGGTCCCACCCAGTCTCAAGGGTCAGGAACCTGGATTCCACCTCTTGGTAGGGGCGTGGTACGGTTCTAAAAGAGCAAGTGGAACTGGAAATATTGTCATGGCCAATTTTGGAAATGCCGTCCATTATGTTGTGTTTTAGGTACCCTGTGAAGCAGCCCATATACGTGGTCTCATTCAATCTTGCACTATTTTCACCTCATAGATGATACAACTGAGACTCGGAGATGTCACCTGCCTGAGGCCACCCAGCTACTAAGGGGACAGACAGGGGGTTAGGTCCAGGTAATAGGCAAGCACCAGCCAAGCTGACTTGGAAGTGGCAGAGAATGGCCTTTGGAGGGGAAGTCAGAGACAGGGTAGCCAATATTGGGGAACTGGCTGCTCCCACTCCCTCACAGCCCCTCTGGCCTGCCCGGGGTTAGCCTTTGTTTCCCAAATGGCTCTGAGACCACAGTGTTCCACTAACTACCAGGCTGTGAAGAGGAGATAAGCTTTGAACATCCATAGGCAGAAAAGACAATTTGCCCTGGGGCAGGCCCTGGGAGCCTGCTCTGGCTTAGCTCTGGAGGGCCCCGAGATCTGGACAGAACTTCCTGGCCAGGCTGGGTGTGGGCCAGTGTGTGGGCAGATGGAAAGGCTAGTGGAAAGCACTTACTCCAGAAATCATCAATATGTGGCTCCGCTTCTCAGCAGGGGTGCTGGAGGGCCAGGCATTCCAGGCCGCACAAATTCGAGATCCACAGAAGGCTTTCTAAGCTAAGCCAGCAGCCCCTTCACTGCAGTCGATACTTCCTAGGAGAAGAGGCCAGGTCAGTACAGAAACCAAGGTGGTCTCTAGGGAGCACTGGTTTCTCTGCCCCTTTGCCCCATCATCAGCTTCCGCAGTGGGCAGCACTCAGTGGTTTTCCAGCATGCTGGCAAGGAAACATTGGCTTGTTGCTGGCAAGGAGGCACTGGCTTGGGGTTTGACACCAGAAAAAATTGCCAGAATAATATGGGGAGAGGGGATGTCACAGAGTTTATTTTTATTTTTGTTCTTTGTGTTTCCTTTTTTCTTTTTATTTTTGTAAAGCTATCTCAAACTGTATATTAGTTAATTAATTATTCTTTTATTTTTTTATTTAGTAGGCTCCGCATCCAGCGTGGAGCCCAACACAAGGCTTGAACTCACGACCCTGAGACTGAGACCCGAGCTGAGATCAAGAATCGGTTGCTCAACCAACTGAGCCACCCACGTGCCCCTGAATAATTATTTTTTAATAAACCATCTCAGGTATTTACAAAATGATATCAAGTCCCCAAACTGGAAACAACCCACGTGCCTCCCAATAGGTGAATGGATAAACATATTCTTATCTATCCATTCTATGAATACTTGACAGAAATAAAAAGATATGTTCTATCGACACACATAACGTGTATAATCTTAAGACCCTTGGTGCTGAGTGAAGGAAACCAGCCATAGAAAGAGCTCACGCTGTGTGATCCCATTTATCTGAAACGCTAAAAAAGATAAATCTAATCTGTCATGGTAAAAAGCAAATCAGCTGTTGCCAGGAAATGGGTGGAGGCAGACTGACTACAAAGGGCATGGAGAAAATTTTGTGGGCGACGGAAATATTCTGTATCTTACTGGGTGGTGGTTCCATGGTTGTATTCACTGGTCAAAATTCATTGAACTGTACAACTAAAATGGGTGCATTTTATCATACCTAAGTTGTACCTAAATGAAGTTGATTTTTTAAAAGATTTTATTTATTTGACACGCACACACAGAGAGAGAGAGAGAGCATACGCAGGGGGAGCAGCAGGCAAAGGGAGAAGCAGGCTCCCCACCAAGCTGAGAGCCTGACGCAGGGCTCGATCCCAGGACTCCAGGGATCATGACCTAAGGCGAAGGCAGATGCTTAACTGACTGAGCCACCCAGGTGCCCCAATAAAGTTGATTTTAAACACAGTAATATAACAGGCTCCCACATAACCCACCTTCCCATTTAGAAAATAAAACATTAGAAAGGAAATTGCACTCAGTGTGTACCCATCCCCAATTCCTTCCTTTCTCCTTTCTTTCTAAATATGTTGTGGTCTTTATATTTTTATTGCAGGGAAGCACTTTCCTGAATATGATATGTATTTTTCTCATGTGTCTTTGTGCCTTTACTGCATCGGGTATATTCCTAAACCAGTATTTTTCAAACCACAGATTGCAACCCTTTAGTAGATTGTAAAATCAGTTTAGAGGGTCACACCAGCGTTTTATTTCATTTGGTAAAGATTCATTTATTTATTTGAGAGAGAGAGAGAGAGAATGGGGAGAGGGGCAGAGGGAGAGGGAGAGAGAGAAACCCAAGCAGAATCCCTCCTGAGCGTGGAGCCTGACACACGGGACTGGATGCAGGGCTTGATCTCACAATACTGAGATCATGATCTGAGATGAAACCAAGAGTTGGAAGCTCAACCATCTGAACCACCCAGGCACCCCACACAACCATCATTTTAAAAATTAGAGGGGTGCCTGGGTGGCTGTCCATTAAGCATCTGCCTTTGGCTCAGGTCATGATTCCAGGATCCTGGGATCCAGCCCTGCTCAGTGGGAAGTCTGCTTCTCCCTCTCCCCCTGCCTGGCACTCCCCTTGCTGTGCACTCTCTCCCTCTCTCTCTCTCTCTTTCTATCAAGTAAATAAATAAATAAACTCTTTTAAAAAATTAGGATAGACTAGGGTAAGATAGGACTAAAAAATAAGAAGAGTGTATCCCATGTAGTAGGGTCAGTATTGTCTTCTGAAACTTTTGCCCCAGTTTTACGTCTGTGTGTATGTGTACTGGATTGGGACATACGATATCTTTCTTACAGCACCACGTGCCCCCCCCCAAAAGTTTGAAAAACTCTGTCCTAAATATACAGTACTGTTGTGTCATTTATGTAAATAGTCTCCTGCAGAGCTAATCCTTCCCCAACTGGGTTTTGCAGACTTGACATTAGCTTACAGATATATCCATATTGCTCCATGCAGCTTGCTTTCATTCGTTTCCACCACTGCAAAAACATGCCTGAGTTATTTCTCCACCCTCCCATTATTGGATTTTTTTCTTTTGCCAAATGGGGCATTCGGAAAAAAAAATAGCTGTCACTAACGCCACCATTTCATACTGGGAAGGCCATTTTAATATAAATAAAGCTGGAAAGCCTTTACCCTCAGAATCAAAGGCAATCTTTTAAATGGAATAAATCTGGCTTTATAAAAATGCATTCCATTTGCCCCTGGGAGTTAAGATTGTTGTTTTTCTTCCTTGTTGATCGTTAGCTTGTTTGCATGTTGTTGTAAACTGGGAAAAAACATAGTCACCCACATACACAACAATCTTGGGCTACCTACTTCTGGGGAAGGGAGAAGAACTGAGTAGAATAGAGCAAGGGTTCCAAAGGAGTCTCAGCTATAATGTTTCATTTCTTTTGTTACCTAAAAACAAGTCTAAGTCAAACGTGACCAAATGTTAACATTTGTTAATTCTGGAGCATGAACAGGGTCATCCAAGCTTTGATCTAAGCTTTGAATAGTTCACCAAAAAAAAATGTTTTTAATAAAAAATTAAGAAATAGAAAAAAATAAATCAACAAATTGTACTCGCTCTAAGTTTTAAATAATTAATTAAAAATATTTCATCATCAGGGTGCCTGGTTGGCTTAGTCAGTTAAGTATCTGACTCTTGATTTTGGCTCAGGTCATGATTTCTGGGTCATGGGATCAGTCCCACGGTGGGCTCCGCACTGGGCATGTAGCCTGCTGCTTCTGCAGTTTGGGATTCTCTCTCTCCCTCTCCCTTTACCCCTACCCCCAACCCCCTGCTCATGCTCTCTTTCAAAAAAAAAAAAAAAAAACCACAAAACAACTTGTCACCAACCAGAGTTAGGAAATGTCCATTACAAGTAAAACAGGTAAAAGAGAGTTCGGTCTTCATAATTTAAAATCCAGACCTGCCAGCTTGTCTGTTTACTCTGTGATCTTGGGAAAGTCATTTAACATTCCTGGGCCTCGTGTCCCTCATCTGACAACCCAAATGTCCATCCACAGATGCATGGATAAACAAAAGGTGGCATATCCATACAATGGAATATTATTCAGTCAGAAAAAGGAATGAAGTACTGTCACCTGCTAATGTCAATGAACCCCAGAAACATCCTGCTCAGTGAAAGAAGTCAGACACGAAAGGTCACATAGTACTGAATTCCACTTAGATGAAATGTCCATGATAGGCAAATACAGGGAGATAGGAAAAAGACTGGTGGGGGCCAGGAGTTGGGAGGAAGGAGGACTAAGGAGTGACTGCTAATAGGTATGGGGTTTCTTTTGGGGGTGATGGAAATGTTTTGGAACTAGATAGAGGTGATGATTGTACAAAAAGCCACTGAATTGTACATTTTATTTTTTTAAAGATTTTGTTTATTTATTTTGAGAAAGAGAGGGGGAACACCTGCAAGAGCACAGTGGGGAGGGACAGAGGCAGAGAGAGAGGGAGAGAGAGAATCTCCAGCAGACTCCGAGCTGAGTGTGGAGCCTGATGCGGGGCTCGATCTCATGACCCTGAGATCAAGACCTGAACTGAAATCAAGAGTTGGTTGTTTAACCAACTGAGCCACCCAGGTGCCCCTGAATTACACACTTTAAAATGGTTCATTTTATGCGAACTTCGTCTCAATTTTAAAAAGGGGGAGGGCTGTGCCTTCTAGTGTTACTGAGGATGAAAGCAAACATGAATCCATATGCAAGGTCCCAGCACTGTCTGGCTGGGAGGCACCATTATTGCTCAAAGGGCCATCTCTCCCATGTGGGGGAAGGTGGGGCTGGGCTTATGTTTCACCTACGAAGTCAAGCTAGTGACTTGCCCAAAGCCACCCAGTGAATCCCCTGTGGACTTTGCACTAGAATTTGGCTTTTCCAGTCTGAGTCCAGAACAAGTTTGCTCCATTCTCCTTCTCCGACTTGATACCAGAATGGCATTTTACTGCTTATAAAATACTTTTCCCCTGGTGATTTTCTAACAGTTTGTCTTCAGAGGCTCAGCATGCCAGAATGGTGAGAGATTACGACCCTGAAGTCAGACAAATCTGGGTTCAAATCCAGGCTCTGTCACTTCTTAGCTGTGTGTCTTTGGGTGAGTCATTGAACCTCCCTGACCCTTGATTTCTCCATGTATAAAATGGAAATAATGACTTATTCTATGTATTAAGTGGGACTGAAACCAGAAGATATATATAAAGCAAGAGTTAGGTCAATGCCTAACACATTGTAAATTATCAAGAAATGATGGCTGTTAGTAGTCAAAGAAGCTACACGGGCAACGCACTTAACACATAGGGTTAAAAGTGACCGAAGAACAAAACAATTTCAAAGCCACTTTGTCACAGGCCCCAGATGCTTGAAAGCAGTGGTCTGCAACAGGGGGCATGGGAGAGGGAGTGATTTTGACTTTGCCGGGGACATACAGTGGTACTTGGAGACATCACTGAATGTCACTATTGGGGAGGGGGCATAGTTATGGCATCTAACAGGTAAAGGTCAGGGATGCTGCTAAACGTCCTACAGTACACAGGGCAGCGCCCCCCCCCCCCCGCCAGCAGACAATGATCTGGCCCAAAATGTCAACAGTGCCCAGCTTGTGAGACTCTGCACTAAAGTGAGCCTCCCATTGCTGGACTTAGTTCCAAATGACAGCGCGAGCCACTCTCCAGCTACTGGGAGAGCTTGCACAGTGAGTCACTTTGGGAAGCCAAGCAACTTTTAGCAAGGTGATAATCATCCTCATTTCTCTGTTGAGTAAGTCCAGATGGAAGTACATTTGAGGCCTTCTCAAAGGGACACACCCAACATCAACATAAACTCCATGAGGGCCGATGATGGTTCAAGAGATTTTGAAAGACCCATGGAAATCCTCCTCGTCAGACGCTTGCGGGAGCATCCCAAAGATTCTGCTCTCCCTAATCATGCCTGGAAGGCCGTGAGGACAGAGACTGGCACACAGTAAGCGCTCAATAAATGCTAGCTATTATTATCATTGTCTTCATTGCCACCTTGTTACTATTATCTCCCCAAGTACATTGGAAGTTATGTTCTCACAACCACCTTCGGAGATATGTGATATCGTCCCCATTTTGCAGATGAGGAAACAGAGACTCAGAGTAGTGATGCTGCATTTTTCATCAGCCCCCTCCCTGATCTCTAGCTGCCACTCTTACCCACAAGTCCCTTATCCCGACAGACACCAAAGGGATCTTCTTCTTTTTCTTTTCTTTTTTTTTTTTAAGATTTATTTTTTTATTTTAGAGGAAGAGAGAGTATGGGGTGGGGAGGCAGAGAGGGAGAGAGCGAATGCCAAGCAGACTCCCTGTTGAGCAAGGAGCCCAATGCCAGGGCTTGACCTCATAACCCCAAGAACGTGACCCGAACTGAAATCAAGAGTCAGATGTTCAACCGACTGAGCCACCCAGGCCAAAAGGGATCTTTTTCAAATGAAATCAGATCTTGGTTTTTTTTTTAAGATTTTAGTTATTTATTTGACAGAGAGAGAGGGGGGGCACAAGCAGGGCGAGCGGCAGGCAGAGGGAGAAGCAGACTCCCTGCTGAGCAGAGAGCCCGATGCAGGATCAATTCCAGGCCCCTGGGGTCATGACCTGAGCTGATGCTTAACTGACTGAGCTACCCAGGCATCCTGAAATCAGCTCTTATTTGGGAGAAAATGCTCTCTGGGTAATAATGTACCTACTTTTTTAAAATTTTTATTTTTAAATAATCTCTATACCCAATGTGGGGCTTGAACTTACAGCCCCAAGATCAAAAGTCATATACCAACTGAGCCAGGCCAGGCAGCCCTGTTTGTAATATTTTCTGATCCAGTGTTTCTTTATGATTCAGGTGTCTTAAAAAATGAGGAGCAATGCCATGTTAGATGTTAACATTAAAGGGAAACTGAGTGAACATTATACAGGAACTCTTTGTACCATCTTTGCAACTCTCAGTAAATCCCAAATTATTTAAAAATTAAAGGCTTGTTTTAAAAAAAGAATCAGATCATGTTACTTCTCTGACTAAAACAATACAGTGATTTCCCACTAGTCTTAGAATAAAATCTGAATGTCTTCTCATGGCTTCCTAGGCCCTAGTGGTCTGGCCTTTGGCCGTTTCTTTATCCTCCCCTCCCAACACTTGCCCCTCACACTATCCTCCAGACACTTTGGCCTTCTTTCAATCTACCAACACTGGAAGATTGCTCCTGCCTCAGGGCCTTTGCACCTGCTCTTCCCTCTGTTAAGAAAGCTCTTCCTCTATGTAGTTCTTCCCATGACTCTCTTTCTTATCCTTCAGATCTTGATTCAAATGTTAAATCCTCAGAGTCCCTCTCCCATGTAGTCATGTGACCCCTTCTAATTCTCTCACAAAATTCACCACTCTCTGAAATTACCTTCTTTGACTGGCTTCTCTGTTCCTGTCTGTCTCCTCCAATAGACTGGGAGTTCCATGAGGGCAGAGGCTATGTTGGTTTGCTTACTGCTGTGTCCCCAGCTTCTTACATGGGGCCCGACACAGAGTAAGGCCTCAATGAACATTTGCCAGAAAGAATACCAGTGTCTGCTAGTAATACTACAGGACATTGAAACAAAGCTGTGGACCTTGTCAAAGGCTTTCACCCATATTTTTTCCTATGGTTCTCTACTTTGTACAAAACCTCCAGAATACTCAGGCACGTCCAGATTTGCTGGCAAACCTCATCAACATCATTTCTTTTATCATTTAACAATAATCCTAATGCTCATTAAATTGAGATAAGGGAGAGAGAAGAGTTCACCCCCAACTTTCCAGAACAGAGTTCCAAATTATTGGTTAAGGGCCAGATGTAGCCCAGATATGTCTTGTCAGTCTCTATAGCATTTTAGAAGAATTTGAGTTCATGACCAGCCAGTTTAAAAATTGGAACTTTTAACATAAAAACCCACATGTCCAAGTTCTACTGAAAACTCGGAGGATCTGGCCACACTGCGCCTATTTCTCACATGCCCTCAATGGATTGGAACCGGAAGTGGCTAGCTCCTTAGGCGGATGGGGTGTGGGCTCTCCAGCTCACCGCAGTCTCTATCCACTTGGCTTAATTCTTTCCTGGTGACTGAATCCTCCTCAAAGCTGAAGTACCCCTAGAAATACTACTGAGTTTCCAAATATTTTGGCCACAGCCCCTCTTACATGGAAGCTCACCATATAAAACAGATCACAGTAGTGGTAGTTAATATTAAGTGCCCACTGTGTACCATGGCACTGCTCTGGTTGACGCAAGGGATGGGGGACCAGAACCAAATCCGTTCCCCGTCATCTCCAGCAGCCCCCTAAGAAAGCTCTGTGGATCCAAGGAAGAGCATTCCAAAAGCACATTTTAATCCACTGTCCTCATTATCTAAATAGGCAAAGTGAGGCGTAGAGAAGGGAACGGACACGCCACCTATTAGGCAATAGCCTTTCAGGAAAATACTTGTCTGCTATTCCTTAGGGAGGCCATTAGTATTGATAATGGGGGAAAAAGGCCGATAGGGGACCAGTTCTCTCTTCCAAGAGCTGTTTGCTGGTTTCTGGGAGCCATTCAGGCCTACTCTGTGAGTCCAAGCCATGCTCAGGCTCTCAGCCAGCTAATTCATGTAGTCATATGCCAGCAAAACTGGACTCAAGGGGAGTTGTCCAAGGAAGAACTGTTTGTGGATAGAGGCCCTCCCTATCCCCAGTCCAGTCTGAAGTCCTCCTCCAGCCCTGATGATGTCAACGGATATTTCCTGCCATATTGTGTGTGGGAAATCATGGCACTCTTTGCGGTAGAGACGTGTTTAGATCACCCCATTGGGTTCCACATTTATGTATCAGGGTTGTGCTAGGTGTAGGGGATTCACAATGGTGGTTTGTTAAATATGAACAAGGGGTTGGTTTCCAGCTGTTCTATGCATCAGCCCTGGCTCTGCAACTTCCTAGGTGTGTGACCTTCAGAAGACAACCTAGCCTCTCTCTATCTCACTTTCTTCATCTGTAAAATGGGGATAATAGGAATAGCACATAATTCCTAGGATTGTCTTAGGGATTTGATGAGATAATTTTTGGCACATACTAAGAAAACAATTTTAGTGTTTCTTTGTTTTTTCTCCACTGCACTTATCAGAAGCTGATATTTTTATTTGCATCTTTGTTTATTGTCTGGCTTACTAGATGACTCTCCATGAGAAGGGCCTTGTCTGTCTTACTCACCCCTGCTTTCCAGTCTAGAACAATGCCTGGCACAGAGTAGGTGCTCCATAAATATTTGTCTGCTGAATGAATCGCTGTCTTTCATATTCCTGCTCTAATTGCCATTGCGATGATGCACCGTGCCCTGGAGGAGCCCAAAGTCTCATGGAAACCAGCGAGAGCCACCCTGACCTCAACAGCCAGCTGTTCACAAGTGCTGGGCATCGACTCTGAATGTCACCAACTGGGCCCTGTGCCCTAGGCTGACAAACGACACTTGTGTATCTTCTGGTGGACAGAGCTACAGCACGGGAGAATGAATTTAAAAGGGGAAAGTGGAGTTAGAAGCTCAGCCAAGGCGGGGGGAGCCCTGAACCTCAACACTCCACCCCAACTCCCCCTGCCAGCAGCAAGGGAAGCAAGTCCGAGCAAGGAGCCGCCCGGGGAAAGCACCCTGCGGAGGATGGATGCCTGGGTGGTACAATCACCTCGGTGGCATTTGGGGATGGAACATGCATCCTGCGTGCCTTGAGAAACAAAATTAATTTCTCAGCGGTTGGGAAAGGGTTTTGCAAACTAAAACGCTGCAGGAGAAAACAGGCAAATGTAAAGGTCAGGAAAGAGAGCATTTGCTGAATGCGGGTCGCACTTCCAAACCCAGCTAAAGGCAACGCGCAGTAACACCCCCACCCCCGCCGCCGGAGGTGGCATATTTTGGGGGCTTCTTGGAGAGAGGTGCACTTGGAGTGACAGGGAAGCCAAGGGGAACGGGCCAAAGTCTCCTAGACAATGTCTACAGAAGCCAGGGCCGCCTGCACTACCCGCACTGCCCGCCCCTACAAACTCGCTCCTCTCTTCCGGCCTCGAGCTCCGACGCGCGAAATCTGCAAATTTTCCCTTTATCTGCTTGCACACGCTTGTTCTGTTCACCTTCGTCCTGGCTGGAATCAGGGTAATCGTTCCGGTGATTATATAACTTGCCGAGTTCAAGAAAGATAATCCAAAGATAGGAATGATGAAAAATTTCTGAGCGGATTAAAAAAAATTTCCCCCAAATGTAAAAGTTTCAGAAGGCACACACACACACACACACACACACACACAAATATACAAATACGCATAATCCCACCACTCAGAATGATAACTGTTAACCTCTTGATTTATCTGGGAGACGACTTTTTAAATTAGTGACCAAATAAACCTTTCCCTTCCCCCGACTCCAAGCAAATTTGATTCCAAAATAAGTCAACCTACTTCTCTTTCATACTCTGTCTCCACCTCTACCCCAGATTTATCTTAGGGGGTAAATTACAGGACCCCCGAATTCCCCCGGTGGGCTTTCACATGGCCAAGTCTGCAAACGCCTGGCCTAACGAACAGAATCTGGCGGAGGCTGCAATCCTAAGAGCGCACAGCTGCATCCTCCCCTTCATCTCCAACTCCCGCGTGCAACTTTGCAGCTCCCGCTCCCGCCAGGGGGCCTATTTGCTCGGCCCGTTTGGCGGAGGGATCCCGCGCGCGATCGCAATTTTGCTCAACCGTCTCCCTCTAATTCCCGCGCTCTGGCCCCGCCCCCTCCCCTCGCTCTGGTCCCGCCCCCTCCCGCGCGCCCTACGGCCCATAAAGAAGTCCCGGCCGGGCCGCTGCACTCCCCCGCGCGCATCCGTGCGCCGACCGAGACTGGCTAAGGAGTCGGCGGCCATTTTGTTCTTCTCGTGGTTCCAGTGGGGAGAGAAGGAGGAAGCAGGGAGCGGGGCGGTTGGGGGGGACCCGCCGCGGCTGCTGCCACCGCCGCCACCACCGCCTCTGTGCTCGTGGCGTGGGAAAGGAGGTGTGAGTCCCGGGCGCAAGCCGGCGGCGGCGCCGCTGCGGGAGGGTCGGCGGTGGGAAGGCGATGGCGGATATAGATAAACTCAACATCGACAGCATCATCCAACGGCTGCTGGAAGGTGAAGGGGTCGGCGGACGGGCTGAGGGGAGGTGGGCGGCCCCGGGGGCTCGCGGGGGAGGAGGGAGTTGGGAGGCCGGTTGGGCTTGCAGCGCGGAGGGGAGTGAGCCCCGGGAGTTGGTTCGTGGGGCCAAGGGCTGCAGCTGGAGGGAGGCCGGCTGGGGTCCCGCACTTGGCCCAACCCGCGGACCCTACCGGCTCCGCTCATTCATTGCTCGGAGGTGCAGCTTTCCTCCCGGAGATTTGAAAACTCCGCTCCCCACCCCCACGTTTCCGGTCCGTACCCCCTTGCGCCCCGCCAGCGGGATCAGCCTTTGGAGGAGAGAGGGCTGGGGGCCCCGGTTCGCCCTACAGGGCGGCGTGTTCCTTACTTTCTGGTACTCGTCTTCTCGGAAAGCAATTTGATGGGGCTGTGGATTCCACCGGCTTTGGGGGGCTTTCCTGTCTTATTTTTTGTGTGTGGGGCTGGGGTCGGACTGCCCATTTCTTGTTACTTGGTGACGAACATTCATACCTTCTGAGGATGTCGGAACCCATTCCCTCCTGCCTTCCCAAATACTCTTAAGTTATCCTTATCTTGAAGAGGTCTCCGCGCTCTTTTCTGAACGTGCCACTGAACATGAAACCAGCGATGGTGACAGTTTCGTTATCTTTCCAGTGTGCCAGGTTCTGTATTAAGCGCTTTGCGTTCATCTCATAATTACATTCATAGCAATACACAGCGTTTCTAAAGCGCTTACTATGTGTCAGACATTATTAGAGCAGTTTACACACATTTCATTATTTCTCCCAGCAATCTTAAGAGGTGGGTGCTATTTTTTTTTTTAAACCTGTTTTTCAGAAGAAACTAAGACCCGGAGAGGTTAAGTCACTTGACCAAGGTCGCACATTAGTGACAGGTTTCAAAGCCATCGGGAGCTAGAACTTCCTACATTCAACCCACCTTATGTTTGAAGGAAGGAGGTTAAGCAGAGGTTAAAAGAAAGCTTTAATTTTGGCTGACCTAAGACTCCGGAGGTGCCTGACAATTGATTCATATTGATGTGGGAGACAGATGAAGTTTGGATTTTAGAGAAGGTCGTTGAAGTGAGCTTTCCCCCACCCGAATTCCCAAGCCTGTCAACTAATGCTAATGTCTTTTTCTGAGACTTCGGAAGAATTCAAATCTCTTGATTTGGGCGCTAGTTAATGAGGATTTGGCTGAGTTTTAGCTGCTTTTTGCCTTTACACTGTCCTCCTAAAATACTGTATTGTAAGTGCTTGAGAGATGGAGTCCAGAGCAAGAACAGTTGGGGCAGCTCTGGTACTAGAATTTGCAGATCTTTTAAATTAAGTCATTAAAATGAAATTTCTGAAAATATCGTAATCCATCCTGGGTTTTTTTCACTTTTATATTTTCTTAAAATAAATGTGTCTGTAAAGTGCCCTGAAATGCTCTTGAGATGTCAGTGGTATTTGTGGGTGAGACCCTTGTCACTCATTCAGTACTTGGCATTTATTGTAAGAACTATGTTTTTCATCTGTTTTCATGCTAGTTAATACAGTCCTTTGATTTCTCTGAGGCCACAGTCAACCAGAAACCAGTTAAAACAGTTTTTTCTGTTTAAATACTTTCATTTTAGATCTTTAACTTTTGGATATCTGTGCAGGGTTATGTTTGGGTAGATAGGATGGGCTGTATTTCACTGAGGAAACAAAAAATTGGAATCTATGTTGATTAGAATCATCAGAACTTTAAAACCATTTAAGTCTTGTTAACTTAAGACCTATGTTGCTTATAACTCTATTCACATAACAGATTTGTTCATTTTAGTCTTGTTTTTAAAATCATGCTAAAAAATTTATGATAAACTTGGATCATCTAAAATGAGATCAATCATTTCTTAATAGTTCCTCTTTACATGCTATGGTGCACTTGAAAACCAGATTTTTTTTAATAGATCATTTTTCATTGAAATTAATAAAGCATTGCATTTTAATGTCTCTGAATGGGCACCGTATACTTCAGATTTGCTTTTTTCTTATCAGTGTTAATTTAGCAGAGAAATAGTTGAAGATGATCCATTGAGGATACAGATATACGTACACGCACACACACCCATGTTAGAAGATGTTGATAATAAATTTTGTGATTTTTTTTTTCTAATGTCCCCGAAACCTTTTTCCGTAAGATTTTTAATTAAGATGTAAGTATATCTGAAAACGGCATGAGTTTTGTGATCTTTTTTATATGTTCAGAATTGTCTTTTAAGACTGTGCAAGCTGAGTTGAGAGGTGGCTCAGTAATAGTACTAAAAAGGCAACTCAAAGTGAGGTCGTCTTTAAGAAAACCAGCATGTTGATTTGGACTACAGCTTTGCAATTCTTTTCTAGTCTAAACTTGAAGTAGTTTTTCCTTAAGTGAGGCAACACTTAGGTGACCCACCTTGGAAGCTTTGTCCAAGCTCTGCCTTGCTGATAATAAAACTTGAGACTAAAATTTGAAACTCCTTAGCTTAACTTATGTTTAGTTGTTTAAATAAGTGTACAGTAAAACTTGGGAGATTTAGAGAGAAAATAAGCCAGCTGTTGGTTTGGTCTGGTATTCCTACCATGTTGGAGAAAAGTGAGAGGGCAGAGTTTTTCTTTGTAAGTGACTTGGTTTGGGGAGCAGAGATGGCTAGTACTTTTCTTACATAGCAAGCCATGTAACTTATTTCTCATCCTGATTTGCAAAATGCATCTTTGCTCCGAAGATGACCATTGTCAAACTGCAAGACCTTGTCCGGCTGTGCATAATTGTCCTACTTACTTTAGTGATTTAAATACGACTTCTGCCCTGGCCCTCAGAAAGCATCTATTACTTTAATCCTCTGATGTGTAGGAGTTCATCTGAAAGTAGGGAGTGCTCAGATACTCTGAAACTATAAAATTAAGTCACCCATGTATTTAGCTTTTTGATGTAATATGAAACATGTTTATATTCTTTTTTTTTAAGATTTTATTTATTTATTCGACAGAGATAGAGACAGCCAGTGAGAGAGGGAACACAAGTAGGGGGAGTGGGAGAGGAAGAAGCAGGCTCATAGCGGAGGAGCCTGATGTGGGGCTCGATCCCATAACGCCGGGATCACGCCCTGAGCCGAAGGCAGACACTTAACCGCTGTGCCACCCAGGCGCCCCGAAACATGTTTATATTCTAATGTTAAAAAGGCAGCAGTGCTTGGTCTTCAAGATCATACAAAGGACAAAAAAAAGTTCTTAAAATTCTGATCAAAGAAAACAAAAGTAATCTTTTCTAATGAAACCTCTGCAATTATTATTTTTAATAGGTCAGATAATTTTAACAATTAAGAGGCTTTTCTTGGAAGCAGTTTTCATAGGGCACTTTGTTGATAAAGACGGTAATATCAAAGCTTGTGTTGCTAATTCCCTAATTTACATTTACAAGAAGTCTGTGTTTTGAGGCCCCCTGCCCTTCCCTCCCCTTGCAGCATGTTAGTAGTAGGCCTCATCCTCTCCCATGAGGTAGGAGAGGAAGGATCTCTTGGAGACCTGATCTGCAGCTTGCAGCAGTCCTAAACCACAACATGGAGAGGATTACTCTCCCTATGCCTGAAGTGTCCGCATGTTTGTCAGTAGTAGGGGGCATCAGTGAAATCTAACAGGATGGTGTGTGTCATGATGTGCTTGAGGGAATGTCAGCCACAAGAGCAGAGGCCAGGGTTTCCTTCTCCCCAGCTGGTGAAATGGAGGCGGTGCTGGGCCACCCATTAGTAATTCGTTGTCAAAGGTAGAGGTTGGTTGGTGAGATTGTTTTATGTCTTTGATACTGTAGTCCTGTAATCTTTGATCTGTTCTGCAAATTATGTGCCTGTGCCAGTCAGTTTACTTGAGGTAGGTGAGGATTACTGATCCTGAAGCAGGGCAGTGATTGATAATGATTTTGTACCAGCTTGACCGTTTCACTTCATTTACAATCAGGGCAATTAGAAGACCTTAAAGATTGAAATATGAAGGGGACAATATTCTGATGTGAATTGCTTTAAAACTGGGTCTTATTCAAGACGAATGAGGAAAGATTTCATATTTTTGGAGTTTATGGAATTCTGGGACAAATTATTAAGGTTTAGCATCAGACCCCTGTATCCAAGCATGTAAGAACAGATACTTACTTACAGGTCTTGATTTTTTTACCTGAAACCTCCAGTGTCTCCACTATTCTAGGGTTTGCTGGCACCCAGAGTGGGTGTCACTGATACTAAGCCTTACGAAAATTACTCATAAATTGTAGGGTCAGACCTCAAGTCTAATTAGTGGTATTTTATCAAAATGGGTTGTTAGACTGAAAAGGTAAACATTTTTCAGTAAACCGGTTTCACAGTAGTAGTAGAAAACTCAAGATACTTTGAGACCAGTAGTGTTTTCCAGCTATATCCTGAGTATTTGTCTTGAGAAAATTGATATCACCTCTAAATGTCCAAAGTATATACTGTGGTAGCATTGTGTGTCACCTGTACCTCAATAAAAAAAATTAATGCACAAAGTATAACAGCAGCAGTTAGGAAAGTCAAGAATGAGGGTGTGTGTGGTGCAGAAACAATTCAGGGAGTCCGAAAGTGGGAAGTCTTCCTGCTGGTGACTGCAATGAAACCAAATGATTCTTGATAACATTTTCGTGGTTTATGTTTTTTGCAGGAAAGAAATCAGTTGTTGGTGGGAAAGTTTTAATGTTGCAGATGTTCACGGTTGTTTGTCTTGGTTTGAGGTCTTCCTTTCCTAAATCTGTCATATTGTGTGAGGTTACTGATTCTGTCACCGAAATGAATATGATGTGCAGTAGTCTTAAGATTACCACCTACTTTAATAAGATTATCTTAAAACAGCAAAATCTGCCTCAGCTTATTTTTATGCTGGTTGTGCCATTCTTAGATTCTAAATCTTCATTATAATTCATCTGGAGCTTTTCTTTTTGTGCATGCTGTTCCTTTTAATAAGACTTACTCTTAACAAGGGACGTTTAATTAAAGAGCAAGAAGAATACTTTTTTATTATTCATAAATAATCCTAAAGTAGTCGTAAATTTCCTTGCATAGTTTTCATCTCTCCTTTGCTTGTAGCCAGGCTGTCAGAAAAGTTAGTGTTGCTTGTGAGAAAAAGCTGGCATTGCAGATAATCTCCGATAACATTCTTTTATTATTTCAAGTTTTTGTCAGTTTGTTTTTGATAAGATTGCATGGAAGTTTTTATCATACGCACGTGTTAGTGATTTGCCAGATAAATAGATAAGTTTCTTCAAACAGCTTTTGCTGTTGACAGCCATAATGCATTTTTCTGACTCTAGCCAGATGAAGAAAGGTTTTTACTCAAAAGTCATAGGTTTAAGGTCTAAATTGGTATATTAATGTATTGATCACTAACCTACACGTTTACAATGCCTACTGATTTCCATGCAATGCCTAGCATCTGGATTTATGAGAAACAGTCCCATCTGGAAAATGTAATTCTTATTTGTTGGAATATTTTGGATTCCTTTGGCAATTGTTGAAATAACTTGATATTTACTATTTGAACTACTTAGGAAGGTAACATGGGACACTCTTGAATTTCCTACCAAGGGTCTCCTTTTTGTGCATGTTTCTCCCATTGCACACAGACCACAGGGAGGCTTTAAACCTCAAGGTAAGTATTGGCTGATGTTTATTAAGTAGAGCTGCACTGTTTGTAATTAGAGATGTTTCTGTTTAAAATAGAGATGTTTTTATTTAAAAAGCCTTTTTTTAAATGGTATTGAAGATACTATCCTTAAGGTGAACTTTTAGTTTTATCTTTATGAAGGGATAGTTCTAGTCATAGCATTTATAACAAGCTGCAGTTACCTAGTCTTATTTTCTGTGTCCTCCACAAGAGAAAGGACGAGGTTCTTGTCCATCCTATTTACCAGAGTATCCCCAGCATCCATCAGAGGGTCTGGCACATAGTAGATACTCTGCAACTATTCTGTTGAATGTTTGAAGCGTGGTTAATAAATATTGATAGTCTTAACAAACAGTTTGCCTAATTTAGTTCTGATTTAATGCTTCTCATTTGTAAGAATGCTTTATGATTTTATATCCTGTCTCAGAATTTTCTTAGGAAGCAATGACCATATATTAGGGTTTGGGTAGTTTGTCCTATAAAAACTCCTTGGTTTGGAAGTTAAAGAACAAATCCTTAGTGGGGAGGGTAGTAGTGTGGTGGCAGCACCACTAGACCTAGAGTTCATAGGGGCCTGGTGTCCTTATAAGCTCTGTGACCTTGGACCAAGTCACTGAAGCTCTCCCAGACTGTAACAGAAGTAACAGAGTTAACTTCATAGGATTGTTGTGAGGATTAAGTGGCAACGTAAAGCCCTCTAGGGCATTGCCCAGCACATGATGAGTGCTCGGTAAATGTTAGCTGCAACTAGTAAGTAATTGTTATTTGGTGGATCTTGAAAATAGTGAAGGAGATTTATGCACTATTGGCCGATATTGCCATTTTTAAGAAATACCTGGTGTTTATTTGGACTGCTAAAACCCATTTTGAAATCTTTATCATCTAATTGTTAGACAAATCATCTTCAACATGAAATTTAAGAGTAATTCTAAATTTTTGAAACTAGAAAAAGATTCTATTAAAGGCTGATAGGAAAATGACACTATTGCTTTTTAAATTTTAAAACACAGACACAGGTTTTTTGCTAATCAAAAGTATGTAGTCTGGAATGCATGTTTACTTCTAATATCCCATGTCATCAGTACTTAGAGATTTATCCAGATTTCGTTCACACAACAGATTTTGAGCGCCTGCCACATCTGGCCGTGGGCATGTACACTGCAGAGCCAATCGTGTGGTCTTGGGGTTTACAGTCTACCAGAGGGTCCAGATGAATAGGTGGAAGCAAAATGGCATTTACGGTACAAAGTGTGATGTGTGCTGAGTGGTATCCAAGTGTTGTGAGAGCGTTTCAGAAAGTGTAAACTAGGCTTCGGAGAGGAGAGGAGGTGGATATGAGAGGCTCTCCGGGGCAAGGTAATATATAAGCAGTCTTGAAGGATGAGCAGTTATTTGCCAATTGGTAGATGATGGTTTTGGCAGAGTTTCTATTTTCATAATTTTATTGCTTGAGCTAATTGTAGGGAATTTAAGAAGCTTTGGGACCATGTTGTTTTTAATGAGCACTGTTCTTCAGATATAAAATCTTGATTTGTTCTGGAAAAACTGCATTTAATCCTTATTGCACATTAAGAATAAATTTTAAATTGTTAGCAATATTGCTTTTTACTTATCTGTACCCTCCACTCAGAGGACAAACAGGAAAACAGAATAAGAAAACTATCATAAACTATGTCTAAAGGTGGTAGTGGGAAGCCTCCATAACCAGTAAAATTTATATTAGCAACATTGGCTTAATCTGGTGGCATTGACTTAATGATAGCATTCATATTAAAAGTACAGCCTTCTTCCATATAGGTGTAGATTAATTATTGCACACTCTCTTGAAAGACTTAAAGTAGACCATTCATTCACAAGTGTGGGGCTCTGCTGAAAAAGATTGAGGTTGAAAACCAGAAGCTTCTAGGAGTCCCCTCCTAGCCAACAATAAAAGTTTCCTGCTGGGCAGTGTGCCCAAGCTTCTGGCTGACTTGTGGTATAATTGCTAATGATTGGGGTTTTCTGGCCAGTGAAGCAGGAATCCCACCGTCTTTCCATCAGGAGTGTTGCTTGAGTTCTTTACTGTGTGTGTCAGGAGAGAAAACTACTGTGGCTCTGGAAAAACCATTTTTTATTGCTCAGTTGCTATAGTATTATAAATATGTCTGTTTCATATCTTCCCTTGAAAATTATCATTACTGCGCTTTCCTCTTCGTTGCTTCTCGTTTCATAGTATTTTTATCAGAAGGAGACTGGCAGTAGTTTACTTCAGTTACATATTTTGGGGTGCAAACTAGTGATTTGCTCAAGGCTGTAGAACCAATACAGAAACTTGGGGCTGGCTCCCAGTGACTGCTCTCTCAGCATTTTCTTTTCATTGTGTGCTTCAAGAGTTTGGCCCTTCCCTCTTGTCATCTTTTCTTGTGTACTGTCTTTCATTGAAAAAGTAAAACCCCTTGACACAGTTTTGGGTTTCTGCTCAAAACTTTTTTCTTCAGAGAACTCAGGGTTTCAGTGGCTATTCAGGCTGAAGAATGGCTTTGCCTAGGACAGTATTTCTCAAACTTGGACCCAGCCATTTTTGATGGAAAAAAATTCTCAACAGACATCAGGTTTTTTACCTGTAGTTTTTATCACTTTGTGACATTAGGTATTTACAGAACAAAGCTAGATACAAACCAGTTAAACTTACTGCTTTTATTCACTTATTAGGCTGAACTGCTTTTATTCACTTATTAGGCTGAATGATTTTGTAAGTTGAATATAAAGTCTCCAAAACTGATAAAATTTAAATTAGCAACAATAATCTGATGGATTTTGTGGTTTTGCTAAAACTAAATCACTTTATATTGGGTTTAATGGTGGAAGGATGTAACCTAGCATTCGATATTTAATCTTTTCCTGTGATTTTGGTTCAGTTCTAATTCATAGAAAGCCTGCTTTCATAAATTTTTTGTACGAAACAAGTATTAAGACTGATTGCAAGTTGAGAATAATCAGTCCCTGTATTTAACTGTACCCTACCAGCAAGCAGGCCACTTTATAACTGTAAGGTTAAGGTAAAATTAGCAATTCAGTGCTATTTAATCTGTATTTAGTGACGGTCTAATTTGCTATAACCGGAATCAAAACAGAAAATTTCATTTCCTGCCTACCTGCTGATAAATCAACTGTTAAAGGGCTGGAGTGCTTTACTTTGATAGTGAGTAGAACTCGAGGGTGCTCGGATGTGGCACCACGCAGTGTCGTACCAATAGTTCTTTCTCCCTTTTCTTGTTTTGTATCTGTTCATATTACTAGGAAACCTTCCTTACGGCACTCACTGACATCCTTTGCCCTGTAAGGGCATAATTGTATTCACAGATGCAGTCCCAGAGATTGCACAGCAAAATATGTACAATAAGCCTAAAGTCTGTTTCAATGAAACGCAGACTGACACTTAAATTTTTTCAGAGAACTCTTAAGGAAATACCAATCATCCTCTGAAAAACACTGATGGGAGGAGGGTTCTGAGCATTTCCAGTCTCACCTTTTTTTAATTTTTTACTTATTTCTGAAAAATATTTAGAGAGAGGGGTGCCTGGGTGGCTCAGTCATTAAGCTTCTGCCTTCAGCTCATGGCGTGTTTCCAGGGTCCTGGCATCAAGCCCCACATCAGGCTCCTCCGCTGGGAGCCTGCTTCTTCCTCTCCCACTCCCCCTGCTTGTGTTCCCTCTCTCGCTGGCTGTCTCTCTCTCAGTCAAATAAATAAATAAAATCTTCACACACACACACACACAAATTTAGAGAGAGCATGTGCATGCAAAGGGGTGTGGGGGGGGCAGAGGGAGAGGAAGAGAATCTCAAGCAGACTCTCCGACACAGGACTCGATCTCATGACCCCGAGATAACAACCTGAGTCAAAATGAAGAGTTGGACGCTTAACCAATTGAGCCACCCAGGTGCCCCTCCAGTCTCACATTTTAAAACAAGATCCTTAGAACCAACTCAGTAACATGACTGTCTCTGAAATCTTCTGCTATACAAATACTAATTCATGTATAAGGCTGGAGAAGAGAAGACAAGACTGGAGGCAGAAAGAGATGGCCTGGTGGGCAGGCTGTAGGTGAACAAGGCCATTTTGTGGCTTGGATGCAAAACTGAGGCCTTGGGCTATGCCACAGCAAGTCTGATTTCAGCAAGTAGCAAAAGGAATACTTTTCTAACAATATTCATACAAAGAGTGTGGCCCCTTGTTCAGGATACTGTAACAAAGCCTTCGTATAGAAGATGCAACTAAATACTGAATGAAATCCTCAGATTTTACAGTTATAATTATGCATTAAAACCATGTTCTTTAGAAGTGTTATGAAAATAAAGTCAGCCAGAAAGCCAGTTAAACTGTTTTCGCCTCCTCCTTATTAAAACTTCTGCGTTTTCAAATATTTTTAATTTGTATGTTAAATTGTATTTTGATTTCATTTGACTAACTGGAGTTTTTCTCCCCTATAGTGAGAGGGTCCAAGCCTGGTAAGAATGTCCAGCTACAGGAGAATGAAATCCGAGGACTGTGCTTAAAGTCCCGAGAGATTTTTCTCAGTCAGCCTATCCTACTAGAACTTGAAGCACCACTCAAAATATGTGGTAGGTTTGGGCACATGAACAGTTGCCTTTAATTATGCTATTGATTAAGTGACTCGAGGATATATAGATGCCCTTGTATTAGCCAGCAGAATCGTTTGCTATTTATGAATAACCTGGAACTACTTAAAATTAAATAATTTTAGCTTTAGAATTAATACCTTTAATGGACTCAGTTTACTTAGGTGTGCTTCAGATTTTCTAAAAATTATTTCACTAAAGGAATATAAACATTGGAGCAGAAAGGAAAGAAATGATACCAAATGGAGATCTAAGAAAAGGTCTGAACTATATGAATATATAGGAATTACATTTAAGCTTAAAGCAAGACTGGTTATGCTTAAAAATAGACTTTTCTTGATGCCATTTTGTAATCTCTTTCTACATGAAAGATGCAGATAATCTGTATCAAAACTGAAGTTTATCTGAGTAATGCTAAATATTCTATCATATATATTTGACTACATTGGTAAAGCTTATATGTATGTTTTTAAAGTAAAATGCTCTTTGGCATTAACTAGCAGGGAGAAATTGAGAGCTGAATGAATTGGTGGGGGTGGCGTGTGTGTACCTTCATTTGCGCAGGTCTGGGGCTCTCTAGCAGCCCAGCAGTTCTGCGGACACAGTAACCCGCAGGCCGAGCTGCCGGAGATCTGATAGTGGTCTGCCGACCTGAAAGGAAAGCCATGTTACTTAACAAGAAGGCCTGCCTGGTCGTTAATAATCCTTTCCACAAAATTAATTCTTAATTAGTTGAGTTTCGTGTGAGATTCTGGACATAAACATATGCTTAAACTAAAATATGATACAAGATTGGAAATTAGTGTTAGCTGTCAAATTTAACTCTAATTTTTAGAGGTCAATCCTATTATGCAATGCATGTTTAAAGAATGTCTCTCCAAAACTTTGTTAGTGGATTGAACAATAAGTATGAGGGCACTGTATAACAAAATTCTTACTTCTAGGTGATATCCATGGGCAATACTATGATTTGCTTCGACTTTTCGAGTATGGTGGTTTCCCGCCAGAAAGCAACTACCTGTTTCTTGGGGACTATGTGGACAGGGGGAAGCAGTCATTGGAGACTATCTGCCTCTTACTGGCTTACAAAATCAAATATCCCGAGAATTTTTTTCTTCTCAGAGGAAACCATGAATGTGCCAGCATCAATAGAATTTATGGATTTTATGATGAATGTAAGTACTTTGTACATCTGAGGAAGACTTACTTAAACTGAGATACTTGGTCATAAACTGCATGTATTTCTGTTAGGATTTGTGAGCATTTAAATGAAATGTTCTAATCTCTCATTTTCTATTTCATGAGCTTGTTCTTTCTTAGTTTTTTCTTAAGGTAAAAAAGTAACACTGCCACTGCAGTATAATAATGCCTTTGATTCTATTATGTTGTGACTATTAGATTAAGAAGTAATGGTTGCAGTGGTGGCTTCTTTAAGATCATTGTTGAACTTAATTCTTAGTACAACTCTGAAAACCTGTCCAAATAGATAGTTTTGTTTTTAACAACTTTATTGAGATACAATTTATTTCCATAAAATCTGTCTGTTGTTAAGTATACAGTTCAGTGATTTTTAGTAAATTTATGGGATTGTGTAACTATTACCACCGCCCCAGGCAAAGCACTAATCTGCTTTCTTTCTGTGTAGATTTGCCTTTTCTAGTTATTTCACATCAGTGGTATCTTGAAATGTGCAAATAATTGCTTTTTGAATTTTGTGATGTTGTATTTTTTTTTTTCTTCTGGCACATATGCAGCCAGGACAAACAGCCATTATCCTAAAATGTGCTGGAAGGAGAAAGGGAAGTTAAAAACAAACAAAAAAAAAATTATTTGAATAACATTTTATACATATTATGACCCATTTTGGATTGTTCAGTTGAAGGTACACTTTGAGTTGGTTATTGACAAAAAAGATTCTTAAAGCCTTAAAAATTGCCAGTTTGGTGGAATTTTTGTTGTAGCGTTGTTTAATAAGTATAAAATGTTAAGGCGGGGGTTGAGTCCTTACCCCCATCCTCCTTTTGTGCTTATCATTTCTGCTAGGAGAGGCTTCAGGCAGGGAGGAGAGAAGTAGTTAAGGTATTTGAGTTACTACATTTGCCAGTGATAATAACAAGACCAGTAAAGAATTGTCCCTGTGGCCCTCCCCTAGACTATAGTCCTAACCTGTAATGTGGTGTTTTTCCATGTCAGTTCCACATAGATATGTTCAGCTAGCTCATTTGTTAAAAGTGCATTGCTAGAAAGATGGTATTTCTAGACTTAGCTTTCCTACTCTCATCCTTTCCCATAATTGTATGTTTGCCTGGTCTGAGGCCCTGCAACCCAGCTGGTAAGATGAGGTGGGGAGGGATCACCAAAGAAAAATCTTATGGGTTCTGAACTAAGTAGGGCAACTGAGTCTGTGGCCAGAAAGGTGGTGGTGGTGGTGGTGGTTTTTAAGTTATCTCTACACACAACATGGGGCTTGAACGCACCACTCCAAGATCAAGAGTCAGATGTTCTATCAACTGAGCCAGCCAGATGCCCCAAGAAAGATACTTGATTTTGACAGTGGGTCTATTAGAGAAGTACTAGTTAAAGCAGTTATTACTCCTAAGGTAGTGAGATGAGAGGCAGCAAATTTTATAAATTGTGTTTCAGATATTTGTTACAGGTGCTACTTTTTAGAACAGGTTAAGGAAAGATTCCTTTTATACACTGTTCAGCAAGTACTTTGATGTTTTCATGGATGAAGTTCAAATCCAGATAATCTCTTTGTTGTGATACATATCCAAGTGTGAGGATATTGCGACATCGTTTTCAGTTTCTGTTTAATGCAGAAGACTTTAAACATTATTTTAGATGGTCAGCATTGGTTGATTGTTGTTTGGTCATCAAGATTTATTAACCTTGTGCTCAAGCTCCCCTCACACCCCCCATCAGGCAGGTATAACTTGCCATCCAATCTACTTGTGGGCAGAAAAGTGTCCTTGACATAGGTGGCTTTCGATTGATGGTTTGCAGACTTTTAAAAAACTGTTGACAATTTTATTAAAATTTTAAAGTTGTAATGAAAAGTTTTATTGAAATGTAGATTTTCATGGAACAATTTAAAACCACTGCTTTAAGTGATAGGCTTATTTCACAAGTATAACAAGCACTCTTGTGTACTACCATTTCCCCCTCTGACCCCCACCCCAACTTTTTTATAAAGAGTGTAGTCCTGGAAAAGCTGGCATATCTGTTGTCAGATAAAATGTGAATGTGTGGTTATCCTTTTCTGATACCAGAGCTGTCTGATCTGTAGTAATAGGAAGCTGCATTAGGGGTTCTGGCTCATATTCCGTGGATTTGGAAGCTTGAAGAGACCTTGGCAGTTATCCAGGCTAAACCTTTCTGGAGACAGATGTTCTGAAGTGGCCTTAGGGAGGAAATGTAGAGAGAACAGAAAGCAGGGTCCTCGGACTTAGTTAAGATGCTCAGAGGCAGCAGGAGGAAGAATCTTAATTTTTGTTGAAGGAGCCAGCAAAGATAGCAAAGGAATCTGCAAGACAAGCTGGAGTGTATTGCATGAATAAAGAATCGGGGAGCAAAGCAGACTTCAATAAGAAAGAGGATTCGTCGGCACTGGCAAATGCAGCATGTGGGCAAAGGAGAAATCCAAGCGAACCATTGGATGCTCTTTCAGAGATAGGCTTCAGTGGAAAATAGGAGACAGAACCAAATCACTTTTATGAATAGAGGTTAGGACCAGCCCAGCCTTGTTCTTCTGTTATTTTATCATTATTAGAAGTTAGAGGTGGTGATTGGGACAGGTTCCCTTTCAGCCTTTTGTAGAGTGGAATTCTGTTTGGCTTCCAGAACTCTTCAGTGAAGGAAGATAAGGGATAGGGAATTAGTGACCTCCAAAGAAATGCAGAACAGGGTGAACCATGGTGAGAATTATACCCAGTCATAGAAAAACATAAACTCTTAGGAGGAAAGGCGACAGTTGTGTGTGGGGGGAGAAGTCAAGTATTTGTTGAATTTCCATTACATTCCAAGCCCTGTGCTAAATTCCATACCTGACTTGATTTGCAGTAGAGTGGAAGGTGTGGTTCAGGAACCTGCTGCTTGGGCCAGTCTAACTTTCCAAAAAGGTTCAGCTTTAAACCTGTAAATGTCCCTAGAATAAGAAAGGAGAGGAGAAGAAAGACAAGCCTGGCTTTAGGAATGAAGATTGTGCTTTGATCTTTGGGTTTTCTGGTATAGAGGTACAGGAGACAAGGTATCCCACAATTGGGCCATTCTCAACCCAGTTCAGACAGATTTGTGCTTCCAGAATTTGTGAGTAGGTTTTTAACTCAGAACATAATTTGCTTGCAGGAGCAGTGCCTTAAAGTCATGCTTATGTCCAAATCACACTTGACTCCAGAATGCAGGGGATACAGGGGCTGGTGAGGGGAATATAACCACCCTGTAACTTCATTTCTGTGGGGAACGTTCTGAGCATTTGTGGCAATGTCAGGAACAGTTATCCTGGAGTGCCTGCAGTAAGCAATCTATATTCCCCTGTACTTGTTTGTGCCTGCTACTAGAGTATGTAGGGCTGGGAGTTATCTGGTACCAGTAAGCTCTTGGTGATAGTAGGAGATGGGATGGGTGTTAACTCTCAGAAGCATCCTCAGAAGGAAGATGGTAATGGCACATGTGTAAGCAGTTCATAATTGCCTGTGGGTTGAGATTGGACAAAACAGACTAGATTCCAAACAATTATTGGGGATTAATGAAAATCCTTAATCATTACATCTGGGATTCTGATTTCAAACTTTCATGGGATTTTAAAGTATCTCTAGTTCCGCTAAACCTATCCTCCAGGGAATTTTTAATAAAAGCATAGTTCTTGTTTACTTAAAAAGTAATTACCACCTTACTTTGGGAGAAATTGTCCTGAGAGAATGAACCTACAGAACATTAGTCTCTTTTTAACCTAGATCCTAAAATTTTCACAGGCAAAAGAAGATATAACATTAAACTATGGAAAACTTTCACAGACTGCTTTAACTGTTTACCGATAGCAGCCATCGTGGATGAGAAGATATTCTGCTGTCATGGAGGTATGTGGGCTAATTTTAGTTGCAAATAGATTTTGTTCCCTTCTGAAGGGGGTACACTTTGATATTTGAGTTGTCGTTGGGATGACTTCTCTGTCAGGTGACTCTGTTTATTGATGTGTTACACCATGGGTCCACTCTGGCACATCCAGGATCATTTGGATAGAAATCTAAAGTAAGAAATTGATTTGTTACAGGGAATTCTAGGCTCTGTAACAGTTTGACTTGAAAATAGAGCAGAAAGTGTTTTTAGATATAAAATGAAGAGTGATTAATATGCTGTATCATAGGTCCTCCAGAATACTGAAAATGTGAGTAGACTTTCCTTGGTCTGTTTTTGATCCTCTCCTTTTAGAAATTTTTCTGACTTGGATTTTAAAAGCAATTTTATTTTTCTCCGTGGTTGTGCTTTGTATAACATAATTAAAATAGTAATTGCAAAAAGGATTTCTTTTCACCCGTGGTCAGAAATTAAACAACTGTCAAAGAGCCAACACAATGTATTTTAATAAAGCCATTATCCCTGCCCTCCTGTACTTAAACTGGTTTTGGTAGAGCTGGGCGTGTGATTTTTAAAGTTTTTTTTTATTTTATTTTTTTAAGTAAACTCTACCCCTAGCATGGGGCTTGAACTCACAATCCCGAGATCAGGAGTTGGATGCTCCACCCACCAGCCAGGTGCCCCTGGGCATGTGATTTTAAACTCAGATGAAAGTCAACTACATCTGAGCTGGTCTGATAGATTAGATAGTCCTTGGACAGCACAGATTTCCTGGAAGGCTACATCATACTTGAGTGTCTGCATCCTCCACACCCAGGCATTACAAATGGTCAGTAATAAAATCTAGAATGTGCATGGTTCATTATTATCAAAGGAGTTGAGTGGTTGTCTATAAATCACTGGATTTTAGTTTTATAGGGCTCTGTATGTTGAGGTAACTGATTCCATATACCATTTAGACATACTGTGTCTCGCAGATAAGTGCATATAATAAATTCTAGTGTTTTTTCAGTTGAGTTGTTTTTTTCTTTTTTGACCAAAGCTAAATAAAAAACATAGCCATAAAAATAAATCATAGCCATTGCTTTAATTTAAGCCTTCCATGTTAGAGTCATTGAGTCTCTCTGTAAGCACATGGAACTGTTAAAGAGAAGTTCTATTTTCTTCAAATTTTTTTTCATTTACTAGGTTTATCACCAGATCTTCAATCTATGGAGCAGATTCGGCGAATTATGCGACCAACTGATGTACCAGATCAAGGTCTTCTTTGTGATCTTTTGTGGTCTGACCCCGATAAAGATGTCTTAGGCTGGGGTGAAAATGACAGAGGAGTGTCCTTCACATTTGGTGCAGAAGTGGTTGCAAAATTTCTCCATAAGCATGATTTGGATCTTATATGTAGAGCCCACCAGGTATTGATTTTGAATTTTACATGTACACTTACGAGCATGTGTGTGAGCACAGATTCTCCTTGTTGATTTTAGTGGGTAGGTATTGCTTATTCATACAAAATGTCTCTGCAAATGACCTGTAGGATATCAGGCTCAATGGGAAACTGAAAAGTGGTTTTACTCATCTGCAATTTACAACTACTTATACTAAAAACATTTTCTCTCCAAGGTGGTTGAAGATGGATATGAATTTTTTGCAAAGAGGCAGTTGGTCACTCTGTTTTCTGCACCCAATTATTGTGGAGAGTTTGACAATGCAGGTGCCATGATGAGTGTGGACGAAACTCTAATGTGTTCTTTTCAGGTAGAGGATGTTTTCAACATTGTTTCCTACTGTTATGTCTGAATTTTACCGATTTTTTAAAAAATTGCTATTTTTTGCCTGCTGTTCATTTATGTTGAGTAGACTAAATTTTTATTTTCCCATACAAGTATTTGTCCTAATTCAGTATCGGTGGACCCCTTTGAAGGGGAAAAAATTGTCAGAGAACCTTTCCTGCCTTGTTGAATTTAGCTGTTTTTACATTATAAATGAGGTAAAAAACCAATTTATTGGCTCCTTATGCTTATTCCTTTACTGTAAATCTAAAACTTATGTCAGTGTAATGTTCAGCTAAAATTAAATCCCTGCTTGTATGTGAGAGTAGAACTAACTGCCATGTGCCAGATGTGCTCTGTGATTACTCCCTTCTCCCACCACTTTTCTCTAATTTCCACAAGACTGATTCACCATGACATCATTTGGCCTTTGCTTGGCAAAAAAGTATCATTTACATGTAAAGTCTGAGTCTTTTTCTTGTTCTCTTATTACGATTAAACTTGTACAGTTTCAAGCTAGCCCAGTCACAGTCATAAATAAAGCCACTTAAGTCAAGTGGCAGTCATCAGTTAAATGTTGTTTTAGCAACTGTCTGGGGGAACTTGCAGCTCCCAGTGATGACGAGAGGGCCCCCTGTGGGTTTGAGAAACACTGCTCTAGAGAACTCTCCACTCCACCCCACCCCCCTGTCAGGGGATAGCCTGGAGATACTACAAGATCTGACTTGAGAATATTGTCATTTTATCCAGAGGCAAAATAATTTGTCCCTGTATTTCATCTGTTCATCATAGCATTTATTACCAAAATGCTCACATGTTAACATATTAACATGGTTTATGTTAATGTGTTAGTGGGACTTTCAGAGTTGTTGGGTCAGTTTTAAATGGTCAGAAACCTTTCTGAACAAAAGATTTGAGTGAGATTTAAGAAATCTTAAGATTTGGAATTGAAAATATTTCCTAAAATGCGCTGCCTTTGAATCTTTGCAGATTTTAAAGCCTGCAGAGAAAAAGAAGCCGAATGCCACGAGACCTGTAACACCTCCAAGGGGTATGATCACAAAGCAAGCAAAGAAATAGATGTCATTTTGACACTGCCTAGTTGGGACTTGTAACATAGAGTATATAACCTTCATTTTTAAAACTGTAATGTGTATTGGTCAGCTTGCTCAAATAGTGTGTTTGTGGGGCCCCCCTTCCATTTTTTGAGTTAATGAATGGCATTTGCTGGTTATAACAGCAAATGAAAGATTCTCCTCTCCCAAGAAAAAATGTTTTGTTTTTTTAATTCTGTACTCCTTTTGCAAACAACTTTAATGATGGTGTTAAAGCTGTATACCCCAGAACAGTTTATCCTGTCTGGGTAAGTGTACAATTGATCTTTTTAAAATTCATTTCAACCATGAATAATGTAAATGCTCGTTTTCTTTAGGATATAAAGAGAGCCCTAGGGTGCTCAATCTGTACATGTTATTGTCATAAAATGCATACTGTTGATAACAGACCACTGTGAACATATTTTTTTTTTAATTTTGTTTCAAAGGGATTGCTTTTTTCTCTCATTGTCTTGTCATGTACAAACTAGTTTTTATAGCTATCAACATTAGGATTAACTCAACCTTGCCAGCATCACTGGTATGGTGTATATTTAATTAAAGCACACTTTCCCCTACCGTATACTCAAGATGACGATTAAAGCCATTATTTTAAATGTTTGTGACTCTTTCCTAAAGCCAAAGTTTCTGTTGAAATATGTATTGACACACCCCTAAGCACAAGGTGGCATGGTTGTGTACGCGTGCCACCTTCGTGGGGATTCAAAAACAGGTTTTTGGTTTTGAATAGCAATTAGTAACATAGTGCTGTTTAAGCTATTAATGATTAAAGTTAATAACATTTTGTATAATTTCCATATAGTCTATTCATTAAGTAATCTTTTTACAGTTACATCAGGCCTGAACTCGTCCATTCAGAAAGCTTCAAATTATAGAAACAATACTGTTCTATACGAGTGACCGATTATGCTTTCTTTGGCCTACATTCTTTATTCTGCGGTGAAGTTGAGGCTTATAAGTCAAAACAAAGGAACTAACTTAATATCCACCAGTTTATACAGAACTCACAGTATCTATGACTTTTTTTAAACTAAGATCTGTTAAAAAGAAATCTGTTTCAACAGATGACCGTGTACAATACCATGTGGTGAAAATGAATTCAGACTTATTAAACGACGAACTTGTTAAATCCTCTCAGTGTCTATTTATCAGCACAATACACACAGGAGAACTGTTGATGGCATATTGAATAGATTTTAATGAATAAATTGCTCTGGAAACCACACAGTTTCAATTTGGATTTGTTTTCCTTCAAATAGTCTGTTTTCCAAAGATAGATTATAATATGGATGCTCATGTTTGTGGAGTTCTAACCCGGATGTAACTACGTTTCTGAAGTAGGGTGATGCGATTGAGCTCTCCTCCCCTGCTGTTTGGGAGGTGTGGGGCTTGATGAGCTGCGATGTCACCTGCGGCCATAGTTGTTTCTTGGTCTGGGTTCAGTTGAACAACTGCTTTCTTTTTTTGGACTCAACTACCAGTGTTTGCATTCATAGTTCTTTGCTTGCTTCTCACTTCCCTGATTCGTGTGGAACGCAGTGTTGTGTCATATTACATGTGTCACAAGTGTGTCAAGTAGATATCCATTTCTGAAAGTACATTAAAAGTGAGTGGAGAGCATGTCTTTTGCAAAGCACTTTCTTCTCTCAAAAATTGGCTTCCCTCAGGGAGTTGGAGGAGAGCCTCCTAGTAAGCGACTGTTTGAGCCAGTGATGGCCTGTGGAGGGAAAAGCACAGGGCTGCTGGGGTCCATTGTCCTGTCCGCAGTAACAGTCTCTGGTCCTAAGGCATTGGCCACGTCGTCCCCCCTTCACATGCTCCCCTGTCAGGGAGGGAGGTTGGACCTCCTGACCTCTTGTGCCTTCTTATTCCAAATTCTTTGACAAATCCAAACTTGTATTATTTTACTTTCTTGTCATATTCTCCCAGACCTCTTCAACTATAGGAAGAAAGATGAGCAGTAATTGATTATGTCAAAGGCAAACTTCATGTGTCATTAATCTGTGCCCTGGACATTATCAATTGTGTCACTTTTAGGATTTCAAAATTCTGTAGTTATAAAATTGGGCTACTCTCCTCAGGTGATACAGCAGGGAGTATGGTAGCTTGATTAAAATTCTTTCAGAACACATAGCACCAGGTAAGTAGGGAACAAAATCAGTCTTTGTTTTAGGACATGAGATCTTAGGAGAGGCTCATAATTTGAAACTAGTATGTGACAATAGAACTTGAGGCCTTGCCTTAAAAATCCCAGTCTGCACCAACCTTACTTTCTCATTTGTTATTTCTCTAAATGCGCATCTGAATCACATCTGCCTTTGTAAACCATTGGTTACATTCCCGTCCAGGTCCTGGCTTGTTTCCTACCTGTGTGATTTGAGTGAGCGACTTAAATGCTGAGCCATAGTGTCTCTTATAAAACAGGGACCATACCTGCTTCATTGTCATTGTGAATCTTGAATGAAATGATGTGATATGCTTAGAGTAATGCTTGACTCATAATAGTATTATTCACTATTTTTTGCTTTATAATTAAACTCAGTTGTTTGATGTGGTTGAAAACTCAGCTGGCCGGGTTCTAAATAGCACCTGCCTATTCTATATAGCCCTATAATGACCTGGTACTAAGCCATGGACAACCAAGCAGTTGTGAGCTCTGACTGCACATAAAATACCTATATTTTCAGCAAATACAAAAGAAACAACCAGGAAACGTGAAGTTGTTGCAATTATTAGTGTAATATTTTAAATTCTGGTTTTCTTAGGTGTGATTTTTTTGAAGTATTCTTGCTCTGCAAGATGAAAGATGACTGCAACAGTACACCATTCAGAAAGGTGATGGCTATCCTTATGTAGCTAAATAGTCTGTATAATATCGTCGAAACCCATCTTTTGAAATCACTGGTTTGTACCTGCTTGACTAGGCCTGCCCATGTCTAGCTGCAGTGAACACAGCTGCTGACATGGCATACTTTTCAAGTCACGGATACGTAAATGGAATATGGGACATGGGAACTAGGAACAAACGATTGAGTGTTGAGTCATGAAGAAGGCACAGAATTCAGAGTGAGGGAAGGAAGAGAAATCACCTGAGTTCTCTTTGGGACCATGATGGGAGGTTGAAAGGAAACTGCTGGGAAGTGAAGATAAAATAATAGCTGGCAAACGGAGGCAGAGTGGGCAAGAGCTCTTTCAAAAAAGTAGGTTAAAAGGTTTGAAGTTCTACATGCCCATTTCCCCACCTCCTACGAAAAGATAGACCCAAAGTTCATTCAGCTTTGCAAACCAGCCAGCTGGAATCTGCACGAATCATGATTCGCTTCTTGCAGCTCTATAAATCAGATGTACACCTCAGCCTAGAGCAGAAGAATAGGACACCCCAGGTTTTCCTTTCCTCATATGTAAGATAACCAGAATGCTGAGGGGTTGTGAAGATTGAAAACCCACAAAAAGTGCCTAGTACTTTGCTTACACATAATGAGCATTCAGTAAGCAGCTATAAGACACCAAAGAATGTTTCTAAGATTTACATGAACGGCAAAAAAAAAAAAAACTTGGGAAAACTTGTCCAGGCATAGGCAAAAATCAATTTTCATTCATCCATGCTGGATTGTGTATGTGAGCTTCAGATGAAGAGTAAAAATCAAGACCTGCTATCAATGCTTTCAACCTCATCCCAAGACCAATGGAATGAATACTCAAGAGTTCCTGGCATCCCCGAATTAGTGCATGAATAACCATTGTGATCACGGAGAAGACTGCTGTCTATCTGATCAGCACAATAGCTTCAGTAGCTCGAACAGGCATGGCATTTGGATTTATTGCATATATCAGTAATTTCAAATACAGGTAAGCATTTTAGTTGTGCAGATTATGTCATTTTTTGTCATTTATGTTATAGGATGAAAGCACTTGAGTTAATTTTGAATACTCCTGTAATAAAACTAAGAAGGAGTAAATAGGAAAATAGATGTTACCTAACTAAGTTTAGGAAGATCTTCATATTTAAGCTAACAAAATTTTTTCAGAATTTTTAAATGAGGCATGCAAGCAATTGGAAATTGATCAGTATGGCAAAAATCCTAAGTGCTTCTGAAGGTACTCAGAAAGCATCTTGCCGTGCACGAAGCTTGAGATGGAGGGATTGTGTACAATTAAATCATTGTCATCAACCAGATTTTTTAAGTCCGGGAACTGAGGAAGACACGTAAGTCATTATCTTACAATTATTAGGACACAACACTCAGTTTGGTGGTAGGGCCAGCCACAAGACAACTTGCTCTTCCACCAACCTCAGGTAAAAGTGAGCATGTACTAAGTGTTACAAATGTACAGATAACTACAGGAGCAATAAAGCAACTAACTGATGATGCTAAGAAAGTTTTGTTCCTGCCTAATGTCAAACTTGGGAAAATTCTGACTGTTCAAATAAAATACTTTTTCTGGCTAGATTTCATGTTCATTCTTGTGTCCCAAACAATCCCTAATAGTGATATTTTGCTGTGACCAAATTCGGAATTTATTTAATAATCATTCAGCCAAGATGTATATATGGTGCAGCTGTAGGAAAAATCCTAAGGAGCCATTTTAAAATGTATTCTTTTTTTCTTCTAGCCACCCAATTAGCACAGTATCAAATACCATGTCTCCCAGTGAGGACCAGCCCACACACCAGTTGCTCAGGGCTGGTGTACGAGAGAACAGTAACCAGTCATTATGTTCTGGGACAGACTGGCTGCTTGACCTTTCCAGCAAAACCCTGGCAAGTTAGGTAGGTGTGGCAGGAGAGCGGGTGGGATAAAGATGTTTCTGCTGAGCTTGGCAGTTCATTTGCTATCTGCTGGAGATTCGCTCCATCCACCGACTCCAGGAGCCTTTAGAGGAGTCAAATTCAATACCTGTTAGTTACCAAAATGAAATCACATCTTTCCAAGTTTTGATGACCCACCCACAAACACCAATGTCTTCCTTTTCTTGCTTAGCGTTAACCCTAATGATTGAGGGATAGCTGGAGTTGACTCAATCTCTTAGTTGTGAGGCCGTGCAATGTAAATGGTAAGATGCATGGGTCAGTGTGGATCGGGGGTTGGCTGGATTTTCTTCACCAACTGGGCTCAGATTGATTTCAAGTCTGCCTCCCGTGTCTGCTGTTCTTCTAGGGCCATGAGGTGTTTCTCAAGACAGTGGAATAAGGACAAAAGAGGAAAGAAAGCCAACTATCTTTTAAGATTTGCTGCAGTGCAAATTGCTTATTGGGTGCACATTTTGGTCACCTCTGCTTTTACATTTATACAGAGTTGAGAAAGGTGATCTGCATTCTTTTCCCAATCTCAGAAAGCTAGGATTCCTCTAAGACAATGCTGTCCGTACTCTCTTGACAGGTGGAACCCTTTACACAAAATCAGATCAAAGTCATCTGTAAAGTGAATAAAATCAGAATGGCTCTAAAAGCAGAGGCTGGGGGCTCGTTTTCCCCACCAGCTTGAGTCCCCAAGGCTTGAAACCACTACTTTAAGAGAATTGCTTACAGGCCTGAGTTTGTAGACCAGCTTCGGTAAGATGCCAGTACAACCTTAAACTGTTAGAGCTTTCTCAGCTTTGTGATGCCTTGTCCAATAGCTAACTAGCTAAGAAATTTAATCCACGTACTCTCCCGATAGAAAAACAGGTAATCACTTCTGGGTTATTTAGCTGGCTTTCCCTTCTTAGCATTTCATCATGGGACACATCGGGAAAGCATTCTGTAGATCTGAACCCGACATCCATAGGAGGCCAGGGTTTTTCATTGAGGGGGTTCCAGGGCCACTTCCTTTGTTTCTTGATTGTGTGTGTGTATAATTTCATTAAATGTATTTCACTGTGTGTATATCAAGATACATTATCATTTTATGTGTTAACGTATTTCATATGCTGTATTTTTTTTAGCATCTATTTTTTTGTGAAGTATCTGAATATAAAAATATATGTATGTGTAAAACACCCACGTACCCACTACCTGGGTTAAGAAATAGAATGTTACCCATATCTGAGGAGCCCCCTGGGTGTACCTCCCCAATTACACATACTCCCTCCAGAATTAACCACGATCTTGAATTTAAGATTAGTCATTTCCTTGCTTTTTATTGTGTGTGTCCCTAAACAATATACTGTTAAATTTTGCCAATTTTTGAATGTTTTATATGCTGTATTTTGTGAATGGCTTCTTTCAACATTTTCTTTAAATTTAAATTTCTTCTAATTTTAATGTTTTATTTTAAGTAATCTCTATACCCAACCTGAGGCTCAAACTCACAACCCCAAAATCAAGAGTCGCATGCTCTTCTGACTGAGCCAGCCAATTGCCCCTCAGTATTTTTTTAGAGATTGATCCATGTTGACATGCTCAATTCCCATTTTATGTTTTTTGGGGTATGGTGGGGGGTTCCCCTCTTTTCTTGTCCTTTTTTTCCTCTACTTTTTTCTATTTGTTTGAAGTTACATTTTTTATGACTGTTCTTTTAGTGGTTACTCTAGTAGTTTTAATACACATTATTAGCTTTAGATGTTACTATCTTTGCAATTCACCCTCTCTGTCCTTCGGGACTGATGATAAGACACGTGTTAGACCCCATTCTTCCGTTTCCCTGTAACCTTGCTCTGTCTTCCATCTCTGTCCCTGTGAGCTACATTCTCAATAATATCTTCAGCTATAGCTTCTAGTTTACTAATTTTCTCCTCACTTGTGCCTAATCTAATCCAGCCACTGAATTTTTTTATTTTAATTACTGTATTTTATTTCAAGTTCTGTTTCGGTTTTTTGTTTTTCAAAAACCTGCTTGGTCATTCTTTGTTGTCATTTTTTCCCTGCTAATCTTTTTAAACTTCTATTCCTCTAAGTATAATAACCATGGTTATTTTATATTCCATGTGATTATTCCAATATCTGAAGTCTCTGGGGGTCTGTTTCTCTCATTTGTTACTCCTACTGGCTTTTCATTGTTTCCATGTGTTTTGTGACCTCTGAGTGGGAGTTGTCCATTTTTCCTTGCATCTTTGCCCGTGGGCAGTCGCTGTGGCCTGGATGGAGGTTGAATTTTGTCAGTCAAGATTGAGTTTACCTCCATAGGTAGACTGGCACAGTGATAATACAGAAACTGTAAATTCCTCACTTGAAGTTTTTCAGATCATACAGGTATCATGAAATTAGGCCTCAAACCTATACGTCCTAGTTGTGAATTCTCAGGAGAAAGCTTTTTATTTCCCTCCACTGAGTGCCAGGGTCAAGACGCAAGTTTCTTTACTATCTCCTTATGTGTGGCAGGGTTATTCTTTATCTTATGCCATATTCCCAACTGTATTCAGGGTCCTCCATAATTAGGTTGAACCATGTGATGCCTACAAAATTCAGCAGTGTCCTAAAGTTTGGGGCAAAAAAAAAAATGGCAACTTTCTAATAGACCTTGAGTAGGTCCTGGCCTTCATCCTCTTCCCCAGGAGCCCTAGAAAGCCATAAAAACTGAAGCAGAAGGTCTCTGGGGTTTTATAGAAGCCTTGAAGATAGAATTCATTTTGGTGCTCCCCTGCCTCAAAAAGCTCAAGGTTCCCATTTCCGCTTTGTTTAGGGATCAGTCTGTTAATCCCTTTAATGCCAGCCCTGTAGTTTATTTTTTAAATACAGACTTCTTATGGGGCACTTGGGTGGCTCAGTCGGTTAAGCGCCTGCCTTCATCTCCGGTCATGATCCCAGGGTTGTGGGATCGAGTCCCACATCGGGCTCCCTTCTCAGTGGGGAGCCTGCTTCTCTGTTTCTCTCTCTCAAATAAATAAAATCTTTTTTTTTTTTAAATACATTTTATATTTGATTTAACATTTTAGTGGTTTTAATCAGGAGGGTCTCTCAGGGTCTTTCTCCACACTTTGGTCTCTCCAAGTCTCTTAGCTCATTTCTATTTCAATAGTTGATCTCATTAAGTTGAATCTTTGGCATTGTTTTTATTGCTGTTCTACGTATTCAAACGGACCACCACATAAACCCAGAGACTTAGAATCCAGGTGCCTCTCAGATTTCTCTTTAATAGTTTCATCCTTTGATCCAGGATCTCACTTCAAATGGGAATTATTTTTTACCTTATACTTAAATTGTTTGAAGTTGCCACCTGCAAATCCTTTTAAAGTCAGAGTGTGATATAGAAAACAGTTTACTGGGCAGGTGTATTGCTACCGTTATTTTAAAAACTGTTGATTTGCCATGCAGTTTTCCTCCTTAAGAATTTATTAGACCACTTGACTTCCACATCAGGAAGTGAAGCTGCTGTCGTGGAGAGATTAATTAGCAGGACTGATGGACGCCAGACAGGCCAGACGGCGGAGGCTCTTCACCCCACAGTTCCACAGGTCAGCTCCGGGGTTACTGGCGTGGGCCCGTGAGCTCCCTGAAATTGTATGCAGTGTATTACCTGTGAGTGCATATGTGAATCTTTCTAAGGAAAGGATTTCTAGTTTCATCAAGTTTGCATAATTAGAGAGCGTAAGTGGTGGTTTAAAATGAGTGAGTGGGCTGGGGTCCTACCTCAAACTTCATTTGACTTGAAAGTGGCTATTCTCATAATTACTATAATTCTAGAGTTTCTAAAATAGAAGAATAAATTCTCAGGCCTAGAATTTAATTCTCTCTCTCCCCCCCCCCTTTGGTCTCATGTTTTAAAATGATATTTATGCACTCTTCATAATTATCGCACTCGTGGTTCCTTTGCCAAGAGTAACGGAGATCCCATCGGCAATAACTAGTAGTTACATTGTGCACGTTTGTGTTCATTTTGATGAATAAATAGTAGAAGCATCCACCTTCCAGCCATGAAGGAACTTTCTGAGTTGTTAATAGTTTCTCAACGATGTAGACGGCTGAGATTCAGTTTAAGCTTTCTATTCCTTTAGGAATCATTTGTTAGAAGTAGGAACACAAATTCCGTATTATAAGGTTTTCTGCAAAGTATGCTGCTTGAGCTAGTTCCTACATAAACAGAGAGGTACCCGTTTCTGTAGTGAGTTTATGGATCCATGTGGCTTGGGGCTGGCTACACTAGCTCCCGAGTCTACGGAAGCCCACGTGGGCAGCAGTCCCTCCTTCGGAGGGCCATGCTGGGCAGTGGTTAGAACACCAGTTCTGTAGCCTTGGGCCTGGGTGGGGATCATCACTGCCACTTCTGGTTGTGTGGTCTTGGGTGAGTCATTTAGCCCCCGAGTGCTTCCCTTGGATAAAACAGGGATGATAACATCTACGTCAGTGAATGCTGTGAGATTAAACGTAGAAGCTGATACATGGAAAGAGCTGAGACCCAGACCCATTACAGCTGTGCAATGAATATGAGTCATTATTATTGTGCCCATTTCCTGCCACCAAATCTAGGTAGCATTAAATGAACGACAGTGTAAAACAGTTACAAGTGAAAACAAAAAAACCAGGGGCGCCTGGGTGGTTCAGTCAGTTAAGCATCTGACTTGATTTCAGCTCAGGTCGTGATCTCGGGGTCGTGGGATCAAGCCCCACATTGGGCTCTGCGCTCAGCACGGACCCTGCTTGTCCCTCTCCTTCTGCTCCTCCCCTTGCTTTCGGGTGTTTGCATTCTCTTTCTCTCAAATAAATAAGTGAAATCTTTAAGGAAAAGGCTTTAGATAGATTTTAAAAATACATACACACACACATACACACGTGTACACACACCACTAAGCTGCTTTCATACTTGAAGGAGAATTGTTTTAAAATCATGAAAATAAAAATTTAAAGAACTTCATTTCCTTACCATCAAGTACTTGATAACGAAAAGTAGAATTTGTGAAAAGCACTTTTACAAAATCCTACTCAATGAAGATCCACAGGCTTTCTGTAAGGAACACCAAGCTAACCAGGAAACTGAAAGAAAAGTCATTTTATACAGTCTCAACAAAGAGTTATAAATTAATATTAATATCTTCAGCATTTTTTTTTAAGATTTTATTTATTTATTTGACAGCGAGAGAGGGAACACAAGCAGGGGGAGTGGGAGAGGAAGAAGCAGGCTCCCAGTGGAGGAGCCTGATGTGGGGCTCGATCCCAGAACACTGGGATCACGCCCTGAGCCGAAGGCAGACGCTTAACCACTGCGCTACCCAGGCACCCCTATCTTTAGCATTTTTAATCTTCTAAATGAATTTATTTTGGGGGGTATAATATATGTAAATGATTTTCCAGAGCTGCAGACAGTGTTAAAGTAAATCTTCCCTTCACCGCAACCCCCCAGATGAAGCTGTGCCCCCACATGACTCCCCAGATGAGGCTGTTCCTGTTTTTCTGTGCACCTTTCAGGGACATGCCGTGCATGCACCAGCATGTGTGAGTATGCGTCCTACTTCAGCTTTTTTTTTTTTAACATAAAAGGTACTGAAACATTGTTTTCACTCCTTAACTATATATTGCAGACATCCCATATTAGCATATTACAGAACTAACTCATTCATCTCCACCCCTGATTCTAATTTTTCAAAAAGCTTATTTAAAAAACATTCTTCCTTTGTTGAAAGTAGGGAATTGTGAAGTCAGAAGTACAATAGAAAAAGGGGGGGGCTTATCATGATCCAACACAGGGACCCGCTCTGCGCCAGCAGAACTGTCAGTATTTACCTAGAAACGTTTGTTCTCAGAATAAGCCATGTTCCCAGCCCTGGTTCCTCAAGTGCAGATTGAGGAGTACCTGCTGAATTGTTGCCAAAAGAGGGAAATGAGCTCAGTGGGCCCTCACACAGCTTTATGATTGTGCCAGAAGGAAGCGGCAGGGGCCACAGCCCCGAAATGAAGCAAGGGCTGGACCTCAAGGGGCCTAGTGGACCTACCAGGGCCAGCTGCTCGCTCAGAGTAGCTTTAGCTGCTCTGGTGTTCATGGAATCTGGGCGCTAGGGCTAGGGCGGGTGTTTATCACTGTTTCTCTATAGTAGCTAGTGGTCATGCATGTGATTATAAAGTTGTTTTCAAGGGTAAGAAAGGAAAGGCAGTGGGAGGTCTCCTGAGCCTCAGTTTTCTTCCTCAGAGACAAGCAATCCCTAATTCTGTACATTTATAAGGATACATTGATCCTTTTTTCCTTGCTAATTTTTTGCACACTTGTACATCTTGCTTTACGTAAGTCTACTAACCTACACTACAAATCTTGGGGATCCTCCTATATTATGCGTACATACTCATGCCTTATTCTTTTCAGAGCTGCCCAGTATTCCTTTACATAGCTTTTCTGTTACGTATTAGCTGCGTATGGATGGATTTTCAGGTTACTTGCTGCTGTAAATCATGCTGGAAATAAGATTGTTGCCCATACTGAGGTGTGCGCGTGTTCAGTACAGGTGCTAGGTGTTGAATGAATTCCATGAAGTCAAGTTGTGAATCAAAAGGGAGGTCGATTTTTTTTTTTTAACTCTGGAAAAATGTCAAATCTACACGCCAGTAGACATAAGAGTCCAGAAGCCCCCTGCAGTGCCACTCAGCCTCGGCCATCACCAGCTCGGGGCCAAGCGTGTGTCCTCTCCATCCCCCTGCAACACGATCGTCGTGGAAAATGCCCGAGCTAGCACTGTACCTATAGATACTTGAGTTTGTACTTCTAAAAAATGATTTTTAAAACCGTAAGTGTAATATCATTATCATACCCGATATCCACTCAGCAAAATACTGAAATCCATGAGTTCATGACGCGAAAATACTAGGGATTGCACCATGTCCATCCCCTGAGTCCGTCCCGCCCTCTTCATTCGTTCCCTAGAATATGTCTCTGCAGAGAAATTTCCCTTGTCCTGCTACTTGACCACCCTGAATTATATAATATTGGTAGTCATATTGTTAATATTCATATTATTGGGGCGCCTGGGTGGTTCATTTGGCGGAGTGTTCATGCATGATCTTGGAGTCCTGGAATCAAGCCCCGTGTGCCTGAGTGTCTGACTCTGGCTTAGTGGGTTATCTGCTTCCCTGCTCCCTCCCCTCCTTGTGCACTCTCTCTCTCTAAAATAAATAAATAAATCTTTTAAAAACCACAAAATAGGGGCACCCGGATGGCTCATTTGGTTAAGCACCTGCGTTTGGCTCAGGTCATGATCCCAGAGACCTGGGATTGAGCCCCACATCCGGCTCCCTGCGCAGCAGGAAGCCTGCTTCTCTCTGCCTCTGCCTGCTGCTCATCCTGCTTGTGCTTTCTCTGTCCGTGTCAAAAAAATAAAGTCTTAAAAAAAAAAAAAGAAAGAAAAATCTTTAAAAAAACCACAAAATAATATTCATATTATTATTCTGAAACCATTATATATACTATAGGATGAAGCAAATAATTATGTTACTATTGCTAGGACCTAAGATTTTCGCTAAGAGAAGAGATATAACTGTAATATCAAAGAAGTAAAAATTGTATAGTCCTAAATCTGGACTGGAAATAATCAGCATAATTTATTTAAAAAATTTTGAGGGGGGAGGGGCAGAGGGAGAGGGGAAGCAGACTCCGTGCTGAGTGAGGAGCCAGACACACCACACTCACACCGGGGCTTGATCCCAGGACCCCGAGATCATGACCTGAGCTGAAATCAAGAGTTGAACACTCAACCAACTGAGCCACCCACGTGCCCCAATAATATGAATATTATTAACAATATGACTACTAGTTTTTCTTTTTACAGTTCTTTTTGTCCTTAGATTCATTTCTAGTCCTTCTGGGATGCACCAGTTACTGTTTTAAAGTCACCTGAGACGATTCTTTTTAAGTTATGTTTATTTAATTTGGCTTTTGTCCTTAAGGATAAAATAATTACATGGTCCCAAAGTCAAGTACACAAAGCAGGATATGTTCAAAGAAGTCTAGCTTCTCCCCCCGCCCTCTCTACCCTGTCCTTACCTCACCTTGTTCATCCTCCTAAGTGTGCGTGCACGTGTGTGTGCACATGTGCGTGTTTAATAGAAGTAAATACATCTGTGTATTCCTCGGCCCCCCGTTTCTTGGAGAATGGAAGGATATCACGCACTTGATTGCACCTTGCATTTTTCCTTAACAGTTTCTCTTGGAGCCCATCTCATGGCAGTATTTGAGCTCCTCTTGCCCTTTTCCAGTTCCGTGATCTTCCAGGGTGAGATGTACATACTTTATTCAACTAGTTCTCTGCCAGTGGACACGGGCAGTTCCCAGCCTGTGCTCTCACGGTGGTGCAGTGGTAAGCCACGGGCACATTCATCTTTCCAAGTTGCTGGCCCAGTGTCTTTGAGATAGGTCCACAGAAGTGGTATTGCTGGCTCCAAGGGTAAATCTATGTGCTTTTTGTTAAGTTTGATACATCAATTTGCCAACCTGCCTTCCAGCAACAGTGTTTGAGAGTAGATTGGTTCATTCGAGATGCGCATTTGCAAGACTGGCACCCAATTTGGTGTCCCTGTGTGTTACAGATGTCTTTGCTTGACCCTTGGGCCCCTGGTTAGTAGCTGATCATAGGAGCCTGACCTCACTGACCAGGCACAGACAAGGAAGGAAGCGATGGAACTATGCTGAGTCAGAACCAGGAACCGGGACCATTTTGATGCCAGGTCTCCCTTGGTCTTTCATTTCTTCTGTATTCTTCTAGGTCATTTCTTTGAATTTATGAGCACGTATCTGTATTTGTGAGTGTGTACATGTCTAGACGTGTCAGACATTAAGTTGCAATAACCTATCAGTAACCTATCTGATTACAGGTCAACATACCCTCCGTTCCTTCCTTCAAAGACAAATATTTATTGAGTGGCTGATATGTCCTAAGTGGACATTAGAGGTGTCAGAACAGTCTCTTCACCCTTCTGGGCTTCAGGGTTATTTCTACGAGGGTGAAACTCAGTACTGAGTGTGGAACTCAACGTGGGGCTCCATCTCACGACCCTGAGATCATGACCTGAGCCAAAATCAAGAGTTGGACATTTAACCGACGGAGGCACCCAAGTGCCCTGATATTCCCCAACTGTTTAGACAGTACGGTTGCCTCTCTAACTTGCTCCCCATCCTCTCCTGGTATATAGAAGCAAAAGTTGGGTGGATTTAAGTCACTACTCCTTGGCAGAGACAGTGGTTTAGGAATGGTCAGCCCAGCCTGAGCCACCTAGCACACAGTGTTCCCCTGGTCAGAGTGTGTTCAGAGGTGGAAAGACAATCCAGATTGGTCTAATCAAAACAGAAGGAAGCCCAGGACCATCCTTTGATTGGGGAGTGGGGGCAGCACCAAGAAGTCCCCTCTTCTCTAGAAGTTATGATACGCCAGTGTGAACCTTAGAACTGCTACATTTTGCAGCAAGGGAGGAAACTAGTCTGAGGAGAAAACCAGCCCAAGGAAAGTAGCAGGGTCAAGAGAACAGCAGAGGAACAGCCAGTCTTGATCAGATCATACCTGACACCTATCCTACTACTGGACTAGTTCAGTAAAGAGACAAATTTCCCTTATTATATAGGTCAGTTTGAATGACTTTTCTGTTAGTTGTAGCCAAAATGGGCTTCTTATGTTTTCCATCGACTTACTGAGTGAGTGATAGGAAAAAAAGCAGCTTCTCAATAAAATGGTTTAAAATTACTATCAAATATCAACTGTTATATTATTCAAGTACCTATATCTTTGTGTTTCCCAGGAAAAATCTTCACAGATCACCTTTGTGGTCCAGCCCAGTCCACACCTTCTGGTGGCCAATGGGGTGGAATTGTACGAGAGGTTGTTTCAGTGTGCTCCTTTCCCCCCCGCTTCCTTCTCTGACAGCAGAGGAGTGAATTTCCCCACGTAGATAGGAAGGCATTGAGCACCTTCCAGTGCTTCTGTAATCCCTCTGAATGAGCAGTCATAGCCTAAAGTTGGAGGGTAGGAGGAAACGGGGCCGCCAGCACAAACTGGTGTGGCTCAAGAAACTGGACATTGCTGGCCAGAGCCCAAGAAAAGACCCAGCATGAGATGGGTGATGCGTGCAAAACCCGCTGCCTGTTGGCCGCCATCCCTCCCGCCTCACTGTGAGTGCCCGGCTCTGTGCTGAGCCCTAGCACAAGGTAGGTACTCCGATCCCCGCTTTACTGAATAATGAGGAAACTGAGGCAGATCATTATTACTAAGGCAAACGATACATTTTTAAAATGAAATGTTAGCCCAGCACAGTAGGCACTCCATAAATGTGCACCAAGTGAATGAATGTTGCCTATTATACTGGGGTTGCGAAAGCTGGAAACTCGTTAATACCTTTCTTCATTCAGGGACTATTTATAGCAGCTACTCTGCACCAGGCCTGGGGAGACAGAGGTCCTGCCCTCATGCAATTCAGTCTGGTGGGAGACATGGGCAGTGAGCCAAGAACTGAGTGTTGTGGGTAGGTGTGCATGGGGCAGGCACCTGAAGCGGCCTGGTCTGGGGGTGTTGGGAGACCATCCTAAAGGAAAAGCCATTGTGACAGAGCCAAGCATGAGAAGGAACAGCTGGACCCAGCTGGCGTGCACAGCATTTCAGAAGGAGGAACAGCAGGTGCGCCAGCCCTGAAGGAGGAACCTGTGGTATGAGAGAACATCAAGGCCGGCAGAGCAGGAGCGGAGTAAAGGGCTGTGAGCAGGGTGTAGAGAAGCAGGGGCCAGATAGGCAGGGCCTCCTGCGCTTTAATCCCAAGAGCAAGGGGAAGCCAGGGAAGGTTCCTGAGCTTTGTGATTCAAGAAATAAGCACTTTATTCCTTAACCTGGTGGTAAAGACATGTTTTTATAGTATTCTGCATAATTATTTGAATGTCTGTGATATTTCCTAACAAAGAGATGAGATTGTGTCAAAATTACTCTCATACAGTGTGGAGAGCAGGTCTGAGGAAGACTAGAGTGAACACAGACTATTACAAGCAAGAGACAGTGGTGACATAGCATGGGGTAGTTGCAGTGAAGACAGGAGAGGATGTACCCCAGCGACATCGGGAGGCAGAATTGTTAAGTCTTCACGTGAGTCATGGGGGGTGGGTAGGGAAGAATCAAGATCCTTTTTTTTTTTTTTAAAGATTTTATTTATTTATTTGACAGAGAGAGAGGACGCGAGCACAACAAGCAGGGGGAGCTGCAGGCAGAGGGAGAGGGAGAAGCAGGCTCCCCGCTAAGCAGGGAGCCCAGCGCAGGGCTCAGTCCCAGAACCTGGGGATCACAACCTGAGCTGAAGGCAGACGCTTAACTGCTTAGCTGCTTAACCGATGGAGCCACCCAGGGCCCCCTCAAGATCCTTTTCTAAGATGAAAAGCCTTGTGCCTAACAAGAAGTTCTATTTCCATTGGAAAGACAATAGGCACTAAAGCGCCGTGCTGACTAGTGGCGACTCTGGGACAGACAGAACTGGTTTCAGGTTCACCAGCAGTGACATGAGGCAAGTCAGGCAGCCTCTCAGAGCCTCCATTTCTTTCCTTAAAGATGTTCAGTTGTTGCGGGATTGCATAAGGGCGTGCACATAAAGCGTTTCCTCACACACACAGTGCCAGGCACACGGGGAACAACCAGTCAGTGGAAGGGCTCTGTTCTCTTGTTACTGAAAATCTAGAGAGACTTTTTAACATCCAAGTTGGCGGCAGGATTTGGGTTGGATCCCAGGTCACCCAGTTCAGCCACTGGTTCTCAGATTGGGTGCCATGAGACTCCCCTGCAGTGCTTGACAGAAATACAGAGTTCCAGCCTTGTCTCCGGAGGGTCTGATTTGGAAGTTGGGGCCCAGGAATGTGTGCTTTATCGAGTTCAGTCCCAGAGTGATGCAGGTACTGGAGTCTGCAGGGCCCTACTATAATAAAACACACAATACTCTCCCACCCTCCCCCACGACCACCCCTGCCCGGGTGGTGGTAAAAAGAGGCCCGACGTCTCTACCTCTGTTAGTTACTCTTCTGGTGGCAGTGACAGGAACACCCATCAAACTGGCTGCAGCAGAAAGGGAATTTATTGGCTTGTGCAGCTCACCTGTGCAGGGCAGCTCTGAGCACAGCAGGATGCAGCCTCCCTTTCGCCATGAGATGCCTCTGCTCCTGCCTGTGTTGGCCTGACCCCCACGCACGCCTTCTCCACATGCTGCCCCCTAGGCCCAGGCTCACCCATCCTTGCAAGTGGCAGTCCCAGCCGAGGAATTGTCCGCAAAGGGTCCCAGCCAGAGGCTCCCATGGAGCCTGGTTGGGTCAGCCACTCTCGAACCACTGGGGCTGAAATTAGGGGCAGCTGACCTCCCCAGAAGAAGGGGGACAAGTGTTGAGCAGGAAAAACCTGAAGATGGCCACCCCACTCCAAAGGAGCTCCGATGAGAAATAGCCTTATAAACAGTGAGTTCTCCCAGGCGTGAGCCCCCAGTGGCCAGAGAGCACTTGGTAAGTCTCTGCCCCCAGAAAGGAAGCTTTCTTCCAAATGGTTCTCAAGCCTCCAGACCTCAGCTCCTAGAATGTCCTTCTTCTGCCTTTTCCTAACCCAGGAGACCCAGCGGCACTCTCACTTTCCCCGAGAAGCCTCCTGCCCCAGCTGCCCTGTGGCTTTGCCGCCTTCTGTGTGACTGTAACCATAGCTCCCGGGGGCAGCGTGGGGTCGGGTCCTGCCCTACCCCTTCATAGCTGGGCGACCTTGGACAAAGGACTTCATTCTCTGAGCCCTGTTTCTCTCATCTGTCTAGTACCTGGCCACTTCCCGAAGCACTCTCTGCACTTCCTCAACCATCATAGACTTTTAGCTGGGCACACAATGCCCTGAACAGAAGGCACATTTCTCATGTTCCCTTGCAGCTAGGTGTCCCGGGACCGAGGGCTCCCCATGGGGTGGGAGCAGCAGAGTCAGAGGTTGGCCTGAGGGGATGGCTGGTGTGCATCCGTTGTCTCTTGCTGGCTCACGCCCTCTGCCCTGCTGCCCGAGATGCACACGCTGCCACCTTTGGCCAGCAGGAAGGCCCCAGGAGCAGCAGAGCCGTGACCCGGAAGCTGCTCTGTAGAACGGAGCTGCCTTACCCACCCTGCAAGCCAGGCCTCCAGCCTTTGGCATGAGAAGTAACTTCTGGTGTGTTTAAGCCATGATAATTTGGGGCCCTCTTTTACAGCAGAACGTCACCCGAACTCAGAGTCCCTACCTCCCGTGGGTGGTTGTGGAGATAAATGAGAGGATGTGGTCAAGATGCCCGGCGCAGGGCCTGATGCACAGTAGGCACTCCCCCCAGCAGGTGACTGTTCTCTCCTCCCAGTTCCTATTCTAACTGTCCTTGTCATTGTGCCTCACGTACGGAGCGGGTTGTTGGCCTCCTGCGCGGGCGTGCGCCTTCACACCAGGGGCTTTGTCTTCTTTCTCTCTCTCCCTCAGCTCTGGCCTGGGTTCCTTGGATGCCAACGATGGAAACCAGCTCTGGCTGATTATTGGAAGACTGCAAGGCACCCACGGGATGGCAGGGGAGGCCGAGACCCAGGCTCGGCACCGACGGGCACCACCAGCCACAGCTGCTGCGCTGCAGATCCTGCCCTGATGTGAGCGGATGCCAACCGTTGGCTGTCTCCCCTCGTCGCTCCCCCGGCCCCGTGTGGGTCCCATGCCCACCTCTCGGAAGAGCGGACACCTTGGTGAACACTTCCACCGGACCAGACCCAACAGGGGTAAGTTCGTTCCCCAAACGCAAAGTGAAATGTCCCAAGTATGGACCGGGCCTGGGTGCTCCTGGAAGTGAGTAACAAAGACCCTGACCCAAACAAGAGTGAAATGTAGCACCTCTCAAAAACGCACGTCGGCATGTGGCTGCTCAGGTGAGTGGATCAGTAAATCGGCAGCAGCAACATCACCGGGGCCCAGGTACTTCCCACCCCTGGCTCCGCCCTCAGGCTGTGAGCAGGAGCTCCAGACCTGAGGAGGAAGAAGAGAGGAAGGCCCCTCCTGCGCCACTCCTGGGAAGAGGACACTTCTCAGTGGCCCCAGCAGACATTTCCCCAGGTCTCACTGGCCAGAGCACTGCGTCACATGCCGTTTCTGGAAACATAATGGCAAGGACGGATGGAATCACCAAAATGGGTTTGGACTAATCTCCTGAGATTAGTTGGGGGGTCAGTCCTGGGTCTGCTTCTGGGCAGAGGTGGGACCCATCTGGTTGGACCTTCTCCAGCTGGCCAGGAAGGCTGAACCACATTGTTGGGTATTTTCCATGAGTAACCAGCAGGTGGAACAAGGCAGTGCTGCTCAATCCTTTAGTTTGAGGTTCTGATCACCAACATGAGAGTCAGAAAATACTCCCAGGGTCCTCTGCCCCATCTTCCCAATGTTAAGCCTCACCCACATCAATAGGCAGGAAAGATTCCAGAGAACTGAAGAACTCGGCTCACAAACATTAGCACCCACTGCTCCTGCCACAGGCAAGTGAGGAGTCCACTGAGAACCCCGCCTTGGAGCAGACTTCCTGCTCCAGCTCTGCCGCTCACCAGCTGTGTGACCTTGTACTTAACTTTCAGAGTCTCCGTCTTCTCCATGAAGCGGGGACAAGATGCTCAGTACAGCTTAGCCCGACATTCTTCTGTTCTAGGAACCACCTAGCCTGGGGGGCTCTGTGTAGGCCCTGCCAGTCCTCCCGCTGTTGTCCCCTCTCTCGGCTCCCTTCGGTGAGCCCCCATTGTTCCCACTGGTTCCTGTGTCTCTTCTCCATGTCCCTCCTTCTCTGCACTGTCCCTCCCTGGCAGCCCACTCCCCTCAGCTTCTGACATGCTCACATTTCTGTCCTCCCGGACCACTGGGCCTCCTGGCCTCCAGGACCCACACACCTTTGGCTCTTCCTTCTACCTCCGGTTACTCTTTGTGGTCCCTCTGCAGGCTCGTCCCTACCTGCTCAACTTCTAGCTCAGCGCTGGGCCCTTTGTCCACACCCCTGGAGGGGGCCTCTCAGCCTGGTTCAGGGTTTTCAATACCAGCTCTGTGCTGATGACCCCCTCAAAGAAAAGCTTCATGTGTTTCTCCACGTTCCATACTTTTGCTTCAACAAATGTGTGGGTTTTCCACACCCAGGAGTTCCAATGCTAACTGCCTGGAGTTAGTGCAGACCCCACAGGTTAAGTGCTGTCCCACAAGACCCTGCACCCCCCCCCCACCTGCCACTTCAGACACCATTTGAAAGTCCAGGTTGTCACCTGTGCCTCTTTTATAAATCAGACATTCCCCTGACCCTCCTCAGTTTCGATAACTTGCTAGGATGGCTCACAGGAAACTCAGGAAAACTGTTGACCTATAATCAAGGATTTATTCTAGGACACAACCCTCAAACAGCCAGATGGAAGGGGTGCACAGGGCAAGGTCTTGCGGGGCGGCATGCAGAGCTTCCAGGCCCTCTCCAGCCGTGTCACCTTGCCAGCACTTCCACCTATTCGCCAGCCAGGAAACCCTCTCAACTCTTCCACTCAGAGTTTTGAATGGAGACCCCATTGTGCACTCACAGTTGATTCAATCACTGGCCACCGATGACTCCCACAGCCTCCAGCCCCTCTCCCCCTCCCCCAGAGCCTGGGTGGGGGTGGGAAGAAGGCCGGGTAGAGATGGGACTGAAAGTTCCAGCCCCTGGCAACCAGCCCCCCATCCTTGGGAGGCTTTCCAAAAGTCACCTCATTCACACACACTCAGGTGTGTTGGAAAGGGGCTTGTTACAAATAACAACGGATGCTCCTTTCATCTTTATGACCCTGGAGATTTTTCAGGAGCTGGGGACAAGATATTATAAGATGCTGCTTGTGCTCTTATCACTTAGGAAATTACAAGGGCTTTAAGCGCTCTGGTCAGGAGCCATGGGCGAAGACCAAAATACCTATTTCTTCTGTCACAACATCACACCCCGAACCCTTCTGCCAAGTTCCAGCCTCAAATCCTACTGCCCACATGACCCCCTCCACTTCAGCAATTCAAATGTGATCACAAACACCTGGGATGTCCCCCCCTCCCCCACCAGGCTTTTCCGTCCCAGCGATGGCTCCACTGCACACTCGGGCGCCCCTGCCCCCCACCCCCCTTTATGTCCAGTCCCCACGTGGTCCCGGTCCCATATCTGTTCTGCCTCCTGAATCCACGCTCATTTCTCTGTTCCTACTCCCAGCACACTAGTCCCAGCCATCGTCTGTCCTGCACTCCCACTTCGGCCTTCCCTGAGATCTACTCCCTAGCCAGCCACCAGAGATACCTCAGGAAAAGCCAGCTGTATCAATGGAGGAGAGAATGTATGAACTATGGCACAGCCACACAATGGAACATTCAGCCAGGGCAGGAATGAAGTACTGATCCACGCCACCACATGCAGGAACCTCAAAAACACACTGAGTGAAAGAAGCCAGTCACAAAAGGCCTCGTAGTGTATGACTCTGTGTAGAAATGTCCAGAACGGGCAGATCCATAAAGACAGAAAGCAGGTCGGTGGGTGCTTTGGCCTGGAGGGGAGTGGGAAAGGAGACCGACGATTTAATGGGTACCAGGTGGCCTTTTGAGATAACAGAAAAGTTCTGGAACTGAGTAGTGGTGAGTGTTGTCCAACACTGTGAATGTACCGAATGCCACTGACTGTATACTTTATAATGGTTAAAGTGGTAAAGTTTATGTTATGTGTATTTTACCACAATAATTAAAAAATCAAACTGTGTCCCTCCCCTGCTTAAAATTCCCATGGAGTCTTGCACTTCACGTGAACTCCAGTGCTTCCTGTTGGCCTCTGCTCTCCTCTCTGATCTACTTCTCGCCACTCTCTGCCCCTCCTACCATGTTGGGATAATTCTGGCCTCCTTTTGGTTTCCACCAAGCCAGGCTCTTTCCCACCTCAGGCCCTTTGCACATACTGTTCCCTCTGCTTAGAGAGCTTTCCTCTCCCTTCATGACTGGCTCTACCTCAGTTTTCAGTGTTAATTTAAATGACACAGAGAGGCCTTCCCCAACCATCCTCCCTCAGTGGGACCTCCTCTCTCCCCACCACTGTAATTCTCCACCATAACCCCCTGGTCATTTCTTCCATAATACCACCATTGGGTCTTTGTGTGCCTCCCTACAGAGAGTGAGTTCCATGAGAGGAGGTGGGCTCTGTCTGTCTCATTCACCTCTAACACATAGTTGGCGCGCAGACACTATTTGCTCAATTAAGGAACGGTCACCCAGCTAGCAAGGGAAGGGATGGAAGCAGGATTTAAAGCCGAGTCTTTTTGATGCCAACTCTTCTGTTCTTTCTATTCCTCCATGTGATTCTGAACTATGTATGAAGGAGAAGCTTGAACCAAGTATCAGAGAAGGGGGTCAGAGTTAGCCATGACCTTTTTTTTTTTTAAAGATTTTATTTATTTATTTGACACAGAGACAGCCAGTGAGAGAGAGACAAGCAGGGGGAGTGGGAGAGGAAGAAGCAGGCTCCCAGCGGAGGAGCCCGATGTGGGGCTCGATCCCAGAGTGCCGGGATCACGCCCCGAGCCGAAGGCAGACACCTAACGACTGAGCCACCCAGGCGCCCCAGCCATGACCTTTTAATGTAGCTACATCATCACGTACAGGTACGCCAGCCTTGTGTGGCTGTCACCTGCTCTAGATGAATCACGTCTGCTGGCAAAGCAGCCTCTGGACCCAGACGGCAGACGTAACTCTGGGAAATCCAAACAGGGCCTCAGCTGACATCTCATGGACTTCTCTCTCCTTTCTGTTTCCTCGCTTTCTCCTAGAGCCAGGACCAGGGTTGTGCCCTAGAAAGGGAAGTAGTCAACTGCAGCAGCTGAAAACACTGGCCTGGAGGAACCAAAACCAGCAAAGGCAGCCCTCTCTCTTCCATTGGGTCAAGCCAGAATGGGCCCATGTCCTGGCCCGGTGGCAGCTCTCCTGGGGTACAAGTGGCCGTGCTCTGCCCTTCTCAGAATGCTCCATGACCATCACAAGGTGGGCATCTAGAAAGCTCCTGGGACAGTGACGGACTCATCCTCGAGCAAGCTGGGCTTACTGCTTGATAAGAAATGTGCAGTGAGGGGCAGGGACTCCCTTGTGCAAGAGAACTGTGTTGGCATTGCTCAAACCAGAGAACAAGTCCTTCCTCTAAAGCAGGAGTTCCTAGTCCTTTTTTGTAACATGAGTCCTCTTCTCTGGAGTAATGTTTTTAAATGCATAATATAGAATGCCTTGCATTACAAAAGACCCATTATCTTGAAATGCAGTTATTGAATTATTTTTTAAATTATGATAAATATGAGAATAACAGCTGGTTTAGTAACTACAGTAGTTTTGAAGCAGTGGTGAGTATAAGCTATATTTTAAGATATCTGCAATAACTGTCTTGTGATCTGTAGACATCTGTGATCTCGACTGATGACAAAGCCGTGGGTACTGCTGACACAAGTGGGGGCTGTTACCTGCATTCATCATGGAAGGAAATGCTCAATTTCAGTTAATGAAAATAATTTTTTCTCATCCTAAATGACTAGCCTCTTAGACTCTCTGGCCCGTAGAGGAACGTGCCTGAGCCTCGCTTCCCCAACTCACATGGGCGCTCTCTGAGGACGGACATGCTCCTTCATCTTATATTAAGTGTCTGGAAAGAGCCTGCCTACCACACGGCAGGCATCCAACACGACTCTGTTGAGTCTCTTGGATCGTCTAGGCAAATAATCACATAGATTGCAGACGAGAGATTTTCTCTTTTCAGTCCTTGTCCTTCTCACTTCCTTTCTTGTCTCACTGCATTAGTTGGGGTGTTCCGTACAATGTTGAACAGAAGCAGTGTCGGTGGGCACCCTTATCTTATGCTCCATATTCACTTATTAATTTATGCAGTAGAGATGTGCCAGATGTGACAAAATTGAGATCTTTTCCTGTCCAACTGAGAAGACTGAGCAGTAGAGGCTTTCTGCGGACAGAAATATTGAGACCATTACTAAATTCTCCCCATTTGGTAACCTGCTCTCTTAGGATCCTGATTCCTTAAAAGTATGGAAATAGGTTGCTGCTGGTGGTCCCAGTCTCCAGGGCAAGGTTGGCATCTGTGGCCTCCCCAGGACCACGGCAGGGCGGGGCAAGGAGGCAGCACACGGGAAGGATGATGAGAGCTGCCTCTGGCAGGGGTCAGCCCGTAGATCAAGCCAGGGGCACTGTCTGAGCCTTGCTTTCTCAGGCCTGTTGATGCCACCACCTGTCTGCACTAAGCTTGTAACTGCCGGCAGACGCAATTGTTAAAGTCCACAGAAAGGGGGTTGCAGCTGTGGGGTGGGCAATTAGGTGAGGAGATATCTGATACCTGTTCTCTCCACCTGTTCCCATTCCTGAGGGAGTGAATGCAGAGACCAGACCAGTGCACACATCCTCTCCACTCTGTCCAGCCAGCACTGGTAGGGGAGGGATGTTTTTGATTAAACATAAGGTTGACATTTAAACTGGACCAGACTAGGTGCGCCTGGGTGGCGAAGTCGGATAAGCGTCCAACTCTTGGTTTAGGCTCAGGTCTTGATCTCAGGGTTGTGAGATTGAGAGTCTGCTCGAGACTCCCTCTCCTTCTGCCTTTCTGCCCCCCCCCCAATAAATAAATATTTAAAACAATAAAATGGACCAGACTGTGGCTTAAGGACTGGAATAGGAATGTTGCAATAACAAAATGTGACTGAGAAGTCAGATGAGACTGAGATGTTATTTTTTTTTTAAAGAGTGGGAGAGAGAGCCTGGGGGATGGGGGGAGGCAGAGGGAGAGAGAGAATCCTCAAGCAGACGCCCCACTGAGTGCAGAGCCTGACTCAGGGCTTGATCCCAGGACCCTGAGATCATGACCTGAGCCAAAATCGAGAGTCCAATGCACAACCGAGCCACCCAGGCTCCCCCAGAATGAGATGTTTTTAAGAAAGCCTACTGCCCTGCAGGAGGTAGGGAGGCAGGACTGGGAAAAGCAGACTCTGTGGAAACCAATGGAAACAATACTGCTGTGATAGGCAGACCACAGACCCCCCAGAGATGTCCCCATCCTACCCCCCAAGACCTGTGAATATGCTACCATACCTGGCTGAAAGGACTTTGCAGGTGTGATTAAGTCAAGGATGTAGAGAGGGGGAGAGGAGCCTGGATTATCCCGGTGGGCCCAATGTCATCACAAGGGTCTTTGCAGGAGGGACGGACAAGGGTCAGATCTAGAGGAGCTGGGCTGATGAAAGCAGAGGTCAGAGGGAAGCCACCAGCAGCGGAGGAAGGCAGGCCACCTCTAGCAGCTCCAAAAGGCAAGGACCCCCTAGAGCCTCCAGAAGGAACACAGCCCTGCCAACACCTTGATTTTAGTCCTGTAAGACCATTTGCCCAGTTGACCTCTGGAGCCCTAAGATCACAAATTTGTGTTGTTTTAAGCCACTGGGTTTGTGGTAACCTGTAACCAGGTTACCTCTCCAAGGATTTAGACTCCTCCGGCCCCCAACTAAAACAGAAGCAGGGAGGTGTGTAGGAGAGGGCCTCCACCCTGAGGTTTGGGACAAATGGTCTTTTTAGGAAGACGGAGTCGAAGGGAAACTGATCCCAGGACAGTGCCAGAAATGAAGTGTGAGCACAGTGCTGGGGAAGCCGTGGGAGGAGAGGGACATGGAAGCTGGGCTTGGAAGATAAGGAGGAGTCAGCCTGAGCAAGGGGGCTCAGCCTCCAGGCAGGAAGGCTCCTTCCTCCTGCGGACAGACCTCGCATTCAGGGGAGGCCTGCCGGCTTCAACGCTGGCCATCCCTTTAGGACACTCTGCCCACTCTCCAACCTCTGCATGGCAGATACAGCGCAGGGGACAAGCAAAGCCACTCAGAGCCACCCCTAAGTAAACAGGACAGGGGTGCCGCCAGGCGTCAGGCCCAGCTTCCCCGAGTGTGTGTGGTGGGGAGGGGACTGGATCCGCCCCCACTGCATCCCGCAGGAGGAAGGAAGTGGTTCCCTCCTCCCACCCCTTCCCTCAGGCTAGCCTGGGACAGGATTCTCGTGATTCGCGATTGGCTCCCACCGGCGGGACCTTTGTCCGTCTGCGGGAGCGCAGGAGGCCCAGGCCAGGCCCGGGCCTGCGGAGCGGGAGGGGTCGGGGGAGGGGGCCAGCCCGAGACCAACGGGGAGACAGGCCAGGGCAAGGGGACTGAGACCCAGGCAAGAGCCAGGGACCACGGCCCGAGCCGGGTTAGAAGCGGGCGGGGGAGGGGAGGGGGCCGAGAGGAGGGGCGGGGAGGAAGGGGCGGGGCGGGGTAGCCGGGAGAGTGCTGAGCTCGCAGTTGCTGCGGTAGCCGCGGGCGGGAGGGGCGCAGGGTAAGTGCTCCCAGGCTGGGACGGGGGCGCGCCGGCTGTTGGCGCGCAGCCCCTATCCCAAGCCCTCCCAGCCAGGGCCCTCCGAGGCGCCGACCCTCACCCCCGCCTCGGCCCCCCCCCCCAATCCCCCGCTGGCGTACCTGGGACCCCCGCCCCCAGTTGCCCTCTGTTCTGCGTTTAACAGCGCCGGCCAACGCGGGCGGACTGGGACTTCCCCGGAGACCCCCTGCCCTGCCCAGGGCGTACCAGAGTCAGGTGGAGGGGCAGGACAGGAGACCGCGTGCCACAGGACCTGGGAGAGAAGCCCCCCTCTTGGCATCGGTTACCTCCCCCTTGAAAACGGGAGCATTGATAAGCATTGACAAGCATTTGCAGGTTAAGCCTAGAGACAGGTGCCTTCATCACCCGCTGAGCGCCGCAAGAGGTAAGGTAAGTACCATCCTTGTCTTCCCCTTACAGGTGAAGAAACCGAACCTCGGGCCAAGCCACTTGCCTTGGGTCACCTAGCCAGAGGAGGCAGAGCCAGAACTTACACCCAGGTCTGTGTGAACCCCTAAATCCTTTTATTCATCATCCCTGCCCCTCCCTGCCCGCCCCCCCCCTCCCCTCCGTGGGGAGACTGCAGGGAGAGAAGTAAGGATAAAGGTAGTACTGGGTATCCCAGGTGGAGGCTGAAATGAGCGAATCTCCAGGGCAGCAAATCCTTCACCTGGGAGTACTTTTAAACACTCACCTCTTGGGACAAGGTGTGCTGAGGATTAGAATGGTGGGTTGGGGACAGGTTAAACTCCAGGACACAGAGGTGCAGCCGTCCCCCCTCCCCCCGGAACTTACAGACCTCTACCCAGCACCTCTGCTGGGTGCAGGGCTTTTGCAGGCTTAGCCATGGGACTTCACCTCTCCATACCTCCGTTCCCTTGACTGTCCCATGGGGTTAAGCATGGTACTTACAGCATTGCCGAGATGAAGTGAGATGCTTGGTATAACGGCTTAGCCCAGCAGCTGGCCCAAGGTTACTATGGAGCTGTGCCCCCCCCCACCCCCAGCTCCATCCCCATCCCTCTGAAAACACTCCTCTGTCCCAGGACACCTTTAACCACAGGTCAGTCAGGACTATCTGAGATCTGCAGTATTTCCGGACAGCCCCACCAGCAGCTGGAAGCTTCTTGAGTAAGACCAAGGTTGGCAGCTGCAACTTCTCACACTCTTGAGTCCCTGGGGGAAAGACTAGTAGGTGCAGCATTTTGAAAATCTTTGGGCTGAGGCTTGCACAATTCCAGAACCACTCTGAGGTCTCCAAGCCCTCCGCAATCACTGGTTTAGCAAGAAAGAGGAAGCCCAGACTCTTATTGCCCCAAAACCTGCTCATCTCACCACCCACATCTAAGCCTCCAGCAGGTTCTACTCCTCAGCATGTTCTGAATCTGGCCATTCCTCTGCATCCCCATCATCTTTTGCCTCCTCTTGGCCTCCAGCCACCGCCCTTGACCCCCCAGATCATCAGCATTGCCTCCCAAGCCCTCTGCAAGATCAGACTCTTGTCTCCTGCTATCGTTCTCTCACTGCATGCTCCCTGCAGACACACTGACCTCCTCTTTCTTCCTTGGACTTGCTGAGGTTTGGGGAGGGGGGAGGGCCCCTTCTCCTTCTCCAGGGAATGGTCTTCCCGGCCATCTTCTTGTGACTTACCTCTTTGCAATTCAGGGACCTCTGTCCGTGTCGCCTCCTCAAGTCTTGCCTGACCACTACACCAGCAGGAGCCACACTCGCCTACTCTCTTACTGCATTGCTGTCTTTCTTCCCATGCCTAGCCTCGGGGAATGTTACCTTGCTTATGTGTTTCCCTGGTTCCTTGTCTGTCTACCCAGTTAAAGTATCCATCTGCCGGGGCCCTGACCTTTTCCTTCGCCACTTTGGGTTCCCCCAGAACCCAGCACAGTGCCTGGCACATAGTAAGTGTTCCAGTTATGTTGTACTTGCCAGTGGTGTGCACAACCGTCAGGGTTCTACTTGTCATTGCTTAACAGCGTTCTTTCTGTATTTCTACATAGACCTCGAACTGTCATTCCTTCTAACGGCCCACTGCTTTCCTCAGCTGTTCTCTAAAGTGGGGCTCGTGGGGTCTTTCCAGGTTCTAGCCATCGTATCCAAATTAGCTTGTCCACATTTCACCTGTGTTTTGCTACCAAATGATTTGAGATGATGGCTCCCAAACTGATGTGTTCAAGTCCAGAGTACGATTATTTTGAAGGCACTTGCCACTTAGCAGCAGAAGGCTGCTGAGGAAAAACTATGCCTGGCAGTGTGTGCAACTTTCCCTACAGCCCCACAAGCACTGAGTTTTATTACTTTTGTGTTGTCTAGTTTAATGGAAAAGTCACGTATGTATCTTTAAATTTTCTTTTGCTTGAATTAGTGAAGCTGGGTGTTTTTCTATAAATGTGCTTGTTCTATTTCCTGTCTTGTGAAGGAAGGAAATCTCCAGGGCACCTTAATTGCTCCCTTCACCTTTGCTTGTGCTAAAGGTTCCACTTGAGCCTGTCTCATGAGAGCAGGGTGAGGGCCCCCAGGGGTTAGAACAGGAACACACCGAGCTGAACTCTGCTGGTTGCAGAAGCTGTTCTGCCAGTCAACCAGCAAGAAACCCTTTGAGAGTCCCTTGTGCCCGCAGCATGGTACTGAGGAGAGAAAGAACTTTTTTTTTATGTCTTTATGAATAGTTTTTTCAAAATGGTAATTTTTTCTTAAATTATAAAAGCACACAGTGTGCAGGGTTATTCATTGGAACACTGGGGCAGCAGAAGATTGGGAAATAATCTAAATTCTGATCACTAGCGGGACTACACACCTTCCTTCAGGGAACTCTTGTGGAATCGTTCCAAGGAGAGCACTTGGTCTAGCACGCTCTGGTCTAGAACAGTCGGAAATACTAGGTTTCTAATGGCTGCTGTAACAATCTACCACAAATTGGATGGCTTGAAACAACATAGACTTACTACCTTACAGTGCTGGGGGTCAGACAGGCAAAATCAGTCTCGGTGGGCCAACATCAGGGTGTTGACAGGGCTTCATTCCTTTTGGAGGTTGTAGGGGAGAATCGTTTCCTTTCCACCTTTCAGAGGCTGTCCACATTCCTTGGATTGTAATCCTTTCCCTCCATCTTCAACACCAGTAACATAACATCTTCAAATCTAGGACTCCAACTTCCGCTTCTGTGCTCACATGTCCTTCTGTCTCTGATTCTCCTGCTCTACTCATAAAGCCCCTTCTGATTACACTGGGCCCACCTGGATAATCCCCATCTTGGGATACTTAATTGAATCACATCTACAAAGTCCCTTTTGCCATGGAAACTGACATATTCACAGGTTCTGGGGATTAGGACAGGTGCACCTTTGTGGGAGGGGGCGGTCATTAAGGAGCCTACCAGCACCCTAAAGGGAAGTAAGCAAGGTTCAGAGCAGAATGTGTGGGCTCACATTTGTTGAACTTTAAAAAAAAGAGAGAAAGAGTCAATATGGATGTGCTTGTGAAGGCATAGAATACCCCTGAAGGCCACATAGGAAACCAGTAAGAGTGGCTACTTCTGGGAAGAATGGGTAGAAAGGAATCTTTCTAGTCATAGTATATCTTTTTGAATTGTTTCAGTTTTTTAGTACATGCCTATGTCACCCACATTAAAAATAAATTTTAAGAAGTAACACATACTCATTGTAAAAGTTCAGACCTTCCAGAAGTGAAGAAAAATACCTACAAAAGTCAGTCCCCCAGATCACTCCCTTTTGTCCAGCAATAATCACTGTAAATCCTTACAGACTTATTTTTAAAAATGCATATGTAATTTTTCACGTAGTTGGGGTCATACTGTATATATTATTCTATAATGTGAATTTTTCTTTGTTTTACTATATCGTTCACCTCTTTCCTCACCCACATATGAAGAAGATTTAGCAACACTAGAGTTTCTCACTGCTCAGATGCACCTAAACTGACTTAACCAGACCCTCGTTGGTGGACATACAGATACTTTGCTATTTTCCAGAGCATTCCCGTCACTGTAACGTAGGTCTGTGTGTCTTTTTCTTTTTAAGTTTAAACTGGAGTGAAATTCACATAACATGAGATTAACCATTTTACAACTCCGTGAACATTTAGTGAATAGTTCAGTGGCATTTACTGCCTTCCCAACGTCACGTAACCACCACCTATATCCAGCTCCAGAACATTTTTATCAAACCAAAAGGAAACCCTGCAACCATTAAGCAGTCTCTCCCCTGCCCCCACCTCCCAGTCCCTGCAACCGCCAATCCGCATTCTGTCTCTGGATTTGCATATTCTGGGTATTACATATCAGTGGAATCACGTAATATGTGAAGTTTTGTGTGTGGCTTCTTCGATTTAGTGTCATGTTCTAGGGGCTCATTCATGCTGTAGCATGGATCAGGACTTTGTTTCTTTTTATGGCTGGATAACATTCCATTGTATGGATAGAACATCTTTTATTTATCCATTCATCCGCTAATGGACACTTGGGTTATTTCCGCCTTTTGGCTATGAGTAGTTGTGTATATGTATTTGTCTTGAGTGCCTGTTTTAATTCTTTTGGATATATACCAAGGGTGTGCCTCCTTCCTCATACACTTCAAGCTTTATGCTATTTTCAGACACTGTTAATGTAAGCAAGTTAAAAATAATTTGTAACAAAGTGTTGCAGAGCACATACTAAGCTAAATGATAGCAGGATGTCAGATCTCGACAAATGTTTTCTTATTTTCCAGATCCAGAGAGCACAGGAAAATGGCCACCTGGGATGAAAAGGTAAATTAATTCTGGTGGACCAGCAGCGTTAAAGGACTTCCCCAGGCTTGAAGACAATTCTGTCTGGTGTTTCAAACAGGATAAAGGGAAAACACCTGTTTGGGATGTTTCTGCCATACCCAAGTGTTTAGTCACAAAGGTGAAAACTGTAGCAGGAATTCACAAACCTCAGGATAGCCTAATAATCTGAATCAGATCCTTCAAATCCCACCTCTGCATTTTAATAACCATGTGTCATGAGGCCCAGACCTTCACCTCCCTGAGACCTCTGTCTCCTTATCTGGAAAAGGGAGAGAAAATTACCTTTGTTCCTGAAGGCTTGTTAGGAAGAGTTGAGGAGACCATGATCTCAGAATGCTAGGCTGATACTGAGGCCATAAGTGGTTTTTCCCTACTGCCCGTTTTACAGATGAAGACACTTGCTCAAGATTACACAGGTAGAAGTGGCAGAAACAGGAGTTCACCCTGGCCTGACTCCAGAGCAAATTCTTTGCCTCCTGTATCATGCGATCATCCCAAGCAGAACTATTAAACTCTGTCCTTGGTATCTGGGGTGCAGGTTTGTTGGGTTTGGGGGGACATCCGTCGTGAAGGGTGAGGGCAAGGTAGAAAGGAAATGCTAGCTTCCATTTCTGCTGTTCCCTGGGAGGTTCTGTGGGGCCTGGCAGGTAGAGCTGGGGCTCAGGTAGCAGCAGGGCGATCAGGGACGGTTCAGAAAGCCGAATCATGGGATGATAATGATGACCCCTTTAACTGTAAGAGTCATTTGGATTTTACGGCTTTTTACAGTGTGGCAGGGGAAAATGGCCCATGCTAGATGCTACCAATTCTGATTTCAGAAATGTCAGAATCTGGGGAAAATGCTCGTCTTTGAATTAAATGAAATATTGTAGCAGAAGCAGTAGCAATAATAACGTGAACGACATCTACTGAGCACTCTCTCCGTGCCAGGCACGTGCTCAGGGCTTTCTATATATTTGGTTTTTTAATCCTCACAACAACCCTGTGCATTTGGTACTATTATTTCCTTCCCCAGTTTTACAGCTAGGGAAATTGAAGCACACAGCAAGGCTTAGCAGTTTGCCCAAGGCCACACAGCTGGCGAGAGGTTCAGACCCATGCTGCCTGGCTTCCATGCCCTAATTACTGACTAGTGGTTGTGCCCTGTATGCTTCTGAAACACAATCTTTCCCAAAGATAGGAAAGTTCTCCAGGGTGAAGGGCTCACCCCTGGCAGGAAGGGAGCAGGGAATGGGGATCACAGAGGCAGCAAGGGCTCGCTGGAGAGGATTCCCTCCCTCGGTCATTTGTTCACCTAACAAATGTTTATCAGCACCAGCTGTGTTCTGGCACCAACCACACCTGTCAGGCTGTAGCAGCAAAGCGGCAGACGCTGGTCCCTGCCTGCACGTGGCTTCCTCTCTGGCTGAGCGACACAGCCCTGTCAAGTCACGAAACGGAATATGTGAAGGTGCACATGGGCAGAGCCGTAAAGGAGAGGCCTTGGTTCATGTGGGCCCCTCACGGGAGCCACTGAGATCAGAAGGGACTCCAGACCTTCTGATCAGATCAGAGGCCTCTCTGACCTGACACCTGGAAGGCCAGAGCAGGTAACCAGGTACAGGGGGAAGACAGAGACCGTGTCTTGGCAGAGGAAGCAGCCTATGCAGAGGCCAGAAGGCAGATGGAAGGAGGCCTGAAGGAGGCCAGGGTAGGGCAACGTGGTGGGGGGCCAGAAGGTGCTGAGTCTGGAGAGGCAAGGCCAGGCAGAGCCCAGGGGACACAGAAGGTTCTGGGGGTAGTGCTAAGAACAGTGGGCAGGCAGGGCAGCGACCAGTCAGGCCTGAACTTGGAAAAGTTTCTCTCGTGTCCTGTGGAAGTGGGTGGAAATGCCAGCGAGGACAGGGAGGGCCTGCAAGGCAGGTCGGGAGCAGGGGCACGGCACCGGCACTGGGGAGAAGGAGTGCATTGGGAGGGATTTGTGAATGAAGTGCCCAGACTCTGGGGCGACAATGGCAATGGCGCAGAATGTGGGGCTGATGTTCAGAGGTTGTCCCCTTTCCTTCAGAGGGTCATGGACAGTTCTGCAGAAGAGGCAGCCTTTGAGCTGGGCCTTGGGATTTGGACTCATGGGGTCCAAGGAAAGGGCGTTTCCGGCGGCAGTGGGAATAGCATGGACAAAGGCCTGACAGCAGGCTTGGGGAGAGTTCCACAGAGCAGAGGGGGGTCGGTGGGGGCAGTGATGGAGGAGGTCCCCCAGTGGCCAGCTGAGGAGCCTGCTCTTTCCTCACGGAGAATCCTAGTCCTGGGGCAGACTTCCTGCCAATCTGGGAGACGCTGGCATCCTACCTGTTGCTCTGTGGCTCCAGGGGGTGAGCCGCAGTGAGAGCAGCTTGGAGCCAGACGGCCTGGGTTCAAATCCTGCCTCTGCCCCTGGTGGGCTGTGCGACCTCAGATCAGTTTCCGAACCTCCCTGAGCCTCCGTGTCCGAGGTCGACAGTCCTCGCCATGTACTTGTGACCGTTCCTGGTAAGGCATTGGACACACAGTGGCTGCCACTCAGAGCGAGGAGCTCCGGGAGTTCCAGCGATTGTTCTTAATCAAAGGCAAATGGAAACAATTCCTACTTTGTAGTTGTAGTTCCCTATGAAATCAGACAAACCCAAAAAGCCAAAATGCTCGATGCTGGTTATTCTGTGGTGAAACCAGCTTATACCTAGTGAGGGGCTGGATCAACCCAAAAATTCAATAGTGTGTATCCAGAATCATGAAAATGTTCATAATCAAACCTGGTCATCTCCCTTAAAAGGAAATAACCCATAAAAAGGAAACTAATTGCTAGCACCGTATTTCATAGCCCATTGGGCACCACTGATAGTAGATGTGCCATTATTTTCTCCGTAGAAGAAATGTACTGCCATTTACTGTGACATGATGTGACCTAAGGCTGAAACTGGTCAATTGTGAGACATGCAGATTTCGGGAACGATAAACCATGAGAAGATGTGGTCTTCGAATTGGTGATAAAGGTGCTAAAAATGAGGTGCAATCAGTAGATGCAGTCGTGAGAGCATTAACTTCTTGGTGAAGTTTCTCGGCCGTTAAAAAGGCATAAATCTGATCGCATAACTAGTGGGAAAAATAAGATACAAAGTTGCCTGCCGTCTTTGATTATAATTAGAGACCTTAGGTGGACAAGAAGTCTGGTGTTTTGGGATTATCGTGAATTTCTTTTCTTTTGCTGGTGTTTTCACAATGCTAGAAGAGATAGATGTAGGGTAAAAGTCTGCTTATTGGGGTGAATGACAGCAGGTAAAGCTGAGGATGGGGGCTGGGCAGGGGTTCTGAATGAAGCCAGGGTGCTGGTGGGGTGGGGGAGGGGTTGAAGGCACAGAAGGAGCAGAAGCACAGAATGGGGATGTAGAACCAAGGAGGGCCTCCCCCCACACAATTGCGGGGAGGCGCACAGGAGCCTTTTTGTCCTGACACAGACGTCAGAACAAGGAGCTGGCAAGAGCTGGGGAATACTGGGCCAGAACCACCTGTAGCAACTGCGCCTCTATTGATTCAAAGGACAAGTTCTTTTAGTAATTTACCCTTATGGAGTTAATTGTGTTTTTAAAAAATTGTTTTAACTGAATTGCTTTTAGGAGCTTTTGAATTGTCTGGCGGCCCTAGTGTTTGAGGGGAAAATAATGGTGTCATAGGAGAAACTGGCGGGGTTTTTCAGACCTGTCTTGTGCGTAGCCAGCTCTGCGGAGCCCATATCCCTGCGCCTCAGAGTTCCTCTTCTGTGAAATGGGAACAATGATACTCCCTCTAGGGTTGTAGGGATCAAAGCAGCTCAGCTCGTGCTTGGGAAGCCCTCACTGAGACAGGGCCAGGCCGCAGCAAAGACAGCCTGTTTGCTGGGTCATGAGGACGGGCTGGGTTCTTAGCCATCAGCTGACCTCTTCCTCCTCTTGGGTGATCGCGTGTCACCAGTCACATCTGGGGAACTTGGGAGCCAGTGTGCTTAGAAATCGCGGTAGCCCTTTGCTCATTGCTCATGAGGCATGCTGAGGCTTCAGGTTTATTTAGAGTGCTGGTACTCAACTTTGGCTGCACATGGGAGATCCCAACACCCAGGCTACCCCCAGACCAACTGAATCACAATCTTGGGGCCTGGGACCCAGGCCTTGGGTTTTTTAAAAGCTTACAGGTGGTTCCAAAGTGCAGCCAGGGCTGAGAGGCACTGGTTAGACTGTGGTTGGGTAGGGCCGCTCTCCGTGGGCTGCTTCACAGTGAGGCAGGCGAGAGGGGTGTCCTGAATTCTGCTCGTCCCATCTTTCCCCGGCCAAAGCATTGCTAAAGACACTGGGGCTGGGAGTTGCCTGGATGATTCAGTCACACTGGTGATAGGTCTTAATTTCTGGCCAAATAACTGTTATTTTTTCTTGCTATTTTTTCCTTTTCTTTATGCTTTCATAATAAAATAACATGATTATGCTTCCCAGTTAACATGGCTGATGTCATACTTTGGACACGGCCGTCTCCTCTCTGACGATCGCTTCCCATTTCCCAGGGAAATAGGCTGGGCACATCCTCCCCATCCCTGTGTCTTTCAAACTCAACTCATTGGTGACTCCTGAAATCCATTAATGGGCTGCTATCAGTCATTTAAGCAATGAAACAGAATGAAGTGGATACCACAAGAGTGCTCGCACTTAGAAACTTAAGTGTTGGTTGTAGAGCACACGTACGTCAGTGTGTATTAAAAGGCAGGATTAAAATGTGTTTTTCTCATGGAGTTAACACTGGGCTGAGCTCCCTGCACAGCGCTGAGCTCCTCACAGCTGGTAGCCAGTTCCCTCCAGGGTGGTGTTCAGAGCGGTCCTTGCAAGAGGGAGGGGGCTTGGGGCCAGGCAGCCTGCCTCTGAATTCTCACTGGCTGTGTGCCCTGGGGCCCGTTGTTTGGCCTCTCCGTTGGAAATGTTTCAGTCTCCTCCCAGTGAGGTTGTTGTGCTGTGTTATCAGAGGGCTTTGTACGAGCTCAGAAATGACAGGTGCTGGGGTGGGGGGAGTTAATGCTACGGCTCCTGCTCCTGGATATTCCTTCCCCCATTATCTCCACCCAGCCTCGCCATCGTCTTGCCAGGTTGGCAGACGACTCTATCAAGACAGGAGGGATCCTGACCCCACAGGAAAAGGAGAGGAATGTTGCAGCATCTCTAGGGGTACCTGGACCGCTGGTTGGGCTCAGCCCGTAAGCAGCAGCCCCCACAAGCTGGTCAGCCACCAGCCGTGGTTGTTTGTGTCAGCCTCAGACTTCCTCCCCACCCTAGAGAAGGAAAAGCTGCCACGCTTATTTAAAGACTTCCCTGATTTTAAAAATAGGCATTCCTCAGAACACAAATCCCCTGGGGGCTGGGCCCCCCACCCCTACCCCCGCACTGGGGTAGGTCACCTTGCTGCTGGAAGTCTTCCTGCCTCCCCACAGAGGAGAGGTTTGCTCAGGGGGATTCGTTCCACCATCCACGTTACGTTCAGCAGGAAACTGCAGGCTGCCAGGCATGAAGGGCCCTGATGGTGGGTGACAGTCTCAAACACAGGACTCACCCAGTTCCTCCAGGAGCGAGTGGTGACTGTGTGGGTCAAGCGTCCACTGTGAAGCCTGCGAGAGACGCAGTGCCCGCAGTTTCTGCTGGGGGCTGGTCACAGGGGTACCTTCTGTCCAGCACTTGCAAAATTCCAGACTCCCCGAAGGAAAGCCAGTGCTCAACATAAGCCCCATTGTGTACACATTCTAGGCCCTGTGAGCTGTTCATATCAGTGAATGGTGGAAACCCCCCCCTCCCCCCGCTGCCAGCCAAGGGCCAAGCAGGCCTTTCGAAGGACAGCAGCCTCAAGCCTGTTCTGCACAGAGAGTGACAGGATTATGTTTTGAGAAGTGCTCGCTGGTGTGAGAGGTGGAGGTGACCCTGGGGTGGTGGCAGAGGATGGGAGAAGTAGGCAGCTCCAGGCTTTGTGATGAGTAGGCCCAGGGTGGGGGAGGGAGAGGGAAAATGTCTCGGAGTATGTTTTAAGTGCCCTGGACTGGAAGACAGGAGACCCAGGCACATGTCCAGGACTGTCTGCTGACTGGAGGCATTTACCTTGTTGTAGGGCCTCAGTTTCCCCATCTGCTCAGGGAGGGAAGATTGCTCCTCAGAACCTTGATTCTACCTCTCGCAAAACCTTCTGTTGCTTCAAAAGATCAGCTTTTCTGCCATATCTCCGCCTCATTCGCAGAGCGTTTTAGAAAGAACAAAGCTGGTAGATGTGCGTTCATACGCTGGCTTTACCGCTTACGTTTCTTTGTATTTAGGTGTTTGTTCTGTACCCTTGTTTTGGTTTTCTTATCCAGGGATTCCAGTAATGTATATATTGGTTCATTCTCCTTCCTGCCTGACCCCCAAATACTTCATTCACCATTCAATTCTCTGTAGGCAGGATCTCCCTCCAAAAATGGCTATTTCTCATGCTTAAATCTAATAGAATAAAATTTGAAAGTTTCTCTTCACCTTCCAACCCCACTCCCTTCCCAGAGGGAACCGTTTGCTTTGGGTTGTTGATTTTGTCTGTGTGTGTGGTTTTTTAAAAATATTTTATTTATTTTAGAGAGAGGACGGGGGAGGAGCAGAGGAGAGGGAGAGAGAAAGAGAATCTCCAGCAGATTCCGAGCCGATCGCAGCGCCTGACATGGGGCTCGATCCCAGGCGCCCCGATTTTGCCTGTTGTTAACAAAGATGTCATGATATGACGCAATCTGGTCCGTGCAGTGCTGGTTTTCACATAGAGTTCGTACAGATCAAGGACACCTTTCTCTGTCCGTCCCTCCAGGTACACCGGCTGACTGCCTCTGAACAGTGCCTGTATTCTCTAGTGTGGGGCTGCCACAGTGTATTTAATGATGGGCTTTGAGGTCAATTCCAGGTCTGGGCTGTTGTACCAGCCCTCTAGGGAGCACCCATGTGCTTATGTGTGAGTCCCTTGTCAGGTCAAATGATAGGAACATTTTACATTTTGATAGAAACTGGTTAAGGCTGATCCCCTTCTTCGCTCCCATGCCTGGCACATTGGAGGAACTCAAACATTTTTCTTCTTCTTTTTTTTTTTTTAATATTTTGTTTATTTATTTGACAGAGCATGTGCACAAGCGGGGGGGGGGGAGTGGCAGGGAGAGGGAGAAGCAGGCTCCCCACTGAGCAGGGAGCCCAATGCAGGACTCCATCCCAGGACCCCAGGAGCATGACCTGAGCCCCGAAGGCAGATGCTTAACTGACTGAGCCACCCAAGCACCCCCAAACATTTTTTCTTTCTTTTTTTAAAAGATTTTATTTATTTATTGGACAGAGAGAGATACAGCGAGAGACGGAACACCAGCAGGGGGAGTGGGAGAGGGAGAAGCAGGCTTCCCGCCAATCAGGGAGCTCGATGTGGGGCTCCATCCCAGGACCCTGGGATCATGACCCGAGCCGAAGGCAGATGCTTAACAACTCAGCCACCCTGGCGGCCCCCCCCCGCCCAAACATTTTTTTCTAAAGATGAGAGAAACTGTCCCATTGCCTTCCTAAGAGGAATATACCCATTTACCTACCCCCTTCCCTAGCCTCTCTCATCCTGCCACACCATGTGACTTTGGGCAGTTGGTCTCCCCTCCCTGCACCTCAGTTTCCCCTTCTGTGGAGCGGAGATCCTGCCCTGCCTACCTCTCTGGATTGTTACAAGCATCAGGCGAGAGCAGAAGTGGGTGGTGGTGGTCTGTAAGCTGTGAGCAGAAGGAAGCAGTTGCTGCCAGGATTGGTGGCAGAAACGGGCTTCTTCCAATGGTTTTGTGACCTCTGAAGGAGCCTGCTTTCTCCTCGGAGCTGGGATGGATGTGTGGCCTGAGAAGACAAAGGGCGGGAGCACGGCGCCCATGGCCACCCGTCACAGGCTGGCTCGGGTGCATACTCTCTGCCTTAGCTTCCTGGAGCTTCTATCATAAATAACCACAAACCAGGTGGGTTAAAACAACAGAAATGAATTCTGTCAGCTCTGAAGGCTCGAAGTCTCCAGTCAAGGTTTTGGCAGGGTTAGTTCCTTCTGGAAGCTTTGGGGGAGCTTCTGCTCTGTGCGTTTCTCCCCGCCTGTGGTCATTGCTGGCAATCTTTGGCATCCCATGGCTTCTGGATGCAGCACTCCAGTCTCTGCCTGCATCCGCACATGGTCCCCTCCTCTTCTTAGAAGGACATCAGTCATTGGATTTAGGGCCCACCCTAAATGATTTCATCTCAAGACCTTTTAACTAGTGACACCTGCAAAGACCCATATTCCATGTAAGGTCGTATTCCGGACAGGAATTTGGGGGCAGCCACAGTTCAACCAGCCCACAATACTGCCCTGGAAGGCGGATCTCCAGTCCCCGGCTGTGTGGCTTTTTCTCAGCCCTGTGTTCTGAAGCATGAGCTCCAAGTCCTAGCAGCCCAGGAGCAGATCTTGGCTCCGCCATTTTCCAAGTGCATGACTTGGGACATGCCACCTGCCTCACCAAGACCCAAAATGATGGCCTCAACCTCAGGGGGTTGTTAGGAATAAAATTAAATCATGCGTTTAAGGGACTTTAGTGGTATGGTAATACAATAAAACAAAGAACCGAATAAATAATTAGTAATAATAGATGTCACTACTACTGTGTCCTACTGGAGTTTTGAGGCAGGAGATGTTGAATGATAAGCAAATCAGGTCCCCAGAAGGAGGCTCTGGGCGGGAGCAGGGAAACAGGGACTTAAGGGACATCAGGAGTCTGCCGAATTTCTTTAAAAGTACTGTTTTCTGTGATTGTTGGATGACCACAAAATAGGGACATTTCCCCTCCTACAGATGGCAGCTTCTAACCGAGCCTGTAAAAATAGACGTGCATAAGAACATTTTTCCTCTCTCTTCTAGGTCTGTTTTTCTCTCCCAGGTAGTAATCTTTCTGGTATGATACTTGTCACGTGTAAAAGAGAAATAGGCGATCCATTTACCTTTGAGGGGTAGCTCTTGCAGTTTGCTGTGAATTCGCTTATTAAATAGTTACCGAACCCCTCCATGTGACTGAGGGAGGAAGAGTCCCTGCCCTCCTGGGGTTCACAGACCAGGGCAGGAGACAGACAGTACTGAGACGCCACAGCAGTCCTTAGTAAGTGGCAGGACAGGGAAATAGAGGAAGGAGGCTCACCCAGCAGGTGGCGGCTAAGGAAGGCCTCCCCGGGGAGGCAGAATCTAGATGTCTGTAAGATCTGGAAGAGCAATAGCGTGCAAAAGGCAAAAGATCTATCAGCCAGTGGGCACAGGTGTGCGGAGTCCTAGAGCAAGAGGGAGTGAGGTTTATTCTAGAACCATGAGGCACTGGGTGTGGCTGGGGTGTGGCAGAAGCAGAGGGGGCCTGGGGAGGAGACCAGGGCCTGGGGAGACCAAGAGAGCTTTGCCTTTGTCCTGAAGGCAGCAGTTGGCAGGGGCCGGGGTGGGAGGCTAAAGGTCCTGGGGGAAGGGGCAGGTGAGAGCAGGGACACAGCCCTGTTGTCACTGCAGAAAGGGGACCCTGGCCCCTGCTGTGTGGAGAAAGGACCAGGAAGGAGGCCAGTGCAGGCATCCAGGCAAGAGGTGCTGGCCGTAGGAGAGGGTAAGAGAGAGAAGAGAAGGGGAAGTGGGAGCAGCCGTGTTTAGGAGGTTAAACTGACAAGCCTTGAGGGAGAGAGAGGAGCCCAAGATGATCTTTGGCTCTTGGCTTGGGTGGCAGGGTGCACGTGATGATGTGCCCTAGGGAAACACGGAAGGAAGAGTGGATATGGGGAGGGATGCGTGGGTGGCTCAGTCGGTTAAGCATCTGCCTTCGGCTTGGGTCATGATCCCAGGCTCCTGAGATCAAGTCCCACACCAGGCTCCTTGCTCAGCAGGGAGCCTGCTTCTCTCTCACACACATAAATAAATAAAATCTTAAAAAAAAAAAGAGTGGATATGGGGAAGAGATAAGAAATTGATTCAGTTTGGGTCCTAGACAAACTAATGACCTGGCAGGATACCAGACATCAGGCTGGAGACTGATTTGCACATGAGACTGATTTGCACATGTTCTCAGTGTTGAGAACACAGGTGTGCTGAGACCACCAAAGTGGGGGAGTTGCCCTGCATGAGCACAGGGTCAGGATTGGGGTCCAGGGGACTTCCAGTGGCGTGGGGGCAGGGACACGGAGGCCCAGGAGGGTGGCTGGAGATGGGAGAGAAATGAAGAGGCGAGATGGTCAAACAGAACCAAGCCAACAGTGAGAGGAAGCAGGACAGTCAGGGTGGGAACCCCATTATGGGCTTTGATACAGAAAGGTGATCCTGGAGAGAGTGGTGTTGGGATGTAATGTGACAGCGAAGGTTAATGCAGGGGACATGGAGATGGGGGCTGTCCAGTCCAAGGGACTCTACTGGTCTCTATTCTTGGGGTTGCAAGTGACAGAAACAACTCCTCAATCTAGTTTGAGCCACAAAGGGACTCTATCAGTTTGTGTGACTGAAGAGTTGGGAGGTTGCAGGGGCAGGCAGCGGGCGGTAAGCAGAGTGAAACGTCCACGGACGGTGATGAAGTCGGAGGAGTGGAAATGAGAGTTTGTGTCGCTGAAGAACAGCGGGCCCTTATGGGGGGGCACCAGGTCAGGCTCCAAAGCTGGTGCTCCGTGTAGCTCCGTGTAGCTCCCTGAGTCAGTCCTTCCACCGCCCAGGCAGGGTGGGAGGAACCCGAGAGCCCAAGGTGGGTGGTGAGGTTGCCGAGGCCCACAACATTTTCATGATCAGCTATATCTTTGACCTTTTCTGAAACTTCTCTGCTCTTGGTATGTCATATTCTTGACTTAAAACCAGAGTTGTTTTCTGCTCTGCTGGGTGCCATAAATATTTTCATCCCAGATTACTGAAAGTTGCTTTTTACTGGTCGCACGGTTTCAGAAAGAAAAATTTCCTCTCCTGTAAAATATAAATGTGGTTTTTGCAAAGCACCCCAAGGCTCCCACCGTGCTGAGAACTAGCACCGGAAGTTTCCATCTGCCAGATAAAGGGTTTTAAGGGGAAAATTATGGCCAGGAGAAGCCAGAGGGCTTCAGGATAGCTGCACACCTGGCCCTTGGTCAACCTGGGAGCCTAGCAGTGGAGGGTCCAGCCTGAGACAAGCTGCTGCCCAGCGTGGGAGACAGGGTACCACTGCCCTCAGCCAACGGATGCTTGATGGGCTCCTGCTCTCGGGTGTCCCATGAGACTCTGGGGACACAGGCCTTGCTTTCATGGAGCTTGCTAGTGTGGAAAGAGGACTAATAAATAAATGGCTACACACACAAATTCTGATTAGAAACTAAAAAAATACAAAGAGAGGTTATAAAATTGAGAAGGGGACTGATTTAGATTTTAGGGGTCAAGGAGGGCCTCTCTGAGGAAGGGCCATGTCAGCTGAGGCTTCAATCATGAGTAAGAGTGAGCCAAGCTCAGAGTTGGAAGAAGAGTAGTCCAGGTGGAGGGAAGAGCTTGTGTGAATACTGGGCCTGGGGAGAATGCAGAGCTTGGAGGGACAGAAGAGCAAGCAGTGTGGCTGGAGTGTGGTGAGCAGGTCATGGGGAAGGAGATAAGGCCAAATCCCACAGGGCCATGTACATCATAGGAAGGATCTTGGATTCTTTTTTTTAAAGATTTTATTTATTTAAGAGAGAGAGAGAGAACCAGCAGTGGGGAGGGGCAGAGGCAGAAGGAGAAGCAGACTCCCCGCTGAGCAAGGAACCTGATGCAGGGCTCGATCCCAGGACCCTGGGATCATGACCCGAGCCAAAGTCAGACACTTAACCAACCGACTGAGCCACCAGGATCTTGGATTTTTATCCAAAAATCAGGGGGCCGTGATATGATCAGGTGCTGAGATCAGGGGTGAGGGTTTATTAGGCCTGCTTGGGCTACTGGTTGGAGAATGCACTGGAAGAACTGGGTCCAGGGAGAGAAGTCCACAAGAAGGCTGTTGCAGTCTTTTTTTTTTTTTTAATAAAGATTTTATTTATTTACTTGGGAGAGAGAGAGCACACAAAGAGGGGGAGCGGGAGAGGGTGAAGCAGTCTCCCCACTGAGCAGGAAGCCCGGTGTGGGGCTCGACCCCAGGACCCTGGGATTGTGACCTGAGCCAAAGGCAGCCACTTAACTAACCGAGCCACCCAGGTGCCCCAAGGCTATTGCAGGCTTTGGGGTGATAGGATGAAGGCTTGGACTGGGGTGGTAGAAGAGGAAGAATGAATAACATATATGGGGAGAGGAAAGCCAGACAGGCTCCAGGATCATGGATGTGGAAAGAACCAGAAGGTTCACTCTCAGGAGGTTATGCAGTGGTCATAAGGTCTCCTTGGACCTCTTAGTATCTGAGGGAGCCTCGAATTGGGACCATACAGAAAGCCAGACAGAGGAGGCCGTCTGGAATCCAAACCATGGGATTCCTGGATGGAGCCTTTGAAGCACCACCCTCTCTGCACTCATCACCCCCAACCTCACCCAGCAGTCTTTGGAGCAGGGACTTCCCCAGGGCACTTAGCAAGAACACGTTGGGGTTCTGGGAGGCTTCTGAAAGAGCTGATGTCCCTTGTCCAAATTGGGAGCTTGGAAATGTACAAGGCATCATAGACGAAAGGACAGTGGACTGAGGGCAAAAGAGCTTGAGTTCTCTACTCCTAAGTGCACTGAGACCTTGAGCAAGCCCTGGCTGCCCATGTCTGAAGTGCTCCCATCTCTGAAAGAGTGGGGAGATCAGACCAGGTAATCTCTTTGGACTCTAACCTTTCCTGAGCTCACGAAACCTATTATGGAAAAAAAAAACCTGAGTATGCATCAAAGGTGTATTGTTGGAGAGAGATCATTTTGTTTTACTTTGAAAAGTGTAAAAATATAAAAGAATACAAATACTGGGGCGCCTGGGTGGCTCTGTCAGTTGAGCATCTGCCTTTGGCTCGGGTCATGATCTCGGGGTCCTGGGATTGAGCCCCATGTTGGGCTCCTTGCTCAGCAGCGAGTCTGCTTCTCCCTCCCTTTTCTCTCCCTCTGCCCCTACCTTCTTGTGCTCTCTCTCTCTAAAATAAATAGAATCTTTAAAAAAAGAATATAAATATTATCAACTACTTATATAATCATCATCCTAAATTGACAGCTATTAACATTTTGTCCTATTTTCCTCAAATTTTTTCAGATAGCATTCAAGTGCTTTTTGGCTCCTTCTGCTTTTAGCCCTTGCCCCTCCCTAAGGGCAACCAGCATCATGAATTTGGTGTCTCCTTCCAGTACATTCTTCTCTACGTTTGTCCTCCCTGGTGTTCATTGAGCTTCTTGGATCTACATGCTTACATTTTTCCATCAAATTTTGAAATTTTTTCAGCCTGTTATTTCTCCAAATTTTTTCCTGTCCCAATTTCTCTTCTATCTTTTGATGTACCCTAGGTACACGTATATTAGATTGTTTGCTATTGTCCCTAAGGCTCTGGGTTTTTTCCCCTGCCTTTTTTCTCACCAGGTTTCAACTTGGTATTTTCTATTGCTCTATCTTTAAGTTCACTGTTTTTTGTTTTTTTGTTTTTTTTTTTTTTTTAGATTTTATTTATTTATTTGACAGAGAGAGAGGGAACACAGGCAGGGGGAGTGGGAGAGGAAGAAACAGGCTCCCAGCGGAGGAGCCTGATGTGGGACTTGATCCCAGGACCCTGGGATCACGCCCTGAGCCGAAGGCAGACACTTAACGACTGAGCTACCCAGGCGCCCCTAAGTTCACTGATTTTTTGTCCTACTGTATCTAATCAGCTTTGAGCCCATTTGGATTTTTTTTTTTACAGTTTCTGTTTCTATATCAAGATTCTCTATTTGTTCCCTCATTAAGCTCATATTTTCTTTGAAATACTTGAACGTATTTATAATACCTATTTACAAGTCTTTGTTGGCCAATTCTATTATCTCTGTCCATTTTGGTAAGCTAGTGTTTCTATAGGTTATAGGCCATGTTTTTCTGCTTTATCTGTCTAGTAATTTTTTATTGTATGCTGTGCATTTCTAAATGCTATGACTGTTGAGTGATTTTGTTGTCCTCCCTAGTGGAATATGAGTTTTGTTCCAACAGGCAATGAATTCACCTGGGGATCTGCTTGATCTTTTCAAGGTTTCTTTTTACGTGTATTTGGGACAGGTGTAAGGTAGTTCCTACTATAGGGCTAGGTTATGCCTACTAATAAGGTATGACTTTTCCGGAATTTCTACTGAATGCTCAGGGTATTCAACAAGATATCTCTACTCTGGATGTTTGGAACTCACACATCTCCCAACCCAGCCTTGTGTCGTCTCTGGCAGTGTCTCAGCTGTTCAGAGTTCAGCCAAAGTTGGATTTTTGGAGCTCCTTCTCTGTAGAGCTTCCTTTCTCCGGTACTTTGCCTCGCAAATTCTTGAGAGAGGGAGGGAGGCTCAGTAGCCTTGCTGCCATAGTCCAGAAAGTACCTCTAGGTAGAAAGCCAGGGTCAGTGTGGGGGCTCACCTCATCTGTTCCTCTTCTCTCAGGGACCACAGTAAATTTCATCCATTTTATCCAGTTTTATAGTTTTTTACGGCAAGAGGCCTAATCTGCTACCAGTTACTCTATCATGACCAGAAGCAGAAATCCCCTTCTTTTGTATGTTTACATTTCCATTTTACACATTCCCAGAACCACATATAGTAATATTCTGCATGTATTTTTAAATTTTTACTTACATGGTATTATATTCATAGTCTTCTATATCTTCCTTTTAAACTCAACATATATATTTTTTTGAGAGAGAGAGAGAGGGTGGGATAGGGGCAGAGGGAGAGAGAGAGAATATTAAGCAGGCTCCACGCCCTGCAAAGACCCCGAGGTGGGGCTCAGTCTCACAACCCTAAGATCACGACCTGAGCCAAAATCAAGAGTCGGACGCTCAACCGACTGAACCACCCAGGTGCCCCCCAATATATTTGTAAAGACCTATCCACATTTATGTATTCATTCAGTCACTTAAATATTTGGGTGTTTTTGAGTGTGTATGAAGTGCAAGACACTGGTAGGCCATTTGCACAAGATGGAGAAAGTTCCACTCTCATGGACCTTAGAGTCTGGGTGGGGGGAGTGTAGGCAGATAATAAACAGATAAACAATTCATATATAATGTCACCAATAAGTGCAATAAAGAAAAATGAGGGGCCCCCGGCTGGCTCAGTCAGTAGGGTATGAGCCTCTTAATCTCAGGGTTGTGAGTTCGAGCCTCATATTGGGTGTAGAGAGTACTTACAATCTTAGAAAAGAAAAGAAAAATGAAGCAGGGTAAGTGGATGCAGTGTGACTGGGGAAGGGTGACTAGACCAGGTCTCAGCAGAGGCAATGTTTGAGCAGAAGGCTGACCCAAGTGAAGGTGTGAACCATGCAGATGTCTGAGGGAAGACATTTCCAGGAAGAAGACCTGAGTGTGCTGGAAAGAAAAAAAAAAAAAAACCACATGTGAAAGTTTTAAGGAAGGGCATGACGTGATCTTATTTATATTTGAGAAAGTTCTTTCGAGTTGCTGGATGGAGAACAGATACTGGGAGGAGGTGGGAGGCTGCTCTTGTAATCTAGCCAAGAGATAGCGAGAAATAATGGGGAGAAGTGGTCTTACTTGGAAAGTAATTTACGGGCAGGGCCAACAAAATTTACTGTTAGGTCAGTATTGAATGAGGAGAAAGACATTTAAAGAATGATGCCAAAGTTATTGGCCCAAGGAACTAGACAAACGAAATGCCCTAAACTGAGATAGAGATATTTTGGGTGGCAAATGAATAATTCTGCTTTGAACATGCTAGGTATTAGATAACCTTTAGATAACTAAGGTGAGATTGGGATTGGACATAGTGTTTCTGTATAATCCATGTACAGATGGCTTTTAAAGCTATGTTGCTGAATGAGAACCCCTAGGAACTGAGTATGGAGAAGAGACACCTGAGCCCTGGGCATGTCAATACTTAAATGTAAGGTCTTCCTCTTATGGAATACAGGGAAAGAGACTGGTAAGAAGTAACCATCGAGGTGGGAGGAAAACCAGGAGAGTATGGAATCCCAGAAGCCAGTGAGGGCAGGAGTGACCTACTGTATTCAGTGCTGCCACGTGGGTACTTGGGGTGTCATCAGTGACATATAGTAATGCAGTTCATTCATTTTAACTGCTGTAGAGCATTCCGTCATATGAAGAGAGAAGGCTTATTCCTCTATCTCCCACCACTTAGGTGAACATTTGCAGTGCTCATTCTTTTTTTCTTTTTTTAAGATTTTATTTATTTATTTGGCAAAGAGATAGCACAAGCAGGCAGAGGGAGAGGGAGAAGCAGGCTCTCCACTGAGCAGGGAGCCTGATGCGGGGCTTGATCCCAGGATCCTGGGATCATGACGTGAGCCAAAGGCAGCCGCTTAACTGACTGAGCCACCCAGGCGCCCCTGCAGTGATCATTCTTGAACAAACCACTGATTTGAGCACATGTGGGGGTGTTTCTCTTTGGAGCCTTTCTAGGGATGGAATCACTAGATTATTAAGAAAGATATACACAACTTCTACTTGACAAAACAGTGCCAGATTGTTTCCCAAAATGGTGGTGCCAGTGTCAATTCCTATGTTCAGTGTTCAAGAGTCCCCGTTGCTTCACATCTTTGCCAACATTTGCTATTGCAGACTTTAGAATTCTTGCCATTCACATTTTCCTGAGCCCTAGTGAGGTTGTGTCTCTGCCATTTGGGTTTCCTTTTAGGTGACCTACTTATTAATATCCATTGCCCAGTCTTCAATGGCGTTGTCTTCTTTTTTTTAATTTGTATGATTTCTTTATGTATTCTGGACACTAAACTAAACAATGTCTATTAAGTACATTGCAAGTATGTCTGTGTCACACCCAGTCTGTGGTGTATCTTTCTAGGGTTGTGTGGGGTGTGTGTGTGTGTGTGTGTGTGTGTGTGTGTGAGAGAGAGAGAGAGAGAGAGAGAGAGAGAGAAATATAAAAGCTTTTAGTTTTGATGAATCAAGTCTATCCATTTGTTTTGTGTTTTATTTAAGCAAACTTTCCCTATTTGAAGGGCATGAAGATACTTATGTTTTATTTTAATTTAAAATTTTTTTAATTTATAAATGTTAAGGTTAATGCATCTGAAATTTATTCTGTGTAGAGTGTGAGGTAGGGATCTTTTATGGTTTTTGTTTGTTTCCTTTCGTGAAAGCCAGGCGTCCTGATCTCTCCAGCCTTTTCCCATTGATCTGTACTGCCACCACCATCACATCCAGTTCCCTACTGGGGTATGGGTCTGGTTGGGCTCATTTTTCCGGTTCCACTGATCATATTGCCCATTCTTGGACCCATACCCCAAAGTTTTCACTATTGAACTTTATAGGAAATTTAATATCTGGTAGGGTCAGTTGGGCAAAGGGAGGATTATTTGCTTTTTGCTTTGAAGTCCTTGTCTGTAAACAACTGCCCATCATGTACTTAAAATAACACTGGCTGAACCTAGGAAAATCTATTTGCCACTCACATTTCAAGAGCTGATCTGTGGCACGAAGGGGGTGACCCTCACTTTTCTGTGAAACTGTGGGTACTTTTACTTTTGGCTTTCCACACCCCTGCCCTGCCAACTCTCACCTCCGGTTTTTCAGGTTGTGATGTCTCTGAACCATGGGGCCACTCTTCCGGTATTTACACGTGGTGGGTATTTTGTGACTGGGCTGTGGTACCAATTTCATTGGTTATTGCCAACCAGACCATAGTGACAGGCCTGATGGGTTCTGGGGTTTCCTGTTGCCTCGCCGGCACTGAGACCCTGGATTCCAAAAATAAAAGCACAAGAAACCACCGTGACCTCACGGTTTTGCTTGCATGGTGCTCTGAGGGCCAGGACTGTTTTCACCCCTGCGGCCTGGCCCAGCCTGGGCCCTGCTCCCCGCCAGAGCAACGTGAGGTCCGAGTGGTCTGGACGGGCTCCAGGGGCCTCCCTGCCTGAGCACGGGCTCTCTCTCCCCTCCCTTCAGGCCAGCTCCCGCAGGGCCAAAGTGGCTCCAGCCAAGAGGATGAGCAAGTTCTTGAAGCACTTCACTGTCGTTGGGGACGATTACCATGCCTGGAACATCAACTACAAGAAATGGGAGAATGAGGAGGACGACGAGGAGGAGGAGCAGACACCACAAGCACCTGCCTCTGGCGAGGAGGGCAGAGGCCCCGACCCAGTGGCGGACCCTGTCCCCGTGCCCCGGCCCCCCCTTGACTTCAGGGCCACATTGAGGAAGCTCTTCAGCTCCCACAGGTTTCAGGTAGGTGGGCAGAGGCCCAGGATGCCTGGGGTGGGGCAGCGCCGTCACCAAGAGTCACGAGGCCGGGGTGGGGGCCTATCTCTGCCAACGCCCTGTTTGTTCGATGTCTGTCTACTGATACTAACCCTGTGTCAGGTGCCCTGTACAGCGCTGGGCACAACCTATGCTGTCAGGGATAAAATACGTCAGTCCGAAGTCAGTGCAAGGTCTGTCACCTGACGAGTGAATAAACCACGTGTATGTAGGCTGTCCATACTCGGCCATGAAGGGGAATGAAGCAGTGACACCTGCTATGAGTGGATGAACGTTGACAAGGTGACGCTCAGTGAGAGAAGCCAGACATGAAAGACCACATGTTGTCTGAGTCCATTTATGCGAAATGTGCACTGTAGGCAAGTCCATAGACACAGACAGCAGACTGGTGGTTCCAAGCTGGAGGGAGGGCAGAATGGCAGGGGACTGCTTAATGGATACAGGTTTCCATGTGGGGTCATCAGGACGTTCCAGAACTATGTAGTGGTGATGCTTGCACCACCTTGTGAAGGTGCTTGATGCCCCTGAACCACATGCCAACTTCAAAATGGTTCACATTTTGTTATGGTAGATTTTACGTTCTGTGGATTTTACTATCCCTACACAATAAGTAAACGGAAGGGTAGACACTGGAGGCAGAGAAAACGTTCCTGCATTCATTCAGCAAACACTGAGTGCCTGTCCTGAGCTGAACAAGGCCAAGAGGGTCCTGTGTCTCCCAGACTTATCACCATGGGGGCTTCAGTCTCTCACTCTGTGGAGCGATCCTTCTCTGGTAGCCCACCACTGACCTCTGGGTGCGCTTGGGGGAGAACATGAGAGGGACACGCGGACTTCAAAGAACAGTGAAGGGTTCAGTGCCTGTCTGCATCTTCTGACTTGGAAGGACAAATGCAGGTTGAGTCTGGAGGGCCCTGTCTCAGCCCCTAGCCCTGAAGTGTGCAGGCAGGTGTCTGGAAACCTGTTTTGAGGAGAATGCAGGAGGCCCAGGACATTAGGGGAGCATGCAGCCCCTCGTCAGCCCAGGTCCCATAATGGAGCCATTCTGGGGACCCTGTGGCAAGTGTCCTCCTAAACTGAAATAAACCAGTGCCTCCCTAGAGCTGACTTCCCTTCTGGAAGCAGAAACAGCCCTTGCCTCTCCCATCACTGACTTTGTTCCAGGGTAAGATAGAAAAAAAAATTATTTTGGTCTTTTTCTCGCTTTCGTGTAGCTTAGAGAAATGAAACAGGCCAAACAGCCCAGCAGGCCTCGCAGCTCCGTGCGTTTCTCTGCGGCTGTGACAGGAAAGGAAACGTGGTATTAAGTTGTTGGGGTTGAAATCCCAAACCCTCAATTTCAGAAGCAGAAGGAGGGAGCCAGTTTCCCTCCAGCTGCAAGGGGAACCCTGGGCCTCCCTGCTCCGGGAGGCCCTTCACCTCCCAACTGGGCCACAGGGCTGCCCGCTGAGCCCAGACCTCTAAGGACACTCCTACTGAGAAGCAGCAGCCTGACCCTTGAAACGTAAGCAGAGATGCTTAGTCATTCACTGGACAGTCACTTCTTGAGCAGTGACTTCTGTGTGCGGGGGACAGAGCAGCAAGTGTGGCAGGTACCCCCCATCCTTACTCTCAGAGGACCGATGGTCTGTGGAGAGGCAGGCACTCCAGGAACCATCACCCTGACTGATGCTGGTTGCAAGTGAAGAGAAGCCCTCTGTAGGGAGACAGAAGGGGGCTCTGACAGATCCTGGGGGTAGGAAGACACCTGACCCTAGGATTGGGTGTCAGAGGACGTGTGGTGGCAGAGGCAACATTTCATCTGACACCTGAAGGTTGGGCAGGGGTGAGCTCTGTGAATGGGGAGGGGAGGAACCTTCCAGAGAGAGAGACTGTGTTTGCAAAGGGCCCAAGATAGGAAAGGATCTGCCGCATTCCTGGAATTGAGAAGGGTCCATATGGCTTACGTGCAGCAAGTAGAGGGATAACTTGGCGAGAGAGGAGGTGCTAGAAGGTCATTTGTGGGCAGTGGGCGGCCACAGAAAATCTAAATGTATGGGTGGGAGGTAGTGACACGACGAGATTTGTAGAGGGGCTTAGGGAGACCAGCATGGAGTGGGGATACCAGTTCAGGGGTTTGATCTCAGTCAGTAGAATCAGCATGTAAGAGGATTCTGGAATCCCTTTCTCGGATGTATTATCTACCTGTTCCCATGGTTTGAAGCAGTCTAGATGACCTGATACATAGTTAATTGCCATCACTTCTCCCACAGGATGATACAAGCCAGGGAGAGAACACAGGAGGTGTTGGGCCTCTGTGGAATCCATGCGTGGACAGGGGAGCTGAGCCAGGGGAGGATAGTCATGAAGGTCAAGGAGCTTCGCTTCATTACCTGCTCACTGTGGCGGGGCTCTGTACTAAGCACCCTTCATGCGTTACCTCATGTCATGCTCCCACTGTCAATCTAGGGTGGAAAATGTGGTCAACCCCATTTTCTCCAAGAGGACGCTGAAGCTTAGAGTTAACACCGGAGGCTCATCGGTCTTGAGAGACGTGCCCAGGGTCGAGGCTAATGTGGGGCTGGCCCAGGGCTGGCGGCCCCGTAGCCGGCGCTCACACCACTGCATCCTCCTGCTGGGCCTGGCCCTGTTTGCCCCGTCTGGATGTGGAATTAACCAGCTTCCCTCAATTCTCGGCATTTCTCTTTGTGACATGACTCCCCGCAGAAATAGCACTGCCTTGGGAAGTGGCAAATTCAGGGTCTGGGGATTAGTTAACAGAGGCCAGGAGTGGGACCCAGGCATTGTAGTTTTGTGACCTTGGGTTGGTCTGTCTTGGTCTTAATTGAGGAGGAATTCACGTGAAGTTGATCATTGTCAAGTGAGTAATTCAGTGGCACTTATGTAGCATTTTCACATGCTGAGCAACCACCACCGTCTCGTTCGAAACTGCTTCCGTCACCCCAAAAGGAGCTCCGGTACCCATCACACAATAGGTCCCCAGCCCCTGATAACCGCTGATCCGCTGTGTGTGTGGATTCGCCTGCTCCAGACTCTTCATACAAGTGGAATCAGGCGACGGGCGGTCTCTCCGCGTGTGGCTGCTCTTCGCAGCATCGTGGCTTCTCCGGGCGTTCCCGTGTGGCGTGTGTCAGGGCTTCATAGTCACTCTGTTTCTAATGTCTCTGTGCCTTGGTTTTAGACCAGATGAGCTCTCATGTCCCCTTAGCTCTAAAATAAAACCAAGGATGAAGAAAGCAAAAGGAAAAATCACCCGCCAGAGGCTTGAATCTCTATTGAGCTACTGAACTCGGATATGTGTGAAAAGTTCATTACAAAGCACTTTGCCGTGCAATCTTCACAGTAAACCAAGTCTTCAAACGCTTTAATTACTGAAGTATTAGCTACGGCCTGAAACGGTCAGAAGGTTTACTAGTCCATTTTTACCCAGGCCTGCTCAGTTTCAGCCTCAAAGTGCTGGCACTGCGAGAAAATGGCACATGGACTTGCAGAATCTCCCTGAGCGTGTCAGACGTAGGAAGCAGGGCCTGAGCGAGGCAGTGGGGGGTCCAGAATTCCCAAGGGAAGACAGGGGTCACACAGTGTCTGTTGGGGTTCCTCCCATTGCTGCCGTTTCCACCACCGAACACCATCACCCCCACCCTGCCATTGGAGCCCCACCAGCGTCTCCACCACCTCTGTCACCGTGGGCCCCCCATCGTCGGCGGGAGCCCACACGCCTGGCACCCTGGTCCCCACCGTCCTCCTCCACCAGCAGGTCACAGAGCCGCCGAGATGGTCTTTCTCACACGTCTCCTCAGTCCCCAGGAAACCTTGGACTCCATCTGCCCGTCACCCCGACGAGCCTGCCTGAGCTGGGCCGCTATTGACGGCCCCAGCCAGAAGCTACGCTATGCGTACGGTGGACATCACTTAATCCGGTTGCCTCAAGGAAGGCAGTCCCTGGAGGGACTTCCGTGACTCAGATCTCTGAGGCGGATCTTTTTAATTATCTATTGAGCATCTGTTCTGGGTATACCCTGGCAAGAAAGTCTCCAGAAATAGAAAAATTAAAATTTCAGAAAAAATTTTTTTTGCCATCTAGGAATTAGCAGTTTGGCTTGAGAGATGCTGAGAAACAGCGAATGAACACAGACCAGTGGTGACTGTCACTCAGTGAGCCAGGCAGAGCAGCTCTAGCAGAACAGGCACTGCCTGGGGGTCTGACAGTTCTGGAAGGTGTGTGGCTGTGGGCAGTGGCCTCCCATCCTTGGCATCTTCACCCAGTGGTTTCCCCTAGATGTTTCTGGCCCTTAAAGATGGAAGGAGGGTCAATTTTCAGGTCTCATGGTTTCTCGATCCTTCCCTTGGTCTGCAGGTTATCATCATTTGCTTGGTCATTCTGGATGCCCTCCTGGTGCTTGCCGAGCTCATTCTGGACCTGAAGATCATCGAGCTTGACAAGAACGACTATGCCGCCATGGTAGGGTGCCGGCAGCCCTTTAATACCCTTCATTTCTGTCCTTCCTGAGGTGGGCAGAGGGGGGCAGATGGCACCCTCCTGGGAGTAGCAAGTCCTTAACAGACTAAGTTGACTGGGTGCTTTTAACCAAAGAGCAGGGGAAATGTCTTCTTTCCAAATTATAGACAGGCATTTACTATAAGCAGGAAACCTCATTTCACTTGATGGCTTGAATTTCGAATAGTGCTAGACCGCTGAGCTGAGGCATGTCACTGCTTCTAGAGGAAGGATCTGACCAAGAGAGTGATACTGTCCCATCTATAGTAGCAGACGAGCTATGTCTTGGCCTGTCAACATTCTGACATGGTCCCTATGTTTGTTCCCCAATTCCCAGCTGCTGCCTGAGCCCATCCCAGACATTTGTCTAGCCTTCCCAAGGCAGCTGCTAGCTTTTCTTCTGTGGCCAGTCCAGGTCCTTCCACAGATGGATGAGTATTTTTCCTCTCCCTCTACTTTTAACACGATCAGTGACATACCTGCTGTACCGTCTAAGATACTTTTTTTATTAGAGCTTGCGCATGTGCGTGTGCACAAGAAGGGGGAGGGGCAGAGGGAGAAGCAGACTCCCCACTGAGCAGGGAGCCCCATGCGGGGCTTGATCCCAGGACCCTGAGATCATGACCTGAGCCGAAGGCAGATGCTTAACTGACTGAGCCACCCAGGCGCCCGTCACTGTCTTGTGCTTTTTTCCTCAACTTTTTACTATGAAAAATGGCAAATATACTTTTGCTACATTTGCTTTATCTCAATATATATCCATGAACACATCCATGTATTTTCGACCATTTGAAAGTAAGTTAGACATCAGGACACAAATACTTCACTATGCCTAAGAATGAGATCTTTTTCCTACAAAACTGTAATCACGTTATCACACCTAAAAAATTGTAATTCCATAATAACCAGTTTATATTCAAATTTCCTCATTTGTCCCAAGAATATCTGTTATAATGCCCTCCCTTTTATTTCCCCCAAACTAGGATCCAGACTTCTAATATGATACTTGGTTATAGCTCCTCAGGCTCTTCTGATCTGGAAGAGTTCTCCCGCCCACTCCCAAGTCCAGCCAGTCATCTTGTAGGATGTCCCATGTTCTGGATTTGTCTGTTTCCCCAGAGGTCATTCAACTTGTTCTCTTATTCCCTGCACACCAGAGGTTAGGTCCAGAGGCTCAATTAGCGAGAGTGCTTGGCTGGTGGGCTGTTTTCTTTATAGCATGGCACATCGCTATCAGGGATACTCACTGGGATCACTACAGGTAGTAAATGCCGAGCTGTTCCACTGTCCAGGGGCAGTTATAAATAATCTGCACAGTGACACTGTGCAAAGACTACCATGCAAAGATCCTCTTCCCCACTTAGCACCCACCTGATGGCCACTGCCCGAGTCGGTGAATACACTGGGGGATGCAAACTGAGATTTCTATCATTCATTTTACATCTGGTAGGTGGTTTTTTTGTTGGTTTTTATAGAGAGAGAAAGAGAAGAGCTTTCCTTTTTTCCCCAAATGTGGATGTATCACTAAGGACTCATGGATTTTTTTTTTTTTAATTCAGTGTATTACAATCAGTCATTCTGTTCAGGGTCCAAATTGTCCTACTAAATTTGGTCACCATCTCTTCAGGCTGACTGCTATATGCTTTTAACACGACTCCACAGTCTTTGAGCATTTCCTTGCTTTCTGGCCCAAGATAATGTCCCAGCTCACTTTGTACTTTCCCTGTCCTAGGATGGCAGTGGTTACTTTAATGAAAACTGGTATTTACAAATCAAGATCTGGCAACCCTCTTCAATTACCATCTACCTTGGTGACCATTTTTAGTCAATACATAGGAGCCAGCCCTGGTCTTTAACAATTGCACAGTGCTCCGTATGGAGGTACCGTGATGCATTTGACAAGTGCCCTCCACTAGATATTTCTATTCTACAACGTAGAAAATCTCTTGTCTGCAAATGATGCTGCAGCAAATATCCCTGCAACATGCCTGTGTGCACGTGTGAGCATAGCCGTGGGATAAAATCCTAGCGTTGGGATTACTGGGCCAAAGGGCATGGGGGAGATTTTCAATCCTGCCATTGCCCAACTGCCCTTCAGAGGGCAGAGCAGAGCCCTCCTCTGTGGTGTCCCCGGCCGTAGCCCTGCCGGCGGAGTTTGGGAGGGGTCAAATGAACGCATTCACTCTCCGGCGCCCAGGCAGGTGCACTCCAGGCCAGCTCGTGTGTGTCCCCTGCCCCAGCCTGTGGCCAGCCCTGGATCTGTTCTCACTGCGCCTTCTCTGTCCTCTCCAGGTGTTCCACTACATGAGCTTTGCCATCTTGACCTTTTTTATGATGGAGATTTTTTTTAAATTATTTGTCTTCCGCATGGAGTTCTTTCACCACAAGTTTGAAATCCTGGACGCCATTGTGGTGGTGGTATCCTTCATCCTTGACTTTGTCCTCCTGTTCCGAAAGCACCAGTTTGAGGCTCTCGGCCTGCTGATTCTGCTCCGGCTGTGGCGGGTGGCCCGGATCATCAACGGTATGTCCCCGGTACTCCCAGGCTGCAGGGGGATAGCTGGGGGCCACAGCCTGGGAGTGGACGCAGAGGTCGTGGTTCCTCCTCCTCCTAGCTAGTGTTTTGTAGAGAAAAATGTAGTGGTCTGATTTGGTGTCCCACCAATGCCTCTGTGGCTACAGATTGACACCAAGTTACATATGTTCTAAGAGGAACCACCTTTCTCCGTTAGGCCTTATTTTCATGATTATTAGAAGGTATTTATAGAAAGGGTCAGACTAATCTTTAAGTCCCTCCAGCTGGGTTCCCAGAGCTCCTTTGTTTTTAATTTGGTGTTTCCTGAAGAATGTTCTACCCTGGGAGGGGCACCATCCAGAAGGGGTGTGAGTAAGCTGAGAAATGTTCTACACTAGATTCTGCCCCTTCAAGGAAGTCACAGCACTTGTTGGCATGAGGCGGACTGAGAACTCGGGAGTTCCCCAAATTGACCAAGTGGACACTTTTGGGGAAATAACACCCGTTAACATGTCGTAGACTTTGGCTCTAGAGAACACACTTGGGGAAATAATGTCTACCGTACTTGAGGTAAAGATCCTATTCCTCACACACACCCTAGTGATGCAGGGAGGCTCCGTTTCTGAGAAGCCATGTTTCTGCTGTTAACTGTTCGGCTGTCAGTGAACTCTAGTCACTGGATCTGTGAACCCACCACATCAGAATCACCTCCAGTGCTTCTGGAAGTCTGAGGTAGACCCTCACAGGGTGTCTGTTTTTGAAGCACTACCAGGTGATTTGGGTGTCTAGCCAGGTTTGGGAATCCCTAGACGAGGGCCCAGCACGAGGCTCTCAGTCACTGCCAGGGGAGTGAGTGACGCAGGCCTGTCCTCTGACATGGAGCTCCTTCGCTCGGCAGCACAGTGAGTCCTATCCCAGCCTCCCCTGCTGGCAGGTAAAGTGTCACGTGTCTGATGCAGGGCTGTGTGAGGGGGTTCTGCCTGTGGGCACTGTGGGCTCCCCCTGGCTTTAGGAGCCAGTTTAGATCTACTGATGAAAGCCCATTAAAAATATTCATTTGGGCTCTGTCAAAGGAAATAAGGAAGCTTTTCACTTACTATTGAATATGCTAATTGATTATTCATCGAACAGGAAAATACTCTGCAAAGGTTATGTACCACGGAGGTAGATGAACCATTCCATTGAATGACTCATGAACATGGTTACTGCCGTTTACTCTCGTATCACACCATGGTGAGATTTGCTTTTGCAGATAAAACCAAATGCCTGAGATTTGTTCATTTTCTTTGTCTGAATGGTAGCAGGCCACAGGACTGCCTAATGCCCACTGCTGCGCTGCTATCGATTTAGTGGCCGGACATGAGAAGTCTGAAAAAGCAACACACGCTTCAACTGGACTGACAGCCAAGAATGCCGGGGACAAGGGGCCAGTGCTCCTGGGCCTCGCGGCCACCAAGTCCAGACATGGTCACTCTTGGAAGGCACAGAGCATCCCCAGTTGCTGCACAGTCTTTTGAGGCCATGTCCCCGCTGTGGTGTAGACATTTGGGAACCATCAGATGAGGCTGATGACCCCTCTGTCGGCCAAGACTTAGTTGATCGCCTGTCAGCTGAACTGGCCGTAGGTGTGGGAGGCAGAAAACTGGGAAACTGACAATCCCAAGGCTAAGTGTAAGCATTTCCAGTCTCGCACTTTTGTGTCTTTTATGTACAGTGCACCGTGGTGAACAAGCTCTGTATGGAGGAGCGATAACACTCATCTGGTCACGTGACTATAAAGGATTTCTTAGCCCACACGAGCTGAAGGGAAATAGTTCACAACTGGTTAGTCAGTAGCTCAGAAATTTAAAAAAAAAAAAAAAAAAAAATCTGACCTTCCTGGTTCCAATGCCTTTAAGCGATGGACTGTTTTGTCTGCCACCATTCTTTTTTTTGTCTGCCACCAACTGTTTACACTTAGAAGGAATACAGAGTTTTTCTTCCAAGGGGTTAAATAGCAACCTGTATCACTAAGACCCTCAATTATTTTACAGGAATAATCATCTCAGTTAAGACACGTTCAGAACGGCAACTGCTGAGGTTAAAACAGATGAATATACAGTTGGCCGCCAAGATCCAACACCTTGAATTCAGCTGCTCTGAGAAGGTAAGAAGACACTTTAGGAAATGCCATCTGTCTGCCTTCAGTCCGGTGCTTCTCCCCGCCAGGCCCTCACTTGGACACTGCCCTTGGCTCGGCTTTCCTTGTCCTTTCAGATTAGGCATCGCCTCCTTCCCCAGAGCTATGCCAGGTCCCTCCACAGGCTACGTTGGCAGACTCCACCAGGAGCGTTGTGTTCATTCAGCTTTGCGTTCTTGGGGCCTACTGAATAATTGCCACATCCCTGGTGAGGCACAGAAGGTAAACTGAGTTATCTGTCTGCTTTTGTAATGACAGGAACGAGAAATTGAAAGACTGAACAAGCTATTGAGACAGCACGGACTTCTCGCTGAGGTCAACTAGACACGTGCCTGCTCCATCCCAAAGAGAAGACCCTTGCCTCACAGGCTTGTGCCTCTGATGAGAAAGCCAGCTGCCCGCCCTGGGGCCGTTTGGGGGAGAGGTTTGGTTTGATGCCTTTGCCTCAGCCCCACCCAACTTGGATTCGGGGGGCTGGGGGGAAAGTCTATGGGAAGGCTCGCTCTCTCTTGGCGTGACCAAGAGCTTCCCATCCCATACTCACCCCATATCACAATGTATCACAAACTATATTTTCTCATGTTGACCACTCGACTCTTGCTTGAAAATGAAGGCAAAGCTGGACTACTAGTTGTATATAAAATTTAATCTCATCAAATATACTTCTCACATTTCGCATGTATGAGAAACCAGTGTACCCTTTCATGAGCATTCTGAAAGACAAAAGAAAAAAGGAAGCGACCTTAGTTACCAGCCCATTCTAGAAAAGTCTTGTCTTCTCAAGCTGTTTTAAACAGTTCCTCTTCACGCATGTTCCCCCAGAGGTGGTTCTTAGCTCCTCTGCAGCCTCCAGCTTCTAACTGGCTCTACCTTGTTCTGCCACCTGACAACGTTTTTCTCAATTACTGTACGATTAACGTATAAAAGAAACTCCTTCCCTCGGGCCCTCCTACTCTATTCTTTCCAGCATCAACTGTGTGGAACTGCTCTGTGGCATCCCAAACAGCCCACCAGATGGAGAGCTCCAGTGCCTGCCACCGAAACAGCAGTTAGACCCAAGACTGTGTGGAAGGAAGATGACACTGGGGGAAAGATCCCCTCATGTGGCCGAGTACTCTACTCGCATGATTTTATATACAATATTTTGCTATTTTTGTATTCCTCTCCATGGGACCTGAAAAGGAAAGAAAACCTGAACTATAAATAATGAGTATTTTAAAAATAACTCACATTGAAGCAGAGGATGCGTAAACTGGATAAACCCTCAACACCTGCACTACTTCCGGGTCTGTCCCCTTTACCATCTTCCCAAAGATGCAGTTTGGTTTCCGCACATGACCTACGTGCTGACTGGAAATCACCAAGACCAGATGGTGCCCCATTCTAAGGTCAAACCAAGGAGAATAAAATTTCCAAAAGGAGGGGAGTGAGTGGAGAGGGGAAGTGTGTGGTCTGAGGGCAACCCCACAGGTCAGAGGGAGAATACCGGGATGTCTCCCAGGGAGCCCAGGCCCCACAGCACTCGCTTCTAGAGGCGATGAACAACTTACGTCAAACAAACGGAAAGAAGAAATTAAACGGCAGCTTGGCATTGATGGTTGGCCGAGCTCTGAAGCCTGCCTCCGCAGGTGCAGACGCGTCCACGAAAGCAACCGCAGTGGAAATGAGAACCGTCCGCTCATTTCCTGAGTTGGTCTGTAACACAGAGAGAGTTGCAAGCCCTGCCTTCCAGGGTGCGCGCGTGTGCTCGGGATAACAAAGCTGGGACAGGTGTGTTCCCTTCCTCTCGCGACCACGGTCAGTGCACGTCCTGCGCATGAGGAGGGCTCCTCAGCCACTCAACCGGGAGAGTTTCTACCTAGGTTGTCCTAACCCACCAATGTCAGTCCCAACCCCATTTTCAAAGAATTTTAAAGATCAAATCTAAACAAGAATGCTAGTGTCAATTCAACTGTTGTCAGTGAAAATGCTGAACTGTTTTAAGAACTCAGATTAAATTTCAATAATAATCTTTTTCACAAAATAAATTTCACTATCACACTTGAGTTTTGTCTGGACTTACGTCTTAACCCACACCTTGAAACCCAAGTTAGACCTACCTCAGGAAAGGAGGATGAAAGGAGACTTGCAGTTACGTTTACTATCTTAGCCTGTGGGTTCAGTAAGGACCCGTATTTAGTCCACTTCACTTCTATAACCAAAGCCACCGGGAGCTGGCAAGAATCCTGCACAATGAAATGCCATTAATCAGTCCAAACATTACACAACCTCATGTCAAACTTACTCTGCAGTTCAGAGTTTTAATTATAAAATGTTTCACATATTACAAAATGTTCTGAACAAGAGAGTGAAGAGACTCTAGAAGTTCAGATAAAGACAGCTGAGAGCACATATTTTAAAGTACTCGATGCTCCAAAAATATTTTAACACCTAAAGTATCATTTTTCCATCCGCTCCTGTTTCTAAAGAGGCCAGCATTACTTGGAAGCTGTGGAGATTCCCAACACCGAACCATGGGACCTTGGGCCTTAACTGCCCCAACTCCATCCAACTCAGAGATTCTTGAGGGGAGAAGCTGGCATTGGGTGGGGAGGAGAGAGAGCATGGCATTAGTCATAGAAATTAAGCCTAATGGCGTCTTCATGTTAAAATGCACCTAGAGGAAATGTAAATGCTTTCTTTTATTTAATTTCATCACTTGACAAGTTGTTACACGGCGGGGGGCGGGGGGGATACAGTTAAGTCTGTAAGTTGTCAAAGATACTAACTCTTGGGGCACCTGGGTGGCGCAGTCGTTAAGCGTCTGCCTTCGGCTCAGGGCGTGATCCCGGCATTCTGGGATCGAGCCCCACATCAGGCTCCTCCACTAAGAGCCTGCTTCTTCCTCTCCCACTCCCCCTGCTTGTGTTCCCTCTCTCGCTGGCTGTCTCTATCTCTGTCGAATAAATAAATAAAATCTTTAAAAAAAAAGATACTAACTCTCCATGTGAACCGAGAGCAGCGCTGCCACAAGCCAGAGTGCAGGCCAGAGACCTGGGAGCGGGCCTGAGGCCTCTGCCCCAGGGAAGAGTGGCCAAGTGGGCCTTCCCAATCCTTTTCCTGCCTTTACACCATGTTTGTTGGCAAATGTGATAACCGCTGAAACTGCATGACAGGTAGAAGGAATTCCATTGTAATAGTCGACTTCTGTGTATGTTTGAAGTTTTCCCACAATAACAAGTTTTTAAAAATATGCCTCTTCAGGGCATGAAAGGCTAGCAAGCCTGCTAAATTTGGTGCCTGCCAAAAAGGCACTGGTGGAACTCCTTAGCTGGGAACTGCCTCTTAGGAAGGTCACAGGCTGAAAAAGCCTGTGAGTATCTGTTATTAGGAGAAGAGGCAACACGCAGCCAGTCGAAGCTGGGCCTGGCACATGCGCTCGGGTCTGCTGCCAACTGAGTTTCCTGCAAGGTGGATACAAAACCCGCTCCAGGACCTCTGAGCTCCCTGCACCAGCACAGACCCCGAAAATGCGAATGTCTGCACTGCCTCTCCTCCCAACCTGTCTTCCCTTCTGAGGGGGTAGTAACAATGTCTTAACCCACCTCTGAGAAGCCAGAAGCAACGTGCCTGGTTCACCGAGGCGGCAGAGCTGAGCCCAGACTGAGCAGCTGAAGAGCAGGGACTGAGTAATCATGGGTCTCTGCTGGGGACTCAGGAGGAGGGCCAGATCAGAGCTGGAGAACTAGTGCTCACCCCCACTGGCCCCCTGCTATTAATATGCTAAGCAGATAATGAGAGGCCTGAGAAGCTGCGACAAGCAAAAGCTGGGCGATTAAAGGATAAGATGGAAAGCACGCCTCCAGTGACGGGACCAGCCCACACTCTGACGGCTGAGACAAAAGAAAAAGGTGGGCAGAGGAGTCACGTGTGATCAGGAACGTCTTCGTGGGATGTCAACTTCCATAAACTCTTTCAGGAACTTTGGAATTGAAAGCTCTCACAGGTGGGCTGCCTTTATAGACCAGGGGACAATGGCTGGGACGGTGACGTGGACAGGAGGAGTCTCACTTTTTGCCACAGTCCTCACACTCCTCGGCCCTATCACGATGCCTCACGCCACACCACAATGATCGTAGGAATAGTCTCCTACATCCTTGGTGATGTGCGGAGTGACCACCAGGCCCCACAAATGTTACCTCATTTACCTCAACAGGCCCAGGAGGCTGATACTATAGCCCACTCCGTATTCACAGGTGAGAAGACAGGCTCAAACCCTCAAAGGCAAGCGGGGTAACAAAAGGCAAAATCCGTTTTCAAGACCCAGGCCCGTCGGATAAAAAAGCCCAAGTTCCTACCCAGGCCGTCCCTCTGCCTCAACAGGTGCCCCCCGCCCCCTCTACCTCCCCACAGGGCGGAGCAGTGCGAGTGGGAGAGAGCACTCGCACGTGGCCTTCAACTTCCCCTTTACCTTCATGGGGGATGCCTGGGTGATGAAGTGGATGGGTACCCAGTCCAGCACATCCTGGGCCTGGGAATCTCCAAAAGGCGCCACATAGTCTGGGAAGCCTTGGCCCTTCAGGAGGCTCTTCACTTTCTGCACTGCGAGCTGACATGTGATGGCTTTGGGCAGTCTTTTGGGAAGGAAAAAGAGGTCAACGGAATGGGGTTGTTGTTCATTCCAACAGTTCTCACAGGCCTCAACAACACGCAAGCCATCTCCGGTTGCTTTATTTTCTCTCTCTCCAAACGGATTATTTGACAGAAGCCCAAGTGTCTCTAACTCTGAGAAATCTTGGTTGGCCAGGGAGAAACGAAACTGCATCCCACTGAGATACTCTGTACAAGAAGAGTTCTGTAGCCAAAAGTTTGGGAAATATCGCATGCCCATGTCCCTCCTGGAGCACACTGGCATATTAAAGGCTCTGAGAAGTCCTTACAGCAAGGAAGCATGTTTTTAATTTGGTTTTCCTCAAACATTAATTGGACCACAGACATACCCCTACTGACTCCTTGGAAATGTAATCCAAGGAACACCCTCTGAGAAATACTGGTCTAAAGGGATCAGAACCAATAATGTAAATGGTGTGTGTTGGTCTAAAAACCACAATAAAACCAAAGTATCAGAAATAGTATTACTCATACGTTATTGACAGATTTGGGAGTAAATTTCCAAACAATCAGCTACAGGAGCTGCAAGTGACCGTGTGCAGTGTGGGGGAAATGAAGTACGAGCTGGCGTCTTTATAATAAAGCCACGCAGGGCTCTTTGACATTTTCCACTATATATACACGTTTGATGCTAAAAAGATAAAAACAGAGATCACATTCAGGCTTCTTCTCACTGGGGCTGCTGCACTATGTATATTAAAATTCAGAAATACAGGAAGGACTTTCAAGCAAAGTATTTTTACTGTGAACTTTAAGTGCTGTGCAACCTTCAAACCCACAGAAGCCTTGGGATTTTTACCCTGCCACATCTGATAAGAAAAGTGATTGCAACAGTTTTCCTCTGAATCACGACAAATGGTTTACGGTTGTGAAAATTAAAATTAGAAAACCAAAGTACTGTCACTAGTGCTAACCGGTCACACCGTGGCTCTCCCATGCGCTCACTGGCTGATGCAGAGGTTCGATTAGAACGGGGAAGAACAGGAATGCTTTGTTTTCTGATCAACACAGACAAGGTTCCAAGAGAAGCAAGTTCCTCTCTTACCTTAGTTTACAGCCAGACTGCATATCATAACCAAACAATACTGGGGTCCGGATCCCCTCAACTGCTAAGCAGTCTTGCTCAGCTGTGCTACGAAGAACAGTAAGTTGTCCGAACCTGTTCATGGTCTGAATAATCCCAGATATTCATAGAAAGTTAAGGGACAATCACTCAGTACTGCTTAGCAGTCTGATTCTCAGGACACGGTGACACGTGTGACATGAAACATGACTGAAACCCAAATATCCCTTCTCCAGGCCGCTGTGATCTTGACAGTTATTTCCCAGGGCAGAGCAAAATATAGCTCTATTTTCCTTGAGTAGTAGATTCTCAGAAGAAAAATCCTCAGAAACTGTTCCTCCAAAATCATTCCAAATTTTCAAAATTACTAAATTTAAGAGTTTCTGCTTGAATATGTAATTAAATATATCTAAAAGTCTGTCAACTTTTCTGTCCTAAGATTTTCGTCATAAAACCCATGTTCCTGGGCCCTGCTATTCCACCCCCAACCACCGATGTCCACACAGCCCCATTTGCTGTGTAGCAGACCCACCACCCACCAGAGCCACCCAGGCGAAGTCCGGGCCAAAACTAACCTCCAGCCCACAGGACCCTGAGCAATAAAGAGAAGAGCAACACACACACGTAGACAGGGAAATCAGCCTTCTCCACAGAATCAAAAAGGATATCCCTTCTGAGGCTGAAATCCAGCAGCTAATGGGAGCCCCACAACATAACCAGGGTTTCCACTGAGAGGAACGGGCTTTGTATTTTGCTGAAAGACAATGCAGAAATGCCCCCAAATAATTCTCATTTTAATAAGGAAATAGGGTGAAAATAAAACACTTTTCACAGTAAAAATCAGGGATTTCCAACCAATAAAAGAATTTCTCCCCCTACTCAGAACTATAAATATATCTGCTGAGTGTAGGAGTACATCATTCTATAAAAGAACAAGCTCGCGTGGAAGAGAATCTTATTCCGGGAAAGGAAAAAGATACAAGGACTCTGCCTGATTTCGTAGCGAACAAATGCTACATAAAGCCCTTTGTTTCATACAAGTGGATTGACAGTAAGACTTCTAAAATGAGACTTTTTTCCACTAAGAAGCTGTATTACTTGCAATTAAATACGTGAACAGAATTCATCCAGCTTACCTGAATGAAATGAATTTCGAACTTCTGCTCGAGTGGAACCACTGCCCTGCTCACCGTCCCCAGAAGGAGAGCGAGGCCGGCCTGCGTTATCTCACCTGCATCCGTGTACGTGACGCTGTACTTCGCCTGAAAACAAAACGGTACTCCACACACACCTGTGCCCGCGGCACTCGGCAGCTGCATCAAGGACTCAAAATACACACAGGAGGCAAATCCCTCCCCATTGCTCCACTTGTAGAGGCTTCTCTCTCCTGTCCCATCAGATTTCAGGAGGTAAGGCCTCAGCACCACCCCCAGCTGACAGGGTCACCTGCGCCTCTCCGTACCTAGTTACCTGAGTTCCAAATCAGCAGGTTTGAGCCAATGGGATTGATCTCTGCAGAGGCAATGTGTTAAAATAATAGCAACAAAACCAAATTCTGACATATTCTTGAAAGTCACTAGGTTTGTGGAGAAAAATCACACGTGATTATTCCAGAGACCTTACTTAAAGCAGCACCCTCCGAAGACACAGCGTACCCGCAAGCAGGAGAGCAAGCCAAGAACGCCGACACCTTGGGGCGGGCGTCCGGCTACCCCCTCAGGACCATGCAGCTTGAGTCCGCCACACACAGACTCAGCTTTCCAAGCCAAATCGGGTACCCACCTCAAGAACGACGTTAGTGCAGATTTTAAAGTCCCCAGCCTCAACAAGAGTCTGGTTCAATACGGCCACGTCCTCCAGTCGGGTTAGTGTTTTATTCAGAGACTGAATGAAGATGGACAGAACAGTGATGGGGATCTGCAAAGTAAAGGAGACCTGGCTCACTAAGGACACTGTCCAACAGAGATGAACGGGTCCCAGTGACGAGAACCTGGAGACAAACCTCTGCGGATACACTGCCAAGCAGGGAAAAGCACTCACCAGAACAACAGGCGTACTCTAACTGCACACCCGCAAAAATGCAGATATTTATACGTACATGGCTTTACATAGAAAATACTAGAGAATATAACCAAAACTTTAAAAGTGGTTCTCTCTGAAAACCTACGTTCACACAAAAACTGTACACAAATGTTCACAGCAGCATTCATAACAGCCAGAAACTGAAAACAACACAAATGTCCATCAACTGATAAACGGAAAAATATAGTATATCCATATAAAAGAATATTATTCTTCCATAAAATGGAATAAAGTGCTGATTCATTCCACCACATAGATGACTCTAGAAAACATGCTAAGTGAAAGAAGCCAGACACAAAAGGTCACATATTACATGATCCCATTTATAGGAAAGGTCTAGAACAGGCAAATCCACAGAGACAGAAAGTAGACTCGTGGTTGCCCGGGGCTGAGGGAGAGGATTGGAGAAGAATGAGGAGTGCCTGCTGATGAGCACAGGCGTTCTTTCTGAGGTGACGGAAAATATTCTGGAATTAGGTAGTGGTGATGGTTGCACAACCTTGTGAATACACTAGAAACCACCGAAATGTACACTTAAAAATGGTTTTCTGGTATGTGAACTATATCTCATTCACATGCACTCACCACTCCATCACGCCACCCAACGTGTATACACTCCCCTCCACAGCACAGCTACCGACCAATGCGCTCGCTCTGCACACACAGGTGCCCGTGCTCCATAGTCCTAGGGCACATCCCCTCATCCCCACACCCTCCCTGAACATATGCTCGACCCGATTCATGCACAACTTCTACACACACCCTTACACATGCACACTAGGTGGTGGGATCGTGGGAAGAGAAAACAGAGACAAATCTTTAAGCAGAATCAGGAAGCCCTGAATAACCCAATGCTATTAGAGGACATATTTCATTTATGGCCACTGGCAGCACAGTGACAAGCAGCAAGCAATCCTTTAAATGGCTCAACCCTCTAGGGAGTTGGGCCTCTTCATACTGTGTGACAAATCTGACGTTTGCGCTAAAGGTCAGCACTTAGAAACCACTGTTTAGGAAGGAATCTACCTTGTATCTAGTTGTTTATATTGCTTTGAACTTTACCCTCAATTGTGTACCATGCTGTTTATAATTCAAAATTACTAAGTATTTAAGCTGTCATTTTATAAACAGTTCTTACTATTCATGACCAAGAAGACCTGTGACTGTCCTTGTAAGTCAAACCTCTAAGGACGTGACATGGTTCAGAGGCAAAGACAAGCCGTCATGTGACAAGAGTGGCAGAAGGGCAGTACCAACCACCACGACACCCTCTGCGTAACAAGCCCTCCGGCTCGGTGTAAGCGTTACAGAGGGAGTCCCTTGCTATGAGTCCGTGAGCTCTTCAGTGTACGTCCTCAAAGACAACGCTGGATTATCTGGACCTACTGATCCCTGATTCAGCAATAATACGGGGTTCCAAGAAAATGCACACCCTTCCACACCAGCCTCTGACAGAGCTGTTCCAGTGGGATGTGGGCGTGGTTGGCAGAAACCAAAGGTCCAGGTTAGACAAGCTTTGGAAAGACGGATGGATGAATGTAGGTGGCAAGAGCTGCACTGGTCTATCAACAGCCACTGGAATGGTCACAGAATGAAAATGGTAGGGCTACTATGGTTTCCTGAATGTCCTATTCGGTCATATCCCATTCCCATACTACCTGTGGCAAAGAACTAAAGGATACTTAACAATGAAATTATAGGAGCCATAACTTCCTCTTTCCTAGATGGTTCAATAGATATTGATTCCAGGCAATCCTAACAGGCTGCACTTAATGGGGAGCCTGGATCCAATTTTTATATTCATCTTCTAACAAATCTTGGAAGTTCTTTTTAAAAAAACTTTAAGCAACTCTCTGATATGAGTTGACATGTTTGTCCATTAGAGCACACGCTCTGGCGTCACACAGATCTGAGTTAAAAGCCCCGGTCCACCACTTCCTGACTGCATGGCCACAGGGTGCAAAGAAAGAATATGTATGAAGCTTGTAACCCGGGGCCTGGCACACAGCACCACTCGTCCAGTGTCGTGGTTGAGAGTAAGGTGTTTGGGGATTCCTGTCCCAACTCTACCACTTCCCCACTGGGTAGCCTTGAGCAAGCTAATTCATTGCTCTGTAATTCATGTGCCAGCGAGTGACAACAACAGGACCTACCTCCTAGGCTTCCTGAGACAACTAACGGACTTCAAACATGCACAGGACTTACAGTGTATGGCACACAGTACATGCCTTTCCATAACATCCCATCGTCCTCACGATAGGTCTTCCCTGCTTGATTGAACCGATCCCCTAGGCATTCACTCAATCAACACATCACCCACTGAGTGCCCAATACATACTAGGCACCCCCTTAGCACTACGTATGTATCACGAACAAGGCAGATAGGGGTTGCTGCCCCCACAGAGAGTTCAAGTTTTGAATGGTAGAATCAAAGCACTTTCTAGAGGTTGGAGGTATCTGAGAGCTAGTCTATTATATGGTTTTCAAACTGGGTTCCCGGGAGCCATAAGACTCCTCAGAAGGACCAAAAAGGAGAGAGATGGGAAAGCCGGGCAAGTGGAGGGCTCTGGGCCAGCTCTAACCAGGGGCTTTGGATTCAATCCAAGTTACACACTAGGGCGAGTTCTGCTTGAGATCACATTTGAAAAAACTCTCTAACTAAAACAAGTTTGAAAACATCTTCACAGATGAGGAAATCCAGGCCCACACACAGAAGTGTGTCATATGACTGTTTCCTTCCAAGTGTCCACCCCAAACACATGTTTGTGTCTCGAGACTTAATGAAACCAGTTACAGCAGGTATCACGGTCCCAAGTGCTGCCTGGGTGCCAGACGCTGCAGCGCACGTCATGTGCGTTCTCCCACCCGAACTTCACGTCGGCCTCTGGGGCGGACACTTACCATCTGCTGGACAACTGGGGGGCGTGAAGCACATGTCACATGAGAAAATAATGGCAAAGCTGAATTTTGAACCAAGGCCAGCCAATCCCATGAGCTCTGGGAGACCGTGACAAGGCCAACGCCTTGGGCCTCCTTGGGGACTGTATTCACAGACCCAAAAATAAGGGTTAGTAGATCCATGTTCCTTTGCTCTGACATATCCACAGAAGGACTTGGCCCCCCTGAGCTGGGGTCCAGCAGAACCTACACCCACACCTCAAGCCCTGAAGCTACACCAGGAGCGTTCCGGCCCTACACAGCTGTAGGCATTCACGGGGCAAGATGTTTCTATCTTCCACCAGACAGACAGCATCTTGGAGGCTCGCCAGCTCTCTGGACAACAGACCAAGAAGATCTCAAGGGATGCTGGGAAAGCGCAGAAGCCAACCACACCCACTGTCCGTTAACACAGCTATGCCATTTAAATATGAAAAAGTGCTAACTGGGGCGCCTGGGTGGCTCAGTCGTTAAGCGTCTGCCTTCGGCTCAGGGCCTGATCCCAGGGTTCTGGGATCGAGGCTCACATCGGGCTCCATGCTCTTCTGGGAGCCTGCTTCTTCCTCTCCCACTCCCCCTGCTTGTGCTCCCTCTCTCGCTGGCTGTCTCTCTCTCTGTCAAATAAAAAAATAAAATCTTTTAAAAAAAAAAGGTGCTAACTGTGAAAACAGGGAATTTGAAAATCTGCTCCTTTTGTAATTACAAAAGGGTCGGCTACAGAGCCTCCCTATTTCATCAGTGCTTGCCTTTTGGCAAATGTTGTTACTGGCAGTAAGGTATCCTTGTAATCCTAAGTGTATTCATTTCAAAAGCCTTCGAAATAAGACCACTTACTATAAACTATCTTACTTTCCATCAAGAAATACTCTTACCTCTCCCTTTGTTCCTAAACCAGGCACCTAAACAAAAAGAAACAAAAAAATTTGTTAAGTACAATGGAAAGAAACATTTTTATTGCTTTTTCAGACCACAGGTTAAAGGGCATAATTATCTTATTAAAGACTTCATAAAGAGAAAAACAGAATTTCCTTAATCAAGACTTGCCACCTACATATTTTCATATCTATGTCATAATCAAAGAGGTAACTTTGTCTTCCTTCTATTTCATTTCCTTCAGATTAGAAGCTTAATAGAATAGAGCAGGCCCACGGAGCTGGTCTCAGGAAGCCTCCATGCTTCAGTGTAATCATTCAGTACTTTCCACATGGTCACCAGTGACACAGTGCTGTGGGGGAAGACGTGGCTCCTGGCTGCCTGGTCACCCTCCAGTGCCTGTCCACACTGGAAGGCCACTATCGCTGGCCCAGGTGATTTCCAATGCCTCCTATCTGCTTTTCCCGCCTCTGCCCAAACCCCTCAATGGTGAGCTCCTGCCTCCCCAACACAGCCAAGCACTCCTTCCGAAGGCCTCGACCTCCCTTCACTTCTCATCCCCGTCTCCCCCAGCCTCACTTCTCATCACAAGACACCCTACAGGGCCAAAGGGAGCTTTGGCGAGGGGGCTAAGTAGACATGTTTGGGGAGGCCTGTACAGACAGAGTTGCACCTGCACACCTGACAGGCTACTTCCAGGACCACCATGAGAAGTCAAACAACTAGAAGAATTCACAGGCTTACGTAGCTGACTTACGAGAAGAGGGGAAGAGGGAATGGGAAGGGAGAGGAAAATCTTCAACTAGATTCTGAAGACTACAGTCTGGATGAATACTGATGTCATGGACCACCCTACTCCCTTCCTGTTCCCCCCAAAATAAGGAAATCAGATGGTGAGGGTTCACAATAATCATATGGTTTTTCATCATTGAAAAAAATCTTCACATCTTGCAACCCTTCAAGCCATCCACCAAACGGGCCAGTGGCCTCTCTTATCCCTTCAGGCTTCAGTCACTGCAACCAGACAGAAGGGCCCTCTATACTGCCATGACCTCCCGTGACCTCTTCTCCTTCTCCAGCAATCCTATTTCCTGCCTGTTCTTTCCTGCTGATTTCATCTGCCAACCACAAAGTGGATTTTCTATTCTTTTCGGGCCTGCCTCTCAGAGAAGTATCTTTTTGGTGCTAATGTGATCATTTCTGTCACAGACATTAAGATGTTTTTATAATTTCTAAAGTTTTCAATTCTTAAAGTCTTTTTTTTTTTATTCAGGAGAAAGACATTATTGGTTACCATCAAAATGAATGAAAGCCAAAAAACAAAACAATGAATAAAAGCAAAATATGAACTATATAAAAATAAAAATTATTTTAAGTGATTTTTTCAATATCTTTGGTATCAGTACACCAAAGAACTAGAGAAGAAAAATTTAAACTTGAGTTGTCAATCACGTACTGAAATTATTCTATACTTGTCATACTTCAAAAGGGTGCAAAGAATAAAAAACAAACCTGACAAATAAGTTTCACTTCAAAATAATTCTTACCCTCAAAATTTTAGGGCTGCTGTAATAAGCCATGCTCAGGGCTTCAAGTTCTTCACACTGTTCCAAATTTATCCTTCTGGTGCACTTGACAGCTTGGTTCACCAGAAATGCTGGAAATCATAACATTCCCAAGGGAAAAAAAAAAAAAAGAGAAGAAAATTTTCAACTGTCCAATGGTAACTAAAAAACTGTAGTCTAAGTAAAACCATAAAATAGTTACAACACAGATACACAACATGCTTAAAATGGGGCTTAAAAAGTATAGTTTTAATAGGTAATACACTCACATGACTCAAAATTCAAAATGCACAGAAAGATACTGAGAGAGTCTCCCTCCAACACTTGTCCCCTCTCACTCATCCTCCCAGCCACCACCAGAGACAACTGCTTGTCCCTAGGGAGAATCAGCATCAAGTTTGTTGTGTATCTTTCTGGAAATATTCTATGCAAATAAAAGCATATGTGTACATATATTTTTAGTATTTCTTTCCCCTCTTGGAAACAAACACATGCTATATATTCTACCCTTCGCTTTTTTTTACTGAACAACGTATCTTGGAGTTCAGGCTATCTTAGAACATGAAGAGCTTCCTCCTCCTCCTCTTTTTTTTTTTTTTAAGGGATAATTAGTATTCTATTATAGATATGCCATAATTTATTCAAGTTCCACATTAACAGACACTTGAGTTGTCTCTAGCTTTGCCATCACAATGCTGCAATCTACTGTTTTGCAAGCCGGCCAGATTCTGTAGGACCAACTCCTAGAGGCAGAACAATGGATCAAAGGGCATATTCATCTGCAATGTTAACACCTATTGCTAAATTGCTCTTCACAGAGGTTGTACCAATTTGTAGTCCCACCAGAAATGCAGAGGAGTGCCTACTTCTCCAGAGCCTGAAATTTCTTCAGCTTTGCCAATCCATTAGATGGAAATGGGATCTCAGTTTGGTTTTTAATTTACACTGTTCCTATTGTGAGCAAGGTGGAGTCTTTTCAACAGAATCCACTTCTGTTCCTATACGAAATGTTTCATTAGGCCACATGGCACCACACACCACTTAGCTAGCTTCTTCCAGTGGTGCTGCCTTAAGGACTGGAGAGCCAGGCCTGCCGCCCCTCACAGTAACTCCACAGATTCTATGACGCTCTTGAAAGAAGCAGGTCCCATGGGAGGCGGCTGTGTGGGCTGCATCCCAGCTCCACCACTGCCTGAGTGAGCCTGAGCAAGAGACAATGTTTCTCAGTTTCATCATCTAAAAAATGAATAACCTGGCCTTCAGGGATTACTGTGACAACCAAATGGAAAAACACATTCAAGCACACACTGAGTGCTTAATAAATACTAGTTACTGACAAACTTTAGCCCCAGTAGAGAAAGAACTTTCCAAAAAGGGTTAAACAACTGAGCAGGCTGGTTTCAGGTAGTGAGTTCCCCATCACTACAAGTGCTCAAGCAGTGACTGCATACGGCAGCAAAGATGTGGTTGGGAATCTGACCTGCATAACCTTTGAGGCCTCCTTCAGCTCTAAGACTGTTTGCAGTTGTGAAGCCTGTTTAATTATGACTACTATAAATTTAAACTAAGAGCAAACTCTGTTTATAGAGAGAAAGAAAAATACCCACAGTCTTACCTGCGGGGTTATCATCAGTGCACAGAGATGATGTAAGGGGAGAGGGAAATCTCAAGAATGAATCTGAAGTCTGCAGACGAGCCCCATACTGCAAAGAGACCAACCAACAGCTATTACGGTGCTATGAAAGCACCCATGCAACACACACCGGACACCTACCATGTGCCAGGCAGCATTACGGGCATCAGAAACACAGCGATGAGCAAAAAAAAACAGAGGTGGTCCTTGCCTGCGTGGAGCTTACACCCAGCTGCCCTACCCCTTTCTTTCAAGGATATGTGTTTCTGTATGTGCATGGTTTTTATTTGCAGGATTTTTTTTTTTTTTAAGATTCATTTATTTATTCGAGAGAGAGAGAGAGACTGTGTGTGTGCGAGTGCACGCATGCCAGCAGGGAGAGGGGCAGAGGGAGACAGAATCTCGAGCAGACTCCCGGCGGAGTGTGGAACCCTACATGGGGCTCAATCTCACAACCCTGAGATCATGACCTGAGCTGAAATCAAGAGTCGGATCCTTAAAGGACTGAGCCACCCAGGTGCCCCTGCAGGCTTTTTTATACCGGAAAGGTATATAAGAAGCTGACATAGTGTCTGCCTCTGCAGACAGGGACTGGGTGGCCAGGAACAGGGGTGAGAGAGGTAATTATTTTTAAAAAGATTTTATTTATTTATTTGACAGAGAGAGCACACACAAGCAGGGGGATCGGCAGAGGCAGAGGGAGAAGCAGGCTCCCTGCTGAGCAGCGAGCCCATGGGGCTCGATCCCAGGCCCCCAGGATCATGACCTGAGCAGAAGGCAGATGGCCAACCAACTGAGCCACCCAGGTGCCCTACGGTAATTATTTTTTACTAGCAGTAATTATTTAAATAACAGATACAGTACACATTAAAATCATAACACTGATGGGCCTTCGTTCCCAAAACCAAACCACATGAAACCTTTCCCCAATATTCGAAACAAAATTTACAGCTATTGTGCATATAACCAATTTTCTTGAATTTAAAAGTATCCAAATGCTTTGGTGCCAACAAGGATATGGGGAAATAAATCCTCTCCTTCACTGGACCTGCGAGTTTAAACTCCTGTAATCTTTCTAGAGGGCAATCTGATATGGATATTTTAAGTTTCCATTCATTTTGACCAAGTTAATCCAGTTACAGGAAGGTATCCTAAGAATTTAATTACAGATATAAGGATCTATAAGAATGTGCACTGTGGATTATTTATAATAGCAAAAACTGGAAACAAATGTCTGTTAATAGTGGAATGGCTCAATAATGAAAACTGATACATCCACAGAAGGGATACTTTGTATCACTAAAATGTAGCTCCAACAGTAGCTCTTGACAAGTTACCTGCCTATATGGAAGTTGTTCTTATCAGTTAAATGGGGACAATGATGTATCCCTTTTAGGATCATATGAAGTAATGTCTGGAAAGCTCTGCAAGAAATGGTAACTTTTATACTGATACGGGAAGATGTGTAAGATTTATCACTGAATAAGGAAGCTTACAGAACAATGTAGATAACTATATCCTGCTTCTGTACAATATTATATGTATATTTTTATAGATACATTTTAAAAATCAGGAATATAAACCAATGTGTTAACAGTGATTTGCAATATGCATTTTAGTGGACACAGAGCCCTTCCGATCCTATGTACTTCTATACTTCTAACTTTTAGAATTAGCACAGGATGCTTTTGTACTTCTCTTTAAAGATGCTTCCAAAAAAATCTGAAGCTTATTCAAAGTTAATGCACATGACATTTACAGGTTTACTAATGAACAGACATAAAACAGCACACATCCTCCTAAAGTCTGTAAAACTAAATACAGCTTTGAGAAGAGGACCAGGCGCCCCACCAGTCCACTCCGTGTCCCCAGCAGCATGACTCAAGCACTCCGCTGCATCTTTTGAGGTGGAGAAGCACAAAGAATTCTGCAGACAAACGCAGGCTTACTAATGAATAAAAAACTTTACACCCTATGTTAGAACTACTCATTTTTAGGGGCGCCTGGGTGGCTCAGTCGTTAAGCGTCTGCCTTCGGCTCAGGGCGTGATCCCGGAGTTCTGGGATCGAGCCCCACATCAGGCTTCTCCGCTGGGAGCCTGCTTCTTCCTCTCCCACTCCCCCTGCTTGTGTTCCCTCTCTCGCTGGCTGTCTCTATCTCTGTCAAATAAATAAATAAAATCTTAAAAAAAAAAAAAAGAACTACTCATTTTTAATATTTGTGATCTTTGATTTCTAGGCACAGACATGAAGTTTTTCCCTCTATAATGTGAATTCTGTCCCAGGGAAGCCAGTTTTGCTGAGAACATACTGAAAAATTAACTTACAAGGATAGGATACTTGCAACAAGATGAGTGGACTTAATGAAGTTCTTGGCTCACCTTGTATTTACCAGTATCTGGAGAGTCCGACTGGGTTGTGAAAGAAATCTCTGATTCTGAATGCAAGGAAAAACCATCAGATGTTTTCATCAATTTATCAAAATTATTTTCATCAGGCACTTCTGGATTAATAAAGAATAACGCGGGTTCATCTGTTTTAAAAAAAAGTATTTTAAATCAGCATACAATATGTACATTATACATATAACATATTTTGGAAATAGTTTTTAGTAGCATTAAGGCTGATGTGAAAAAAAATAGTGTCTCTTTCCGTATTTACTTTACCCAAAATTTCTTGAGTCTTATTAAATAAACAGTATCCGCAGACTCGGCCTGCTTCTCTAACAGTGTGGAAGTAATAGTTTCTAAAGTAATGGTTCCTGCAGGCAAACAGCACAACAGAAGCCACTAACAACCAATCTTTCTCCAGCCCATGGACTGAGGAGCCTGCTGCATTAACCTCTAAGGCAAAGCTTTCTGCAGATGGCCACAGGGACAAAGATTTTTTTTCTACCCTCACACAGCCACCTCCAAACCAAAGCCCATGAGAATAATGTGCTGCATATAGAACAGCTCAGGAAAGAAGGAAATGGGCTGGTATGTTCACTTGCCTGGTGTTATGTCATAGAACTTGACAATGAATGACCAGTCATCACTTTAGATTACAAATCCCAGAGCACTGGGCCACCTGGGTGGCTCAGTCAGTTAAGTGTCTGACTCTTGATTTATCTCCGGTCATGATCTCAGGATTATGAAACTGAGCTCCGTGTCCATCCTGGGTGTGGAACCTGCTTAAGATTCTCTCTTTCTCTTGGGGTGCCTGGGTGGCACAGTGGTTAAGCGTCTGCCTTCGGCTCAGGGCGTGATCCCGGCGTTATGGGATCGAGCCCCACATCAGGCTCCTCCGCTATGAGCCTGCTTCCTCCTCTCCCACTCCCCCTGCTTGTGTTCCCTCTCTCGCTGGCTGTCTCTGTCTCTGTCGAATAAATAAATAAAATCTTAAAAAAAAAAAAAAAAAGATTCTCTCTTTCTCCTTCTGCCCCTCCCCGCTCCTCTCTCCCCCATCTAAAAAAAAAAAAAAAATCACAGAGCTTTTGCCTAGTTTTCAACTGCAAGGGAACAAATTCAAAATACAAAAATATTCTGAAAAGATGATGAAACTTAATTGATAGAACCATAAATACATCTCTGATCCTAGGTATGTTGTTAACATTTTACACTTACATGTACTTTGGATCTAGACACCTATTTGAGCTAAATGCTCAGATAAAAATAAAGATCCTGTTTTCATGCAAATATTCTTAGTAAAAATAAAAGAGAAAAAAGAAAACTGAAACCAAAGCTGAACCTGATTTTCAACCATTAAACCAGTATGAAATTAAAACACACACACACACACACACACACACACACGTAACCTAAATAAACCGAGATTCCTACGTGTGTCTACATATTATAAACACCAGTGAAATAGGTATGAGATTTCAAAAGACAACTACATGAGCACATTAGTTTTAAAGAAAATGCTCATGCCCACAGGTCTATAAATTTACTTGCAGTGGCCTGGGAAACGGCCGCAGAAGATGCACCTTAGCCAAACCAAAGTAAAATTATTGCTTTAAATCTATCTGAATGAGACATTTTTCCATAAAAGAACTTTTTATTTTTTAATCTTTTTTAAAAAGATTTTATTTATTTGACAGTGAGATAGAGAGAGAACACAAGCAGGCAGAGTGGCAGGCAGAGGGAGAGGGAGAAGCAGGCCCTCTGCTGAGCAGGGAGCCCAACACGGGGCATGATCCCCGGGATCATAACCTGAGCTGAAGGCAGACGCTTAACTGACTGAGCCACCCAGGCGCCCCTCCATAAAAGAACTTTTTAGAGAAAAAATTTCCAGGGCTTCTCAAAGCATATCGCCATCCAATACTTACAGTTTGTAATATGAATGCAGAAAATAGATGGATTAGTCTGGTCGACAAGTTTAAATATCCTTTGAGGTGGATTTGCTGTAAAATTCAATGAGTAGATGGCTGCTTTTTGACTACAAAACTGACTATCTCCCCTGAAAATTAAAAAATACAAAATTTTAAGGCATAGGCGCACAATCTTAGCTAGATTATTTTAAAACTGTCAGATGCCTGTACCGTACTACGTTAACAACGGCATGGAAGATACTTACGAAAGCGTGATGTTAGAACCCAATCCATTTTTACTTAGTTTATTCAGTGTTAAAGTGTTTGGCATTTGAAACTCTTTCCTCTAACAGGGAAAATATTAAGACAAGTAGAATAACCTTTAAGGAAACCTTGTCAAGTATGGAATACAGATCAGGGTATAATTTTGATGTAAATGAACCCTGTAAACTCTGACACAATCATAGAGAATTTTGCAGAACTTCAGATTGTTTGTAAGTACCCAAAATGGATCCAAAATTCTTTGTCTTTAGAATAAAGCGGTCTTCAAAGGTCTGTGAAAATCAGAAAATGTGAAGTCATCTGGAAGTTTGGGGGCTTAGAAGTTAGGGTACACTTAAGACTTCAACCACTCCCAGACTTGACAAACTCTAATCAATCGGATACAGATATGGTGCGGAGACAGAGATGTAACAAAACAGGGGCCATAATCTACCTGCTGCTTTAAAGCCTTTTCTCAATACGCACTGCCCCCCAATATTTCCCATGTCATCAATATGTTTGCAATATTATACGAAATGGCTTCATTGTATACCAACTTACTAAGATACCCCAATTTTTTTTTTTTGCCAGTTCTCTGCTGTTGGTTTGGACTATTTCTAGTTTTCCCCAATTACATATAATGCTATAACATCATCCTTGCACATATATATTTATGAAGGTCTCCAGCTATTTTCTTGGGCTATGTTCCCTGAAGCGGAATTGCGGGGTCAAAAGGTAGGTGTGTTGTTCAAGGCTTCTGAGACATACTGCCACATCTCCCTCCAGAAAGGACAATGCATGTTCACCAATACTACAGTAAGAGCGCCTAGGTCCCTGTACTCGTGCCAAGAATAGACACTATCCAGTTTCCACCCTTTGCCAATTTCATAGGGAAAAATCTGTTATATCGTTTTAATTTGAATTTTCTCATTTACTAGGGAGCGTAAACATTTTTCCATATGGTTATTGCTCATTGGTATTTCTTCTTCAGTAAGGCGCTTCTTCATATCTATTGACCATTTTTTATTAAATTGTTTGTCTTCTCAAAAAAAAAATAGAATGTCTTCTCGTTGGTTTGTGAGAATCATATCTTTAAGAATCTCCTTTGAGTATCTTGTGTTGTAAATATTTTTTCCGTTTTGCTACCTTTCAATTTTACAGTGTTTTTTGTCATACAGAATCATTTTGACACATTATCCATCCCCTATCTGACTGGAATTACACTTATAAATTAGGTTTTTATAAGTTAGTCTACATGTTTACATGATTCTTCCTATCCCACTACATAAACTACTTCTTCATTTATTCAAATGTTCTGTCTCTCACAATATTTCAGGTTTTCTTCACATAAATTCTGAGTACTTAAGTTTTTTTCTTTTTAACGATTTTATTTATTTATTTGTCAGAGAGAGAGAGCACAAACAGGGGGAGCAGCAGGCAGAGGGAGAAGCAGGCTCCCCACTGAGCAAGGAGCCTGATGCGGGACTCGATCCCAGGACCCTGGGATCACGACCTGATCTGAAGGCAGGCGCTTAACTAACTAAGCGACCCAGGCATCCCTTAAGTTTTTTCTTATGTGACATTTCTATTAGGTTTTATGAATAGGATCCATTTCCATTATATTTTTTGATGGTTACTGCTGAAGTATAAGGAAGCTATCAATTTATTTTATAAGGCCACTTTTCCAAAAGCGCTATATAGTTCTAATGGTATATCAGTCATTACTGTGGGCATAAGGAATATTTTTGAAAAAATATAAATAGTATTTATGAGAAAACATCTAGCACTGAAAAATTTACGAGGCCTACTGGGTCTTAAAGGATGATCAGGGGTCAGACAGAGAAAGAATGGCTAATCCAAGTGCTAGAATGGCAATGGCCAAGGATGGGTAATGTACTGGTGAGGTCTAGAAAACTCTGCGTACCAAAGTTAGGCTGCATGGAGGATTCAAGATGGGGGTTAGTAGGAAATAGGATCTGAAAGAGTTTGGCGATGGATGTGAATCCAGACTAAGGAGTCTGTAGGTAGTGAGAGCTTCTGAAAGCTTTTTGGCAAGTGAGCGACAAGACGAGGCGTGAGCTTATACAGAGGGGGGAGGAACGGACAGACACAAGGGCTAGCATGAAGGAACGCAGCAGAATGGGACTCCTTACTCTTCCCTTCCAGTCTGTCCACTCTCAAATCCCGCACAGCGGATCAGCATCAGTTCTACATACTTCTCTAGTCGTGACCTTCAGCGTGGGGAGGAGGGGACCTACTCATCTGTATCCGCAGCAGCTTCTTACTCAGTTCCCTGCCACCAGCCTTAGCCCTTGGGACCCATCATCCATGTTGCCAGAGAACTGCTTAAGATGGGAATCTAATCCCCTCACTCCCTGGTGCCCTGCAGAATTCAGGACAAAATCCAAACCCCTCAGCATACAAATAAGGTCCCTCAAGATCGGACCCCTGTCACTGCGGCACACTCTTCTCAGCCCCTTCCTCCAGCCACACTGAGCTACCAGCAGTTAAGGCAACAGCCATACTCCTTCACCTCCAAGACTCCGCCATCCGGCTCCCTCGACCTAGAATGCCTTCCACTGATTCCATGCTGGCCAATGTCCACCTGTCCTTCAGAACCCAGCTCAGGTCGTCTTTTCTAGAAAGCCTTCCCTAGTCCAACTGCATAGGTTAGATTGCTACTCCTCTGAGTTGTCCCAGCGCCTGGGGCAGAACTGCCACCCCCTCCTCTATCTCCCTTACTCAGTGAGCTCCTTGAGGGCAGGGCCGCATCCAGCTCACCTTACATCCCTGGCGCTCATGAAAAGTAAGGTGTGGTGTGAAAAAGGGCTAGATGTGAGAAGGCAGAGGGGAGGCGGGATGTCAGGGTAGCCTCCAGGTTCTGGCCTAGGTCTGCCTGAGAGAACAATGGTAGAGAAGTCAAGAGAATACTAGAGGGTTGGTTAGGGGTGGAGGGAAGAAATTCATTCATTGATTCAACTCACTTCTAATGAGGACCAACTATGTGGCAGGAGTTGTGCTAGGCACTAGTGGCATAAGGGATATTATTCTTGCTCTCATAAAGTTTACATCTAGTGAGGAAAACACATTAATCCAATAATCTTAATCATGAATTTATAAATCATTAGATGATAGGATTAGCTGTTGACAGTTTAGCAGATGTGAACAAACCTTTGTTGAATTAGAACCTACATAATGAGAATAAGCAATTGGTATTACCAATTTTGATTTCATTATTTCTACACTTCTTATTTAGGAGAAAGTCATAAGCAAAACTAACTCAAAAAAATTCTGAAGTCCTTACCGGAGGGCACTACGGATTCAGCTCTAACTTCTATACCAGGGGTCCACAAACCACACCTAATTTTGTCAATGAAAATTTACTGAAACGTAGTCATGCCCATTTACTTACATGGCTGCTTTTGCTCATCAGCAGTAGAGGTGAGGAAGTTGCAACAGAGACCACTGGCCTCTGAGCTTAAATATTTACCATATGGCCTTTTACAGAAAAACTTGCTAACCACACTCTTTTTTTTTTTTTTTAAAGATTTTATTTATTTATTTGACACAGAGAGAGACAGCCAGCGAGAGAGGGAACACAAGCAGGGGGAGCGGGAGAGGAAGAAGCAGGCTTCCAGCAGAGGAGCCTGATATGGGGCTCGATCCCAGGACCCCGGGATCACGCCCTGAGCAGAAGGCAGATGCTTAACGACTGGGCCACCCATGCGCCCCTGCTGACCACATTCTAAATAGTCTACATCTAAAATTCAGTATTGAGTAATAAAAGAAAAAATGACATTCTAAATTATGATCTCGAATAGAGCCAAAATCTCACTCTCAGGCTTTTGATACTTATTAAGACAGAAAAGCAGAATGATTTCTAATGACGACTGAACCATGCTGAAGTCTAGATACCCAGAAAAATAATCTGACTACAACATATCATTCTCCAAACATTTTTACAATATTACAAGCAGATTCAATTTCCCATTGGTCAGTAATATAGTTTCTCATGAGGGGCACCTGGGTGGCTCAGTCAGTTAAGTGTCTGACCCTTGATTTCAGCTCAGCTCATGATCTCATGGGTCGTGAGATGGAGCCCCACGGCTGGCATGGAGTCCGCTTGAGATTCTCTCTTCCTCTGCCCTCCCCACCCCCTTGTGCTGTGTGTGCACTCTCTCTCAAATTAATTAAAATCTTAAAAAAAGAAAAAAAAGGAAAGATAGTTTCTCGTGGGAAAAACACACTGTATTTCTAAAAAGCATTCAATCTATCAAGTATCAATTGCTACAATTTGCTACAAGACTGAATTTAAGTTAGCTATCTCTGAATAATAATTGATCTCATCCCGAATAAATCAACCTCTTTTAAGTGCTGTATTTTTCAAAGACCTTTGAAGTCTGAACTAGGAGAAACAAATCATTCACAAGAGATTGTTTCTTTACCTTGTAATCGACTGGGAATATCATTTTCCATTGTTCTCCTATACAATGTGAACTGTGAGAATTCCTGGTAGAGTTATATATCAGAACAGTATAAACAAAGCTTTCCTGTCTAATTTTTTGTTACAAGTACTATGTCCACAACAAAAGCTCTAAAATCCAACTGCACTTTCCACCCTAGACTATATACATGAGACTATTTCACTTATACAAAAATATGCACATTATCTGTTTACGAATGAGAGTAAAATGTAATTCAACCTCTGAATACAAAGATTTCCTTATACTCTTAACAAAGTACACTCTCTCTTGTCTTTTGCCTGCACTATCATCCGGTGGGATGCAAATAAGGGAGAGATACTCTTCTACATATTGGTTTGGACAGCATGGCTTCTGAATGATGCAAAATTCAGAAACCCAGGTTTGGGTTTTTCAGCCTGGAAGATTTTTCACTTTCTGTACCTAGATTTTATAATCTTGGTCCAATTTCACCAAAACTGCACGTGTCACAACTTACATGACAACTGGAACTGAGCAGGCAGAAAAGACACTGAAATCCATGGAGCTGCAATCAGGATCACAACAGCAGTTGACGTCACACTGTGCTGGAGTCAGGTCACAGACACACAGAGCAGCAACTACAGAAACAAAAGAGGCAGGATGCAGAACTTCACCAACAGCAGGGTGTGACTGCCCCCTGCACTGCAAAGTACCAAAAGTCCATTTCATACAAAAGGTCCATTCTATTTTTCCTATTGCACTTTTGGGGTGATCTGTGAAGTGAAAATTAGTCAGTTTGAATACTTCTCAACCAAAGGTTTCCCCAAAGTAGCTAATCATCTGACTCACTTGGAAAGTTCTGTTTGTGCTCTACCTACAAAGACTCTGATTTGGTAAGCTATGAAACCCAGGCATTTGTGTTTTTCAAAAATTATCCAGGTGATGCTGATAATTAAAACAGGTTTAACAACCAGCAAGCTAAACCACTTCTCTGCCCATTAGAACCACCAGTTGGTAAGCTAGATGTCTGACTCTCAAAAACTTCCCAGGTGATGCTGATAATCGGAGAACCAGACTGCTGAATCACTTGCCGGACCATAAGCAGCACTGGTGTAAAGTACAGGTTCCCAAACCCCTCCTCTGGAGATTCTGACTCAGAGGGAGAGCCCAATGATGGCCACCAGGAATCAGGGTTCTCAAACTTGTTTCTCTCTTCAGATGTCACCTGTGGCTTTGAAGCTGAGCCCATATTCACAAACTATTGACCAAGAATCAAACTGGCTCAGGTGCTTCATACTTGGGGTTCTAGAAATATCTTTGGCAATTTTTAAGATTTTATTTATTTGAGAGAGAGCACAAGTGAGGTGAGGGGCAGAGGGAGAAGCAGATTCCCGCTGAGCAGGGAGCCTTGATCTTGGGACTCCGGGACCATGACCTGAGCCGAAGGGAGACGCTTAACTGACTGAGCCACCCAGGTGCCCCTATCTTTGGTAATTTACACAATAAAGCATGAGGGGAATAGAAATCCCCCCACTTTGCAACATTTAATTTTTCTTTTAGAGAGCGAGCACGTGAGGAGGGACAGGGAGGAAGGGGCCGAGGGCGAGAAAGAATCTTAAGCAGACTCCACGCCCAGCAAGGAGTCTCCTGGTGGGGCTCGATCTTACAACCCTGAGATCATGACCTGAGCCCAAACCAAGAGTTGGAAGGTTAACATACTGAACCACCCAGGTACCCCAACAACATTTGATTTTTAACAATAACGACTCTCTGGACTTTTAATTACGTATTTTATTCTGTCAAACAGAGGAGGCAGAAGATGGCAGAGCCCAAGAATGATAAACACTGAATTCATGGTAGTAATTATTGCTGGGCAGGGGAGAATAAGATCACACTTGTCTTGCCTATAATGTTTCCTTTTTCAAAAAAAATCTCATGCAAAACAAACAAGGATCTCAAGCAAATGGTGGTAGAGTCCCTACAACATTCTGATTTGCATGTATGAACTAGTTCACAACAAAAATGAGCTCTAGAAAAATACAGCTCAAAAAAGGTAAAACAACATACTCTGGAAAGAAGTGTATGAATAAGAGGAAGATTTCGCCAATAAATACACAATCCTTTCTTAATCTGAGACACAGAAGTCTTCCTCCGTAAGCTTACATACTTCCCTCTAGCCAAGAACTCTTCCATGTGCTTAGTAAAATGAAAATGCAACTCGTGCATGTTAATATTTTTTTAAGATTTTATTTATTTATTTGACAGAAAGAGACAGCCAGCGAGAGAGGGAACACAAGCAGGGGAAGCGGGAGAGGAAGAAGCAGGCTCTCAGCAGAGGAGCCTGACGTAAGGCTCGATCCCAAGACCCTGGGATCATGCCCTGAGCCGAAGGCAGACGCTTAACGACTGAGCCACCCAGGCGCCCCTCGTGCATGTTAATATTAAAAAATAAGTGTTCAGACTCCCTGCCTTATGTGTTTAAAATTACAAACTTGATTTTTTTTCAGAACTCAAAATCCTTGTCAGTAGCTATAAGACTAGTAAGGACAAAGCAATAGTGTTTAATAACTCCGCTGGGGGGTGGGGGAAGGTCTCCATCCAGGATGTGAGTGTACTTAATCAGCCAACGAGTATCTGCTGAGCACTCCCACGGTCCGAGTAGCTCTCAGCTGCTCTTCTACACCTCTTAACATCGACATGCCTGGCTCTAAAGCAAGACACTAAGGAACGGAACTCAGATCAAGATGAAAGTTACCACTTTCGTCTTCTACCTGTAACTCATCCTGAACATGGTGTCCAGTCTCCACTCAGAGTCAGCCCCTGCTCCAACACTTGCCATGGGTGTGACCTCAAATCAGACAAGTAATTCACCTACCTGAAAAACGGGGATAACCCACATCATAGGGGATTAAATGAGATACATCACTCACAAAAATCTTAGCACAGGGCCTGCTACACAGTAAGCAGGGAATAAATGCCAGCTGTCATCTATTATCATTAAAGTGTGCCCTTCAAGCAGATGAAGTGCAAACTCATCCCCCCATGCTGGAAAAACAGCCCTAAACACATGCCCTAATAATGATAGTTCAAGAATAGCTTCATTTAGGGGAGAAATCACATAAACAGATGGAATACTTAGATGGACAAAAGACAACAATCTGGATATTGAATACTATGCTGTAGCCTGTCCCCATTTATCACTTATTTACCTCCCCTACTAATTCATTAAATCAACAGTTTCAATATAAAAGCTTTATACTAAAATAGAAAATGTATTTCTCTGTACTTTTCCTTACTCGTTTATACTTTTATTTATACGTTTATACTGATTCCTTACTAATTTATAAAGGAGGCCCTTTGGAGAAATGATGATTCAGGAACTGAAGTCCTGCAGTACAAGATAGCACCCAAGGATGAGTTTTCTATTTACTAATACTGAGCCTTACTCAAGATCTTTTTCTCTTACGAAGGGGGGGGGGGGGGGGATACTGCATATATATTGGGGTTACAGTCAGAGGACTTAAAGAGGTGTTTTTTTTTTTTTTGAGATCACAAACCCCTTTCAGAAACTGCTCACTGCTAAGAACCCTCACCAAGAAAAATGCATATTCAGAAATATGCATTCACAAAGCATCTCAGGGTCACATCCCCTTAAATCCATATCAAATCAGATTATAAAATATTCAATAATGTTTAAGTCCAGAATTAGACCACTTTCTGAGAAATATGTTAATTATCCCTAATGATGAATCCTAAGAAGTGGGTATAACCTTTCACCCCGTAGCTTCCCACCTCCAACTCAACACGGGAGGAATTCTGGGGTTTCATAATTCAAGTCAACAGACAAGGGCCTAGTCATATTTAGTAAACTGGACTTCTGGCGTTTCTTTTTGATAAATGAAAAGTTCAACACATCCTATGCCTTCAGTTTCCACAACTGCCCAGCAACTTTGGATTTACGAAATGTCATCGCTGGCTGCAAAAGAGCAACGACTCGTTCATTATTACATTCAGCGTGAGTATTGTCCAGGACCACTGCAAGTACTTTCAAAGATTTTATACTGTCCCACTTACGCTCCCTGAGCCTGGGTTTTCTCTTCTGTCGGAGAGGGACAGTAAGGTCTGCCCTTCGGGCTGCTGAGACAATTAACGCCTATGAAATACTCAGCAATGCCTGCACACAGGAAGTGTTCAATAAACCTTTGCTATCATGATGACAGCCTCACCCGGGCTACCCGCTCCAGGCTGGATCACTCTGGATCCCCAGGAACTGCCACTTGGTACCCACCGTCCGTGACCGGGGTGGGCCTGGGGCCAGAGGTGGGCACGGGGGCCTTGGGGGTTCCATGGGGCCTAGGAGACAAGGCGGGTCGGAGAGTCGTCCGGACTGCCTCCGTAGAGTTGAGGCCCTCGGTCGTCACAGGCGGAGTGGCCCTAGTCTGGGCGCTCACGGAGGCCCAGCAATCCAGGAGCATAAGCAGGAGCGGCGGGAGGCCCTCCGGCCCCATGGCCGCGCGGAACCCCACGCGCCGGCTGCGGGACCGCGCGTTACCTGGCAACCCCGGCGGCTCCGCGCGGGGCATTACGGGAAGGGTCCCGCGAGGCCGCACGAGACCGCGGGGGCGGAGGGCGGGGCCTGGGCAAGGCGGGCCACGGTGTGTGGAGGCGGGACGAGGGACGCGGATTTAGGGCTGTGTGAGGCTAGCGGGAGCAAGGAGCTTGTGAATCCCGGCGGTGGTTTCCAAGCGGATTGCGGTGCTTGTTTAAAAAAATGCGTATTTCCAAGTTCTGTCCCGAGATTCAGACTCAGTAGGTCTAGGGCAGTGTCCAGGAATCAGTATTTTTAACAAATGTCTTGACGTAACCAGGGAGGGAACGGAAATTTGGGATCCTATCTCCTAAAGCTACTAAACATCGAAGGAGCACAGAGACCACTTCATCGTCCTTGAACTTTTTGTGTCACACGCCCTGTCAACACTAGCTTTGTCTTTTTTGTTTTAGATGGCCGGATCTAAGGAGGTGGGCCAGATAATTTATATTCACCCCGCTGTAATAAGGGGGACAAATGAACACTTCACTTTTTTACAAACAAAAAAATTTGACAAAAATTAAATAGGAAGATGTGTAAGTTTTAAATGAAAAACAAAAAAACAATAAAAACAAATCTGTATATAACTCTACCAAATGACATGGAGATCACAAGACTTACTTAGGAAAGCCCCTCCAACCTAAACTGGCTTATTTATAAAGATACCCAAGCCCAGTGATGTGGGCTATATCGTTAACACTTAATTTCCCTACAATTCAGAAGTAAATGTCAAATTAAAATGTCATGGTATTTACTCAAGAAACACATTTACCAATCAGGAAAAAATTCCAGAACAGTACATATACCTAGTTTATTAAATTAATATAGCAAAGCTAAATCATCAAAGTGGCACCTTGAGCACCTTTCTCGACATACCAGAGAAAGTGTAGAAAAATATAATTAGATCAAAGGTGTACTACAGATATTTTCCTTCTTTCTTTCTTTCTTTCTTTCTTTCTTTCTTTCTCTTTTTTCTACAAAGGATTGCTTTAACATCTGACTGAAATTCTGGACCATTTTTAACAACTGATGTAATGCTTCCCTTTAAAAAAAACGAAACTGTGTTTTCCAAACCTTTATTTCATAACTTCGAAATCCAGGACTTGTTTTTTTAAACCTTCTCTTAACTTCCAGGTACTACTTTCTTTTCTATTCCTTAATATCTGTGAATCACTTTGTCTTGTTTTCTGTTTTGAAATTTTAGGCTGCTGGGTTAAACTTGGATGAAGAGTCCTTTGGCTATAACATTTTCATTTAATGGTTTGGGAAATCATCTCACCACCCCTTTTTGTCCAATCTCAAATACTTGGTACGTTGCCCAAAGGTAACTTTATGACATCGTGCAAAGTTGAAATGAGGGCTACATCAACTCAGATCCATTTTGCAAATCTTGGGAACATTGAAACTTCATTTCAGAGGTGACCCATTTCTGCCAGGCTTTTTTCATCCTTCCCCTTCCTTCTCCCCTGCCCCTGGCAGGTTCCCTCATTAGGATGGAAGGACACAATGAAGGCCAAGATCAATTTCTGTATTTTATCCAAAACTGCATCATTTGGGTTGTGCATAAACGTTTGTGATTTAAAATGTCCATCTGTTTCTCTAGGATTATTGGCGTTCTCGGTTCCTTATAGTCTGTGCCAACATTGGGAGGAATCAAGACAATTCAGCTTTTTGGAATTCTGCATTTGGAAGCTGCCTTATATGAGGAGCCTGAAAAGCCAAAGACAGGCGTGGCTAGGTGGAAAAACACTGTGTCTCGGTCTTTGGCGTAGTTTGGGGTGAACTGGTTTCTAACCTAAAATTAGGTATCCGGTTTTTCCTATCTTTATTCAACTTAGCCAAATATCTTACAGATAGGGAGGCAGAACCATCAAGTTTTATAAAGGAATTGCTTAGCACTACAAGGAGATCAAGGCTGTGTGAGGACAAAGGAGTGACCCTACTACTTTGAAGTGAGCAGTCTCGTTGATTTCTAAATCAACACCCAGAAGAAAATAACCCTCAACTTCTCTCCTCCTCCCATTCTTCACATGCCCAGTCAACCACCAGGCATTATTCTTGTTCTGAAACATTATGGGGACTGGACTATTCGAGCAGACTTCACATCCTTGGAAATTCCCAATTTTATAAGTATGACTTTTTCTGAAAATGAAGTAATAAATATGGTCACAGACATACACTCACAGGAATGAAATACGAATTCCCTGTTTACCAAACAACTTTTTTTCTTTTTTTTTTTTTTTTAAGATTTTTATTTATTTGACAGAGAGACAGCAAGAGAGAGAACAAAAGCAGGGGGAGTGGGAGAGGAGAAGCAGGCTTCCCACTGAGCAGGGAGCCCAATGTGGGGCTCCCAGGACCCTGGGATCATGACCTGAGCTGAAGGCAGACGCTTAACGACTGAGCCACCCAGGCGCCCCTACCAAACAACTTTAAACTTGCATCCTATCAATGGACCATACTGCAGTTCGAATAAACTAGTTGGGTTTTTAAGAATCATTTTGGGGGGCGCCTGGGTGGCTCAGTCATTAAGCGTCTGCCTTCTGCCCAGGGTGTGATCCCAGGGTTCTGGGATTGAGCCCCGCATCAGGCTCCCTGCTCCGCTGGGAGCCTGCTTCTTCCTCACCCGCTCCCCTTTCTTGTGTTCCCTCTCTCGCTGTCTGTCTCTCTCTCTGTCAAATAAATAAAATCTTAAAAAAATAAGAAGAATCATTTTTGGTTTTATTATTTGCATACTGAAACACTTCAGTCACAATGAAAGTCACAAAAAGAACACCACTGCACTGTGATCAGATTTGACATTTTGCCATATTTACTCCATATTTGTGTTTAGTCATTTTCATGAGGGGTAATTTATATACAGTATAAATTTCTTTGTGTACAGTTTTTCCTGTAGAGGTTTTTCTCGTGTTGATGTACAGGGTTTTTTGGGTATAGTTTTATGAGTTTTAACAAACACATACAGCCATGTAACCACAATTACAGTCAAGATATAGAACAATTTTACCACCCCAGACCCCTCCCACTGGCCCAGCTCTTTAGGACAGTGATCTATTTTCTGTCCCTAAGGTTTTCCCTTCTCCAGAATGTCACATCAATGGAATCATACAGTATGCAGCCATTTGAGCCTGGCTTTTCACTTAGCTTAATGCCTTTGAGATTTGTCCATGTTGTTTCTGTCAACAATCCGTTCCTTTTATTATAATAATAACAAAATCGAGTAAAAAACACATGACATTAAACTTACCATCATAATAATTTTTAAGTGTACAGTTCAGTAGTGTTGAGTGTTTTCACACTGTTGTGCAATAGATCTCTAGAACTTTTTCATCTGAACAACACTGAAACTCTCCCCACTAAATACTAATTCCCCTGCCCCTCCCGCGGCTCTTCATGACCACCTTTCTATTTTCTGTTGTTGTGATTCTACTTTAGATGCTTCGTATCAGTGGAACCATCCAGTGGTTCCTTTTGTGACTGGCTTATTACACTCAGCATAATATCCTTGAGGCTCTTTTTAAGGCTGCATAATATTTCACTGTATATGTATGTATACCACATTTCTTTTTTTAAAAAAATGTATCTGACTGTAGTTGACACCCAATGTTACATTAGTTTCAGGTGTACAACATAGTGTTTCGATAAGTTTATATATGATGCTACGCTCCCCACAGATGTGGCTACCATCTGTCACTATGTAACACTATTATAATATCATTGTGTAGCCTTGGCACCCTTGTTGAAAATCATTTAGCCATATATTCAAGGGTTTATTTCAGTCCACTCGTTTTTATTGCTGACAAGTATTCCATGATGGATATACCGCAATTTCTTCATTCACCAGTTGAAGTTATTTGGGTTTTTCCAGTTTTGGGAAATTACAAATAAAGTCACTATAAACATTCATATACAGATTTTATATGAACATATATTTTCATTTCTCTTGGGAGTATATACCTAGGAGTAAGATTTCTGTGTTGTATGGTGAGTGTCTGTTTAATTTTACAAGAAACTGCCCAACCTTTTTTCCAAAGTGACTGTACACTTTGGATTCCCACCAACAAGGTAAGAGATTTCTAGTTGCTCTTCGTGCTCATAAAAACTTGGTATGGTCAGTTTTGTTTTCATTTTCATTTTTAGCTACTCTAATTAGCATCTCATTGTGGCTTTATTAGTTGGCTTTTAATAAATGCGGTCATCTTGTGACGGCACACTTATACTGCGTTTTAATCTTGGGGTGCCAAAAGCATTTGTTAAATATCAAATGAAGAAATGAATTCTTCGTTTTTCTGTAGACAAAGAGCCTCGAAAAAATGGAAGTGAGTTGGCCTCCGGGTGCCACTGAGGGGCACTGCTCTCCCCTCCCCCGCTGCTATTTCTATTTCTCTGTGGTAAACATGTTTTCATCATTGTCCTCAGGACGTGCAGGTAGTTCTGCTTTTATTCACCCCTTACTGGAAGCCTGTTAGTGAATTCTTCTTGAGGCCTGAACCTGCTTCATTTTGCCCTGTCATGGAGCCAGTCAGTTCTATTACAGCTTGTTTCAAAGCATATATCTAACCTAAATCTGTTGGAAAGAACGTGGAGACCAAAGAAGAGCAAACACAAGATTGGGGAAGCCTGTGTCAAAAGCCTCAGCCTCACACTGTTGAAACATGTTTTCCTTACCCCAAATCAGGACCCATGATCTGACAAGTCTTCGTGTCGTTATGAAGACGGTGAAAAAAATTGGAATGTCCTGGAAACTTCAGAGTTATCGTGGCCATGGTTATGGAAAATCTGGATGGAATCAATGCTAATTCCAAACTCCAGAATCCCCATCTCCACATCATTGTCAATCTATGGGGGGGGGAGGGAGGGATGGCCTGATGAGAAAAGATTTATTTTATCTAGGTCTGTTTGGACAAAGACACAAACTGATATCTCTTTTTTATTGAGATATTTGTGAATTCCTTTAAAGAAAGAATGTCCTTCTGATCTGAATCCAGCTACAAATTCTCCCTCAAAGGCAGCTTCTTACTATATGGGATAATAAAATATCAGTTATATTTTAACTTCTAGCCCCTCCAACACGAATCATGAACAGGCCTAAAAGTTTCCTTTAAAAATACTCTCTTCAAGGTATAAGAAGCTGGTAATGGTAACGGTTTCTGGGGAGGAGGAAGGAAAGCGAGTCACTCTTCCATCTATTGTGCCTGTATTACTTTTCAGTTAAAATCAAATTGGTTTTTCTTGAGGTTTTTCTTGAGGTGCCTGGCTGGCTCAGTCCATGGAGCATGTGACTCCTGATCTCAGGGTTGAGTTTGAGCCCCATGTTGGACATAGAACTTACTTAAAAAATAAAATAAAATTGACTTTTAAATCAAACGAACACAAAAACAAAATAAACTTTTAAGACATATGTTCCTCATCTTTTTTTTTAAAGATTTTATTTATTTATTTGAGAGATGAGGCAGGGGGAGGGGGAAGGGAGAAGCAGACTCCCTACTCAGTGGGGAGCCCAACTTGGGGCTTGATCCCAGGACCCCAGGATCATGACCTGAGCCGAAGGCAGATGCTTAACTGACTGAGCCACCCAGTCACCCCTATGTTTCCCCTCTTAATCATCATCCTTATATTCCATTAGAGAGAACAATTGGAAAATAAGGCAAAAATCCTTCCTTCCTCCCAGCTTTGCTCAATCTCTACTGCTTACACTAGACTTGAAAGCAAATTTTAAAGATTGTGAACATTTTCAAGTCTAAAAAAAATTAGACTCAAGCAAATACTGTAGGCTTCTATGATTGTACCATAAGAGGTGTTTACTTTCAGGGATTATCAAAAATATATGTCACTCTTAAACATTTGTTTGAGGGATGGCACGGAGGGAGACCATTTTGCTGCCTGGGTGGGTAACTTCTGTTGGTCACTGGTCACCAGGATTTGCAGGCTGGCTCTCCATTTTGACATTTCAGAAACAAAATCTTTCCAGATCATCCAGCATTACTGGGTCATGATAAGCGATCTTCCAGAGATCAGGAGAAGAGATGTCCATTTATTGCTCCTACTTAGCCTTCTGATTTCACCTCCTCCAGGAGGCCCTCTAGCCCTGACCCACCAAGGAGGCAGACTCTCACAAATTTCATAGCAAGACCAGTCTGGGTTAATCTAGTTCCATCTCTTATTAACTGGGTACTTAGCTTTTCTGATAAAATCTACCATACTGATGGTTCCAATTAAAATCAAGACTATGGGGCACCCAGTTGGCTCAGTCAGTGGCGCCTGCAACTCTCGATCTCAGGGTTGTGAGTTCAAGCCCCATGTTGAGTAACGAGATTACTTAAAAATAAAATCTTTAAAAATAAATAAATAAAAATAAATAAAATCAAGGCCAGAGTTTTTTTTTTTTTAAGATTTTATTTATTTGATATAGAGAGAGAGCACAAGTGGGGAGGAGGGTCAGAGGGAGAGGGAGAAACAGACTCCCTGCAGAGCAAGCAGCCCGATGCAGGGCTCCATCCCAGGATCCTGAGATCATGACTCGGAGATCATGACCTGAGCAGGGAGCCCGATGCGGGGCTCCATCCCCAGGACCCTGAGATCATGACCCGAGCTCAAGGCAGACACTTAACTGACTGGGCCAACCAGGCGTCCCAAGACTAGCAGAGGTTTTATTTAAACATATTGATCTTGCATATGTATTTCTTTTCTCCCACACCATAAACGTTGGTTTCGGTAATTCCAACATAATTTATTACTTGATTTACCCCAAAATACACACTTAGCACAGGGCTAAGTCTCAGAATTATGATGCCAATACTATCACCAAATACATGGGTATTTAAAAAACAGGAGATTTCTTTTCAGCTGCACACTTTCATTTAATCCCTCTGTTTTTATCCCATTGCCTCCACTCTTTTCTCTGAATGCTGTCTCTGAACTTAGAGCTGTTCTGGTTGATGTTCTCTAAAGAATAAACACCTAATCTTCTGAAGGATCAAGGCAAGGCGTCACAGGAGGGGAATCTGAGGTTATGTTATTGGAATCCTAGTATATGTTACTGGTACAATTAATGGTCTGCTTTGACTACCACCTCCTCCCACCCCACCCCCAGATACCTGGGACATTCAACCCCTGAGCCCTTCTGGGGCTCCGCAGCTGCAACAGGCTTGCTCCTTGCTGGCAACTCCTGCAAGACCTAGGGCTTCTCCACTCAGCTAAATCATCCATCCGCTTTCTAGCCTCCGAAAAGGATTTGACATCGCTCAGGAGCGGTCATCATCTCTTGAGTTCTGTATGGGTTTAGACCTTCTTGCTTCCTCTTCCATCATGTTAGAAGTGTTTCAGGAAAGCGCAGAGATAAGCACACGGGTCCTTTCCACCATGTTTCTCTATGTTTCATGTAAATGTTTTCCTTATCAGGAGTACAGAGGTAGTGGAGTGAATGATGGAAAGTACACCCACGGTGTTTGGGTCCAGGTCCCTGCTTCTGCTACTTGCGAGCTGTGTAATCTTGGACATGCTTTCTGTGCTCACATTCCTCTTTTATAAAATGGGGATAATAGTGGGACCGGTCACAAAATTGTGTGAGTGTGTGGCGTGGTACTGGACACTTATTAAGCACTCCGAAGGTTTAAAAATGTTATTAAACAAAGGGTACAGGGTTCCTTAACTGGAAAGGACGAAATGGAGTCCCTGGTGGGCTCAGTCAGTAAAGCATGCTGATGCAGGAAACAAAGGCAGAAGAAAAATTATTAAATTTCCTTACTACCTAGAGCCCACTGACAAGTGGGCTTGAAACAGACAGAGTGACAGACCTCTAGGGACTCAATTGCCTCGATGTTGACACTTTGCTAAGGGCAAAAGGCAATCCTAGCCTGGCCAACCCCCCTCCCGCCCAGGATCCTGTAAATCTATTTTAACATATAAAAATTCCTTTAGAAATTTCCTTTATCTCTAAACCCCCAAGATACGTGTTGGCAATCATCCCCCAAGCATATGGCCCACGGATATATATCTGAAAGGTCTCATGACTCAGGTTTTATTAGCCGGTAATAAATGACCTTTTCTCAGTAATAGCTAGCCCCCTCAACGTCCTGGAAACCTTGCTTCCAAAATTCCTTAGAGACTTACGCTATCTCTAACCCCCTCCTAACTTGAGAGTATATAATGTGCCACTCCTCAGGACCCCACTGCAGCTCTTTCTGCTCACAGTTCCTGCCCCTGTGCTTTAATAAGACCACCTTTTTGCACCAAAGACATCTCAAAAATTCTTTCTTGGCCGTAGTCTTCGACCCCTAATGTTCTTTCCTACCTCACATGCGACTCCTGATCTCTGGATCATGAGTTCAAGCCCCATGTTTGGCATAGAGCTTACTTTAAAAAACAAAAAAGGAAAGGACAAAGTGATGTTGATTAATTCTGCCAAAAGCTAAGGGTAAACTGTTGATTCTCTGATCATCTTGTCCTGAAGTTGACTGTATTCTCAAGGCTTTAGCAGCTTTGAACCTTGCAGTTTCGTATTTGTCCTGCAGGTGGCAACCTTTGTCACCAAAACTTTGTTCCTCAGCCGGAGCTCATCCTGAGGGGAAAACATACCCTCTATCTCTAGTCTTCCATTGGTTTAATCATTTACTCAGTATTTACTGAGTACCTACTGTGTGCCAGGAACCATGGAAACAACAGTGGTCAAGTACACACCGCCACTGCCTTCTCAGAACTTAAGAGTTCACAACAGCTCTGGAATTTAATTCAAAGAGGCCGAGAGGACCCTTTTTGCCCCCACATTCTTCCTCCAGAAAAACCTTCCACATGACTGTGCAGGTATGAGGCACAAACCCTAACTGGAGTCCTACTAAGAAATAGAATTTCCTCTTGAGCGAAAATGATGCTATAAAGGACATTACTTATCTCCAATAATTTTTCAGGCCTACTTGTACTTAAAGATTTTCGTTTAAGTTCCACCCTCCAAGGACAGGGTTGGGAGGCTAACGGGCATCGAGATAGTCACCAATGCAGAAAGGGGTCTTGGGGTGTTGGAGTGGGTGAATGGGAGGATTTAGGAATTATAGACCAGAGATGACAACTCTCAAATGTCCCCCCAATTTTTAAGCCATACATCTCCTTTTGAAGAAAAATTATCCAGAATTTGAAAATAAGACCAAGACAGGGCAGCATAGTTCCTTGACATTGTTGAACAAGCCCACCCAAGGAGGAATTCTCTAGCAGGGGTCTGGAAACTTTTCCTGTAAAGGTCCGTGTAGTAAAATATTTCAGGCTTTCAGGCTATATGCTCAACTGTTCAACTCTGTTGTCTTAGCACTCTCTCTTGCTGCAGAGCAAAGGCAGCCATAGACAATGTGTAAACAAATGGCCGTGACTGTGTTCCAATAAAACTTTATTACAAATGTAAGCAGCAGGGCCAGATTTGGCCCCCAGCCAAGGAATGTACTTTTATTTGCCTAGCTATTTACTATTGGTTAAAAACTCAGGTTTTTTGTCTGGGAGAGTTTCAAATCATTTCTATCCAGTACAAAAAAAAAAAAGAAGAAGAAGAAGAAGAACCCTGAAACATATAGCTTTTATTACCTTGTGGAGATTAATCAGTTTTGTATTTAAGTTTCCTACTTCTCAAAACACTCTCTGACCCAGCTGTTTCCTCTTTAACAAGTGGAATAAATTTTTCACATGTGTTTATCCTCTTTGAATGAGTCATGTTGTAACTTTTGACATTGTTGTTTGTTATACTTTTGTTGTTCCCCAGTAATTAGTAAAATCCATTACCTTAGAGCTCTGTGTTATCATGGAGGGTACTAAAGAAAGAACTTAGGAATTGCATTCTAATCTGTTGTCAAACTCAGAGGAGAGAAACCCTCTGGTAGGGACAGAGATTTTATGACTTTGGCAAGGAATTTTTTTTAAAGCCCGTATCATTCCTCCCCCCGATTCCCCTTGGCACGAATAAGGTACAATTCTTTATATTTCCAAACAATAGATTATGGGAGGATTCATTCTATCTTACCCAGTCTCAAGCAATCTCTAGGATCTCACTTCCACATTTTAGTCCTGAAATCCTGGCCTCCTCAAATCCATTTTTTTAAAAACAAGTTCCTCACCAAGCTGTTATGAACTGAATGATGACATCCCTCAAAATTCATATGTTAAAGCCCTAATCCCCAATGTGACTGTAATTAGAGATAGGGTTTTTAAGAGATAATTAAAGTTAAATGAGGTCATAAGGATGGGGATTATGGATGAGGTCATAGGCAAGCCAGAAAGAGAGGCCTCAGAAGAACCCAACCACCCTAGCACCCTGATCTCAGACTTCCAGAACTGTGAGAAAATAATTGTCTGTTGTTTAAGCTACCCACTTTATGGTATTTTGTTATGACAGCCCAAGCTAAGACCTGGCCAAACCTATTCCCACCCCAGGACATTTGCACTGGCTCTTCCCTGTGCCTGGAATGCCCTTCCTCCAGAACTATGAATGGTTGGCTGTTTTTTCTCAACTTTTTATTTAGATTTCAGATCAAATGACACCTTTCAGAGTGGCCTTCTCTGCCCACCCTAATGGAGCCTCCCCACTGGAGTCATTTACCTGATCACTAGTGAGATCAGTTATCTCTTCACATGTCTATTGGACAATTGGGTTTTGTCTTCAGAAATGCCCTTGTTAAAAGATAAACTGAGGCATGTCAAAAATTTTAGGAGTTTACTTAAGCACAAATCCATCTGAGGGAGTGCCAAATCAGAAGTGGCTAGGAGTATTCTACCAATAGGAGCTAGGAGCAGGACTTCCAGAGAAGACCAGGAAGCAAAGGAAGGAAATAACTTGACTGGCTGTACCTTAAGTGATTGCCTTATGTGAGAGAGCCCAGTTGACTGTTTGTGACAGGTTGTCCTCAGGTTTGAATTTCTTAACCTTGAGGCATTTACAGGCTTAGCTTTGGGTTTGCTTATGTAGGCTGTTAGGGCACTAAGCCACCTCACTCCAACAGCCTCTATGTTTCATTAATTTAACACCCTGTTGGTCATTTTTCATATTTTTCTACTTTTCTATTGAGTTCCTTTTCTTTATCAGTGTGAAGAAGTTCTTTATTCTGGATACTAATCCTTTTTGACTTTATGCATTGCAAATATCTTCTCTCAGTCTGTGGCTTATCTTTTTTCAAAAAAATATTTTAGGGGCGCCTGGGTGGCACAGCGGTTAAGCGTCTGCCTTCTGCTCAGGGCGTGATCCTGGCGTTCTGGGATTGAGCCCCACATCAGGCTCCTCTGCTGGGAGCCTGCTTCTTCCTCTCCCACTCCCCCTGCCTGTGTTCCCTCTCTCGCTGTTCCCTCTGTCTCTGTCAAATAAATAAATAAAAAATCTTTTAAAAAAATATTTTAATGATGCCTTTTGTTGTGCAGAAGCTTTTTAAAATGTTATCTGTGGTAAAATACGCATAACATAAATTTTAAGATGCCCTTTTTAAGAGTAAGGTCAGTGGTGTTGACTACAATCAAATTGTTCTATTGCCATCACCACCGTCCATCTCTAGAACTCATTTCATCTTGCAAAACTGAAACTCCATATACATGAAAAGATAACTCTCCATTCCCTCTACGCTTCAGTCCACAGCAACCACCATTCTACCTTCTGTCTCCATAAATGTGACTATTCTACGTATCTAAGTGGGATCCTATTATATTTACCTTTTTGTGTCTGGCTTATTCCACTTAGCATAATGTCTTCAAAATTCATCCATGTTTGAGGAGACATCAGAATATCCTTCCTTTCTAAGGCTGACTAATATTTCATTGCATGGCTAGACCACACTTTGTGTATCTGTTCATCCGTGGCTGAACACTTGGGTTGTTCCTCCTTTTGGCTATTATGAATAATACAGCGATGAACATGGATGTACAGATAACTGTTCAAGTTCCAGCTTTCAGTTCTTTGGGGTATATGCCCAGAAGTGGAATTGCGGGACCATATGGTAATTCTGTGTTTAATTTCCGAGGAACCGTCATACTGATTTCCACAGCAGGTACACCAGTTTACATTCCCACCAACAGTGCACAAGGGTTCCAAATTCTCCACCTCCTTGGTAACATTTGTTATTTTCTGATTTATATTATTATTACTATAATAAAAACTTATTATTATTTTATAGTAACCATCCTAATGTGTGTGAGGTGCTGTCTCTGTGGTTTGGATTTTCATATCCCTCATGATTAGTGATGTTGAGCATCTTTGCCTGTGCTTATTGGCCATTTGTGTATCTTCTTTGAAATTTCTATTCAAGTCCTTTGCCCATTTTTTATCCTCTTTTTTTTTTTCTGTTGTTGTTGAGTTGTGAGAGGTTTTTTTTTTTATATATTCTGGATACTAACTCCTTATCAGATCTATCACTTGCATATATTTTCTCCCATTCTATGATTGCCTTTTCACTCTGTTGATTACGATCTTTGATGAACAGAAGTTTTAAATTTTGATTTAGTCTGATTTATCTATTTTTTCTTCTGTTGCCTGTGCTTTTGGAGTCATAGCCAAAAATCACTGCCAAATCCAATGTCATGAAGCTTCTCCTCTATATTTTCTTCTAAGGGTTTTATAGTTTTAGTTCTCGTGTATAGGCCTTTGATTCATTTTGAGGAACTTTTAACATTTAACACAATCAAACTGATCAAAATTTTTCTTAACAATGTGTACATTTTTATTACTATTGAAGCCATCATTTCTTATCCCACTATTCTGTATTTCTTTCTAAAAGCTTTAAAGATTTGCTTTTGACCCCTGGAATTTACTCTTGTATATTGTGTGAGTTAGGGGTCCAGTTAAGTTTTTCCTCCCCAGAGGGATAACCAATGTCCTCACACCATTTAAAAATATTTTTATTTTTTATATAAATAAATAAATAAATAAATAAATAAATAAATAAATAACTTTCCCCCCAGGGCTCCTGGCTGGCTAGGTCAGTGGAGTGTGTGACTCTTGATCTCAGGGTTGTGGGTTCAAGTCCCATGTTGGGTGTAGAGATTACTTAAAAATAAAATCTTTTAAGATAATAATAATAGAGGCACATGGATGTCTCAGTCGGTTGAGCAGCGAACTCTTGGTTTCAGCTTGGGTCGCGGTCTTGGGGTCATTGGATGGAGCCCTGCATGGGGCTCTGCACTCAGTTCGGAGTCTCTGCTCCTCTCCTGCTTACACTCTCCCTCTCTCTATTTCTTTCTCTACAATGAATGAATAAATCTTTAAAAAATCATCATCATCATCATAATTTTTCACATTAATCTGTAATATTACCTTGGCTTCCTCTCAAGTTTCCATAGATACGTGAGTCTCTTCTCCCTCTTAATATCTGCCTAGCTGAGCCTTCAAAAACTCATTTTCCTTTCATATCTGTCTGGTCGGTCTACTAAGATCATGGTTCTAGCCTTAAAAAAAAAAATCCCAGACTTCCCCCACCCGGTTTAGTGAGCCAATCCCTTATGTGTCTTTCATTCTTCCCCTATTTCCGTTCTGCAGCACGACAGAAGCATATTTAAAAACAACAACAACAACAACCTCACCCCTCCCTGATTTCCTCAGCAAACCTGTTTCCCAGAGACAAAGTCTTCTGGGCATAAGCTTCATTAACTGCCTTCTTAGCTGTTAGGTTTTCGTTAGCTTTCTTTACCTCAACCCATAAAGAAACATTATCTCCTGTTTAATAAGGGTCCTATTCTTTTCATTTGTTTTCATTAATAAAATACACCCCCATTCTGTGGGTAAAGTCAGAGTCTGAGCTCTCTAAAACCAAGGCCATTATCAAGGTTTATGCAATTAACAAATCGAAGCCATCCTGGGATCACAGTGGTGAAATAAGCCTTTCCAGCGTGTGACAAACCAAATGTTAAGAAGTCAGCCCCTCCATGGGTCTGGCTCATGGCCCCAAAGGAAGCTCACAATAACTTACAGAAGAACGGATTTGAGGTTGTTGACTTTGTGGCATCCACCTACACCCTGTGTTTGTGCTGCAGGGAGGCTACAATCTCACAAAGAGCTCTGCGGACCCTGTATAATTTGGCTGCCTTTGCTATTTTAAAGTCTAGCCTAAAGTTTTGCTGAAAGATGTACTACGAGAAGCAAAAACCTGTCCACCAGAGCCAACAGTTTGGAGGCTAAAGTTCTGCCTTCTTTAAGGTAAGCCTTTCCCAGGACAAAAAGATTTTTTTCCCCAGTGACCTAATCCCTGTCCCTGCCACCTGCTGAGGTCAAAGCTGTGCTCACACGGCTTAGGTCAAGGCCTGCCCAAGAAGCCCTTGTACTTAGGCCCCTGCCAAACAACTGTAGCTGTCACAAAATACCCAGGTCAAAACCCACTTGACCCACAATTACCTTTGAGCCTAGAGCCCTGACTGCATCAGAAACTTGATCTCCGTGTGCTATTTTAGCCCCCAAATGTCAGTCCTCATGCCTGCCTCTCAAAGCTTTCTGAAGAGAAAATGAACACGTTGGCAGTAAATGTATAGGGTGATCATTAATTAGACCCTTCTCAGCCTTTCCAAATTCTAAACCCACTGAGAAGTAGATGTATGAATCAGGCAGCCCGGGCTCAAAAGTATCAGCTTTATGGATAAGACTGATTGGAGATCATGGCTTCTGTGTGCACTCAGTTCCCCCTCTGGATTACATTGATTCACCTGATTACCGGCTGGATTACTGCAAGCCTCCTCCATAGGGACAAGCCTTCCAAGTTGGAGGAGGAAACATGAGTTCCCCAAGGTCAGACCACAGAAAGAAAGAAAAAAGAGAAAGGGACTGGGCCGCACGCTCAGCATCTTCCCCCAAACCCACTAATCAGACAAAGCACTCCTCATCTCCTCATCCCACGGAGGTTCAGAAGGAAGAGCTCAGAAGTTTGCCTTCACTAGTTTTTCTAATGAGGACTGGGAACGCCTCCTCCTCTATGTGAATAAGCAGAGGATAAGTTCCCTTCTCACAGCTGCCTTTGGTTTGGGGACTTATTCTTGGTTCAATAAATGTAACCATGGTACCTGGGTCACATGATGTGCTTGTCAGGATTCACAGTATTGCAAGCCAAACTCAAGACTGAAGCAAAACAGGGAAATAATAGGAGCTCAGGGACTATTACTTTTTCAAGTAAAGCTGGATTCAGGGGGGTGCTCAATGTCACCAGGCCTCTGTTTCTTACCATCTGTAGGCTCTGCATCTCTTTGCTTTGCCTTTCTTCTCAGGCTAGCTCCTCCTAAGTAGTGGCAAAATGGCCATCAGCAGCTCCAGGCTTGCGTTCCACCAGCTTACAAACTAATCCTGGTGAGAATTTCTCCTTCGTAACACTTCCCCAAAATTGCATAGTGGAATTTCATTGGCCTATCTTGGGTCATGTGCCTTCATGCTGGACCAATCACTGTGACCAAGAGAATGCAGTGCTCTGATTGGTCAGACCTGGGTCATGTGTCCTCCTCTGGTCCAGTTCCACCCCGTCTACCTAAACCAAGGGGTGCTGGATTATACCTCCAAGGAAAATCAAAATACTATTATCAGAGAATGGGGGGAATGGATTCTAGATGGGAAAAACATGACCATCACACACGAGGCAAAGCAAGGTAAGTTCAATGAAAAGAACAGCCTATGGCTAATTCTATCAAAAGGGCTTTACAGGGCAGTCACCAAGAGTTTCCTGAATGCCTCTCTAGTTCAGCCCAGCTCCATCCATTAGCTTCATGTGGGATGAACATGTTACTTGCTCCCTTTCTTCAGCTGTAGAATAAGTTGTGTGTTCTATGTGATCTCTAAAGTTCTTTTATTCAACAACATCCCCTTACTAGATTTATTTAGGACCTGTACTTCCCTGGCACTGTTCTGGAGACTTGAGATAAAGTAGTGAATAAAATGGACAAAATGCCCTGCTCTGGGAGAACTTACATTTTAGTCAGGGAGGAGCCAAACAGTTAACAAAATAAGTCCTACATGCTATGGAAGAAACAGCAGGTGAGACTGTTGGGTAGTCACATGATGCGGTAGTCAGAGCAGATGATACAGGTAAAGCACATGGCAAGAACTCAGCCTATGGTGTCTCTTGCTCTCACTCTCATTCATCATCTTCTCATCACTGTTGTTTATTATTTTATTATAATTGTATTATTTATTACTTTATTATTGTCACTGGCATATTAAAAGCATTTGGTGACCCCTTGGTATTTCCAGCTTAATGCATGCAAGCTTAGCATATAAGGCCCTCTGCAATAGTTCCTAAACTGTTTTTTAATTTGAGATGTAATTCGCATACTATAATTTTTGCCCTTTCAAGTGTACGGTTCAATGCTTTTTGTATATTTATAAGGTTGTGCAACCATCACTGCTATCTAATTCCAGAACATTTTCATTACCCCAAAAAGAAACTCCACACCCATTAACAGTCGCTTCCCATTCCCCCAGCCTCTGGCAACCACTAATCCACTTTCTGTCTCCATGGGTTTGCCTATTCCAGACATTTCATCTAAATAGAAGCGCACAACATGCGGTCTTGGGGGGACTGGTTTCCTTAATCGGGCGTCGTGTTTTCAGGCGTAATCCATGTTGAGGCCTGTGTCACTGCTTCACTCCCTTTTATGGCCGAATAGTTCCTAGACTACTTTCCAACCCTGTTTCTCATTATTCTTCATTCAAATTCTAAGGTGGGGCTACGCTGGACTCCTTATTCCTCTCCAATCACACTCTGCATTTGTTTAGTTTCTATTCCTTCCTCTCGGACTGGCCATCCCCCTGTCCCCTCTCCTCAGACCTCTCTTTGTGCATTCAGGCCTTTCACAAATGTCACGCCTCTCACAAATGTCACATCTTCATGAAGTGCCCTGAGTGTTCTCCCACCCCAACAGGTCCCATTTCTCCTCCCTATGCTCCTTTTTTATTTCAACAGATGATGCCTGTTTTATATATATATATATTCCTACAGTCCTAACTAGGGGGTGAGGTGTGCTATGGGCATCTAGTAGGCAGAGCCCAAGGATGCTGCGAAGCCCCCTCCAATGCACAGGACAGCCCCTCACGATAAAAAATTATCTGGCCTCGAATGTCAGTAGTGCCAAGGTTGAGGAACATCGCTGTAAACTAATTAGTGCTCCTTTTGAATAGGTTAGCAAAAAGAAATTAGGAGAGATCAGTGCACCACTCTGGCAGAAAATCATATTAGGGAATTTTTTTTTTTCTTTTTTTAGGAGCTGGGGGTGACTCCAGCGCAAAACTCTTTCCTAATGCCACAGAGGTGCCCTGGGAGCACAGAGGGTATTTTCACCACTTGTTCGCCTTTGAGAGTGACAGCTGACCTCCCAGGAATCTTTGAAGTGCTAGGAATGTAATTCTGTTAAGGAAGAAAACTCTTAGGGCTTTTAAAATCTATCAAAATGTCAAAACGGAATTGTGTTTCTGGGGGAGGGCAGGGAAAGGTGTTTTTTTGAAAGTACCCTCTTCTGACTTCCCCACGATGGCAAAACTTTTCAGATCTGTCTCTGGAATAAATGATTCAAGGGAACCTGAGGCCCTGTTTTTCCTCTCCTTTCCAAAAACTGCAAAGGAGCTTTAAGAAAGGGTTCTGTTCACATTGTGCTCCGGTGAACAACTCGTTTGCGGGAAACTCAAGGCACCGGTATCATTTAACTGAAAACAGCAGCCCCATCAGAGCAGAGGTTACCAGCTTCAGAGTCACATCTTATGTTCCTGTTCATCTCATCCGACCGGTTCTTGTGAGTGACACGAAAATTAGATAATATATGCCCTGAAAATGAAAGGTAAGAGCAGTCTGACGAAGTTTGATGAGGCAAGGAATAGGGGTTGACATGCTATTTTAAAAAGTTTGTCCTTGGGGTAGAATTACCTGACAGCCTGGCTGGGATTTGGTAGTGGTGTGTGTGCTTGAAAGAACAACCTTTAGCACAACTGGCATAGACATAAATGCCAAGCGGAGGATCCGCAAGGCTCCACCCCCTCTTCTGGGCACTTGCCAATTCTTGTGGGTCATAAAAAACAGCAAGGTGTGACTGCGATCTTGGAATCGCCTTATCTTTTATCCAGTAAATGAACTTTTTCTTAGTCTACATATTTGACAAAATGCCACTCACTATGCAAAGTGATTTATTCAGTCCAATTTTTATGAAAACCTTTAAGGATAGAAACATGTAGAGCACTTGGCGCACGGTCGAACACAGAAGTGTTTAATGATGGTGGTAATTAGGATAAGGGAACAATGCACTTCGACTGAATGTTTGGCAGGACTTTAGATATGTCAAGAAAGGTATAAAAAAGAATCATTTAAAGAATGAAATGGGAATCCCCAGAGTAACTACACTTCTGTGAAAAGTGAACTGGAGGGCGCCTGGGTGGCTCAGTTGGTTAAGCAACTGCCTTTGGCTCAGGTCATGATCCTGGAGTCCTGGAATCCCGCATCGCATCTGGCTCCCTGCTCAGCGGAAAGTCTGCTTCTCCCTCTGACCCTCCCCCCTCTCGTGCTCTTTCTCTCTCTCTCTCTCAAATAAATAAATAAAATCTTTTTTTTTAATAAAGTGAACTGGAAAAGGACCAATACATCTGGGTTATAAATATTTGTTTTAATAAAACTAAAGATTATTCTAAATTGGATTACTTGTCTCAAATCTCAGTTTTCTTTTATTTGTAGCTAGTCTTCATTCACTCATTCTTTTATTCAACAAATATGACTTTTTATATTATTTATGGTTCCTATTCAGTTATTCCTTCTTTTATTCAACATGCATTTACAAACTGCCTTACTATGTGCTAGGCAGTACACTGGATTCTAAAAATACAATGGCAAATGATTCTTGCTCTTGGAGAGTTTAGGATCTAGTGAACTATTCATTCATTCTTTCATTCATTTACTAAAGTATCTACTGTGTGCCATATGTTCTGGGCATACAGCAACAAAAGACATAGGACCCTGAGATAACAAAATTACATTCTAGTGAGTAGAAGGAAGAGCAAGAGCATAGGCCCTGAAGCATCTGTGAGCATGGCTAGAGCCCACTTAGTGAACGGGACATGGCACCAAATGAGATGGAGAGGTATGCAGGGGCTAGATTATGTATAGACCCAGAGGCATGGTATGTAATCTGTACATTCATACATGCATACAAACAAATTACACATATTTGGTGAGCTAATCTTTCCATTAGATTACAAACTCCCTGTTAAATTTAGTTATTTAACCTAAATAATTTCAGAGAAAGTGTGTTAATAATCATACTCAAAATCTGGAGAAGGCTACTGTGATGTCTTTGTTAGGGATGGGCTGAGTGCTTAACACAAAAAAGTAGAGGAACTGCCTTGCTTGCCAGGGGCTGTCCTTCTGAAGAGAAGAGGTGTCAGTGTGGAAGGAGAGAGCAAGGGGCCTCGTCTTTGGCACTGCGTGACCTGTCTGGGCACCCAAGCCACAGGTCAGAAAACCTGCTTAGACAGGTGGACCCTCAAGAAATTTAAGATTTGGGGCAAAGAAATTTGGGGCCTGGAATTGTTTATCCCTAAATTGGCAGAACCATTTGCAAAGTCTGAAACACTTCCATATGGTATATCTATAATGGCCATTTCTGTATCTCCATCACTATCCCCCTGTTCACCCCACCCCCGCCATCTAATAGAGACAGTAATATCTCCTCGAATTTTCCTAAATATGTAAAACGGCTCTTCTTTCCAGATTGCTGCCTCGTAGCCCTTCCAGTATATAAATTCTGGAGATGTCACTCGAGTTCTGTACTTCATTTTCTTAATGTATGTACTGCAGAGTAATACTACATGACCTGACCCTAGTTTCTTTTGAGTTTTTCTTTGAAGGGATGGTGGCGTTATTTAAAACAATAGCCTTTAAAATATATGGTTAAAACAGGGAGGAAACTTTCAAGCCGCCCATCTGTAATTTTCGATAACTTAATTCAGGTCCCGCATGTGGGGGATATCCTCCTAGGTCCTAGAAGCTAAACCGTGAAGTAAACAGAGACTACAGCTCCCAGGAGACATTGCGTCCACACCCTCTGCGCACGCTCGACCTCGGAGACTGCAGAAGGCAAGGAGCCCGAGGGGGCGTGGCTTGGGCCTGAGCTGCGAGCTGTGGGCGGGGCTACAGGCGGGGCCATGGGGGGGGCGGCGCTGCCGGCGCGGCCCGGAACACGCTAGTGGAGCGGAAGATGGCGGCGGCAGCGGTGGCTGCCGCCGGGACCCCACTTGGGCTGAGGCGGAGGAGCCGCCGGCTCTGACCTCGCTCTGGCTCCGGTCCGCGCAGTGGAGCGTGTGCGAGGCCCCGCGCGTCGGGCAGGGGCGGCGGCGGCGATTGTGCGCCGCCCTGAGGAGCGCCCCGGCGGCGGCGCTGCTGCGGCTGAGGAGAGAGCCGGCTCCGGGCCTCCGCGTCCTCCTGCTCCCCGGGCCCCCCGCCTCCTCGGGGGGGCGGCGGCGGCAATGTTCTCGGTCCTCTCGTACGGGCGGCTGGTGGCCCGCGCCGTTCTCGGCGGCCTCTCGCAGACCGACCCCAGGGCCGGTGGCGGCGGCGGCGGTGACTACGGGCTGGTGACGGCCGGCTGCGGCTTCGGCAAAGACTTCCGTAAGGGCCTTCTCAAGAAGGGCGCGTGCTACGGGGACGACGCGTGCTTCGTGGCCCGGCACCGTTCGGCAGACGTGCTCGGTGAGTCCCCGGCCTGGGTCCCCCGCCCCAGCCCCGGATCCGCCTCCTGGTGACTCCGCTGGTTGGGGCTTCCCCAGTTCTTCCCCCAGTTCCTCCGGGCGGTGAGAGGAGCCCGAGAGCCAGTAGTAGCTGTAGGGAGGGAGCACTTACTATGTGCCAGGCGCCGTGCCAAGCGCTCCAAGGTGCGTTTTCCATTGAAACAACCCCCATTTTAGAGATGAGGAAACTGAGCCGCAGAGCGGTCTAGCTCTGTGCTCAAGGTCACACAGCCTGACAATGTGACCAGTTTGTCCGAGTCCAAAACCGCACTGTTAGTCACTTGGCTGTGCCAGTCCCGACGACCTCGTCCCTTCCCCCGAGACACCTGCAGACTCCTAACCTCGCTCTTGTTCCCTCCCCGCCTCCTCCCTCTGCGTGCCCCGGAGATCTCTGATTCTTCGCGTGCTCCTGACACCACAGCCTGGTCACAGGCTGCGGGATCCAGAGCGGACTGACCGTAGTGAGCCCCAGACAGCCCAGCCGCATTCTTTCGCCGCCTCGATGGTGACCAGATCTCCATCCTTTTCGGAGTCTCGCAGGCGGTGGCGCTGGCCTGGTGAAAAAACCCTCGCAGTGCATTCTCCCAAACTGCTCTTGCCCACTTGAGGTCACTTGGGGTGGAAGAGAGTCTCCTTGACCCAAAATAGAATGGTTGAACCTTCTTCAAACTGCAGCGAAGAAAGCCTTGAGAATTGGTGAAAGCATTTTCAGGCCACAGGTGCTTCCAAAGGCCTATTCCAGTAACACCTTTGGGGCTGAGAGACTAGCGTAAGAGCTTATAGAAAAGACTAAATATAATTCACAAGCAATCAGAAAGTTTACCATAATGTACCTCTTTGGAGATAATGTGTATGCCATAGAATCATATGCCATTAAATCTCCTTTAATGAGTAAAGCACTTCCTTTGAAATTGAAGGACATGCTGTCATTGAACTTGGGTTCAAATGTCACTTTGGTTTCACTTCTCAGGTGAGGTAGAGTTTTTGACTACTTTAAATTTCATATGCTGAGGCACAGTTTGGCATTGGAACAAATGGTCCTGTAACTTTTTATGACAATAATTATTTTTTAATTTGATCTCAGAATAACTGCCTATTATCTTTGTTTCTACTACATGTAGTGTTTGTGAACATGGTTACTGGAAAGGTTGTTCTCAGTTTAATTTATGAATAACCCCATTACCTGTGTTGAAAAAATCATTTAGTGTTTAGGCAACACTCTTACTACACTTGATCTTAGCCAAAAGGCCAAGAAGTGATTTTAGGCAACACTCTTGATGTTAACTTTAAGAGGGTCCGGGAGGATTTGGTAGTTGAAGGAACTTGTAGACAGAAATCCTACAAATTCACTTTGAAGTCAGCTTGACCCTGACTCAGTATCTTTTTTAAAGGGCTATCAGTAGCTGTCTTTTCCCATTACATTTAGAAGCTTCATTTAATGAGCTTCTGATCTGTGCTGCTTTTTCAAATTGGAGTCAGTGCAACAGGATAGGTGATAATGAGCCACTAACGTTCCCCCTTACAAATCTGCGTGCTGGCTTTTGTGAAAGGTTTGCAATTTGATTAATGATTTGGGGACATTTTAATGAGTCAAGTCCCTATGCTTAAGCTTGATTTAAAAATTTTTGAAGGCGGGGCGCCTGGGTGGCACAGTGGTTAAGCGCCTGCCTTCGGCTCAGGGCGTGATCTCGGCGTTATGGGATCGAGCCCCACATCAGGCTCTTCAGCTATGAGCCTGCTTCTTCTCTCCCACTCCCCCTGCTTGTGTTCCCTCTCTCGCTGGCTGTCTCTATCTCTGTCAAATAAATAAATAAAATCTTTAAAAAAAAAATAAAAGTTCCCCCTTACAAATCTGCGGCTGGCTTTTGGGAAAGGTTTGCAATTTGATTAATGATTTGGAGACATTTTAATGAGTCAAGTCCCTATGCTTAAGCTTGATTTAAAAATTTTTGAAGGCGGGGCGCCTGGGTGGCACAGTGGTTAAGCGTCTACCTTCGGCTCAGGGCGTGATCCTGGCGTTATGGGATCGAGCCCCACATCAGGCTCCTCCGCTATGAGCCTGCTTCTTCCTCTCCCACTCCCCCTGCTTGTGTTCCCTCTCTCGCTGGCTGTCTCTATCTCTGTCAAATAAATAAATAAAATCTTTAAAAAATAAAAATAAAAATAAAAATTTTTGAAGGCTACCTTCTTAATGAAGTGGGGTATTTATAAGGATATGGGGCATTTTGGTCAAATCCATTTTGAAAAAAGTATAAACCTACCATCTTGGCAGAAACCCTGCCAGATTTGGTGCTCAGCTTTGCCAGCCTGGCTCTGTGATATGTGGTTTTGGGCAAGAGCCTCTCAGCTAATTTTCCTCATCTAGACAGAGGATGAAGGGAATGGACTACCTGTCCTTAGGGACTTCTGACCATCAGATCATTTTTTCTTTTTGTTTTGAAAAAACCTCATCCTTTGTTATTTTGCATCTCAAGTAACAGCCATTACTTCCTATCGTATTCACATGGGTACCTTCAGTATATTTCTCCTGTTTTATATATGGCGCTAAACCAGTGGTTCTTTTCTTTCCTTGGTTCATGGCCTCAGGACTTCTGACTGCCCAAGGGCTCTCTCCCTGGAAAAATGTGCATGAAGACAAAATTTTTCATAGACATTCAGGCACTTCACTGACCTCACGAAGTCCATCTGTGTACCAGTTAAAGGTCCATCCACAGGGACTAGATTAAGAACCACAGCTCTGTAACCCCTCCAAAGGGAATGCTGCCAGGCATAACCATACAGGTGTTGCTTATGTGACCTAGGGGTGGTCTTTGGCCATATTTGACAAAGAGCCGTTTTGAAAGAGAAGGAATAAGAATGTGTGTGTGTTTGGTGTACAAATCAGGGTAGACAGGTTCTCTAGGACTGTCCTATTTGGAGGAGCTCTTCCAGAAAGCCATCTTGGGGGCCACCTCAAACAACTTCTGAGTGGGCCTCATTTGATCTTTGGCTTCCACAAACCAGTTTGTGTGATGGTGACTTCTATTTTATTGACACTATCCCATCACAGGCAGGTCTGATTATTTCTTGCTGTGAAAGAGGTGAGGCATCTCAGCAGGTCCTTAGTAATGCTTTTTCTCTGGAAGTTGGAATTGTAAACTGAAAAGCATTAAAGGACTATGTTGAATAATGTTATGTTGAAACTCAATGCTTTGAACCTTCTAGTTCTACAGATAATTCATTTTCTTTGGGTTGACACTGTGTTGCTAAATATATATACAACTCCCTGTGCTCATCTACAACTCCTTGACTCTTTGGAATTAAAGCTGTTTATTTCTTTTTGTATTAGAGAAAACTGTTTTATTTCTTTAATTTAGAATTGAGCTGTTCTGTTAGTAGGCAGTGACTAAAAGTACTTGGTGCTTTACAGCATTTTTGTGGAATCCCCACTGGATTTCTTTTAGGAAAAACCAACTATGGTGGGTGTGGTGAGACATAGGAACCACTCCTATCCCCTGGAAAATTGGCAAAGGTGCTTTCTCTTTATTAGGTCCAACAGGAGTAAACCAATACCAGCAGGAGCTAGGTACACTTTTTTCTTCTTCATTGTGGCTAATCCTGAGTTCTCTCATTACTCTATATGGCATGGATGTCTAAGTACACAAAAATATGAGAGCTGCCTAGTGTGTAATTGCTAGGCCTCCCACAGCTCTAAGCTGCTTAACAATAGAATCAAAGACTGTGAGAGTTTTAAGACTTAGAAACCTTGGCGTCCAGTGAGAAAATGGAGGCCTACAGAGGGTCAAGTGATTTCGCTAATGTTATTCCACTAGTTAATGGCAGAACTAGGACAAGCACCAAGACTGCCCATTACAATCCACTTTCCGTTGCATCACTAGTTAAGTTTTCTTGATAACACGGGTGAATTCAAAACCAGCCTCTTCAAGTACTGTTTGTCCTTATAATGCTTTTCCTGCTTAAGGGTGTGTATGTGAATATTTACAACTTCTGTATTCACACTATGACTCATAACTAAAATGCAACAAAAGCTCTGCATACTAAACCACAGTTTACTGAAACCACTTCTTTGAGAAATGGCAGCATGATCTATCCCATGTAAAATCTGACCTCTCAATAGAGTTGAAAAGTAATTCTTATAAAACTGCCAGATGTTTATTGAAGCTTGATTTAACTTAAAACCTTAAAGAGAAATGAAAATTTCATATTCTAGCCTTTGGGTATGATTTTGTTTGTGGCCAGGATTTTTGAAGTGTTTTTCTGAGTAATGAAATCTTAAAAGTAGTTGTCTTAAGGTATAAGGATTATGTGAACAATATAAGGATCAAAAGTATATTTAGGAAGTAAATAGATTAAGTAGAATTTTTTGTTTTCCAACAGTCTTGATAATTTTAATGTATTTGGTAGAACCTCGGTATCTGAGGGGCACCTGGGTAGCGCAGTCGTTAGGCATCTGCCTTCGGCTCAGGGCGTGATCCCGGCGCTCCGGGATCGAGTCCCACATCGGGCTCCTCGGCTGGGAGCCTGCTTCTTCCTCTCCCACTCCCCCTGCTTGTGTTCTCTCTCTCGCTGGCTGTCTATCTCTGTCAAATAAATAAAAAAATAAAAAATCTTAAAAAAAAAAAGAACCTCGGTATCTGAAAGTGAGTTATCCTTTTAATAACAAAGTAGTCACATTTTGAGAGGGTGCATGTGTTTAGCATGTTTAGCCTTTGAAGAAGTCATCTTTGGAATTTCCCTCAGTAGATTTTAAGCTGTGTCAGGAAACTAGTCTCATTATTATATAGTCATAATTTTCTGAAAGTCAGATTTTAGCCTGATCTACCTCTTGATAGCAGACATGACCCTGGTTGAATTTTTAAAAATCGAGATATAGAATTCATCTGTCATAACATTTACCTTTTATTTTATTTATTTATTTTTTTTTTTAAGATTTTTTTTTTTTTTATTATTTATTTATTCGACAGAGATAGAGACAGCCAGCGAGAGAGGGAACACAAGCAGGGGGAGTGAGAGAGGAGGAAGCAGGCTCATAGCGGAAGAGCCTGATGTGGGGCTCGATCCCGTAACGCCGGGATCATGCCCTGAGCCGAAGGCAGACGCCCAACCGCTGTGCCACCCAGGCGTCCCAACATTTACCTTTTAAAGTAAAAAAAAAAAAAAAAAAAAAATTTGGTGGCATTTAGTACATCCACAGGGTTGTGCAACCACCACCACTGACTAGTTCCAGAGCATATTCATCACCACAAAAGAAACCCCTATGCATTAGCATTCAACCCCTGCAAAAAAGTATATACTGACTATAGATTTGCCTGTTTTTGGACATTTCATATAAATGGAATCATACAAACTGCAGCCTTTTGTATCTGGCTTTTTTCACTTAGTATATTTTAAGGTCCACCCACATTGTAGTTTGTATCAGTGCTTTTTTCCTTTTTAGGGCCGAATAATATTCCATTGTATGGATATACCATATTTTGTTTATCCATTCATCTATTAATGGACATTGGGTTGTTTCCACTTTTTAGCTTTTGTGAATAGTGCTGCTGTGACACATCCATGTACAGGCTTTTGTGTGAACATATATTTTTCATTCCCTTGGGTATATATCTAAAAATGGAATTGTTGGGTTTTATTATAACTATAACTTTATGAGGAATAGTTTTTTATATAATTATTTTTATATACTTATAATTATTTTATCCAAGTAAAAATATTTTTTAAAAGGCAACAATCAAATGTAAGTTCTAAGATTAATCAGTACTTTATTTATTTTTACTTTTTAAAGATTTTATTTATTTGTCAGAAAACAAGAGAGCGAGCAAGCGAGCACAAGCAAGGGGAGCGGTGGGCAGAGTGAGAAGCAGGCTCCCTGCTGAGCAAGGAGCCGTGTGCTTGACTTGATCCCAGAACCCTGGGATCATGACCGGAGCCGAAGGCAGATGCTTAACTGACTGAGCCATCCAGGTCCCTAGTCAGTACTTTAACTATGCCTGATTTCATAATCTACATGCTTTCAAGAGAAAATTGTGGAATATTAAGGAAATGGAGAGTTGTGGGTTCAGTAAAAGAGCTTTCTAGGACTCATAGAAACAGCCAGGCTTAAGAAGCCGCTGACCAAAAAAAAAAGAATGAGAAAAAAGCCACAGATTTGACTAGTTGCTGTCTGACTTTTCTGAGTGTTCTGTCTTGTGTAATAAATAAGATTACAAGGTTGATGGATAGAGGAATTTTGTCGTTTTTTAAACTCTTGCTCCCTGATATTTTTCTCATTTTGCTCTACAGATATATTGTACTTTTCATAAGGTTCTTATAAGGCACATTATTTTTAAGTCATTTCCTCATTTGTTATACTGTCAGAACTACTTTTCCTTTGTTCAGTCTTTAGAGATTCACAAGCTTAGATTTAAACTTTCCTAACTTTCACCTTCTCTCAATGTGTTAATCTTTTTAAAGGATTTTGGATGAATCTTTTTTATAGAGCAAGTAACTGAATTTTGAAAGCTTGACTGTTTATACTTTTTCAAAAATACATCTTTGTTAAAAGGTTTTAAATTGTAGCAGAAGGTAAGATGCATGTGTTAGTTGGTTGTGGTGGGGTTTTTTGGGGGGGAAGGGGCTGGATCAGAGGAGACTGTTCCCTGAACTTTAGCACTGCTTTATGAAACTGGGCAACTTGAATAGTTGCAACAGTATCCAAATGGAGTTTGTACTCATGTGTGACTCAAGAAGCACTATACCCAGGCCACAGTATTTGACTTACAGCCATGTCCTTTGAGTAAACGCTTATGTCAAGTTCAAGCTAAGTGTCAAATGCATTTTATGTAGATTCCCCATGCCTTTTAGAGAGGGCTTACATGAGCCTTTAGGTTCAGAATTTCCAGGAAGATACTTTAGAAAAGTAAGTTAACAGTTATTTCCTTCCTGAAGAAATTTGACTTTTCAAACAAGAAGTTCTAGTTAGTTGAAAACAGTGTGCCTTGTGAGTTTGCCTTTCAAAATTAGTTTTAACTTTTGGTCTCATTTTAAGAAGTGGTGGCCTGGATCCTAATTTTTGTCAGTACTAATAAAATTTAGTGATCTGTCTTGTTTGGGAGTTGTCAGATATTTTAAATATATAATAGTTTATCTCCTTGGGAGCTAAAATCATTTGTTTCCTATTATTAAACAATACACACAATTTATAGAATTGCATCATAAATCAAGACTTTTTGCAAAAGCTGACTCACTGCAGAGAGCATTGGGCTGTAACACATACTTAATCATTTAAACTTGATTTGGCAAGTAGCATAGCTCTTTCAGTTTAAAATTTTGAGGAAAAAAAGATGCTCAGTTCTTTTGAATAAGATCCCAAATAAGATTTTGGGTGAATTAAGGGGTAGGGGTACAAAGCTTTTCCTTGAAGAGTCAAAGTACTTCACTCTATTTTTCCTAAGCATTTATTCAGTATCTTTATCTTGACACAAAATATGATTCATCTTATTAGTGCTTTATATATAGTGATTTAGATGTAACAGTGTGTTTTACGTTAATCTTTCAACTATGAATAGCCGCTCTCATCTCCACTTAATCTGTATCTGTTTCCTTATCTATAAAGTTGACTCATCAATAAGGTCAACAGTACAGCTAGCATCAGAGCTGGGACTTGGACCTAAGTTTCCTGCTTCTGTGTCTAATGCTTTTAAATAAATGCTTTTGTTTCGTGCTTATAAAAATAACACATGTTCAGAAAAGCACAATATAAAACACCTGTAACTCATAACTGAGCTATAGTCAGTGTGGTTTCCTCCAGCTTTTGTGTATATACAATTGTATGTATACATACTATTAAGTAAAATTGAGTTAATATATATATATCCTCCTTTGTAATGTTATTTTTATGTGATGTGAACTGCGTGTATTTCCATGCGTAACTGCATCATATTTTTCTGCACATATAGCCCATAATTTAATAACCAGTCCTCTATTTTTAGTTAGATTATTTCCAGTTTTCTTTTTTTTTAAGATTTTAGTTTAAGTCTTACTTATTTATATCTACACCCAACGTGGAGCTCACACTCACAACCCCAAGATCAAGAATCTCATGCTTTACTGGCTGAGCCAGCCAGGTGCCCCAATTTCCAGTTTTCTGTTTTGAGTAACTATTAGAGTGAATGAGTATCTCTGCATCTGAACAGTTCCTTAGAATAAATTCCTTGAAGAGTTCTTGAGTGAAAGGCTATGAACATTTGCAAGGCCTCTGATATGAATATTAGCATGGGTGCCTCCAGAAAGGTTATGCTAATTTATATGTATCCAATTGTTATGAAATTACTCTCATCAATAAGCTTATTGTTATCTTGAGTCTGTCACATTTAATAATTTATAAATTTACTAGGTTCTTAAATAGTTATTTTTGTGGTGAATAAGTTTGGTGAATAGTTCTAGAATTGATTTGATTGTTGGTATGAATCCCACGGACTACAAAATGACTGCAAAAACTTTGCCAGAGACTACAAAAGTGACTTACTACAAAGAGTGCTTTCTCATGAAAGACCCAGTATTATTTTGACTCAGGCCAATTCCAACACATTTTTGTACCGATTTTTCTTTTACTCATTAACAGACTATTTTGAAAAGAAAGGGAATTTCTTTGTGTGTGTGTATGTATGCTGCTTTGACTGTACATTTTGATCTTTCAAGAATGCTATCATCCAGGAAGTTTTTTTGACTTATCAGAATTAGTCTATGCTGTCATTTGATGTAGATGAAAAAGATTAGCTGTGCTCAATGAAACAAAAAGTGCTTCTGTTTTCACATCAATGTTTGGATAGCAGTTTGGGATAAGAAAATAGATGTGAGCTATTTGCATAAGAGCTAGAAAACTGTTCATGGCCTCTAAGTTAACCACTAATTGGTAATATGGTCATCAATGTTTCTATGAAATGAAGTGTAAACAAGGATGTCTTATGCATACATTTTTAAAAAAGATTTCATTTATTTGACAGAGCACAAGCAGGGAGAGTGGCAGGCAGAGGAAGAGGGGAGCCTGATGTGGAGCTTGATCCCAGGACCCTGGAGGTCCCTGGGATCATGACCTGAGCTGAAGGCAGATGCTTAACCGACTAAGCCACCCCGGAGCCCCTGCATACATTGTTTTTAAGAATTCACTTCTCTTGGTTCTTGAGCAGCAACTTGGATCTTATCATTGCTTTTCTTGTTCATATACGATAAATTCACTGAACAGTCAATGGTCTTTGGATAACAAAGTGTGTTTTGTGAATATGTTCCGCATACACATATTTATTTACAGATCATCTGAATTCAGTGAATTAATACTAATCCACAACTATCATTTATTCTTTTATCAGAATTTCAAATTGAAAAATGGCTGGACTTTGTGTTAGTTAGGCTTAGTTTAATTAGACTTTTGTTAGTTGGGCTTAAAGAAGAAGCATATTCTCCAACATTTTAGGTGGTTAAAACCAAAGTAAAAGGACATGGGGCAGTTATTTTTACTCTCTGAATCATTATTGAAACTTCTCTGAAAACATACATGAAAACATGTAATAAGGAGAAAGGAAAATTTGGGAAGGCTAAAATGGAGCCTTTGCTTCAACTAGTTCATGTAATAATTGTAATGTTGTATGTGAAAAATAAAGTATAGCTGTATATTAAGCTTTATTTTATAGTTTCTAAAACAGGTTCCCTTTTCTTGCAGTAAGACTTAGAATCCCAGAATCTTAGATCTTAGAAAAAGGAACTCTTGAGAGAATTTGTCCTCCTGACCCTTATTTCACAGATGAGAAAACTAAAGCTAAGAGAAGTGATTTGGCCAGTGTCCTACAACCAGTTAGTGGCAAAGTAAGCTGGGAGTGGTGTTATCCCCTGACTTCTTTTCAGGGTTCTTTCCATCAAACTTTCTTACAACGGTCTGTGAGAGGAGCATCTTGTAGCTAGCGTCACAACATCTTGTGCAACTCTAGGATGAAATCTTGGGTTCATTCTCTTTTTGGAATTCTCAGATGAAAGTTTGTACACCAGAGTGTTGGTATTCTAACTTTTCAGTACAGTCAACTGAATTCATTGTTTACTGGTTGTTTCCCAATCCCCGACAGGTGCTGTGAAGAAGACAAAGAACAAGAGAGACTTCAGCTCTGAAGTCTGGCAGGGAGGGCCACAGGAACAGTATAAAGAATACACACAAATGAGGTGTTGTGGAATCAAGCAGTCAGGTCTTGATAGATGAGTTTTTCAGTAATTGAGGCAAGTGAGAAGAATGGTAAATCTCTCCAGATTGTGGGATCAGCAGACACAGAAGATTCTTCAAACTATGGCAGTTTTGTGGCAAGAGAGTAGTTTGGGCTGGCCGAGCGGGGTTGGGAGGGTGGTTGAGAATTGTTAGGAAACAGGTTGAAACCAAACTGTTGAAGGTCACAATGGTCATGTAAATAACTGGGTTTCATTTTTTGCTTTTTTTGTTAGGAAGCTATAGAAGATGTTTCTTGCCTTTGTTTTGCGTTTGGTTTGGTGGTTTTTGAAGAGGCACCACATTCAAATGGTATAAAATTCAAAAGGTGTTCTAAGTTTAAAAGGGTGCTGAGTGAAAAGTCTCTTTCACTCTAGTCCTCTAGCTGCAAAGTTCCTCTCCCAGAATGAACTAATGTTATCAGTTTCTTGTGTATCCTTCCAGAGGATTTTTTTTTAAGATTGTGTTTATTTATTTGACAGAGCACAGGCAGGGGGAGCAGCAGGCAGAGGGAGAAAGAGAAGCAGGCTCCCTGCTGAGCAGAGAGCCTGATATGGGGCTTGATCCCAGGACCCCAGGGTCATGACTTCAGCTGAAGGCAGACATTTAACCAACTGAGACGCTCACATGCCCCCCCAGACAATGTTTTTACATATACAAGTAGAAAGTTGTATATACGTGGAAGATATTTGACCAGAAGAGTAACATGGACATAGCAATCTTAGAAAAAGCAAAAAAGAAAGAAAAGAAAATGATACAGAGTGTAATGGGAAGATAGGAAAGCAAAAGACCAGTTAAGAAGCTTCTGAAATAGTCTGAGCTAGAAAAGGCTTTAACTAGGGCAGTTCAAAGTAGTCAGGCTTCAGAAACATTGCAGACATAGAATCAATAGGACGTAGTGATAATTGGACGAAGAGGATGAAGGAGAAAAGAGATATTGAAGTTGATGTTGAGGTTTTGCATCTGGAAGCCTCCTAAAGTTTCTGGCCTGCAAGTGTGGGTTGGTTGGGCTGCCATTAATCAAGTTAGGATATACAAGAGAAGGATCACATTTGGGAATGGAAAACAGGATTTCTTGGTGGGAGAGGCGCTTCAGAGGTGGAATCATCTGGCTCCTGAAATAGTGAGTGCTTCAGTCCAGTTGGCCTTTACTGAGTTCTGAGTGTTCCAGCAGTGATTCTCCTTAGAATCACCTGTGCAGTTTGGTTTTCATACTTTACTTAGGAGGCCCAGGCCCACCCTGGACAAACTGACTCAGGAGGTGGGGCTTGGGTAATCTCAATGTGCAGCAAGAATTGAGAACTTTTGTGCCAGGTACTAGGCCAGCACCCAGAGATGAAAGAGATGGTTGGTTAGCAATGTGAAAGAGACTCGGCCCTGAAGGGGAGTCACAGTATAGAGAGGAAGAAAGGAGATGGGAAAGTTGTGATAGAGGTGCTGCAATTATTATAATTACCTAAGGAAATGGTTTAGGCCAATTTATGTATCACTAGTGTTATAAGATTTTCCATTTAAAATAAGGAATATCTAAGTCTGAACCCTGGCACATAGTAGGCAGCAGGCACTTAAGAGATATTTGTTAAATAAGGTTATTTCAGAGTCACTTCTGGAAAAAGAGAACTGATTTCTTCAAAGTGTAGGTGGATCTATTTTTCCTTATGTATTTTTTAGAGATATAAGTTTGTTTCTTAGTTACTGTTAAATGTTTAATGAGATATTGAATGGTAGTGGATGTGTGATGGGAAAAGCTGAATGGATCAACTCATCTCTTATACATTATTTGTGAGTAGGAATTGTCTTTTGGTTGTGACCACAGAACAGTGTTTGTAGACTACAAACACTAATCAAAGATTGTTTTTTCTGGTTGCTACAGACTAGACTGTTCTATATGCTGTTATTTAGTCTTTCTTAAAGAGAGGCATAACTGTTTTATTGCATGTTGACTGGGAGCTGAGCATTGTGGCAAGTACTCTTTAACACATTATCCCCGTTCTCACATCAGCCCTGTGATATCCATTATTATACCCATTTACAGGTGAAAATACTAAGGCTCAGAGAGCTACCCAAGGGCACTCTTGCTACACTTAACTCTAGTCCTGGACCTGCAGTTTGAACCCAGATCTGACTCCAAAGCCTATGCTCTTGGCTAGTGTGTACACACTGCTTTTCAAGTCAAATGATCTTTTAAAACTTTGTTTTTACTGAAGTGATCTTTGCTGAGTCTGAATAGTACTTTGATATTAGCTATTCATAGGCTAACAGTTGAGCAAAGCCCCTTCATTAAAGCAAATAAAGGCCTCAGTTGAACTAGTTCGGTGGGCCACAGGGACTTGGGTGGCTTCAGGCCAGCCCTTTCCTTCTGGGGCCGCCTTTATGCTGCAGTGCATTGTTTGGGCTGATTGCTGGTCAGAGGTTCCTGGCAGGAATGTAATAGACATTTATTTACCTGGAGGTCAGGTTTCTCTGCTGTTAGAGCTCTAAGCTTACCTTTATTACTGCGCTTTATCCATATTAGTCAGAATCTTAAGGAAATGCCCAAATTGCTTTGCTCTATCCTCAACCTCCTCCCTATGACTCACATTCTCATCCTTCAAGGCTCGTATCAGGCACTTCTTTTCTCCATGAATACTTTTCCTGATTCCTTTAGCTAGATGTAATCTGATCTTCTTGCTTTAGTTTTTATTGGTGCATATTTATTTTGTTAGAGCCATTTATCATAAACCTCTCCAAACCCCTCTCCCCTGCCATAGTCACTACTACTTGATTTTAAGCTTCGTGGGCAGGAAATCTTTTATTATATGTAAATCCCTTTAGCTGCTTTTCACTACAGTGTCATGTATATAGAAAAGGTTCAATAAACTGTATTGAATAACTTTAATATTGAGTGTAAGTGTAAAATATAGCTCTGACTGGATTTATATAGTTTTTGTAATCCCTCCCATAATATATATACTCATTATTGGAAAATGTGGAAAATTAAAAGTAGAAAAAACAATTACTGGTCCTACCACCCAAAGATCATTACTTAATTAAACAGCATGTAGGAAAAAATATAATTATTGTTTAGAAATTAAGGGACAGTTCTCTACTTGGCAGGCTTATTCAGAGGAATTATGTTCTCAAAAAGAGTGTTTGTGCCAGGGCTACGTAACTCTTGACCTCTCCCAGAGGGTGGTATTTCAGTAAAGGCCAGCTCTTATTTTTATAGAGGGGTGAGAAAACCAAGGAGGTAAATAGTAACCTCTTTGGGGTTAGGTCAAGGATATATAGGTAAATTTGTCATAAATATTAGGTTAACCTTTAAGACCAGAATTCTAGATCTAATCTTATAAATTATAAATAGAAGGAAAAATTCTCCCTTAGCCTAAAGGGCCAGTACAGGTAGGCACACATCAGATAGCTAGACTTTAATTGCTGTTATTTTCTTACTAAAACATTAAGTTGTTGGGTGTTATATAATATTTTCTAATATCTAGAAACTAACAGGAGTCTCAGCTTTAATAGAAGTCCTTAATTCTGTAACACACTAAGGGCCCTGCCCATACTGTCCATAGTTCACAATAAGTGTGAGCCTGTGATTTGCCTGTTACTTTCTTCTGTTCAGAAAGCATTGCTAACAGCATTTAGCATTTGGGGAAGATACTGTTGCAGCTCAGAAAGGAGTGAAGTGACCTTTTCTGTGACTTCACCTTCAACTCTTCAGTTTGTGTGGTGAGAAGGTAGTGATTCCTACCCAAGTCTATAAGATAGCCAAGGTCCCCAGGCCACATTGAGCCAAATGTTCCACATTAAGCGTTTCGTATTTAAACAGAAGAGCTGAAGTTAGAGGAAGAACATTTTATTTTTAAAAGGTTGGCTTTGGGGACACCTGGGTGGCTCAGTTGGTTAAGTGTCTGACTCTTGGTTTTGGCTCAGGTCAAGACCTTGGGGTCATGAGATTGAGCCCCGCATTGGGCTCCGTGCTTAGCACAGAGTCTGCTTGGGATTCCTTACCCCTTCCCTCTCTTCTCCTTTCCCTGCTCATTCTTGCTCACTCTCTCTCTCTATCTCTCTAAAATAAAATAAAATCTTAAAAAAAGAAAAGTTGACTTTTTTTTTTTAAGATTTTATTTATTTATGTGACAGAGAGACAGCCAGTGAGAGAGGGAACACAAGCAGGGGGAGTGGGAGAGGAAGAAGCAGGCTCCCAGCCGAGGAGCTCGATGTGGGACTCGATGCTGGAACGCCAGGATCACGCCCTGAGCCGAAGGCAGACGCTTAACGACTGCGCTACCCAGGCGCCCCAGAAAAGTTGACTTTGAGTTTCTTTGCCTTCACACTATCATTTCCTTAACCTCTTTTCAGCATTTTTCACAGGTTTTTTAAGGCTAAAGCAATTGCCCAGAATAGTCTGGAGTTACCATCTCTAGATAATGAAGTATTCTGGGCAGTAGGTATATGTGTATGTATGTGTGTACATTTTAATTTGATTAAGTATGAAGTAACTTTGTGTTCACTAAATAGGAAGGAATAGCTATCTTGTTTGGAATTCTAAAACATAAAATAGACCATTTATTCCTGCGTTGGATCCTTATTTGAGTTTTGCTTATAGGTTCCACTTTCGCACATTACGGGGTTGAACCTTTCTTCCTTTGCATTCTTTCAGCTTCGTTGCCTCAGCTTTTGAGTTAGCTGTTCTGCTTAGAGATCTTGAGTTCTTGACGTAGACTTGGTCTCTGGAGAATCAGAAGAAGCAGGTTTCATTGTGATTAATGCAGAGTGGTTGCTTTGGGGAAACTTTTTGCAAAGGGAATATATCACTTGCTTGTTAAACAGGAAGAACATCATAATCTATATAATTTCACCTCTAGAGAACTGAAAGGACTGTTAGTCAAAGCAAATTGTACTTTTCTGAATAACTCAACTGTTGAACTTTTTTTCCCAGTAATCCTGCTTTTTGTTCCCTTTGGGATAATTATTTGCAGATACAACATTTCACAGTCCTGAATCACAGGGGAGTGTTCTTAATGCCCAAATAGTTGAGGCTTCAGCAATGTTGATACAAACATGATCTGTTCTATTTGATAGATATTGAATTTATACCCTGATCTCATTTTTCTTTAGTTATAATGCTTCATGTTGTGATGTCTCTAGACAAATAAGGTTGGCTCTGAGAACACTAGATTATAGTATTTGAAGAAGAACCTCTTCATCTGAAAAGAAGCTGGCTGTAGCACTGCAATAAATACCGCCTAGCCAGGGCCTCATTAGATGAATACTTGCTGCAGAAAGTGTAAAACCAAATAGCTTTATCCCTCCTTATTCAACTCTTGTGACCCAGCCAGATTCTTACTCAGTTTCTCTTCTGGAATTTCAGTTCACTATCAAGTACCCATCCTGGTAGATAGGAGATAGGAGATGTTTCACTGATGGAAAAACAATCCCTGTAAAACTGTCTTGCTTCATTAGAGTGTGAGGCTCAATGTAAAATGCCTCAAGATCATCAAAGATGCAAGGAATAAAGCTATTACCTTTGGGTACTATTTAATATTTGAAATTTTGGTAGTCTATTTTTGGATAAAATAAAATTGCCAGGTTTTTTTTTCACTGATACTTATATTAAAATTGAAATTTAGTATTTATACTCTAGGCATCACTATCTTCTGGTAAATGTTTGCTTTGTAACTAATTGCATGTCAGTCTGAAGATGGTTGTAGTAGAAGGGCTTTAGAATGGCAGCCGCATGGCTCATTAAGGTTAATGGAGGAAAATGCTAGAGAGACACAGCTTAGTTCAAAGTCTTTTTCAGGGTGAGCCTTTTGCAGCTACACAGTTAAGGTGACCATAAGTAATTGGAAAGATGGGATTTTTAAGCTTCCACAATTTCAGCTTACCAGATCTTTTTTCCTTCACCTTTTGGCATAGAACAAAGCTATTAAGTAAAATTCTGAGTTTAATGAAAAGCTAAATGATTTTTAAAGTACAGCAAAATTTTGTTTCTGGGTGAGTATAACTAAAGCAAAACCAAAAATGTGTTAATTAGAAAAGTGAAAACTGGTTGTTACTTTAAAATTTTTCTTTTTATAAAAAGATAGATTTAAATGATGGGAAACACACCAGAATTACCCTTTCTCTTTTTCTTTTAACTCTTCACTTTAGAAAAACAGTCTCTGGGAAACTTAACCAAAATATTATGTGAAAAATTGTAATTATATATTTTTTTGATTATCTCCCACTTCACAAAACTGATATTTCCATGCAAATAGTACAACTAAAGGAATTACCTGTACTCTATAGTCTCTTCTCAGCTTTTTGCTTGGCTATTTCAGATATGTAACCATTATCTTAATCTAATAATGGTTTTAACTGGATTTTTGGGTCAAGGGAAACACTTAAGCTAGACATATGCTGACAGTGTTATTAGTGGAGACATAAGATGATTACAATGAATTAAAGGAAATAGCTTCTATATTCAGTGTAAACTCTCTCTTGGCATTCAAAGCCTTCCCAGTTATTAATTCAGCCTACTTTTCAGCTTCACCTTTTTTCACCTCTAAAAAAATTATATCATTCTGCCAAACTGGATACTTCCTTAAACTTAATCAGCTATCATATCTGTGATTGTCATTTGATGCCTAGAGTAAGATGCAATTCACAAATGAGCTATTTGGCCAGGACTTCTCATTCTTAATAAGATCCCCACTTGAATTTATTACGCTCTGTGCTCTCTCTGAGCATGTCATCCACCGCTAATGGTGTCAATTCCCGATCTTTGTTAAAGATCTGGCTCTGATGGCCTTCCCAGCTGCAGACTCATAGTTCCTGACTTCATACAGAACATTTCCCTAAAAATGTCCTCCTGGCACCTAAAACTGCACATACCTCTGAGAAAGAGTTCAATATCTTCTAAAGGCATTTCCACTCCTTTCCCAACTGGGGAATCATCTAATCAGTACTCATTCCTGAAGTCTGGAAATCTTTTGAGATAAAATACATTGATATCAAGTCTAGGTGTCTTTCTGTATTCGTTCCTTTTTATTTCCAGTGATTATTTTACTTTTCTCGTTACCTCTAACCTAAAATCTTGCAGCTGATGCTTGACCTCCAACCTCTTCCCAACCCATTCTCTCCCATCACTATCAGGATTATTTTTCTAAAGTAGAGATTGGAGGGGCGCCTGGGTGGCTCAGTTGGTTGAGTGTCGGACTCTTGATTTCTGCTCAAGTCATGATCTCATGACATGGGGCTCTGCTGGGTGGGGAGTCTGCTTGGGGATTCTGTCCCTCTGCCCCTTGCTCCCCCCCCCCACACGATGTCTCTGTCTCCCTCTAAAATAAATAAATAAATCTTTTTAACAATAAAAAAAATTAAGAAATAGATTGGATTGTATCACTTCCACCCAGAAACCTTGATGACTTTTTGTCTATAGCAGGTGCTGTCCAGTAGAAATATACTGTAAACTACATATGTAATCTTAAATTTTCTGGTAGCCATATTTAAAAGCGTAAAATGAAATAGATTCAGTTAATTTCAATTAATATATGTATTTAACCCACTATATATAAAATATATCAATCTAGTCAGTATAAAACTATCACTAAAATATTTTACCATTTTTTTGTACTACAATTTTGGAATCCAGTGCGTTATTTTACAGTTTTACATATTAACGTACTTTACATAATTACATACAGCACATCTCAATCCAAACTAGCCACATTTCAAACAGTAGCCACATGTGTCTATTGACTCCCATATCAGACAGCACAGGCCTATAGCATAAAGTTTAAAGTTCTTGGATCACAGGGAGCCTGGGTGGCTCAGTTGGTTAAGTGCCTGACTCTTGATTTTGGTTCAGTTCATGATCCCAGGGCCTGGGATTGAGCCCCAGAGTTGGGCTCACGTGCTCAGCGGGGAGTCTGCTTGAGGATTTCCCTCTCCCTCTGCTCCTCCCTCTTTTCATGCTCTCTTTCTCTAAAATAAGTAAATCTTTTTTTAAAAAAAAAATTAAGTTCTGGGGCGCCTGGGTGGCACAGCGGTTAAGCGTCTGCCTTCGGCTCAGGGCGTGATCCTGGCGTTATGGGATCGAGCCCCACATCAGGCTCCTCCGGTATGAGCCTGCTTCTTCCTCTCCCACTCCCCCTGCTTGTGTTCCCTCTCTCGCTGACTGTCTCTATCTCTGTCGAATAAATAATTAAAAAAAAAAAATCTTAAAAAAAAAAAAAAAAAAAAGATTTAAAAAAAAAAAAAAAATTAAGTTCTTAGATAACAGTTCTTGGCCCTCCACAACTTCAGCTCCTCCTGTCCTGCATTTTTCAACTTCTCAGCACTTACCCAAACCCCAGCCACACCTAATTGCCCTCCGTTCTTTTCCTGTTACTACTGTCCCTTGCCTGTGGAAATCTGACTTACCTTCCAGGGCCTAATGTGAATACTGTTTCCTAAGCAGAGGATTGCGCCATTCCCACAGTGCCCCATGAGCATTAACCATTTGCTCTTAACCCCCCTATAGCAGCATTTATGGGAGCTGTTTGTCTAGTTCCTGTGTGAGTGAGTAGTCACTGCACACTAAAAGGTGAGCTGCTCATAGGCAGGATGTGTCTCCCTCAGTTCTCTACTTCCTAGTATTTACTATGGCCTCCATTTGCTCTTAGAGATGTTCTTATTCTTTGCTCTTTCATGTCTTTGGTATATTAAGCAATCTCTCCTTTAACAGTTGTTTTCTTTACCTTTGAAATGTATTCTGAGTGGAATTTCTCTTCATATCTGGATTAATTCCACTGTTTAAAAGGTGTTCTGCCTTTGTGGATGGAAGGTTTTGCTTGTGCATGCGAGGAAATGCTCATTTCCTTGTAGAAATAACTGCCTGATATTAATTAAACTAGGTTTCAAATGTACCTGTGGTAGGTTATTCTGGTTTTAGCCTGATTCTAATCCCAGATATGACTCTTCCTCTTTTATAACTTGTTCTTTGTAAGTAAATTATTTATGTGTACTAAGGCCTTTTTTCCCACAGCTTTATTGAACAATTTGTATGCTTTTTGAATCTCTTTTTTCCCCTAAAGAGATTTCACCAGTGGAGCTTTGCCTGGTATCTTTTTCCCATAGAAAAGCAAACAGGTGCTTGAAAGGTTACACTCTATTCTGGGCGAAATCTGATTAATGTTGAAGGGCTGTGTCAGGTCAGACTCTATAACCTGCTGACAGATTATTTAGTGAGTGCCAGGATCAACTCTCAACGTTATCTCAGATTTTAATGGTTTTCTTGTGAAGGGTATTTGTAGATGAAACCACTTTGTATTTAAAATTAATTGTGGCTCTTAGATCAGAGACTGGTTAAAGAGAAATTCTTTCCTCAAGCAGGCAGTAATTTGAAAAGAATGAATGATTGATTCATCAGATGGAATTGCAAGGATTATAATTGCATTCTATATTTTAACACAAATTGTTGCATTTAAAATAATGATGAGGGCAAGTTGCTTGGCTGGCTCAGTTGGTGGAGCATGTGGCTCTTGGTTGTGAGTTCAAGCCCCACGGTGAGTATAGAAATTACTTAAAAATTAAATCTTCAGGGGCGCCTGGGGGACGAAGTTGTTAAGCATCTGCCTTTGGCTCAGGGCGTGATCCCAGCGTTCTGGGATCAAGCCCCACATCAGGCTTCTCTGCTAGGAGACTGCTTCTTCCTTTCCCACTCCCCCTGTTTGTGTTCCCTCTCTCGCTGGCTGTCTCTCTCTGTCAAATAAATAAATAAATTTTTTTAAAAAAATATTAAATCTTTAAAAAATAAAATAAGTAAAATAATGATGAAATCTTACCCCTAATAAAATTTTTCAAAAGAAGTTCCTATTTAATTATCTTAAATTCTCTTAAGAATTTCCAGATACCCTCGGGGCACTGGGTGGCTCAGATCGTTAAGCGTCCGCCTTCGACTCAGGTCATGGTCTCTGGGTCTTGGGATTGAGCCCCACATCGGTCTCCCAGCTCGGCAGGGAGTCTACTTCTTCCTCTGCCACTACCCCTGCTTGTGCTCTCTCTCTCTCAAATGAATAAATCTTAAAAAAAAGAGAATTTCCATATATCCTCAAAACTGTTTGAGAAACAGAGAAAAGTAATTACTTCTTCCTGGTAGAGTAGACCTCAGTCATCCTTTATACTTCTCTCTCCCCACCACTGCTATACCCCTATCCAGTATACTGGTAAATCCTTCTGTTTCACTGGATCTCAAATCCCTGCATTCTGACAGCACTGCCACCATTTCATGACCAAGCTACTAAGATAGACTCCTGACTCATCCCCTTTTCCTGCTCTTGCTTTCCACACAGCCAGCAGAAGAATCTTTTTTCTTTCTTATTAATTATCATTAGTTCTGTTTAAACTTTGTGTAATGGAAAATTTCAAGTATGTATCAAAGCAGAGAGGTGAGAGTACTTCTCATTCTACTTCAATTATCCATTCATGGCCACTCTTGTTTCATCCATTCCTCCATCACTTCTCCCCCCTATTATTTTGAAATAAATCCCAGACATCATATCATTTTTTAAAAAGATTTATTTATTTTAGAGCGAGAGCGCAAGTGCACAGTGGCGGGGGGCGAGGCGGTGGAGTGTTGCAGAGGGAGAGGGAGAAAAATCTTAAGCAGATTCCATGCTGCACACAGAGCTCCACTCAGGGCCCAGTTTCACGACCCTGAGATGATGACCTGAGCTGAAACCAAGAGCGGGGTGCTTAACCGACTGTGCCACCCAGGCGCCACCAGACATCATATCATTTAATCAACTGATTTGGGACTGCCCCATAGTGAAATTTTGCTTACTGGTTGGTCTCAAAAGTTAGGGAAGTTGCTGCCCCAATACTGATGTTGTTTGTCACCTTCTTTATACTCTCTTCCAATTATGTTTCCTCTCATGTTTTTCAGGACATATTGCATTTCTGTTGAGAAATGCCATCACCAGAAAAGTTTCATGTGTTCATTTCATGTTAAGCCAGTTTTTTTCTGGGATGCGTTATATAGGCACTCTCCTACTTTCGTACCAAACAGGTTCTTTAAAATGTGTGAAAAAAGTTTTTAAAAATAAAATGTGTTGTGAAAGTTGAACGTATGAAAAAGGTAAATATGTATGTGGGGAGGATGTCTAATGCTCAGCAAGCCATAAAAATGATAAAATTCCTAAATATTTTTTGTTATGAAATCAATACATGATCATTATAAAATTGATTTCAAACAATACAGAACAGTATGAGGTAAAAAAGCTATAAAATCTCCCCCATTTGTTCACTGGTCACTTGCAGTCTCTTATTTCCAAAACTATTAATACTTCTTATAGATCCTTCCAGAAAGGTTCATATATAGTTACTTAAATCCTTTATAATGTAATACCTGATCTTTTAGTTCCCTCAGTTTGTTTGAATTTAGTAGACAGAAATTGATTTTAATGTTGAACAATTAGCTTAGTGTTTTGCAAGGGGTTGAATAGGCAATAGTATGATGTAGACTTTGATGTCTTATTGACTTTCTTGAACACTGGTTTCCTCTTGATAAAGGAGTCTTGTGCAAACTCTGAACTCAGCAGCAGCTCTAGGAACCCATGAAAATCTCTATACCATTGCTGTCCAATAGAAATAAAATATGAACCACACATGTCATTTTAAATTTCCTAGTATTTGCATTAGTTAAAAATAGAAGTAGTTGAAATTAACTTTAATCTTTAGCATATTATATCCAATATATTTTTTACCAAGTTTTCAAAATCCAGTGTGTGTTTTATACTTTGAGGACTTCTTAATTTGAATCAATACCATTTCAAAGCCTCAGTAGTCACGTTTGGTTGTGGCTATTGTATTAGACAATGCAGGCTTGTACAGAAAGGATAGTGGTTGTCTCTGAGGGAGGAGGAAAGAGGATGAGGTATGTTGTTAATTTTTTTTCTTTATTTCACAGTTACTGACCAAAATTTGAAGTTGAAGTTTGCTGTGGTTGATATTCTGAATGATTGCCAGCTCTGACTCAGTTGTATTATCACTAGTTTCAGCACATTTTTAAAAAATGAATTTTCATTCTTATAAGATAGAACAAAGATGAATAACATAAATACTTCCATACAAAGATGATAATCCTGCTGAAATTGAACTCTTGGCTAGTACGCAATGCCACCCTGTGGTAGCTCACATATTTAGTCATCAATATATGAAAGATCAGATTCTAAGTAGAAAATGTGGATTAAGAGTACTAGTGTATAATGCATTAAATTTGAGTACTTTTCATTCTGAATTTCAGGGTAAATGTATGTACTAGTATGTAGTAAAATTAACTGTTAAGAGGAGACGGGGATAAGAATTTGAGAAGTCAGTAAATACATCCTTTCAATGTAATTTTTGTTCTGTTTTGCTTTTAGGGGTTGCAGATGGGGTAGGAGGATGGAGAGACTATGGAGTTGATCCATCCCAGTTCTCAGGGACTTTAATGCGGACGTGTGAACGGTTAGTAAAAGAAGGACGGTTTGTCCCAAGTAATCCCATTGGAATCCTCACCACAAGCTACTGTGAGTTGCTGCAAAACAAAGTACCTTTGCTTGGTAAGTAGATATACTATGTTTTCCTCTGTAAAGCAGCTCAGGAGATGGTTAATAACAAAACCAAGAAAATCACTTAGCAGCCCAGCTTTTTTTTTGAAGCTCTTTATTAAGCAGAGTTTGATAGAGAAGATATGAGCTCACCAGAATACATACTACTTCTTAGAAAGAATGTAAATAGATATGGCCACTTTGAAAAACCATTTGGATTTATGGAATAAAGTTAAATGTAAACAGATAGTATGCCCTAGCAATTTCACTTCTAAGTCTATACCTTAGGTTAGAGAAACTCTTAAGCATCTGTGTATTAAGAGATAGGTAAAAGAGGGGCGCCTGGGTGGCACAGCGGTTATGCGTCTGCCTTCGGCTCAGGGTGTGATCCCGGTGTTATGGGATCGAGCCCCACATCAGGCTCTTCCGCTATGAGCCTGCTTCTTCCTCTCCCACTCCCCCTGCTTGTATTCCCTCTCTCGCTGGCTGTCTCTATCTCTGTCAAATAAATAAATAAAATCTTAAAGAAAAAAAAAAAAAGAGATAGGTAAAAGAATGTTCATAGTAACATTGCTTATAAGAGCAGAAAACCGGGAACAACCTAAAAAGTCCATTTATTGTAGAAAAACGCATTTTGAAAAGGAACAACTTGGGGTGCCTTGTGGCTCAGTCAAGTGTCTGTCTTCTGGTCAGGTCATGATCTCAGGGTCCTGGGATTGAGCCCCCCAAGGCGGGCTCCCTGCTCAGTGTGGAATCTGCTTCTCTTTCTCCCTCTGCTCCTCCCCCCCCCAGCTCGTGTTCTCTCTCTCTCTCTCAAATTTAATACAGAAAGAAAAGGGATAACTTAAAGCTGCATGCAATACTCAGGAACATGTTGTTGAGGGAGAATAGAACATTGCAGAATACCACCTAACAGTCTGATTCCATATTTCAAATTCAAAAACATAAAAAAGTAAAACCATATTGTTCAGAGACTCCAAAATAGGATAAAAGAAGAAAGAAAAGTGAGTGGTTTTATAATTCAGGATAGTGGTTCTCTCCAGGGGAGGAAGAAAGGGAATGGGATCTGGTATGTAAAATTAAGCTGGGAAGTTCAAGTTGCAGATAGACACCCCACACTGCTAGCAGGTAGCTGATTAGTCTGTGAAATAGCGTGGTACAAAATAGATCCCCGTTAATCTTGTATTAGAAAACTTCCAAATATCTAGTGTGTGTTTATGTGGTATGCTCATGGAGCATCTTTTGGCCAAACTTCTACATTTGTTCTGAGCAAGCTCTCAGAGGGTGTTATTAAGTTTCTGCTAGTTGCCAGCATCTTTCTGGTTACTAGAAGTAGCCTCCCCCCAAGTCACCATCCATATTAAAAATCAGCCTCTGTTCAGTGTTAATGGAGTTCTCCACATTGTACAATTTTGCCTTCAATTTAAATCTTTTATAAGAAGGGGTTCTTTTTGTCACGGTGCCATCTTTTTTGTGCTGTGACTAATCAGCTTGTTTTCCTTCTAACTGAAGAGAAACCTTGTCTTGAGGTTTCAATATACCGCTTTGTCTTAATCCGCTATTTTGGACATGCAATCTGGAGCTTGCCTGGCACAGTGAAACATCCTAGATTCTATTCTAGCACCTCTCTGTCAACTTGTCCTATGACTTTGGGCAAACTACTTGACCTCTGACCCGCCTTGCTTCATTTGTTAAATGGAGAGATCTTTTTTTGTGAAAAGGAACGACTCAAAGCTTCATGTAACACTCAGAAACATGTTGAGGGAAAGAGGACATTGCAGAATACTATCTAATAGTCTGACATCTAACAAAGAGCCTATACATACTGATTCCAGGTCCCAACTCCTGCATGTTCCCTTGAGTCCTCTGCTGACACCCTCCTATCCATTTACTGTGACTTGGAATAAGCACTTGCAAAACACCTATCCTGATTTTGCAATTTGAAGATTCGTTTTTTTGCTGTTTTTCTTCCTTATCCCTCCTACTTTCCTATTTACCCTCATGTAGTTCAGAATCTTAAAATAAATTTAAGGACATATTAGAAGTTTTCTTAACACTGAATGTTATAATCACTTTTTTTCTCCTAAAGGACATGTTGAAATAATCCTTCATTACTATGTTTGACATGTAGACACTTCTCTCACCTAATCTACACACATACCTCTAAGCTCTTTGTAACTAAATGCAAGCATTTCTTGGCAAAGACGGCCTACTCAGTATTACTGAACCTCAGATATAATTGCAAATAATGATAACTTTACAAGACTAGGTAATCCTGGGGCACCTGGTGGCTCAGTCGTTAAGTGTCTGCCTTCAGCTCAGGGCGTGATCCCAGAGTCCTGGGATCGAGCCCCACATCAGGCTCCTCTGCTGGGAGCCTGCTTCTTCCTCTCCCACTCCCCCTGCCTGTGTTCCCTCTCTCGCTGGCTGGCTCTCTCTCTGTCAAAAAAAAAAAAAAAAAAAAAGATTAGGTAATCCTTTTTTTCTTTTTAATCTTTTTTTTAAGATTTTATTTATTTATTTGACAGAGAGACAGGGAAGAGAGGGAACACAAGCAGGGGGAATGGGAAAGGAAGAAGCAGGCTTCCTGCTGATTAGGGAGCCCAATGCAGGGATCCATCCCAGGACTCTGAGCCGAAGGCAGACATTTAACAACTGAGCCACCCAGGCGCCCCAGTCCTTTTTTTTTTTTAATCCAATTGCTAAAAAGTCTATAACACAATTCCAATATAAAGGTCAACTACGTATTTTTTGAGAATTTCTAGCTGCTTTTAGATCTGGGTTGGCATCACAGGCTAATTGTTAATATACATTTCCTCAGAAATTCTTAAGTGGAGTTAAGTCTTATGGAGCCAATGTATCTTAAGAATTTGAGGTGTAGGGGCGCCTGGGTGGCACAGTCGTTAAGCGTCTGCCTTCGGCTCAGGGCGTGATCCTAGTGTTCTGGGATCAAGCCCCACATCAGGCTCCTCCGCTAGGAGCCTGCTTCTTCCTCTCCCACACCCCCTGCTTGTGTTCCCTCTCTGGCTCTCTCTGTCAAATAAATAAATAAAATCTTAAAAAAAAAAAAGAATTTGAGGTGTCGATACTAATACAGTTTGTTCTTTCCTTGCTGCACAGAAGGTTTCATAGTAGTTTACAAAATTAGGGGCCAGTGATTAAAAAAAAAAAAAATTCCATTTTAGTGTGAGTGGTTTGCTTGGGTGCCTGTCTTGATTTGTCAGTGGTCTGAACATCTGATGCTCTTGTTCTCAGCACTTCTTTTCTTCTTTTCTTGCTTGTTCCTATGTAAGAATAATGAGCTCTTCTCCCAGTATTAGGCTCTTAGGGCCTGAGGCATGTTCACGCATCAGTTATATGAAGAGGCAGAGGAGGAGTATACACTCTAAGCTTACATGATTCTGTGAGGCTGGACTTGCCTTCATTGTGCTGCTTTGCATATTAAAACCGGCATTCTCAGGATTGTTTTGACTCTAACTCAGCGAGGGGGTGATGGTGACAGCCACTGGGGTGGCAAAATGATAGCCTGGGTTTGTCAGTGAGTAATAATGAGTCAACACAAGTCCTTCCTGCCCCAGGATTTTCAAGGCTGTGCTACTCATCTGTCATTTTTCCTCCTCAGATTAATCCCATCAGCTTTCAGAAGATCTTTTGTGTGGGGATTCTATTAATGAAAAATGATTGGAGTTTTTGTGCATTGAGTTAAGAAGGAAGGGTAATTGGTGATCTTAACTCTAACATAAGCTAAGCAGTAGGTTATCTGGCAGCACTGTCAGTTAGTTACAGTACTGTGTTTTTCTCTGATGTTTGGTGGGTAGAGACTAGATAGCTTAGCATTAGGGTGTCAGGTTAGATAACAAAGAAATGGAATTTCTGAACATTATGAGATAAATGCTTAAATTTAAGTGTTTTTATATTTAGTTATACATTTTCATCATACATCCTTCATCAAGGAAAAATAACAGAAATTAAATGATCCATAATCCCACCAAGAAAACTATTAATATTTTAGTGATTATGCTCCCTGATTTTTCTTTTGTGTATGTTTGTGCACAGAAAAATGGTAATAGGAATTGTGAATATACTGTGTGCTTACAGCAGCCCCATGAGGTAGGTTCTTTTGCTTTTATTTCCTGTTTTGTTAGGAAAAAACTGTGGCCTAGAGAGAATAAGTGACTTGCCCACAGTCATACAGCTAGATAACAATGGAGCCGTGGGACTTAACACAGCTGGTTCCACAGCCTGCTTCTTTTATTTTGCTTTTAACAGTCATCTTAACAGTTTAGCTTTTGCCTACTGTTGGTTTATTTTTTTTAATTACATTAAATTTTACTTTTTTTGATATACAATATAAGTTTGATAACACTTTTTATTTAAGGAAACTTTAATATTAGCTTGAAATTACTTGTTTCACTTATCTTTCATTTTCAAATGGAATTTGAAACAATTTTAGTGGCTTCCAAATAGCTTAACACTTATTATGTGTTATAAGTGTTTGGTATGATTTAACTGATTTTATCCCAACAACACTAAGAGGTAGTTATGGTCTCTCCCTATTTTGTAAATGAGGAAAGAGGGTAAGTAATTTGCCCTGGGTCACAGAGCTAGTAAGTAACATAGCCAGCATTCAGATGCAGGCAGGCTGACTCCACAGTCTGTACTCCTAAGTATTATGTGACAGTGGGTAGCCTTCTACTGTATGGATGTACTGTAATTTATTTCACCAATCCCTTAATTTTAGACGTTGAGGTTGTTTCCAGTTCTTCTTGATCTTAAGCAGTGATTTTGTACTTGTTTTGTTTACATCTCTAGTTGTTTCTTAGGAATGGCTAAATCAAAGGATATGCACATTTTTCAAGGTTATGCTGCCCTTTAGAAAGGTGGAGTAGCTTTACTCTCTTGCCATCAGGGAGTAAGAGTGACCATGTTCCCTGCACTCTTGCCATTACCATGCAGTATCTTTCTTTTTTTTTTTTTTTTTTAACTCTTGTTAAACTAATAGGCAAATGGCTACTAGTGTGATGATGATTTTTTCATATATTTACAGACCATTTACATTTACTTCTTGGTGAACTGTTTATTTTTCTATTTTGCCTTTTTTTTTTTTTTTCTGTAGGTATAGGTTTAAATTTTAGTACTTGAAAGCAGTCTTACTGGTTGTACATCAGCTTTTCAATCTGGGGAAAGTCATGTGAGCTGTGGGCTGCAAAGGTACACAGAAGCTTTTTGCGCTCTGCTTGGAATGTGGTCTCTTTCCTCTGAACATTAGTAGTCTCTGTAAAGTGAACAGGATGATTCCACAGGCTACCTGGAAAAATTGGTCTTGTCAGTTCATAGTGAGTCACTCCAGTGAAGGTTCTTCATGACCTCAACAGATGGAAATCTGGTTAAAAATTGTAGTTATGTGCCCTGTCTTAAATTTTAGTGAATTTCATGGAGAAGGCTTCCTGCCAATGACTAATGAGAAATGTCAGGAAAATATAACATTCTTATTCTGGCATTTAAGTATTAAAACTTAGTATCTCAACAACATGCTTTTGAGCATTTGGCATGGATTATAGTACTACTGAAATGAAATAGTGTGATTAAGTACCAGCCATTTTTGTTGTTTCTTATCTCTGCAAATGGGAGAATTCAGATTTCAGGGGCCTGCTTACTGTATATAATATAAATCCCTTTTTCTTTCCCCATCATGTTGACCCTGATCAGGTTATTGTTGCTATTTGTTGGAGCTAGGAGCACGACTAAGATAGGCAAAGGAGGTTCCAATGTGGTATGTTGCTTTTTGGGGTGATGGGATTAAAATACGGATGCAAAGATAGCCCAGGAAGAGAAAATAAATGGAGATCATTTTTGTTTCTAGGTAGCAGTACTGCCTGCATCGTGGTGCTGGACAGAACTAGCCACCGCTTACACACAGCAAACCTGGGTGATTCGGGCTTTCTGGTTGTCAGGGGTGGGGAAGTTGTGCACCGATCAGATGAGCAGCAGCATTACTTCAACACTCCATTCCAGCTCTCAATTGCACCACCTGAAGCCGAAGGAGTCGTCCTGAGTGACAGGTAATCTCTCCCTTTGGTCATTAAGAGTGAGCAGGGCATGGCTGCTCCTCCTCCTGTCCTCCTTAACTACAATGGAGATAGGCATTTTCAGTTGTCACGTGCGATAAGAAGGTACAACGAGAATATTCTCATCAAAGGGACCTTTTAGTTTGACTTCAAAAGATATTTTGCTGGCTACTGCAGCCAAGTTGAATTCAAATAAAAACCCAATAATTTGACAAGACTGAAAATACTCTTCAAGCTTATAGAATATCAGTTTTTCATACCGAGACCGACATGGTACATACGGTTATATTTGTTAAATTGTGCTGGAGAAATGAGTCATTGTCCATGCCACTGCCTGTACAAGATTTTGCATATGTTGTTAGGGAAGAGTTCAAACAGACATCTGCTTTATTTATCAGAATAACTTCCTGATTCTCAGGGCCTTCTATTATTTGCATCAAATAGAACTTTTAAATTGTCAAGATCTTTCCAAGACAATAACTACTTTTTTGAATCAACTTTTACAGTTTATCTTTTCTAAGATGAGAATACAGAGTGAGGCTATGACAGTCTCAGATTCTTCTGCCTTTAACAACTTTATAGGACCTGGCACAGACTTTGCTGGTGATTCATAAATGTTGTTAAATGGGTAATGAACCTTTTGTAAAAATAGAAATAGTCTTGCAAGTGTCTATTATCTCTACTTAATAGTTCTGATTAAGCCAGATCTTGAGTACAAACTAAGATAAAATGATTATTGCTGCCATTTTAAAAACTGAAGTAAGTATATTATATAATTAGGTATTGAGGATTGTCCATCTGAAGTCTATTGCTGACTCTTAGAGGGGAAAGCATTTTTTACTGTCAGATTAAGGTACGTTACCATAATTGGAACAATATTTCATTATACGCCCTTCTTCAGTTGGCTGTAATATGTATATTCCTATTAGCCATATTGGAGTGGGGAGAAAGCAGAACCCCAACGGCTTGGTAGATACCAAGCTCAGCTAACAGTTACAGAGAGCAGTGTTTTAATTTTCCTTTATTTGGTTCTTGTTTTGGCTTCTGAGTGCTAGAGCTGCCCTGCCATATCTCACACCCTCTCTTTGGGACTGTGTGGTTAGGGCAGCACTCTGCCTGGTCTGCCAGCGAGGTGGAGGTTGCTTCCCCTGGAGCCCACGGACAGTTTGCTAGCATGTGACTTCAGCTCGTGTTTCAGTGCAGTCAAAAGTTTCCAGCGGCACAGTATGTTCAATCGAAATGGGCAAAACTGCAGCTGGCAGAACACCAAGCTCATGGGTGGGAGTGTTGGGAGAAGAGGACGAACCGTCCAATGGTAGCAAGTCTCGCACAGGCAGGATAGCAAAGGACACTCCTGGGGAAGAAAAACCTCAGCATAAAATAGAGCTTCGCTGCCAACCTGGTCATTAATCTAAACTTCTAGAATCTGATTTGTTTCCAAAGCCTGAGCAACTGTGAAGTGTCTTGTATTGTTTTTCTTTATTCCACAGAGGGAATCGACCCGGTTTCTACCAGTTTTAGTCTTTTTTCCCCTGCTGCATGAAAGCATTTACTTCCTTTTTTACTTAGTTCCTCTTATCTATACAATATAATTTTAACCTTAATTTGCAGGTTTTCCTTTAGTAGCTGTTTGTTTACAAAGTGTTCGTGGTATAAATGTGTAAGTGAAAGTTCCTTGCCAAAGCCCATCACAGAACTTTAAACGTGCCCCTTCTTTCTCCTCAGTCAAGAGAGGATGTACCTGAAATTTTCTCAGTGTACTTTGTGTAAATCCCCAGCAGGCATTGGTGGGTCGTTTTTATGTTTTTTCTTCACATATTTTACATATTTTATAACATGTCAGTTACACAGTTTTGGGGTCTGTCAAGCTTAGTGTGCTTTGATTCTGGCTCTTCCTTTCTGGGTCAGTGTGTAAATTTTTTCTTTGCACTTGTTTCCTAATTACAGGTTAAGGCAGACTATTAGATATTTCACCTTTCCCTCACCTTGGAGGCTTGGATTCAGTGAAGCTGGCCTCTGGAAATGGCTGAGAACCAGCCTTTGAGAGGGCCACTAACACTTTGAATATATGATCTTTTCTCTTCTCCCCACTGGGTGTCCCTCCCCCACCCCCAATTCTTTTATGTTTTCATCAGGTGTTATCAGAGAAAAAAAAACCCTTCTATCTTTTTTTAAAGTTTTATACAAAAAGATGTAGAGAAAAATCTACCTCCTATGCCATCCCCAGCCACACATTTTCTCTGCTCAGAGGCAGCCACAATTACCTGTTTCTTTGCGCCCTTCCAGATTTATTCTCTGCATATAGGAGCATCTGTATCTATGGATCTTCCCCCTGCCACACACACATACACACACATACTGTCTGTATGTTCCTCTCTTCATTAACAATATATTAAGGAGTTTCCCCCCCCTCAGTTTGGAGGGTTAGTTACTTTATTTCTTCATTTATTAGATATTTCTTGAAGACCTACTATGTGCTGGGCACACTAATAATTAATTACTTATCCGTGGTGAGCACTCTTTAAGCCCTGGGAGACACGCAGTCCTTACTCTGCCTTACTAGTCCATACTAGTAATAATAATACTAATGATAATATTAATAAATACCATTGTAGGTATATCATGTGAATTAATTCTTATGGGATTTGCATGTTCTTTTCCATAGTGCTCTGTTGTTCCACTATACTGCAGCCTCCTGAGAGCCAGAGTCAAGCCTGCAGGGAAACCGATGAATAGAAAATGAGTAAGAGAGGATGGAATTTGGCTTTAAAGAATTAGGAAATAAAGACTCATTTCTACCAGGATTTTAGAGGCATGTTAGTTCTGACTCAGAAAAGAACTCTTCTTCCTTTTAAGCCATATGTGACTAATCATCAAACTCAGTTCTACTTGGTAGTTTCACTTAAGCTTTTGAAATATTTATATCAGATTTTACAATTAATTTTTTTCAAGGTTAGGAATTTCAAAATGACTGGCTTTTATTATTAATTCTGTTATTATATTTTTTCTTAAAATCTCATTCCATTGTAACATAGTGCCTGTTGAAAACTTTGAACCTTATCTCTGAAGGCCTCTCATAACTTTGCCCCTACCCTGTCCTTGTCACAGCCCGGATGCTGCTGATAGCACATCTTTTGATGTCCAGTTAGGAGACATTATCCTGACGGCAACAGATGGACTTTTTGACAACATGCCTGATTATATGATCCTTCAGGAGCTAAAAAAATTAAAGGTAATTGACTCAAAGGTTGGTTGATGGAAACCATGGCCCTCTCTGGGCAGCTAAGTTTTATCGGTCCAATTGTATTATCTCTTTTTGTAGTTTTGGAAAAGGCTGTTTAGTGAATTTAGGAAAATAATGGTTCTGGTCTTTCAAGCAATTGTAAATGGAAATATTCACAATTGGAGAACTTGAGGGAAAAAGAGATTTCTTACCCACCCCATTAGTAAAGTGGTAAAGATAGGAAAGCCCAGATGAGAATTTCTTATATTTTTAATGGTGTTAGCTCCTGGTTGTCTTTTTCTCCTCTTATTCTTTTAACAAACCCAGCAGGTGTTGAGGTTGAGAAAGACAGGAAATCGCCATACCAGAGCCAGCCAAGGGCAGCAGGCAGCTAGGGGCCTTGACGTGATCTGAGCTGTCACCAGTAATGAAACAGTTCAGACTTGGCCCATACAGAAAGTGGAAGGAAGTGAAAACCAGTTTTTCCATATTTTCCTGGCTTTGTAAAAGTACTAACTCTGGGGGAAATTAGTCTTTTCCTATGTTCTTAACACTAAGCAGTATGCCTATGAGTAAGTTTCCAAACTTTTTAAGCAGTATTTTCCTCACCTTTAAAATGGGAGTACCAGAGGTCCTATTTTATAGAATTGTGGTGAAGATTAACTAAGACCATGTGTACAGAATCCTTAGTGCCATGCCCCATCTGTGGGATGCAGTAAAGGTCAGAGGCTTTCATGATGCTGGCACTGTGCTCTCTGTGGTGACGGGGTGGTAAGGAGAAACGTCACATTCTCTTCCCAAATGGAGCTTATATTTCTAGTGGAGGAAGACAGACAATACAGAAAAAGAAATACATGATAAATGTTGGTGGTAAATAAGAAGAAAAATAAAGCAGGATAAAGGAATAGAGAATAAAGAGGGCTGCTGTTTTAGAAAGATTGGTCAGAGAAGGCCTCTTTGAGGAGGTGACATTGAAGCAGAGACCTTTCGTTATTTATCCTGAAACTATTCTGAATCTTAGAATGGGAGAGCTAAAATGGACCTTGTTTCCCATCCCCATTTTACAGATGAGGAAGTTGAAGCAGCAAGGATAAGGGTATGACTCAAGATTACACAGCTAAACAAGAATCTTTCATCATGATATAAAATTCTAAAGGTATTTTCAGTAGGACAACTGGCAGCTCTTACTTAGAGAGCAAACTGTGGTTGGCCAGGGTTGCATTCCTAAGCAAGGAAACTTTTGAGGTCATCCCTGAAGTGCTATCAAAATCTGCCTTTTCAGTCCCATCCAGTTTTAGCAAGAATGCCTTAAGAATTCCAAATGGGAAAAAAAGCAAAAATGAAAATCCAGACTTTAGGACCCAAGGCCACCCTAGCAAAGGGCGACATCTGATTGACATCTTGTGCAGGCAGCACTCACTGGTGGTCTTGTTCATTTTACTGAAGATGTAATGTTGTCATGTCTTCTCTTACTGTAATAAAACTTAAGTGGTGTAAACTGTGGTTAGATAAATGTTTCTTCTCAAAAAGTGATATTTGCAAGAAGTATACTTGAATGCAGAAATCATGTGAGGCATTACAGTAAAAATAACTCCCTCATCCTTTCATCTTAGAATTCAAATTATGAAAGTATACAACAGACGGCAAGAAGTATTGCTGAGCAAGCCCATGAGCTGGCCTATGACCCAAATTATATGTCACCTTTTGCACAGTTTGCATGTGACAACGGATTGAATGTGAGAGGTAAGCATTCTTTAGGAAGGTCATAGGGACTAACTGGGGACATAGTGGGATGCGAGCATTCTTGGCTGTGGAGTGAGGTAAACTAGAGCAGTGGGGTGAGACTGGTGAGGTGTCCTCTTCCAGCTGTGAGCCCGTGGCTTTGAGCAAGGTCAGCGGGCCCTAATACTGGGGCACAAGAGCAAGTGCATGTCATCATGTCTTCCCCACAGAGGATGCCCTCCAAAACTGAAGTTCATTGGCTGTAGAGGCAGGCAGAACCTGAAGCCCTTTATTGCCACCACTCCACTGCTTGGACCTGAGCCCAAAAGGCCTCCAAGTCTGCCTGGAGGCCCTGGACATTCCTAACAGTTTAACATTCTGCCCTTCACGGGTCTGACATTTCACTTCTCCCTTTGCTCTGGCTTTGTGGGACTCGTTGACAATATTTGCCTGCCAAATTACCACAGCAGATTTTGAAGAGGGAAGCAATGTTAAACTGTCCTTGCCTAAAGAGTCCTTCTATCTACTGAACGATATGTAACTTTGGGAGCAGGCCAGTAGCTCAGTCTTAGAGCTGGGATGACATGTTGGTGCTATCATATCAGAACTCACAGAGTTGGTCAGTTTTTTGCTGATACAATATTATGACATGTAAAGCGTTTCTTAGCCCTCCAGGAAGTATTAAAATAGAAAAAAGCACATGCCATAGCTGTTTGGCAGATTAGAATACAAGACTATTCCTAGTTTCAAAACATTAGATATGTTTATCCAAATTAGGATTGCGAGTAGAAGCATGTAACTTTCTCGTCAGGCAGAATTTATCTTAACCAGATTTTGTCTTTGCTGTGATTGCTATAAACAGAGGATGTGGTGGCCATTTTAATAGAGCGCCTGTTATAAAGAAGCAATGAAGGTTTAAAAAAAAATTTAAAAAAAAACTTGTTAAGTTACATGTAATTTTAAAAACTATTTCTCTTTATCAAATATTTTCTTTTTTCTACTAGAGCACAAACCAAACCTGCCTGAATTGCAAGCATTTGTCTTTTAGTACTTTCTTAGGCTTACATTTTTAATTGAGTTTTCATTTGAAGACATTTTCATTTTCATTTTCATTTTAGGTGGAAAGCCAGATGACATCACTGTCCTTCTTTCAATAGTGGCTGAGTATACAGACTGACTCGCCTAGGTGTCAACTCCAGCCTTTCCTTCCATCTTCCCAAATTCTCCCTTGTCATGTGTGCTGATCCTGCTGGCAGGACTGTGTTTCTTTGCCACTGATCTCAATGGCCAGTGATGTAAGCCTTTGCCTGTCTTTTTGAGACCTGGTTGAGATCTTTGTGGAGAACCACTACTGTCATTTACTAGCTCATATCTGCCAGCAACTTGGAAGAGAATCAAGATTTGAAGATTGACCTTCACTTCTTACTGTCCTTTCTGTGATAGAATGGAGGTTTTCAATGCCAAAATGGCTATTATGTTTCAAAAAATGGTTTAAGTATTGAAAATGAGTGGTGTTGGTAAAGTGAATTCAAAATTACAATGTGTAAAAGGGATTTTAAAAGTCTAACACAAATTGTATGTTATGGTACATCTACTAGAAACATACATTATCATCAAAAGAAATGTTACATGTGTACTATACAGTCTTTGTTATGATGATTGGTGTGGCTTTATGTTTTCATTATAAACTCCTATTTTTCAGGGGCTTATAATTCTGCTCTAAAACATTGCTCTGGATTATGAAATCTTCATCCCAGGAGCTTTTTTGTTACAAATTGGAAGAAAAATTTAGTTCTATGGATGCACATGTTTTTTGGTTTTTAAAAGATGCTTAATTGTGCTCCTGTGAGGAAAGTTCCAGCAGTTTATTGATTAGTCCAAATTATAGGCTGGTGGCCTGATTGGCAGGAGGCATTGGGGAGACTCCCTACCAAATTTTTTCAATGGAAAAATTACTCAAGATTATAAAACACCTCAAAGCCTAGAAATTTAATGTTATGGCTGAAATTCCTCCCAGCTTTCTGATACGATATCCCTGTGTGGGAGCTCTAGGCCCACAGGCCAAATGGGTTGAGAACGGACAGCTGTAACTTTGAATTTTGTTGGGTTTTGATGGTCATGCTACTCCTAGTCTCCCTCTCAGAACTTTCATTACTAGCCTTGCTTTCCGTAGAGCATGCACCAAATTCAGGGAGTCCGTGTGAAAAGAGCACCGTGGGCAGTGGCAACAGCACAAGAGTCCACGAGGAAAACTCCTGGTGATGATCTGACATTTGCATTTGCCCTACACAGAAATTTAGGGGTTTCTGAATCAAGCTTAATGTTTACAGTTTCTGAATAGCCATCTTGCAGTGTATAGTTTCCTTATAAAACTACCCCGCATTCAGTTTTCCCTTTATCTGCAAGCTCAAACTTATTTTTAAGGTTTGTGTACAAGTTGACTGCTGTAAAGATATATATTTTTGGGTCAGTTTTTTTTCCTTCATTAACTTGGTGGTAGAAAAATATATATACTTAGAAATCCTTAAATTAAAGCCATGTTTTATATATAAGTCAGGTAACATTGGTGTATAGATGAGGATGCAATTAAACCTGATGAGGATCTACTGGAGGAGAATACAGAAAGTGTCTTTCTCTAAAGGAGATACTTATTCCCTGGTTTATTGCATTAAAACTTATGTTTGAGGTTACCTCAACTTGTTTTAAAAGATTTTGTTTTGTGAAATTGTACTGTATATTTGAGTAACTGTCAAGCTTTTGTTTTATTTAAAATTGTTTAACATGTACCATGTACATGTCATTACTATATTTCAATGCATCATGCTTGTAACAGGCATTTCATTTATAATAAGAATGAGTTATTCATTTGTAAGCCGTTCAGTAATTTATCTACTATTCCTAAATTGGCATAATGTTAGATATCTATTTTGAATCACCTTTAATTACTTGTCAGAATGCCTTAACTACCCTAACTTGACAAAACAGAATTCTTTGGTAGAGGAGATAGGGGACAGGGCCGGGAGGGGTGGGTGGAGGAATATTCTGTTTAAATAATGAGTACCCATCGTGCTATGATAAAACATGGCAGCGTGAGTGGCAAGTGGCAGGGTATTTATTTTGCACAAACTGTTTGCAGTCTCTGTGTATTTAAAAAGTAAAGAAAGTTGCATCCAGAAGGGTTTTGTTAGAAGGAATACATTTATATTTGGACTGACAATTTTAGTTCTTTTGTTTGGGTTTTTAATTATTTCTGGTCAGAGGTATGTAGCCTTATGATCTGGATATATTTTGCATTAATTTTCCAATGCCTACATTTAATTTCTTGTAAGAGCGGTGCTGGTCAAATCACTGGCTTTTTTCTCTGCTCTCATTTAACCCATCAGACACAATCTTTATAAGGCTAGATTGGTGGTGTTTTACACGACTCATTTAATCAACTTGGTCTTTTTTGAGAAATGACTGTTAGAATCAACAATGTGTTTGTGTCCGTGATATTGAAAATAGTGGGACAAGAATTTGAGTTTCACAATGGAACTGACTTTGGACCTGGCCTGTGGATTAGTGACACAGAATATTTTTTCTATTTTCTTTTTGCCCTGTCCTTTGCGTGTTACACAATTAATTTTATGACTGCCAGGGGCGGGGAGGGGGTGGTGGTGATCAGTTGGAGTGCTGCTTAACAAGTAACTCTCCTTCCATTCCCAGTAGTCACTAGCGGCTCTGCTGGACCCATACTGGAATTTTCCAGGTCACAGAACCCAAGTCTCTGTGGGGTGTGACTGAGATATACCACTTGGTGGGTCTGATTCTGAACTTGATGTGTGTTAATTGTATTTTAAATCAAGCAGTATAAAACACACACACATTTGCCTCATGTAATGGACTTTTATAACAAAAGAGAATTTGGATTTCTAATTTACAAATGGCAAATTATTTATCCCTCTCTGGATGCACCAAAGACCAGTAAAGTTTATAGCTTTTCCATCTATATTTATAAAGCAATACTGTATTATAAAAATCAATATTTTTATCACATGCTTGAAATTTTTATTTTATTCTGTTTTAAAATGTGCACTCTAAACATATCAGAACCTTATTTCTTCCTGTGAACTTAAGCTGCCTGCGCACAAAAAAAATTTTACTGAATGGATAATGCAGTAGAGTCCATAGGCTCTTAAAAACTGAAAGAAGAAATGGGGGTGGGGGAAACAAGTTATTTGTCCTGAATTACTGTACTGGCTTAACATGGTTGATAGGTACTAAATCACAAAAGAATCCATTCCAGGTATGCATGTCTGGGGGGTGGGCTATGTCTAGAGTAGAAACTAGATTTCAAGCTTTGCATGATAGGAGAGTGTCCTCTTCTATCAGCTGAATTTGTTCTGCATAGAACAGTAGCCTTCAGTACCACCTTCAGTACCACCAACCTACCACATCAAGTAACAAGGCAGGAATTGTGGGAATTCACTGAGTCAGTTTTGAGCATTTTGGAGATTGTAAACAAGATTGGCTAGAACTGTAAATGTTTGTACTTTTGAATAAGTTCATAGTTCCTTGTCACCTTATACCAGCTATCTTTGTTAGAAGCTACAGCATCCAATTTCCCTGGAAACTGTCACATTTTTGCAGTTAACAAATTTTACAGTATGAAAAAAAATCCCCAAAATCTGCTTATAAAATTAAAAATATGAAGCAGAAAGCATTTGGATCCTATCTGTTAAAAAAAAATTCTTTGCAAAATTGAACTTCTCAACTAAAAAGCAACTGTGTCCATGTCAAAATTTTAAATGTTAGCAGGTAGTTTGTGGCAAAGATGGCTAAATACTGAAGCAAATTTGAATTTGTGTATACTAATGAGCTGCTTTTTTCTGTTGAGACTATCATTATTTGTCTTACCCAAGAGGCAATGACCTGAATTGGATGTCTGAAATATAACTTATGCAGGAATAGTTCTGTAAATACATTTAAATAAACTGTAAAGATATTTAATAAATATAGTATTTATACTAATCTGTGTAACTCCTCTTAATTTGAACTGTAACTGAGTAAGACACCAGCTCTTGGCATTTTGTTGGTCTCTATATCAAGCCCTCATTTCCAAGCCTCTTACTCATTCTAGCAGGGACTCCTTACTTTGTAGCTGTCATTTTCTGTCTTTTACTAGTTTATCTCCCTTAGCTCTTTTTCACCAGCTGGTTTAATATATCAGTTGAGCTGCCTCAGAAATTCCATCAAAATGGACTGATAATTGAATGTAAAATATAGATGTTTTCCCAACTAAGAAGGCTTTTGCATCTTCCAAATGGTATGGAATGAAGCCACAAAAAAATCTGGTGTCCTTTAAACTTAACATTCTGTATACAAATTCGAAAACCTAAATTATATATAATTTAATAGTGTAACTATCTTTTCCAGGCTGGTGCTGTATCCAGGCAATTACTGATGATGGTGTCTTCACAACCTACACCCCTCTGCCTGTTTCAGTGAGTGAACCAGAAACTTCACCCTCTGCAAGGAGACCTACAGTTACTCGGGTATAAATGCTCTCTTTGTCGTCATCTGCCTCTGTCAGAAATATGTGAAATTCAGTGTTAATCATCAGTGTAAGCATAAGATATGTAAATCTTTAGCCTACAGTATGAAAGGACTTGAAATTATGTGGGCATTGCCAGTTTCCACAAAAAGCTTGGTGAAGGCCCATTTTCATTCATTGAGGAATATTTTGGGACGAACTTGAGTTTTTATTAGGTAATTGTGGGTAGCTCTGACTCATTACTAAGCTACAAGAGCCAAATTCATTCTGGTTTTAGTTAGAACTCTGTTCACAGTTCTAAAGTTTACTAATTCTACTGTATGGTGACTAACATAATATAATAAAAAATCATTAAAAAAAATAATAAAGTTTACTAATTCACTCAGCCACCTTTATGTATGAATTCCTCATAAAATGTAATGTACAACTGCTTGCCAGTTAACATTTCCTTGTGATTTGTTGGTTTCACAAAGACTTCACAGTAAGATCTTACAGAAGTCTAGAGTTTGTCAGGTTATAATTGACTATAAACAGTTTTGAGGGAGGGAGAGGCATGCATCATATTATGTAATAATGGTTTTGTGCCAGATTTTTTAGTCTGTTCAGGTAAGAAGCTAATTCTTAAAGGGGCAAAGAACAGAAACATTCATCATCTACCTCATTTTACTCCAAACCTAGGCTCTTGCAGTGGAGGTTACTGCTCTATGTCATAATACAGAAATAATTTTTTGGCACCAGTTCCATTAAATTCTGTTCTGCATCCCACTGCAAAATGTAAAAATCACATCTGAAAATCAGAACAATTTAAGGCTATGAAATAAAATTTTACAATATATAAAAAGACTCCAAAGTGAGGAGGGTAGCTATCTATTATTATTCTTGACCTTTTTTTCAGGGATTATTTTTACTTAAAATCTTAACAAAACATAAAAAGCAATGGACAAAAAAGTCATGGCATTACATGGGAAAAGACTGCATAGCTTTTTACTATGTCTGAAAGCACCAAAACTCAAATGTCTGCAATCAAATACAAAAGCTACCTACTAGTCACAGAACGACAAGCCGTATTGATGCACTCCAAATGGCTGCTGAAAAAAGTCTAAATACCTTTATAAAACTGGCAAAGAAAATGCTAAAAGCTCTAGTGTGAACGTGCATTGAAGAAATCTAATGAGCTTTTTCCCTGCACAGAAGACTCCTCTGCCTCCAAGTAGCATAATGGATTTAAAGCAAATATGTACACTTAACAAGCAGCTATTTCTAGATATGGCTGTCATACAAGATGATGATGTTTAGCAAAGCAGAAGCCCATCCTCCCATTTCAAGGAAGTCCAAGAAGGTATCTTTATAGACTAAACGTGAAAACATATTTGAGGTGCAAGTGAGCTAGCAAATGGGCTGGGGGCCAATTCAGCCAACATTAAGTGTTAGAATGTGGAAGAACTGCCATTATTCATGTCCTCTTCACTGTCACTTGCTATTGCCAGACTGTCAAATGGGTGGTCGAAGTGTTCTTGCTGGTCAGAAGAAACTGCTCCAAAGAACATGCAAGAAAACTGGAGGGAAAAAAGTAACTCCACTGTTTATTTGAGCGGAAGTTACTGCTCAGTAGATGTTCCAGGTAACAGCCCCTTTTCAGAAACTTGGCCCACATGGTCTCCCTAGCTTTGATGGTGATGGTTCATGGAACACCCAAACCTTCATGACTGGTACAGCACATCCCCAAACAAAACCCTTCCCTGACTGAAAGGAACAGTTTGGGATCAGTGATCTTCGGACTCCTCTGCCATTAAAACTCACACCAAGGAACGAGAGACAGACTGAGGGACCCTCTGCAGGCAATCCTGCTTGACTAATCCATCTTCTCCCCTTTCCCTCCTGCTGCAGCTGAAGCTACCACTCCCAGCTGAAGCCAGTCGTTCCCTCCCTGTCACTGCCTCCCAGGCCCTCCCATGCCACTTCTCTTTTGAATAGGAATATCAGCACTTTAATCAAATGTCTCTCATTTTTAAAATACAAAATAGCCTTATCCCATCCCACCCCCTGCGTCAACTATTGCCTCACCTCTGCTGTCAAGCTGTCTACATTCACTGTCTCCATGTTCTCATTCTCCTATTCCTCAGTCCATTCTGAAAAAGCTGCTGACCCCCCCCCCCCCACTTTACAAACTGTTCTTATGGTCACCAAAAATCACCACATCCTTAAGCCAGTGGCCATTTTCAGTCTTCATCCCACTTGATACTCACTCTGACACTTTCTTCTTGTACCTTCCTCATGCCACACTCTCCTGGTTGCCTTAGACTTTTTCAGCTGGCTGGCCCTCTTCTACCCACCCTTTGAATTAGGGTTTTTCTATGCCAGCACTACTGCCATTTTGGGTCTGATGAGTTTTCATCATGGGGGCTGTGCTGTGCCGCAGAGGATGCTGCAGCATCCCTGGCTTCTGCCCACTAGATGTCAGTAGCAGCTCCCTTACCAAACAGCAACATCCAAAAATGTCCCCAGACATTGCTCCATGTCCCCTGGGGAGCATAATTGCCCCAGGTTAAGAACCATTGCTTTCTATGATGGCAGTCCTCTCCTCTGTGTCCTCTGCAGGAGATTTCGTTCACATCCCTGGCTGAAATGACCACCTGTATATGCCAGGGAGTCTCAGTTAAAATTTGAACTTCAGTCCATACATCCTACTACCTACTTGATTTCTGCAACTTAACATATCCAAAACTGACTTTGTGATCTTAGTGAGCAGTGAACCTGTTTCTCCAAACCTAAGTCTTTCTGAAACCTCCTTTTCCTTTAACCTCCATAACCAATCCATTACCAAATCCTGTTATTTTTACCTCCTCAGTTAGTTGTCATCTTTGACCACGTCCCTTCCTCTCTAAGGAATCACCATCTCAGATGCTACAGCTGAGCTTCCATCCTTGCCTCACGGTACCCCATTCTTCACACAGTAGCTGCTTTGGCTGCTCTGCAGTTAACTTTTAAAAATTAAGCTCTGTATAATGCACCCAAAATAATGAGATACCTAGGAATAAACCTAACCAAAGAGGTGAAAGACCTGTTCTCTGAAAACTATAAAAAAACTAATGAAAGAAATTGAAGATGACACAAAGAAATGGAAAGACATTCCATGCTCATGGATTAGAAGAACAAATATTGTTAAAATATCTTTACTACCCAAAGCAATCTACTCATTTAATGCAATCCTTATCAAAATACCAATGGCATTTTTACGGAACTACAACAAACAATCCTAAAATCTGTATGGAAAAACAAAAGACCCCAAATAGCCAAAGCAATCTTGAAAAAGAAAAGCAAAGGCTGGAGACATCACAATTCCAGACTTGACGTTATATTACAAAGCTGTAGTCATCAAAACAGTATCGTACCAGCACAAAAATAGACACATAGATCAATGGAACAGAGTAGAAAATCCAGAAATAAACCCATAATTATATGGTCAGTTAATCTTTAACAAAGCAAGAAAGAATATCCGATGGGAAAAAGAATGTCTCATCAACAAATGGAGTTGGGAAAACTGGACAACAACATGCAAAGAATGAAACGACCACGTTTTACACCATACACAAAAATAGATTAAAAATGGATTAAAGACCTAAATGTGAGACCTGAAACCATAAAAATCCTAGAAAAAAGCACAGGCAGTAACTTCTTAGACATTGGCTGTAGCAACTTCTTTCTAGGTATATCTCCGGAGGCAAGGGAAACAAAAGCAAAAATAAACTACTGGGACTACATCAAAATAAAAAGCTGCTGCACAGCGAAGAAAACAATCAACAAACTGAAAGGCAACCTACAGAATGGGAGAAGATATTTGCAAAAGACATAGCCAATAAAGGGTTAGTATCCAAAATATATAAAGAACTTATAAAAACCCAACACCCATAAAACAAACAATCCAATTTAAAAAATGGACAGAAGGGGCGCCTGGTGGCTCAAGTTGGTTAAGCATCCAATTCATGATTTCAGCTCAGGTCATGATCTCAGGGTCATGAGAGCAAGCCCCATGTCAGGCTCCGCACAGAGTCTGCTTGTCCCTCTCCCTCTGCTCCTCCCCCCATGCACTGTGCTCTCTCTTTCTCAAAAATAAAATCTTAAAAAAAAAATGGACAGAAGACATGAACAGATATTTCTCCAAAGAGGACTTACAGATGGCCAACAGACACATGAAGATGCTCATCATCACTTGGAAGTGCAAATCAAAACTATAGTATCACCTCACACCTGTCAGAATGGCTAAAATCAACATAAGAAATAGGTGTTGACGAGGATGTGGAGAAAAAGGAACCCTTGTGCACTGTTGGTGGGAATGCAGACTGGTGCAGCCACTGTAGAAGATAGTATGGAGGTTCCTCAAAAAGTTAAAATAGAACTACCTTATGATCCAGCAATGGCACTACTGGGTATTTACCCAAAGAATATAAGAATGCTAATTCAAAGTGATACAAGCACCTCTATGTTTATAGCAGCATTATTTGCAATAGCCAAAATATGGAAGCAGCCCAAGTGTCTATCAATTGATGAATGGATAAAGAAGATGTATTATATATACAACAGAGTATTACTCGGCCATAACAATGAAATCTTGCTATTTGCAACAACATGGATAGATCTAGAGAGTATAGCTTATTAGCGAAGTAAGTCAGAGAAAGACAAATACCATATGATTTCACTCATGTGGAATTTAAGAAAACAAAGGAGAAAAATAAGGGAGAGAAACAAATAAAAAACAGACTCAGGGCATCTGAGTGGCTCAGTTGGTTAAGAGTCCGCCTTTGGCTGAGGTCATGATCCCAGGGTCCTGGGATCAAGCACCACATTGGGCTCCCTGCTCAGTCTGCTTCTCCCTCTCCCTCTGCTTCTCTCTGCCCAACTCATTCTCTCCCTCTCAAATAAAATCTGTAAAAACAAAAAAACAAAAAAACAAAAACAAAAACCAGACTCTTAACTACAGAGAACAAACTGATGGTTACCAGAAGGGAGGGGGACAGGGATTAAGGAGCATACTTGTCAGTGATGAGCACAGTGATGATGTATGAAATGTTGAATCATTACATTGTATACCTAAAACTAATACAACACTGTAAACAAATGAATTAAAACCAAAAAAAAAAGAGGTAGAAGGCAAAGCCTCACTGCAAAACTAAAACTAAGTAAGGGTAAAAAATATTAAAACATTTAACAAACACTAAAAAAATTAAAATTTTAATAAAATAGGGCATCTGGGTGACTCAGTCAGTTAAGCATCTGCCTTCAGCTCAGGTCATGATCCCAGGGTCCTGGGATCAAGGTCCACATCCCTCTTGCTCAGTGGGGAGTCTGCTTCTCCCTCTCCCTCTGCCTGCCTGTCCCCCTGCTTGTGCCCTCTCTCTCTCTGTCAAATAAATAAAATCTTTTTTAAAAATTTTTTTATTAAAATAAAAATTCAACTTTGTCAGCCCTCCCTGTTAAAATTCTTCAAAAACTTTAAATGCCAAGGTACTTAAATGGCCATTTACATGGTTTCCAGGACTCTCGAGGCATGATCTGGTACTCAACAACTGCTCTAACTTCACCCCATGCCACTGTTTCCCCTTGGCTATCTGCTCTCTGACCACACTGGCCAGCCTTCACTTCCTTAAAACCACCACACTCCCTCCAACACAGGGCCTTTGCACATGCCATATATTCACCCAGCTCTACTACCTTAACCTTTCTAGCTCAGCCCAATCACCAGTTTCAAGGAGAAGGTTTGCTTGCTTTTTTTTTTTTTTTAAGATTTTATTTATTTATTTGACAGAGAAAGAGACAGCCAGTGAGAGAGGGAATACAAGCAGGGGGAGTGGGAGAGAAAGAAGCAGGCTCCCAGGGGAGCAGGGAGCCTGATGAGGGGCTCGATCCCAGAACCCTGGGATCATGCCCTGAGCCAAAGGCAGACGCTTAACGACTGAGCCACCCAGGCACCCCCAAGGAGAAGGCTTTCTGACCTACATTAGGCCAGTCACATCTTAAATCCTCTCAAAGCATCTTGAACTTTTCTTTTATTGAACTTATCATGGTTTTTTAAAATTGGCATATATTTAGTCATGTGACTATTTGTTTAATGTGTATCTCCCCCCAGTCAATAATCAAGTTTAAGAATCTTTCTTGTTTATTCTGCTCTTCATTGTATTCCCTACATCTAAAACACATGACCCTTTTTTTTTTTAATGTTTTTTTTATTATATTATGTTAGTCACCACACAGTACATCCCTGGTTTCTGATGTAAAGTTCGATGATTCATTAGTTGCGTATAACACCCAGTGCACCATGCAATACGTGCCCTCCTTACTACCCATCACCAGTCTATCCCATTCCCCCACCCCCCCTCCCCTCTGAAGCCCTCAGTTTTAAAACACATGACCCTTAACCGATACTTGTGGGAATTGCATGGTAGTTGCATGAACGAATAAATGAATGAGCCCTGTTCTTGGCTCATCCTCACACATCAGAAGGAGAAGATGCCCTCTGCATAGTGGCAGTCTGACAGCAGCTATGGAATTCTTGCTTCAGATGGAACACCCCAAATTAGCTGTGATAGAATGCCCCCCCAAAGATGTACACATCTTAATCCCAAGAACCTGTGAATAGGTTACATCATGTGGAAGAGGGAAATTAAGTTGCTAATCAGCTGATTTGGACCATCTAGGTGGGTCCAATGGAATTACAAGAATCCTTAAATGTGAAGGAGAGAGAGGAAGAATTAAGGTCATAGTAAAGTGATGTGAAAAAGACTTGACCAGCCATTGCTGTTTTTCTTTTTAATTTTATGAATATATTTCATAATTTTATTAAACTTTTTTAAAAAGATTTTATTTATTTGAGCATGAGCAGGGGAGAGGGGCAGAGGGAGAAAGAGAAGCAGGCTCCCTGCTGAGCAGGAAGCCTGATGTGGGGCTCCGTCCCAGGACGCCAGGATCATGACCTGAGCCAAAGGCAGACGCTTAACCAACTGAGCCACCCAGGTGCCCCCACTGCTGGTTTTGAAGATGGAAGAGAACTACAAACCAAAGAATGCAGTTAACCTCAAGAAACTAGGAAAGGCAAGAAAACAGATTGTTCCCTAGAGTCTCCAGAAAGGAACACACCCCTGCTGACACCTAGATTTTAGCCCAGTAAGACCTATTTTGGACTTCTGACTTCCAGAACCATAAGACAATAAACTGGTGGTGTTTTAAGGCTCTAGATTTGTGGTTATTTGTTATAGCCATAATAGGAAATTAATACAGTACTGAGAGGCATAGTCTCAGTTGCCTCTGAAGAATCTAGTTTTGACCAAGGTCAAGATCCTAAAGCTGGAAATGACCTAAAGAGAGCACCTGTGTTTGTACAATGTATAATATCAAATGCACACAACTCTTCATAATGTTTATGGTGCTATACAATAGACTAGAAACTTAGATTTACTTTGGTTTTTGAAAATTGCCCTAAATTTGTTATTAGGGTAAATGCTCTTTGCTACCCTCTCTGTTCCCACCTACTCTTCAGCCTTTAAATCTTGAATGAGTGAATGAGTGAGCCCTTTCCTGATGTCTAACAGTCTTCTAATGGAAAATGCTTGTGAACAGCCATGCAACTGGGAATTAACCTCAAGTCCAATATGAACTGGGTAAAAAGATAGGTTATTATAAAATCTTCTTTTAATAATCTACGTATTTCCCCCATTTTGGTGCTCTGAGAACTGTGGAAAACTTGTTTAAACTTATTGAAAATCCACAATGGAAAAAAAACACTTGCCATTGTTTAGAACATAGAAATACTCTGTCATAATTTAATTTTGAAAATCCCCTTTCCCAAAGTAATATACTATCATATATTATTTTAAAGTGAACTGAAATTGATTTCATTTTGGAATTTTGTGATGCTACTTGAAAGGATTTTAAAAACTTTCCTAGGCTATCCCAAACCAGTACTGAAGGTTTGCCAACCACTGGCAGTGCACTAGGATACAGATAAGTAAGACTCAGGCTTGTTCTTGATAAACTGACAGTCTACCCAATGGATTAACAAACATGTATGTTAAATTATTATGTGACTGTGACAGTGAATAGGATGCACAAGTGCTTTGAGCAGAATGAGAAGACTTCAAAATGAGAAGTATCGTTTGAGCTGGGCCTTGAAGGATGGGTAGGAGTTTGAAAGGTGGAAAAGAAAGAACTGCTATCATCCTAGGCTGTAGGAACAATAGCATGAGCAAAAGTAGAAGACAAACCTTACCACTAAGATTAGGAACTAAGCAAGGATGCCCACTCTCCACTGCTACTCAACATTGTGCTAGAGATTATAAGCTAATGCAGCTGAACAAAAAGATCAGTTTGGAGGCATTAAAGAGGAAGTAAAACTATCTATAAAGATGATAGTATGTCTGGAAAACCTGAGAGAATCAATGATAAAACTAATGTTAACAAAATAATTCAGCAAGGTAATAGGATATAAAATTAACACAAGAAGACAATTGCCTTCATATACATATAATAAGCAGTTGGAGAATATAATGGCAGAGGGAACTCCATTTGCAATAGCATCATAAAAGGTTAATTGCTTAGGAATAAATGTAATAAATGTATAGAACCTATATGAGGAAAATTTTAAAACACCCCTGAAAGACACAAAAGTAGACCTGTACAAGTGGAAATATATTGCCTGTTTTGGGACAGAATGACTCAACATGATAAATATGTCAGTTTTCCTCAACTTAATAGAAATTTAAGGAAATCCCAATAAAAAATGACAACAGACTTTTATGGATCTAGATAAGTTGATATTAAAGTTCAACATTCAGGAATAGCCAGGAAAAACTGACAAAATCTACAAAGGGATACAGACTATTGAACATTCAGACATACTCTGAAGCCTCTATGATGAAAAACGTGGTTCTGACAAATGAACAGATCAGCAGAATAGAAAAGGAAGTCTAGAAATAGATCCCAAAACATACATAAATGTAGTATATGACAAAGGGAGCACCTCAAATCAGTAGGGCAAATGTAGACCTTAAAAGAAGGGGTTCTGGAATGGCTGGGTAGCCCTTTTGAAAAAATAAATTGGACCCCTACCTCAAACCATACACAAGATGAGAAACTCCCAGTGGTTCAGGATGTAAATCTAAAAAGATGAGATCAGGGGCATCTGGGTGGTGCTGTCGGTTAAGTGTCCAAATCTTGATTTCAGCTCAGGGTTGTGAGATGGAGCTCTGTGTTGGGTTCTGTGCTGGGCGTGGAAACTGCTTGGGATTCTCTCTCCTACTTTCTCTGCCCTGCCCCTCCCCAAATCCCCCACTTGATCCCTCCCTCCCTGCTCATGCACTCTTTCTCTAAAAGAGAAAAAGAAAAAAAAAAGATGAAACCATACAAGTTCTAGAAGGAAACGTGGGTGAGTTTCTCTTTTAACTTCCACACGAGGAAAGGCTTTCTTTCTAATTAATGACTCAAAATCCAATGACAATTTTTTAAAAAATAAGTTTGACTACATAAAATGAAAAAATTTTGCATGGAAAAAAAAAAACCTTAAAAATTTGACAGCTGATAAACTGAGAGAAAATATTTGCACCATGTATCACAGATAAATAAATGGCTAATATCCATATATATATATATATCTTAAAAATTGAAGGACAAAGAAATAGAAAAATGAGAAGAGATAATAAAGTCACAAAAGTTTTAAAAGTTTTTAAAGATTTGTTTATTTGAGAGAGAGCACGAGAGTGGGGAGGGGCAGAGAGAGAGAATATCCAAGCAGACTTCCGCTGAGTGTGGCGTTCAAGTCAGTGTGCAATCCCACGACCCATGAGATCAGAACCTGAGCTGAAACCAAGAGTCAGATGCCTAACCAACTGAGCCACCAGGCGCCCCAATATTACAAATGTTTTTAAACACATGAAATGATGTTCAACCTCACAATCAGAGAAATGCAAATTACAACTACACTGAGATACCGTTTCTCAACTATCAGTATGACATACATGCTCTTTGGCAAGCTGGAGAAAACGGGCCCTCCCCTCTACTGCAGGAGGGACTGCAAACTGGTACAACCTTTCGGAGAAGAATCTGGCAGCACCTAACAACTACATACGTTTTTGTTTTTGTTTTTTTAACATATGCACTTTTAAACCAACACACTTTCAGGAATTTGCCTTGAAGATACATTTCAGACAATATGAAAACCTTTACATGTGTAAAAGGTTTCACTGCAGCTTTGTAATTGTAAAATATAAGAGGGGATCTAAATGCCCACATATAAGAGAATGGTTGAATTAGCTATATGGTACATCACACGTGAAATACTATGCAGTTATTGAGGGGAAAAATAAAAGTGATATGGAGTGATTTCCAGTACTGCTAGGTGCAAAAAGCAAAGTGGAAAAGAGCATTTATAAAAAAGAAGAAGAAATAAGATATATATGTATCTGTTCATTTGTGCAAAAAGAAACATAAATGACAAATGAAAAACTAATGAGATTTATTTTCTACAAAGGGTGCGAAGAAGGGAATGAGTGACACTGCTCTGCTACACCCTTTGTATAGTTCTGAGTTCTGGTGCTGTTCATAGGTCAGCACTCAAAAACCCAAATCAACAAGGATTTCGGAGAACCAAAATGGAAGACAAGCAAACAAAGCTACCTGCATTAAAGATGATTTATATAATCATACTGAAATATGAAGGAGGGAAGAAAACTAACCTGAGTAACTTTGAAGAACAGTATTCTTTTAAAGATTTTTTTATTCATTTCAGAGAGAGAGCACAATCAGGAGGGGCAGAGGGAGTAAGAACCTCAAGCATACTCTGTGCCAAGCATGGAGTCTGATGTGGGGGCTCGATCTCCCGACCATGAGATCATGACCCAAGCCAAAACCAAGAGTTGGATGCTTAACCGACTGTACCACCCAGGTGCCCTGAGAAACAGTATTTTGAATATATACTTAATAGCTGAAGACAAAATAATATTCACAAATATTGTACCTCTGTTAGCAGATTCATTTTTTCCAGGGGTGTGGATTAGCAATTCTGAAATTATTTGCTCTTAGATTGAACAATAAGTAAACAGGCTGTGAGGAAAAACAGCCAAGTTTTTCACTGTCAGACAAAGGAGTTATAAAGAAACAGGGGAGGGGCGCCCAGGTGGCTCAGTCCATTAAGCGTCTGCCTTTTTGGCTCAGGTCATGATCTCAGGGTCCTGCAATCGAGTCCCACACTGGACTCCCTGCTCAGCAGGAAGCTTGTTTCTCCCTCTCCCTCTGACCCTCCCCCTGCTCATGTTCTCTCTTTCTCTCTCTCAAATAAATAAATGAAATATTTAAAATAATAATAATAATAAAATAAAGAAATGGGGGAGGCCAGTATGAACCCTGTGGTGTTGGACTGGAACTGGAGGTATCAGTATGATTTCATGGGTTTTAATGTACATATATATGTATGTATACAAATAGATATAAAAATTGATCAGTGTGTGTGTGTGTGTGTGTGTGTGTGTGTGTGTGAATAAATGCATACGTTTCCTAGCTTTGAGGTCTGCTGAGGGCCTAGAAGCAAGGAAATCCCAGTACAAAAGAGCACACCTACCACCTAGAAGTTGTTTCTGTCTACCATCTCTGATCAAAGGAACCAGGAATCTTGGGAGAAATGGCTGATCCCATTTGGGTTGGAGTTGGGAAATACAAGTTAAGCCTAGAATACTATTAAGTTTCCAAAAAGTAAGGAAGTGCTCAAAAAACACTGGAGATATGTCAAAGAGACAGAGGCTCCCAGTATAAATGATAGTAATGGATTATAACCCCCCAAATAAAATTAATATCCAAGAGTATTTTATGACATAAATAATTGAATAACATAAATGGAGAGAAGGAAAGTTGTTAAAGTGGAGTTGCATCTGAAGATAGAAAAATTACTATTTGTCAAGCATTACAGTAATAACTATTTTAGACAAAAAAACATCAGTGGATGCTAAAATTAGTGGGCAAAAAGTATGAAGAGAAACAGGATATTTACAGAGTTTCAAAGTATCACCCACCAAGCCACTTTCAATTACTAACAGAAAACAGTAGGATCACCAAAAATTAGGATCACCAAGAAGACGACAAATCTCCATCATGTGCTTCCAGATAAGATGTATGAGAAGAACACAGCATCGTTCTGTTGCACTCTTACTAAAAATGCACAGCTGAAATTTAATCACGAATAAATCAGAAAAATTCAAATTCAGGGACATTCTACTAAAGTGTCAAGGTAAAGAAAGACAAAACATGATTTAGAAAATGTTCCTGACTAAAGGAGACCCTGTTAATATTTCGGGAATCTGGGCGAACAGTATATGGGAATTCTTTATACTACTTCTGCAAGTGAGTCTGAATTTATTTCAAATATTTAAAAAAATGTGATGTGTATGTGTGCAAGCATGTGTGTGTATATGTGCATGGAAAAAGTCCTAACAGTAATAATAGAAGTGTTTGTAGTGATTATCTCAGATAATCTCTTATTTGTATTTTCTGATTTTTCTCTGGTGAAATGATAATTGTACTATTATAAATGTTAACATTTGGAGAGTCTGGGAGAAGGGTATGTAGGAATTCTTTGTATTATTTTTGCAACTTTTTTTTTAAAGGTTTTATTTATTTATTTGAAAGAGAGAGAGAGAGCGAGCACACTCGCGAGCACCAGCAAGGAGAGAGAGAAGCACCTGACACAGGCCTCAATCCCAGGACCCTGGAATCATGACTTGAGCTGAAGGAAGACACTTAACCAACTGAGCCATCCAGGTGCCCCAGTTTTTGCAACTTTTTAAAAGTGAAATTATCTTAAAATGAAAAATTAAAAACAAACAAGCAAACAAATAGGATGGGCCATATTATTATCAGATTCTTACTAGCACCATAATGGCTATAGCTCGGGTCTGGTTCGCAGGTGGTGGCCCTCCTGTGTGCATGGCAAACACTGCTCATCAACTACAGATAGAGCTTTAGTCACGCTCAGTTCAGTCTGCCCAACCAGTGACTGGTGGTGTCACTAAAGAGGAAACCTATCTGTCATTCCCGGCATAGACTATGTTTTGTATGGAAGCAGGAAGGAGGAAAGGGGGAGGCCTAGTGAAGGGCATAATAAATACCCTAGGGATAGTCCCTGAATGCCATTCCAAGGAGTTTAGTTGTAATCCTATGGGACAAGGGAAATGATCCAAGAGAGTGATGTATAACAATAACTAACATTTAATGAGCATTAGCCATGTTCCATATATTAGTTCAATTAATTTCCACAGTTCTATTTAATGGGTAGTACTATTATTATCCCCATTTTACTGATAATAAAACCAAGGCAAAGAGGAGTAACTTGTCCAAGTCACACAACTAATAAGTGGCAAACAGGGATGTGAACCTAGGAATTCTAAATCTGGAGCCAGCACTCTAAACCTCTGTACTTCACCATAAATGTAAGGTTTGGACAAAATCTTCTATACATTGGAGGAGAACCAGAGTAGAGGGGAACAGAGTCATGGAGGCCAATGGGAAGGCTCACAATAGTTTGGGTGGAAGATGATAAGGATCTAAATAACAACCATATTGTAATTTCAGTTTTGCAGGAGTTTGCCACATTAAGGCAAATAATACCCTTTAAAATAGAACTTTGTTTTTAGAATTCAAGTGACATGATGGGAAATTTGAAGAAGAGTCCTGTAATGGTGCTCATGGAGCTTATAGTTCTTTATAAATGTCACTTTCCCTAGTGAGGAAATGGGCAATCTTAATGTGAATTTCAGGGAAGTGAAGTGGCCAGAAAATGTTTTTGTGTTGTTACCTTTGAAAAAGTAAGCACAATATGTGTGACAAAAAAAAAAAAAAAAACAGTAAGGGAAAATGTTTCTGTATAATGAAAGACAAATTTCAGTTTTCACCTTATGCCAAGCTAGTAATACACAAGAGAAAATTGCTGTAACTGCTAGGCATATAATAGGTATTCAATAAGCAGCATCAGACTGAATAATGAATGGAGTTTACTACCCAATTTTACTGCCCTTAGTCTTTTATACAGCATAAGATAGTGACTTTTAGAAATACTATTTCTCCCTTCAAATTTCTAAGAAACTCATATTTCCAAACCAATAATAATAGCAACAGTAAATCAAGCTTGAATAAAACATTAATGTAAAGATGTTAAATTGGGACTTATTATTTGAGATACTTCAGTTTCTAATAAATCATATTTATCTTCAGTTCAATAGATATCTAAGGTTTAACACAATACCATTCTGTAAAGCTTATCATCCAGCTAGTAAAACGTGGTTATACAATAGGTTATTAACAGGGACTCCACAAAAAATAACTGGTGATATTTGTTGGGATGAAATTCATATTTGTACTACAATGAGTAAAGGATTTCCCAACCCAATTTGAAAAATAAAATGAGGACACTTATCTTAGAAAGTAAATTATATGATGTCAGCATACTATTTGTATTCAAAGATTATCCTGTAAGCAATCATAATTTATTCTTTAATACAAGTGACCCAAATATCTACTTGAATATACTTTATTGCTCAATGAGCAATTTAAACTCTTTTGTACTGACAGTATATAAGTCAGTCTTTGCTCCATCTCAGACTGATTTCACCTCTCCCCTATCAAAAAGTAAGGAAACTATTTTCAGGACACTGGGGTGGGCTTGGGCAGGAAGACTGTGAAAGGAGACAGACGATGAGAATTCTTCAACATTTTCCCTTTACCTTCCTCAGATGTGAAGACCCTGGCACCTCCTCCGTGTTGCTGACACTGCTTTCTGGCACTGCGCTAATGTCTCCATTCACTCTTTTCATTATAGGGCTGCCACAGTTTTCCAATGTAGGGATGTCTGTTTGAGTCTCATTAGGATAAAGCCTTTTGGGTGCTGCTTTTCTCAAGATACATCCGGGGGCCTTGCTGGTTACATTTTTACCAGTCTTTGAATTGTTGTTTGTTGAACACATCAGATCTGACCTGAGGTATTAAAGGATTAAATGAATGAACTGTTTGCCTGGAAATGTATATTTTTATATACCTAATGAAGCAATATGGGATGACAATGATAACACTAGTTTAGAGAATATATTGAAACAACATAGAACTGATTGTTGAAAGTTTAAAATTTACCTCAGAAAGTTAAAAATAGAACTACCCTATGATCCAGCAATTGCACTACTAGGTATTAACCCAAGGATACAAAAATATTTGTATTTGAAGGGGCACATGCACCCCTATGTTTACAGCAGCATTAGCAACAATAGCCAAACTATGAAAAGAGCTCAAATGCCCACCGACTGATGCATGGATAAAGATGTGAGATTAGGATGGATAGATAGATAGATAGATAGATAGATCGATCGATCATGGAATATTACTCAGCCATCAAAAAGAATGAAATCCTGCCATTTGCAGCAATGTGGATAGAACTAGAGTGTATTATGCTAAGCAAAATAAGACAAATGCCATATGATTTCACTCTTCTGTGGAATTTAAGAAACAAAACAGAAGATCATATGGGAGGGGGAGAAAACAGAGAGAGAGAGAGGGAAACAAACCATAAGAAACTTCACCATTGTTAACATATAATGTAGTATTTGTTTCAGGGATACAGGTCTGTGATTCATCAGTCTTACACAACACACAGCACTCACAACATAGAACCTCCCCAATGTCCATCACCAAGCCTCCCTATCCCCCCAACCCCCTCTCCTCCAGCAACCCTCAGTTAGTTTCCTGAGATTAAGAGTCTCTTATAGGTTGTCTCCCTCTCTGGTTTCATCTTGTTTCATTTTTTCCTCTCCTCCCCTATGATCCTCTGCCTTGTTTCTTAAATTCCACATATCAGTGAGATCATATGATAACTGTCTTTCTCTGATTGACTTATTTTGCTTAGCATAATGCCCTCTAGTTCCATCCACATTGTTGCAAATGGCAAGATTTCATTTTTTGATGGCTGCATAATATTCCATTGTGTCTATATACATATGTATGTATGTACATGGATAAAGAAGATGTGATATGTGTATATATATATATATATATATATATTCATCTGTTGATGGACATCTGGGCTCTTTCCATAGTTTGGCTATTGTGGACATTGCTGCTATAAACATTGGGGTGCAGGTGCCCCTTCAGATCACTACATTTGTATCTTTGGGGTAAATACCCAATAGTGCAATTGCTGGGTCATAGGGTAGCTCTATTTTCAACTTTTTGAGGAACCTCCATACTGTTTTCCACAGTGGCTGCACCAGCTTCCATTTCCAACAACAGTGTGGGAGGGTTCCCTTTTCTCTTCATCCTCACCAATATCTGTTGTTTCCTGAGTTGTTAATTTTAGCCATTCTGACTGGTGTGAGGTGGTATCTCATTGTGGTTTTGATTTGTATTTCCCTGAGGGCTAGTGATGTTGAGCACTTTTTCATGTGTCTGTTGGCCATCTGGATGTCTTCTTTGCAGAAATGTCTGTTCAAGTCTTCTGCCCAAACCATAAGAGACTTAATGACAGAGAACAAACTGAGGCTTGATGGAGAGAGGTGTGTGGGGGATGGGCAGATGGGTGGTGGGCATTAAGAAGAGCACTTGTTATGATGAGCACTGGGTATTGTATGTAAGTGATGAATCACTGAATTCTACTCCTAAAACCAATATTGCACTGTATGTTACCTAACTAGAATTTAAATAATTTTTTTAAAAGAAAGCTAAAATTTACATATATGATTAATTAGAATTCTCTCTACACATTCAAATTCTTCAGTAAAGCAACCCAATGTGCATGAGACAAACTTGTGATATAGCAACAGGGCCTGAGTTAGGAAAAAAATTCAAATTCTTATACATCTGTATGAAAAAATTCCACACAGTCATTAAAAATCATGTTTCTAAGTCATAATCAGTGATATTGGAACACGTTCACAATATATTTTGGGGGGGGACAAACAGGATAGAAAACTACATATCCTATATGATCCTGATCTTATTTTAAAACATCTTATGCAAAATAAAAAGTTTGAAAGAAAAGTCAGTGAGCCAGATGTTAACCGTGGCTATCTCCAGGTGGTGCAATTTATCTTCTTTGTACTTTTCTCTATTTTCCAAATTTCCCACAGTACCTTAAAGTTACTTTTACAGTGAAGTACCCTGCACCAAAAAAAAAAAAAAAAAAAAAAAAAAAAAAGTTACTGAGACAAAAGAAGAAAAGAAAAACAAAAGCTATCCCTATGTCCAAGAAAGGGAGTTCTAGGCAGTGAACAGAAACTTACCTATGAACCTTAACATACACCCTCCTAAAAAATGACTGCCAAAACTGAAAATAAGGGGCTTGGGTAATAACAAAGATAAACCAGACAGTCCTGTCAAATTCTGATTAGAAGAGAAAAAGCAAATGTCTAGTGCATGATTGGTGATATTTCTATGCTAGTTAGGTCCTACTGTAGCTCTTACTGATTCAGTCAATATTTCTGATCTTCCAATGTCTTACTCCTTGATTGTTTCCTAAATGAATGCCAATGAATTATTTCAGAATAAGATTGCAATGGCTTTTTCCCAACCAATAAAGATGTTAAAACGTTGGTCTTACCTTTTTTGTTTTTGTGAAAGACACTGTGATTGTGGAGAAGATGCTCTACTTGGCTCATCAGCTAATGTAGCCAAAATAAAGTTAGCTTCCAATAACATATCATCGATACTTAAAGCCATAGGTCTAAAAAAAGGCAAAGTCAGAGCAAGCATCATACACATTTTCTGATGGGCATTAGGAAAATTAGAAAATGACACTTCAGAAGTAAAAAGAGACAGTAAAAGTAGAAGTCCTATTTGTCTTTTCACAAATTAACAGTCCTAAGAGCTGAAAAGGTCCTTAGACATCATCAGATCCAATTTCAAAAAGCACATCTATCTTAACCCAATCTCTGAAAATTTAGTTCTGAAATACCATATGAAATACCATCGTTTCATAGAAATTAGACTTGTTTAAGCCATGTATAATTTTCTATTTAGGCAATTAATTTAGCACCATGCCAAATTTATAATGTTTCACTCTGTAGAATATATCTTTTTCAATTACCAATTTAAAAATGCCATATATGGCATCCTTCAAAATTTTAGTTTGGTAAGTATTGCTAGTAAAGTTAAGGAATTCTTGAGGTATGAATTAATTTCAAAGTGATCCAAAGGGTTTTATTATTGATATACAACAAAAGGAAGGAAGGAAGGAAGGAAGGAAGGAAGGAAGGAAGGAAGGAAGGAAGGAAGGAAAGGGAAGGAGGGAGGGAGGGAGAGAGAAAAGTTCCCAAGGACTTACTTCCCAGGAAAATCAAAATGAATGGCTATAGGAGCATGTGTAGCTTCTGAAAATGTCAGCATTCCCTGAAAGAGAAAAAGAAGAAAAATAGTTGAAATCTTTATTTAAAAAACTACCAGTGAAATTTTGATACAAATTTTTGTTTACCTTCAATTCTTTGAAGCAGAATGTTATTTCAGTATCAACTCCAATTTGAAAGAAGTCAAACTCATCTGGGCCAACAAACATTTCACTGTACACAGAATTGGTCAAATCTGTTCAATATTATAGGAAAAGAAAAAATAGAATTAGTTCCAGGGGTACTTGTTAAATTTTAATATGAAAATATAACTGTAAGTGGTAGATTAAAAATAGCCACAAATCCTTTGACACTCCTTCACTGAGAGATGGGGTGTATGTCTATGTCCCCTCCCCTCAAATTTGGGTAGTTGGGCTCTCTGACTGCTAAGACCAATAGGATATGGTGCTCTAGATGAAATGACCTGGTGCTGGTTTCTGAGCCCAGACCTTAAGAGACTGGCAACTTTCACTTCCTCTATCCTCCATCCACTTCCTCTATCCTAAAACAATTACTCTTGGAACTTGGCCACCATGCCGAGTTCATGCTATATGAAGGCCAAGTTAATGGAGAGGCCATATGTGTGCAGTCACTCTGGTTAACAGTCCAGCTGTTCTTCCAGCATCAATCACCAGCCATGTCAGTGTGCCATCTTGGATGGATTTAGATGATTCTAGACCCAGCCACCATCTAACTACAATTGCATAAGACCCCAAGTACAAGCTGTCTAGCTGAGCCCATCAACCCACAGAAACATAAAAAAATAAATTATTCTTTTTCACTACAAAAACGTTTGATATACATGCTCAGAAAATCATACACACACGCACACACACACACACGAGTACCTTTTCTTTTTCTTTTCTTTTTTTTCTAATTGAATTGTAGCTAACATACAGTGTTATATTATTTTCAGTTATACAATATAAAAATTCAACAGTTCTATATATTTCTCAGTATTCCTCAAGATAAATTGCTCTTAATCCCCTTTATCGATTTCTCTCATCCCCCTTCTGCCAACCAGTAGTTTGTTCTCTGTATTTTTGTCTTTTTCTTTCATTTGTTTCTTCAATTTCACATGAGTGAAATCATATGGTATCTGTTTTTCTCTGATTGACTTATTGCATTTAGCATTATATTCTTTTAAAAGATTTTATTTATTTATTTGAGAGAGAAAGAGAGGGCACGCATGCACGAGCAGGGGGAGGGGCAGAGGAAGATGGACAAGCTGACTCCCCATTGATCAAGGAGACTGACACAGGCTCTATCCCAGGACCCTGAGATCATGACCTGAGCCAAAGTCAGATACTTAACTGACTGAGTCACCCAGTCACCCCTAGCATTATATTCTTTAGGTCCATCCATGTTGTTGCAAATGGCAAGATTTCATTCTTTTTTATGACTGAGTAATACTACATTATGTATACACCACATCTTCTTTATCTACCTTTGTCTATGATAGATTTGGGTCACTTCCATATCCTGGCTATTGTAAATAATACTGCAGTGAGCACAGAGGTGCATATATCTTTTCAAATCAGTGTTTTCATTTTCTCTGGGTAAACACCATATTGGATCATATGATATTTCTAAGTTTTTGAGGAACCCCTATACTGACACTACAGTGGCTGCACCAATTTACATTCCCACCAACAGTGCACAAGGGTTCCTTTTTCCCCACATCCTCGCCAACATTTATTTCTTGTGTTTTTGATTTTAGCCACTCTGACAGGTATCAGATATCTCATTGTGGTGTTTTTTTTCTCTTTAAGGAAAGGCAGACTGCCACATGCAGTGCCTCATTTGGATGTGTCTGGAGTCTTGGGAGCTTGACTACCCTACATTCTCCTGCAAATGGACCTTGAGAGCTTGTTTGAAGGCTCTAGCAGGGAAGCACAGCTATTCGTATACCCTTGACCAAAGAACAGTCCTCGTCTATTGGGAAGGTTGTCCTCTTTGAGCACGCAGCTTTGGGAGGGACACACATGGAGCGGTAAGGGAGGACAGGACACCCGCCCAGCAGCCAGATCAGCTGAATCAATCCTGTCGATCAATGGGGTGACAGATGTTTCAGCCACATTTCCCTCACATCTTCATTGTGGTTTAGATTTGCATTTCCCTGCTGATGAGTGATGTTGAGCATCTTTTCATGTGTCTGTGGCCACCTGTATACATTCTTTGGAAAAATGAGTGTTCAGGTACTCTGCCCATTTTTTAAAAAAGATTTATTTTTTTATTTGAGAGAGAGAGAGAGTGCAGGAGGCAGGGGGAGAGAGAATCTTAAGCGGACTCCACACTGAGGGCCTGACATGGATTCGATCCCACGGCCCTGAGATCACAACCTGAGCCAAAATCAAGAGTAGATGCTTAACTGACTGCGCCACCCAGGTGTCCCAATCTGCCCATTTTTTACTGGATTACTTTTCATAGCTTCACAGTATTTCATAATCTTTACTCAACCAATCTTCTGATATTAGATCTGAAGTATAGAAGGAGATGTATCAAACTATTTAAAGTGGTTATCTCTGGGTAGTGGAATTTCAGGTGACTTTTTTTAGTAGTGCTTATTTTGTGCTTTTTCTTTTCTTCAATGAACATGAATTAATCTATGTGTAAGAACAAAGGATAAATAGTATATATTTTTTAAAAGGACCAAACACTACCCTGGAAATAATTCCTATCAAACAAGAAGGCTCATGTCACTTTCCAGTGTACTAGCATAGAGTAAGTTCAATAATAAACAACTGGATCCCCAGTCAACCATAACTATAACTACTCATTAGAAAGCTGCTCACAAGGGACAATGTCTCCTGGTTACTAAATGCCCATCTTTATTCAGAGATGGCATTATGGAATACAAACAGACCCTTTCACTAGTGAAGCATATATTTCCCAGAACATGAGCTTCTGAGTGTCAAAAAACAATGCTAGATAAGACTAAAAAGAAGCAATAACACATTTTCTGCCACGTGTATTTGCCATCTGGACTCTCATATCTCTCGTTCAAAGCTACTTTTTCTTCTTATGTCATTAAAGATAATCTCAATTGAATTGCTGGCCTCTTAATTTTCCTTAATGCTAACCACAAGGGTGATAAAAGATGAAAAACAGGGGTGCCTGGCTGGCTCAGTTGGAACAGCATGCATCTCTTGATCTTGGGGTCATGAGTTCGAGCCCCATGGTGGGTGTATAGATTACTTAAAATAAATAAAAAACTTTAAAAAAAAAGATGGAAACCAGACCTTAAAAATCTTAACTGAAAATATACTTTTCTCAGTAACCATTCTCCTAATTTTAAAACAACCTGAATTTCAAAGCCAAATATTTTAATTATTGATCGTGTTCCATTTCCTGGATCTCTTAAAATTTTAATGATCTTTCTACATCTTACTGCTCTTTAGACAAGAATAAATGTTATGCCACCAATGTTTACTGTATGGTCGGTCATCAAGAAACCCAGGAAGTGACATTCCATCCAACCACCACGACAGATGTGGTCCTTACCCATTGGTTCGTCACTGGAACTCTTCAGGCAAACACTGAGTGGGGTAACAGCAAGAGTAACTTCTTCCTGACTTGATGTAAAAAGAACTACTGCCTCAGCAAGCACTCTACAAAATGTGATAAAAAGTATTATGTTACATGAAAAAGAAGAAGAAAGAATCTTATTAAATGGGACTCAAATCTTTAATCTGGAAATAAACAGTCAGCCTAGATTTTTAAAAACTTACCAAAAAACCTATCTTCTTTTTTCTATGTGAGCTGAATATTCTTAGTATATTTTAAAATTCATTGTTAGGCCAAGAGAAGAGTAAAATATATTCTTAGTAAGACATGTGAAAGGGGCAGAATAAATGAGACACTGGAAGAAATGTCTTTAATTCTATAGTTTTATATACCCAATATATGTTTTTAATGGCCTGCAATCATACTCCTCAGGGAGGTACTAGAAAACATAGCTATTCAGATAGAACCTGGCAGAACTATGCTGGAGATCTGGGTGAGTCGTAGAGGTTTACGAGGAGACTGCTACTTATATTCTCTTTCCCTTTGTTACTTGTCCTAGATTATTACCTATTACTTTCAAGGTTGTCTTGACAACCCAAATGCCCTTTTATCCTGGGATCCCTTTTTAAAAATAGCTTTATTGATACAGAATTCACATACTGTATAATTCACAGATTTAAAGTTTTTTAATTTGTATTTCCCTAACTACTAATGATGTTGAGGACCTTTTCATGTGCTTTTCAACCATTTGTATATCTTCTTTGGCAAAATATCTATTCAAATCCTTTGCCCATTTTTAATTATTTTTTTATTATTGGATTACAAGATCTGACTGCTTTTGAAATCAAGGTGCTGTCAGATAGAAATGAGATTCTTAGAATGTATGTAATGTTGATGTTAACCCAATGTTAGATGTTAGCTCAGCAGTGTTTCTTGATGCCAAAATGTGAGGAACCCCTTCCAAATTCATCTAGGAAATTCTCCAGTGTTACAAGGGAGGTGTTCTATAAGATATCAAATAACTCAATACAAAAAAATGACAACATAGGGGCGCCTGGGTGGCACAGTCCTTAAGCGTCTGCCTTCGGCTCAGGGCGTGATCCCAGTGTTCTGGGATTGAGCCCCACATCAGGCTTCTCCGCTGGGAGCCTGCTTCTTCCTCTCCCACTTCCCCTGCTTGTGTTCCCTCTCTCGCTGGCTGTCTCTCTCTCTGTCAGGTAAATAAATGAAATCTTTTTTTAAAAAAATGACAACATAAACGTGCAATTCAAAAAGAAAGAAAAATACAACTGCTAATAAATATATGAAAAGATGTCCAAACTCCCAAGCAATCGACACAACAAAAAAGAACATCTAATAATACAATTTTCTACCTATCCGGTTGGCAAAATTTTTAAAGATTGATCATATCTGTTACTTGAAAGAATTCCCCTACACTTCTGGTGGGAATATAAATTGCCACACTGTTTAAGACAGCAATCTGATAGTCAGTATATGCATGCAAATTTAAAATTTGGTGAGCCTTTGACCCAGCAATTTCATTTCTAGGACTCTGTCTGTGTTAAGCAGCCTATAAGACGACCACCATCTACCCCTACTTCCTGGTATTCATGCCCTCATATAATCCCCTGACCCTGAGTGTGGGCTTAATTTACAGTCACTTCTAACAAAGAAAATGGCAGAAGTGATGAAATGTGAGTCTGAGATTAGGTTATAAAAATACTTTGGCTTCCGTTTGTGAATTCTCGCTCTCAATCAGTCATCTCAATCAACTCTCTCTCTTTCTGATTACCAGTGGCCATGTTGTGAGGACAATCAGATAGTCCACAGAGAGGCCTGTGTGGTGAGGAACTGAGGCCTACCAGCAACCAGACGAGTGAGTTTGGAAGTCGATCTTCTGAGTCCTCCCCACAGCCATGTCCGTGAGCTTGGGAGTGAATCCCCCCCAAGTCCAGCCTTCAGATGCGACTGCAGCCCTGGCTGACAGCTTGACTCCAACTTCATGAGACACCTTGAGCCAGATGCACCCAGGTAAGCCACACTTATAACTATGAAGTAATCAGTGTCTGGTTTCTTAAAGCTCTGAGTTTGTTCCACAGAAATAGGCAACCAATACAATTTTTGAGTATGGCAAAAAGCTGGAAACAACCTACTTTTTCACTAATAGGATAATGGGTAACTAAATTATGGTTCAATCATACAGTGAAAAATTATGTAATCATTAAAAACAGTAAGATTGATTTAAGTGAACTGACACAGAAACTTTAAAAGGCAAGTTGCCAAACAATAATTGTAGGACATTTTCTTTGAAAAAAATATTTATAAGTATGTGTCTAGTAAGTAATATAAATGTGAGAGGGGGGAAGAAGGAAGAGAGAGAAAGAAAGTATCCATAGCTATAGGGAGAGGGTGAGTTACAGAGAGATTGGCTATATAGAGAAGAAGATCTACAAGGATATACACCGAATTGTTGATTGATGTTATCTCTGCCAAGTGGGATAGAGGGACAGGTAGAGGAGAAAAACTTTTCATTTTTTATCTTTGCACTCCTCTATAAATTATAGATGTATTACAAGGAATGTGTATTGCTTGCATAATTTAAAAAACAATAAGGATAAAATATCTTTTGGCTCACAAAGTAATTAATGTTTAATGTTTAGTGCTACAGCTTAACCAAAAAATTGGGTGCACTTTTACTGACAAATGCATCTAACTCATTCTCTAAAGAAAAAATGCAAGCACTTGGGATAAAATCAGTTTACATAAAAAATGTTAATGTTTCCTTGTGTGTTTTAAGACTCAGACAGAAGGCAATATATAAATGCAAAGTATTATTAAGTGATATATTTTTCTCTTGATATCACTTGATATAGAAAGCCACTAATGGATAGGGCGCCTGGGTGGCTCAGTTGTTAAGTGTCTGCCTTTGACTCAGGATGTGATCCCAGGGTCCTGGGATCGAGCCCCACATCAGGCTCCTCCACTGGGAGCCTGCTTCTTCCTCTCCCACTCCCCCTGCCTGTGTTCCCTCTCTCGCTGGCTGTCTCTCTCTCTCTCTGTCAAATAAATAAATAAAATCTTTAAAAAAAAAAAAGCCACTAATGGGATATTTCCAGAACTTTCTTGCCACTAAATTATTATTGCCACCATTAAGCAATTTTATTATCTACTATTATCTTTCTCATGGTTTCCTCTTGACCTTGTAAGGGGATTTCTCCAAGTCAAATGTTAGCTTTTTAAAAAAATGTAACTGGTTTCAAATTTTAATTAAGGGCATTAATTCTTTACTCTGTGCCCACATTATATTCAGAAAAAGAAAAATAAACACCAGCGAACTCATTACCTTGGCTGAATAATTAGTGTATTAGAACACATATTCTTTTCAAAAATAACTTGCAAGGGCTGACTTTCTTGAAAACACACATTATGAGTTCTTCTAATACCTTAAAAAGAATAAAGCAATCTGTTAATAATTTTATTGCAACATGAACTATTTAAAAAGTCTAAGTTTCACAGCCACGTTAAAATAATAAAATTAAAGAAACATTTCCTATCTGGCAGGTGCATGTAGCTTGAAGGAGCACTACTCCTTTATGAAATGTGTTTATCGCCTCCTAGTGGACTCCATGCAACATGCCGTATCCTCGGACCAATCAGGCAGTACAGCTCCCAAGTTCTTTTGAAATGCAGGTTATTTCTTAAATTGTGTGTAAAATAGTGATTGCCCACTATAGTTCATGTACCCATCATTCCCTCTCACTACCTTTCACAAGTATGATATTTCTGGATTTCTGGGAATTTTGGACGTCAGATATGAACATCTGGCCTGTAAATTCTTTTTCTCTGAGAGGAAGAAGAGGGGAAGGGTGTGTAGCCATAACTGCTATGGCTCTATGTGCCAGCAACTATAGTGCACATTTTACATACATTACCTATGATCTTCACAATATCCCTATGAGGTAGGCACTTAGTCTCAGAACAGGAACCTGTAGCTCGGTGACTTTTCAAGGTGATGCTATTTTAACAAGTATAGGTAGAATTTGAATCTAAGTTTGAACATAGAGCCCATGTAATAAAATCCAAGTGGACTATAACTTCCCACAGCATAATAATGTTGTGGTGAGAATCAAAAGGAGTCACTAGATTATTGGGGCGCCTGGGTGGCTCAGTCGTTAAGCGTCTGCCTTCGGCTCAGGGCATGATCCCGGCGTTCTGGGATCGAGCCCCACATCAGGCTCTTCTGCTGGGAGCCTGCTTCTTCCTCTCCCACTCCCCCTGCTTGTGTTCCCTCTCTCACTGGCTATCTCTATCTCTGTCAAATAAATAAATAAAATCTTTAAAAAAAAAAAAAAGGAGTCACTAGAAACAACATTTCTCATCTAACTTGGATTTTTTTTCTTTTGGGGAGGAGGGGGAGAAGAAGAGAGAGAATCCCAAGCAGGCTCCATGCCCAGTGCATGAGCCCGACACAAGGAGCGATTCCACGACCCCAAGATCATGACCTGAGCTGAAATCAAGAGTCAGACACCTAACCAACTGAGCCACCCAGGTGCCGCTGGATTTTTTTTATACAAAATTAGTAATGGCAACATTTATTAATTTCATAAGTATTTACTGACCACCTACTATGCACAAAGCTGCATTAGTTAGCTTTTGCTGGAAAACAAGCCACTTCAAACCTCAGTGGCTCAAAATAACAAACATTTGTTATTTCTCACAATTCAGCTGAGTAGTTCTGGTTTAAGCTGGCTTAGCTGTGGCTGGACATGTTGGATGGCTTCACTTTCACGTCTAGGGCCTCCGTGGGACAACTGGCACAGCTGAGACTGCTGGGATGGCTGAGGCCTCCCACCACATGGTCTTAATCCTCCAAAGTCTACCTTGCAGCACTTGCTCTCATTCAGAGGGAAAGGTTCCTGCTTTAACAGAGGAAGCTCCCAGGCCTCTTAAGGCCTGGGCTTGGAACTCACACAATATCACTTCTATTTAATTGATAAAGCAAGCCCAAGGCTAGCCAAGATTCCAGCTGGTGAAACAGACTCCAGCTTTCGAAGGGTGGGGAGCAGCAAATAAGTTGTGAGCACTTTTTTGGTAATCTACTACACAGGAACAATTTAAGGAGCTAGAGATTAGCAAAGCACAAATTAGACGAAAATCTCTATCCTCACAGAGCTTACCTTCTAGGGAGGGGAGACAGACAATAATAAAATAAATAAGTAAAATAATTGATAGGTCACATCGTGGTAAGGGCCACAGGAAAAAGGCAAAGCAGAAAGGGCATTAGGGGGTGCCAGTCATGGTAGATAGCAATTTTAAATAGGGAAGTCAAGGAAGAGCTCATAGGAAACGAAGCCATCTGAGTAAAGACTTGGAGGAGGAGAAAGAGCAAACAACATGCTAGCTGGAGAAGGAGCTTGCTAGGCAGAGGGCTTCCAACCCACGTAGCACCTTACTGGCCATTGTAAGATCTCTGGCTTTCACCCTGGGTAAATGGGGGAGGGTTTGGGGGGAGGCGCTGAGAGAATTTTGAGCACTGGAGTGACATATTCAACCTATTTCATCTTTGCATTCATCCATACATCTTAGATGTACTACAAAGAGCATGGCACTGCGAGGAATTACTGTGATGTCTATTTCAGGAAGACACAAAGCTCAAAAGTTGGCATAATTTACCCTATTTTAAACACTATTTCCAAGTTGCTTTTGGAGCAACAGGTATTAGACGCTTATGGTCTAAAGTTCAAAAGATACCAAAAAATAGACAGTGAAAAGTAAGTCAACCCCAACCCCTGGCTCCTGCCACCCCCATACCCTCCACAGAGGGAACCGCTTTTACCAGTTTCTTACGTATTCTTCAGAAACAGCCTTGGCATATACAGCACGATCGTACCTCTAGAACATACCTCTAAATATTTCACTCAAGTAAATACTGGCATTGCCAAAGACATCCAAGCAGAGAAATGTCTAATTTCTTTGTCATTCCTGATGCTCCTTTTCTTGCCACTTGCTTCCTTCTCCTTTTTCCTTATCTACAAGTGCTAAACTTTCAACCTATACCTTTGCTCACACTGTTCCCTCCTGCTCCCTCCTCACAGAATGCCTTCCCATTTCCACCTACTGGAAACTCACCTAGTTACTCACCTAGCCACTTACCACAAAGCCTTTCCTCTTCACCTTTCTCTCCTTTGAATCTCTGACCCAAACAGCATCCACTGTACCCTTGTTATTTTATCTTTTTAGGTAGGCTCCACGCTGGGCATGGAGCTCACATGAGGCTTAAACTCACAATCCTGAGATCAAGACCTGAGCTCAGATCAACGGTCAGACACTTAACCGACTGAGCCACCCAGGTGCCCCCCACTGTACTTTATTTCAAGCATGTACCTCTTCACTGCGGTTTTTCTAGTCTTCTGGTTTAATAACAATTTTCCTTGATAGGATACAAATGGGATAAACATTTAGAAGTCCTGTTTTCTCCCTGGGTCATTTATTAACTTTATCTTGTGCTGCACAAAGTAATGGACTGTAATGAGATAAGGAGTTTTGCATTAAAATGGACTTCCTTCATTGAGAAAATCTTACTATTAACAACTGGGGCTTTTCGGTGGCTCAGTCGGTTAAGCATCCAACTAGATCTCAGCTCCCATCTTGATCTCAAGGTTGTGAGTTCAAACCCCGCCCTGGGCTCCACGCTAGGAGTGGAGCCTACTTAAGAAGAAAAATAAAGGGGCACCTGGGTGGCTCAGTCACTAAGCATCTGCCTTCGGCTCAGGGCGTGATCCCAGGGTCCTGGGATCGAGTCTGGCATCGGGCTCCCTCCTCTGCTAGGAGCCTGCTTCTTCCTCTCCACTCCCCCTGCTTGTGTTCCCTCTCTCGCTAGCTGTCTCTCTCTGTCAAATAAATAAATAAAATCTTTAAAAAAAAAAGATAGGGGCGCCTGGGTGGCATAGCGGTTAGGCGTCTGCCTTCGGCTCAGGGCGTGATCCTGGCGTTATGGGATCGAGCCCCACATCAGGCTCCTCTGCTATGAGCCTGCTTCTTCCTCTCCCACTCCCCCTGCTTGTGTTCCCTCTCTCGCTGGCTGTCTCTATCTCTGTCAAATAAATAAATAAAATCTTTAAAAAAAATAAAAAATAAAAAAATAAAAATAAAAAAAAAAGATAAAGACAACAACAACAGCTGAACTAAAGCAAATGCTTAGTCATATGTTTGACTTAAATTCTGGCATAAGCTCCTTATTGTCTCACAGACTGGTAACCACAGTGTGGGGCCCAGCAGCCAGGACAAGGATCATTCTGAGTAGTAGTGTTTCATAAGATCTGCTCCTGGCCATGGGATTCCTGATGCTAGGAGAGAATTCTACTTGCCATTTCATAAGCTCAATTTGGAACTCCCCTCAGTGGGTCCAGAGAACTCTTTCAAACCTGAAGGGGTACAGCTAAGGAACAACCATTAGTTTGGAGATGTTACATTTGTAAAGTTTAGAATTTCAGAGGTGAGTGATACTTCAAAAATCTTTTAAGTTATTCAAATAAGACCCGATAACTATACGCTCACTGTTAATTGAGTTTAAAGTCATTAGCACATCTGTAGAACGCCCTTTGACAAAAACTCAAAACTTGAAGTGGGAGGCCAGCATTTCTTGACATCACTTCATTAATACACGAGTATGTATCAAAGTTTTATTTTCACTCGGTATCCCAGTGCACTCCTCTTCTCTTATGGAAACCCTTCTCTGCTGGAGTCCTGTCTCCTTGAGCCAGGACAGAATACATTAGCATGTGATGTATATCAGAGAGTGTTCCTCAGGAATTCAGGGACTCATTTTTAGCAACTCTAGGGCCGCTGCAAAGAAAGTATGGAGAATTGGTGGAATTATTAATAAGATAAATATTTCAGATAAATCTTGGTTCTCGATGATACAAATCCTTGTTTCCTATTAGCAGATGCTAAATAATTAAAGAAATCACTTTCTGGAAACTTTTCATGGTTAGATTTAGAGAAGTTAGTCTTTTTTAGTAGCTCATGTTTTTCGATTGTTTGCTATCAGTGAAGAGAGCCAAATTTACATCACTGTCCTTAATTCCTTCCCAAATCCCAACATGTATTTCTAGAAGCTTATGGGCTATCTCCACCCAGGTCATTTTTTCTCAACTAAATTTGAACAGTGTTTCCCCACCGGATTATAGATATAAAATTGCAAGCATAATTTTCTGTGTGCATACAGTTTTGGAAACTATAACTACTCCAATTACATAGTAGCATCCATGTCCTCCAGTCCCCTTCCTTCCTGAGCTGGCCCTTCCCCATTTCACAGCCATGAGTTTCGAGGGATGGGGGAGACTGACTCTACTTCCTGCATCACTGATAGGCCCTCACTGGTACAAATCAATTGGTGTAATCTTATCCCCCCTGCAATTAAATTTGGACCAGATATGGCACTTATAGATGGGAATGCCCTGGCCACTAGGATTAATTTACGTTGGTCCAGTTAGAGCAAAGTCAAGCACTTTTGTTCACTGGATACGTGAGGTAAGGCTTTCACTCCCACTGATGTGAAAGAGGAAACATGTAGCCCTGGCTGCTGCTGCAAGCCACCTGGTCATTGAAAATTTGTAAGAGAAGCTGGCCTTAGGATAAATCACATGGAGGAAAGTAGAGCTGAGTGAATTTAAAAAAGAAAAGGAAAGGGGCGCCTCAGTGGCTCAGTCAGTTAAGCATCTCCCTTTGGCTCAGGTCATGATCCCAGGGTCCTGGGATTGAGTCCCGTATCAGGCTCCCCACTCAGTGGGGAGTCTGCTTCTCCCTCTGCCCCTCTGCCTACTTGTGTTCTCTCTCTCTCTCTCTCTCAAATAAATAAGATATTTTAAAAAAAGAAAAGAAAAGGAAGGAGGAAAAGAAGCAGCAGCTGCTGCAGCCTGGACCAAACCACGCCTATGACCTAATTTTGAACTTTTCGTTTACAAGAGCCAATATTCCTCCTTATTATTAAAGGCTTTTTTCTATTACTTGCAACTTAAAGCATCCTAACTCATACAGCTTTCCTACAAAAGCTATTAAAAATCAACCAATAACAAATATGTATTAAACATTACTCTAATCAAACTACTTGAGAGACTTTTAAGAAACTGAAGGGGCGCCTGGGTGGCTGAGTTGGTTAAGCAGCTGCCTTCGGCTCGGGTCATGATCCCAGGGTCCTGGGATTGAGCCCCACATCAGGCTCTCTGCTCAGCGAGGAGCCTGCTTCTCCCTCTCCCTCTGCCTGCGGCTCCCCCTACTTGTGCTCTCTCTCTCTGTCAAATAATTAAATTTTTTTAAAAAAGAAACTGAAAAGTTGGTTGTTTAAAGTCCAGCTGGAAATAAGGGATGAGGGCAATTGTAATAATAGCAATCATCGACTACGTCAGACACCACACTATATGCTTCACACTGGTGATCCTGCTTCACACTCACAACTCTGGAATGTGAGGGTAGGTAAGATTATCCCTATTTACGGAAAAGAAAATGACAGTTCAGAGAACTGACGAGAGAAAAACTCTAAAGGCCTGATATACAAGGTAGGCCATCTTAGATTTCTTTCTAAGTTCACATGATGTACGTAAACTTTGTTCAGACCAAAAGCCTGATTTTTGGCCTGCCACACATGCAATGTACATCTGCTTTGTGAATGAGTAGCATAAAGGAAAACCATCTTGTCCTTGAGGCATCTCAATCAATGCTCCTGCTCCCTGCATTCCTTCACAATGAAACTCATGATGCCTGCCTACATGCTAATCTATAATCTTTTCAGCTTTTACATGATGTAAAAATGTATATAACCCTGCAAAAACTGTTCATTCTCTGGAGCACTTTCTTCCCTGGGAAAAGTGTGTTTCCTGGGCAGTTGTCCTAACTTGGGCTCGAATAAAACTCTCTTTCTTACTTTCTAAGATTCTAAAAAGTTTGTTCAATTTGCATTGACAAAGCTTAAGTACTTTCACAAAGCTAATAAGAAGTATAGAAGAATCCACACCCAAGTCTGTGATGTCAAGGCCTGCTGTGCTTTTAATCATGCTCTTTACGTGATTCTGCTATTATGTGAACTGAAATTCAAAGAATGGGGAAAATCATGTTAAATCATGGATATTTTGCAGGGAAAAAATTTAAAAATATAACACGAATATGAGTTTAAGATATTAAGATAAATCTCAGGCAAAGTAACAGATATAAGATAATTGTAATACTATCATAACCTTCCAGAAGACCATTCCACTACAAAACAAGATTTGGACTAATATCACAAGCATGAGTTTTTTAAAGCATGCAATTCTACCTGCTAACTTCAAATAAAATAGCAGCAATCATAAAAATTATAACTAGAGCTAACACTTAGAGAATGTACCAGGCATTCTTTTAAACACTGTAGAACCATAACTTCCTATAACTCATTGAAGCCTCACAAAAACCCAAGAATGCTAGGACTAACATGATCCCCATTTTATATTTGGGGCAAATGAGGCACACAGATGTAAAATAATTTGCCCAAAGTATCAGCAAGGAAAGTGCAGAGCAGGATTCCGTCCCAGACCTTGTGGCCTCCACAATCCATGCTCTGAATCACTGTGTTAGACATACTTAAGCATGTAAATGTCCTGTGAGTAAAACATTTGAATATCTACCATGCAAGGCTGTGAGGCAGGAAATCTGTTTTATAGCTTGGTGTGACAGAGAGAATGTATGGTTTCAGCTCCTACTACTGTGAGGCTTGACTCAAAGCCAGGCTCTGCGACTTACTGGTTTTGTGACCTTGGGCCCATTACCACACTTCTTTCGGTCCCAGATACAGTACTATCTGCCACCCAGAGGACTTTCAATACAGGTTGGCATTATTCCTTTCTGTTCTTACCAAAGAACACTGTTACCAAGGCACTCTTACAGAATATCATCAGGCAGACAGTTAATTTTAGAACCACCTATTGTTTGACTTCAAGTGGACATTTAAAAAAAATGGTTTGTATGCAAGCAAAGCTTGTGCTGCTGACAAGTTGAAAAAGGAAAAATTTAATACCAATCACTTCATAATACTTCTACAGAGACAAGATAATACTTTTCAAGTACTTACAACAGCTCTACCATAAAACCAAATTCTAAGCAGTAATGCAATGAGAAGTCTTAATATGCAGTTTGAATATTCTAAACATAAAAAATATTAACAAAAAAACACACAATACTTTAAACTAGTTTTAATGATACGTACCATGTCTGCAGAAGAACTGAATGACAACTTTGCACTGATCAGATCTGGTGAATATTTTGCACTTCTCTACATTTCTTTCGAGGGAACTCAGACATCTAAAGATGGGCAGAATTGACTGTAACACAAATACATTATCAAATAGCACATACTTAATATGGTTGTTTGATTAGTTTAAATGAACTAACAAAAGAAGAGTATGTATATTCACAAATGAATAGATTTGGCTTGCATGCCTTTTTTAAAAGTATTTTTAAATTTTTATTTCTGTTTTGAGCTATGTAACTATGTAATGTCAACCTTAAAAATAAAATAGCCAATATTCATTTTTTTTCTGGGTTGAAAATGTATTTTCCCCTCCTTTTAACACTTTTTTTCTCTTTTTAAAATTTAAATTCAATTAATTAACATGTAGTGTAATATTAGTCTCAGAGATAGAGTTTAGTGATTCATCAGTTGCATATAACACTCAGTGCTCATTACATCAAGTGACCTCCTTAATGTCCATCACCCAGTTACCCCATCCCCCCAGCCACCTCCCCTCCAGCAACCTTCAGTTTGTTTCCTATATTAAGAGTCTCCTGGGGTGCCTAGGTGGCTCAGTCGGTTGAGTGTCTGCCTTCGGCTCAGGTCATGATCCCGGAGTCCTGGGATAGAGCCCCATGTTGGGCTCCCCGCTCAGCGGTAAGTCTGCTTCTCCCTCTGCCCCTTACCCCACTTGTGCTCTCTCTCTCTCTCTCAAATAAATAAAATCTTAAAAAAAAGAGTCCCTTATGGTTTGTCTCCCTCTCTGTTTCATCTTCTTTTATTTTTCCCTCCCTTCCCCTGTGATCCTCTTTTGTTAAGTTCTTAACAATTTAAGAATTTAAATTCCACATATGAGTGAAATCAAATGATAATTGTCTTTCTCTGACTTATTTCATGTAGCATAATACCTTCTAGTTCCATCCATGTCATTGCAAAAAGATTTCATTTTTGACGGCTGAGTAATATTCCATTGTATATATACATCACATCTTCTTTACCCATTCATCTGTCAGTGGACATCTGGGCTCTTTCCATAGTTCAGCTATTGTGGACACTGCTGCTATAAACATGGGGATGTTCTGCATGCCTTTTAAACCATGTATTAAATGCAGAATAGATGTCATGTTCTATGTAATAAATATTTCTACAATACAAGAGAAAACCAGGGCCACTTATATTTACCTTCATTCCCAATTTGCAATTTAAATTTGATGTTGTCGAATCATTCTCATTTACTTTCACTGAAGTTGACCACTGATAATGTTGAAAAAACACAGGAGAGAAGAGGACATATCCATATGCTGACCGACAAGAATTCACAGATCTTAAAGCAAGCTGAAAAATAAGAGGTATTAAGGAAAAAATCAACTTTCTCTAAACGATTAATTCAAAAAATTCTATTATATTTAACACTGCAATTAGTTCAAATAAGGCTATGGGATGGTAACTGCATTATATGGACATTATACATATTAATTATTATAGATATTAAATGGGTTGCGTCATAAACTGTATATTGAATTTGCACACATATACATAAATGGATACACATCTGTAATGAATACATATAGGTTTAACTCTAAAATCTTGCATGCTGAAATTGTAAAGTTGCAAATGCCTTTAACTTTAATGCACGAAGTGGCAGAAGGCAATGTAAATGGGGGTAAAAAGATGGCAGCAAAATGGCAATCTCTTGCCTCATCTAAAGTGAGAAACTGTCGGTCAGTGCCAGCCAACTACTTCCACCTGGTAATGCTGGCCCCAAACTGTCAGACCATCTAAGTTTTTAAGAGAAGCAAGAAACTCACATCTTTGTGTAGACTCTCCCAATTTTTAAGTTTAGAAAATTATTTCATTAAAAAAAAAAACGAACAGTTCGGTCCCAGAAAATACCTCTGCAAGCCATACCTAGCCTCTTGACCACCAGTTCACAATTTCTAATTTAAATCTCTTGTGTTTTTCTGCATGATTTTTATAATATGCTCTCAATGTATTCACATATATAAAATAAAGATGAACAGTGAAAGGGATAATTACAATTTCTGGGTTTCCTAGTTAACATTCAATCTGGACTGGGATGTTTAAACATCTTTTGCCTTAATCGATGGTATATTGGTTAATTTTCTTACTTACACCTTTTTCAGATGGGTCTAGCCACAGCTCGTCACTGATTCGTGATAGAGCTTGAATTGCTTTCCCAAATACTACAGAGAAAAAGAAAGGTACTGCTTACATTCTTTCCTCAAACAATAAATACAAATCATAGGACTACTTCAGCATTCACAGGACTCAAGTTTTAATGCATAAAGAACAGTGTTTTATACACTAATGCTAAAAATTGCTTTAAATATATAATAGTACTCATGACAAAATGAGAGGCACATAGTAAGAGCTCAATAAATTTACAGAATGTGCAAAATGATAAAATGCACCCTCTTCCTTTATGTTTGCATGGAGCTACTGTGGCAAGTCAATTTCCATACTACTGTATCTTTAGACTTGGTTTAAATAAATATATTACCTGCCCCCTCCCCCCCCAAAAAAACAAGAGTGAAAACAGAGCATGGAGGGATTTGAAGGGGTTTAATAACTTCAAAACAAGTCATGAGAGAGAAATTAGAGGCATTCAAGATGCATCTCTGATATTTGAGGGAAGCATGCAAGATGCGAGATCTTCCCACCAAATACACTCAGTGCCCTGTAAGGAAGAGAGGCTAGGCTGGGTGACATATTTGTCTAATCTGATATGAGACTGTTAATATTCTTAAGAATTATGAATAAGTACAAAATGCAGCAGAGAATACTATGTGAGCTCCACATTGGGCTACATGTTCAGCCTGACCTCTGCCTCTCTCTCTCTCTCCCTTCCCCGACTCGTACTCTCTCTCTCAAATAAGTAAATAAAATGGATGGCCAAATTAATCCTCAGAACAGTAGAAAAAAAAGAAGAAGAAAAAATTCCAGAACATAAAATCAGCTTATAATAATGCTTAAGAATCAGAAGTTTGTGAATTGGGGGTACCAGCGTGAACCCGAGATGGGATGACCAGGGGGGTAATAAAAAAGGATAGAGGCGGGGCGCCTGGGTGGCACAGCGGTTAAGCGTATGCCTTTGGCTCAGGGCGTGATCCTGGTGTTATGGGATCGAGCCCCACATCAGGCTCTTCTGCTATGAGCCTGCTTCTTCCTCTCCCACTCCCCCTGCTTGTGTTCCCTCTCTTGCTGGCTGTCTCTATCTCTGTCAAAAGAATAAATAAAATCTTTAAAAAAAAAAAAAAGGATAGAGGCATTTCTCCCTTTTTACCACTTCACATTCAACACTTTTTCCTGGAGTTGCCTGATGCAGACCTTTCACTCATCCAATGAATGGTTTTGGAACACCCACTATGTTCCGAGTACAGCCCACTCCGATGGGGTAGAACAATGAACAGGACAGGAACGGTTCCTGCCCTCACAGCGCATGGCGTACAGTACAGGAGGAAAAGCAAAACAATCATACAAATAGTTGTTTATTGAGAACTGAGCTATAAACTGCAAGAGAACTTCTAGAACTCTAAGAACCTGGAACAGCTGGGAGTTTGGGCTTCCCTTTCCTGTTCATTACTACCGTTCCATGGATGGCCTCAACCCAGGGGAAGCTAACCATGACACAAGACGCCATTCTAGGATCACTTCCAGGTTACAATCTGTAGGAAACCGTTCTTCTCTTAAATAGAGATTTTCTGGAGTAACTTACATTTAAGTACTATTTATAACATATTCATCTACATTCCCATCTATCATTGAGCTCTTTACCTGCATCTGTTTCATTCCTACAACAAGCCCTGTGACGAATATGCTCTTATTCTTCTTTTACCGATGAGGAAACTGAGCCCCACAGTGATTCAGTGGTTTGCCCCAGGTCATACATCAAAAAGTGGTAGAATCTGGGGTAAAAACCAGGTTGATGCTTTCCTCATGGCACTAAAATACTTTAACGGCCTAAGCATCATTTTTCCCCCAACTCCTCCTCACGCAGTCCTTATTCCGAGTTTGATGCCCGCATTCCCAATCTCTGTTCCAATGGTTTAGTTCCATATCATGGACACTGAAGACAATAAATACTATGCATAAATAAAAGCAGATGGGCCCTCTTCCTCCCCTCGAAAGCTACTAGGAGCCTGGGTGGGTGGCGGCTGTTCGTGGCCAGGCCTTGTGTCGCCAGCCCCTGAACATAAAGGACAAAGGGGAAATCGCCCCCCATGAAGCTTACTCTCTCTCTAACTTTCCCTTTTCTACATAGGAAAGCAAGAAAAGTCGCTCCACCTTTCACCTGACTGCCGCTCATCCCGCACTTCAGCATGGCCGCGAGCCCTAACAAGCCGCGCTCCAAGGAGCGCCTCTGCTCGACGGCCCCAGGTGCCCGGATGTCGCCCGCTCTTTTCGAAGCTTCGAGATCTTACCCCTCCCGCCCCCACGCCACAATGTCCCAAAGTGCAGCTGTGTTTCACGGCGGGGAAGGGCCTCTGCGGGCCTCCGTAGGCCGTCTCCTGCCGACATCATCTGTCATTGGCTGAGAGCGAGGTGGGCGGGTCACCGAGCAGCCCGAGGAAGAAGGCGGCGGTGGTGGTGGTGGTGACTGAGCGGAGCCCAGTGACAGGATGGTGAGGACGGCAGATGCGGCGACCGAGGCCTAGCTCTCGGCCGCGGTGCTGCGTCGTTGGGAGCAGCCGGGAGTCTCTAGACGAGGGCATGGACCATTCCGGGGGCCGTGGAGGGTGCAGCCCAGGGCCAGGCCTGGAGAAGGCCCGGGGGAGGGCAGGGGAGGATAAGGAGCAGCCACCTCTGGGTGCGGCAGGCTCTGGCCTCGCACCCCCGCCCCAGGGGCCAGAGGACGTCCGAGGGGGAAAGGGCCCTTTTCAGCGGCTCGTCCTGTCACGAGAGCCGCACGCCCGAGCCGGGAAAGGCCTTTGAGCTTGTGCCTCCAGCGTCCCCGAGAAAGGGGCATGGTCCCCTCCGTTTCCAGACGTTTCCCTACACCTTTCCCTTAAAAGGCACCTCCCGCTGGTTGGGGCATACCGTTTGCCAACCGCCTGTGTTGAAAGCTGGCTTTTCGAATGCAAAACGGGAAGTAACGAGCAGAATCCCCTATCCATTTTAGTTTGCCATCAGGGGAAAAGGGGTACAAACTATCCCCTTCTCCCCTGAAATAAAGTGCAGCTGCCATTGAAATGTGGTAGTGAGTCCTCAAGGGACTGGATTTGGCTCTTAGAATGGCTGGAACTATTGTTTCCTAAATGGTTTATGAGCTCCTCGAAATTGGAAAATTTTGTGAATATGTATGTTTTTCCAGGTAAGGAGCCAGTGTTGGCTCCAAGGGATACTTTGGGGAGTTTCAACTCAGTCGTTCACCAGATTGCCCAGCCAGCTTCAAGCCCGGCCCCCCACCCACTGGCCTCCAGTAGGTTTCTGCCCTTAAGACCGTCCTACGTAAAAACTCAGGAGCTGCTACTGGAGAGGGCTCGTAGCTGTAATCAGACTTTAAGAGGTGCCCTTCACCCCCTAAGAAGTTAAGAACGTGTTCAAAAGGAGCTCTTATTATCTTGCTATTTGTGTTGATGAGGGTAACTGTAAAGGGACTTCTCTTTCTGATGAGCATCCATTGCATTTTTAAGATTATCAGGGTTCGGTGACAAGCATAGCCGTTGAGGTAGTTTATAGATGTGACAGCCAGAGATTTGTGGTATGTGCTTCTTTAGTGTCTCTGTATATGTGAAAGGCTTTAATCCCATTTTTGATTTTTGCTCCTAAGTAGACTCCAATTTAGAGTGATCCGGTTTACAGTAATTTTGAGACAGCTTTGAGAAGATGACATATGATTCCATACTCATGTTTCTAAAGTTTTGTTTTTTGTTTTTTTTTTTTTGAAAGATGAACACTTTTTTAGGGTAGTTATACTGGAACATAGCTTGTTACCTGAGATAGAACTGGGTAAAATTTAGGATTAGCTGATTCTTTCATGATTAAAAATCTTTCATCTGGCAGAGTAGACTAGAAATGTTCAACACTCAGTAGTGTAGAGTCTATGGGCAGCAAATTCCAGGTGTGGAGAAGGTCCAGTTTTAGCTGGAGGAATGTGTTTGGTTTTTTATCTTTAGTTGGTGACTTCACCATCTGATAATGTATTCAGAGTGCTGTGTTAGATCTTCTATACAAAATAATGATCTAGCTGCAGCATAAATTTCCAGCTACTAGAACTTTGAGCATAAGAGAATTAAAATCAGTATACTTGAGGAATAATTAGTCCTTAATTTTATATACATTGTTACTGATAAATTTTCCAAATTGTCTTATAAAATTCTAAACAGAACAGGAAACAAAAGGGAAGGGAGTTTATATAGAGAATAAGACTAGAAGTAGAAAATATTGACAAGGCAAAAAAAATTTTTTTTTTTTTTTTTTTTTTTTGCTGTGTGTGTGTGTGTGTGTGTCATGTTTGAAAATACAGCAAGTGGTTCTTTTGGTATTGTTTTGAGCAAAGCCAGTTTTTAACATTTTCTTTCATAACACTCAGAAATCATTAACAATTGTTTGCATATTCATTTGATATGAGTTTTTTGTTGCTCTATTTTCGGTTTGTTTCTTTTCGTTGCTTTCTTTTAACATTGGTCATGTTTCACCCTTTTTTTTCATTCCCCTGTCTGCAATCAACTTCTTCATTCCACTAAGGCTGGGCACAGAGTAAGTTTCTTCTCTTAGCTCGTACTAACAATGGTGGTTGGGTGGCTGATTACTGGGATTTTCACCCTTTTACAGTCTATCCAGTAGGAAGTGGCCAAATGCCTATGCTTTGATTGGTTTGGTTCTTTATTTGAATTTAACAAGACTGCCATTTCCAGGATCTTTTGCTGTCTCAAAAGACTATAAACTTTGTCTAACCTGAACTGTCAAAAGTGTGGAATTTGGGCAAGTACACTCCTCAAAGTATGACATTTGTTATGTGACATTATTTCCCAATAACTTAGTCATCTACATGAAACAAGAGTCTTAGTAAGAATCTTTACTAATTTGAAATAATTTTTGTTTGCTCATTTATATAGTTATATTTTTAAGCTGCTAATAATCTGGGTACACTTGGGCGTAATCCATAATACATGATAGAATTGAGGTCATCGATCATTATAAAGTATCATGTCATACTAATATTCTTTGTAGCACATTTAGATTGAACAGCCCATTCATTATCAGTCTCAAAGATTTTCATCCTGCAATACACATATACCGTTTATGAGTTTCAGGTTCTTTTTTTTTTTTTTTTAATAGAAATCTATGTTTTACCTTTTTCTCAAATGCCAGCTTCCCACATTAATTATGTACTTCAATCCATATCTGAAGGGATCCCCCTCTAAAGATGAAGATTGTTCTCTCTCCAGGTACTTTTGCATTGATTACCGATGAGGATGGAAACTTCATAGTGGTTTTTAGTTTTACAGTAAGATGTTTTATCCACTAAGATCTGGATTGAAACAATTAAGTCATTGAACAAATACCAGCTGAAACTACTCTTTAAAAAGAAGAAACTTATTTAACAATTTCTTTTTAAAGTGTGCTAATTTTTTAACCTTGTGTTACTTCAGTTACTCTGTGTCCTGAGTTCTTTTCCTTTGTAATCATGTTGATATTTGTTGCAAAATGAATTGTTTGTTTTAGTAATAATTTTAGTTTCACACATTTTGTTTTGATTAATTTCAGTTTACAAAGTCTGTGGTGGCAAAACTATTTTCTGTTTTTATTCTACTTTAGATATGTTTTCTTGGATGATATTAAGGAATAGTCATGCCTTCTTTAAAAGCAGTTAAAGGGCATGTACATTTATGGATGGGATGTCTGTATGGGAAGACATCCTGTTACAGAATGGTGTTTATACTAATCAACATGAAGAAATTGATTGTTGTTCAAAATGACGTTTTGACAATATTCCATTAAATGACTGAATTAAGTAATGTTTATATGTCAATTTTTGAAATTATAAAATTAAAATTTTACAGGATTGAGGTTTTTTATTCTGTTATACTTAAGTGAAAAAATTATTTTTGTCATCTGAGACTGTATTGCAACTCTAAACTACCTCCTGCTAAATTCATCACTTATTTAGCTGACCTCTTTCTCTCTCTCTCTCTCTTTTTTTTTTTTTTTTTAATGCTCTAATGCACATGAAAGACCGTGATAATGTTATTTTAAGTTTGGGAACCAAACTGAGGGTACATAGGCCATTTAATCCAGACAGTAGAAGTATGACAGGATTTCTAATAAGGAAAGAGGAGAGAACAGAGATCATAATTCAAAAGCACGTGTTTGTCCTATTGAGACTCTTTGAAACGTAGGCTGTTTTTCTTCCTTTGTACTATATGGCTAATAGTTTTTGGTAACAAATATTGTAAATTTTGTTTACTTTTCTCCAAATTATTTAGTAAACATAAGTTATAGAATTAAGTTTTTTTTCTATCACTACATTTTTAACAATTGTCTTTATTAATGTTCCTGGAACATAGGAACCTGTACATTATGTTTTACATTATAGCTGCAGAAATAGGAATTACCATATCACTCAAAAATGCCAAACTCCATAGGACCCCATAGTATATTTCATTTTGCAGTTTTTAAAACTCAGTGTCATTTATAGGTCTCTAAATGAATTGCTTTAGAAAGCCTGATTTTATTCTTGGTAAATAGAATGATGCCCTGTATTGTGTATGCACACTGTTATGACCAAAATAAAATAAGGCTGATTAGAACAGAATATGTTACCGTATGTGTCTTTGTTTAAATGGTCATAAGAACAGTATGGATAACTTCTGCTCCTTTGGGTTCTGGAATCTCTGCTTAGTTAGTTTAAAAGGGGAGTTAAGAGAGGAGAACATCTTGTTTTGACGTCATGTTTGACATTACACCTTGTCTCACCTTGACACTTTAAAGTTGGTGTTGGTATTAGGAGACCTGCACATCCCACACCGGTGCAACAGTTTGCCAGCTAAATTCAAAAAACTGCTGGTGCCAGGAAAGATTCAGCATATTCTCTGTACTGGAAACCTTTGCACCAAAGAGAGTTATGACTATCTCAAGACTCTGGCCGGTGATGTTCATATTGTGAGAGGAGACTTCGATGAGGTGATGTATTATTTCTTTCCATTCACAAATATTTCTTTTCTTGATTCTTACATATATAAGCTTTATCCTTTACACCTGAGTTTCTCAGCTGTCGCGGTCTTTTTCTTGTGGTTGTTAACTTCCCAAATACAAATTTACTACACATACTTGTCCCTGACTACTCAGTAAACATATTAAATACTTGTTCTAAACTAAATTGATATGGAATAAAAGTGATTTTGTCACTATTTTTGTAGTACTGTCATTTAGTTTATAAAATTTTTATTACAGACTTCTCACCACCACCTCTACTGCCCTGTTCCAAGCCACCATATCACTTTCCTGTATTCCAACTTCCTCGTTCTACCCTTCCTCCATAACTTTGTTCTCCAGGTGGCAACCAGTGTGATCCTTTTTAGGTGAAGTAAGATCACATCACCATTATGCTGAAAGCCCTGCTGTGGCTCTCTAACTCCAGGGTTAACTACAAAGGGGCATGAGGAAGTGGGAGGATGTGATAAAACTGTTCTGGGTCTTGATTGTGGCAGAGCTTACATAACTGTATGCGTTTGTCAAAACCCCTTGAATTAAAAAGAGTAATTTTACTCTGTGTGAATTATACCTCAATAAATCTGACTTTAAAGAACAAAGTTAGAAGTTCTGGGATTGCAGCTTTGCCCACTAGTTAATAATGAGATTTTAGGCAAATTGCATCCTCTTTCTGGCCTCAGTTTCCTCTATGTAAATATGATTGGAATAGATGATTTTTAAGACCCCAACCCATACTAATGTTATATGATTTAGCATGATAAATCTGATGTGTGAAGAATTCCCTTTGTGTTTCTGGGAATATAAGCTTTGTCAAAATCATTTAACTTCATTGGTGATGTTTACTGGTTCTCCTTTATATGAAACTGAATAAGCATCATGTCTTTTTTTTTTTTTTTTTTTTTTTTAGTGGATTTTAAAAAAGAATTCAGATAACCTTTCACCTGGGGGCAAAAGACAGGGAGATGAGAAGGGAAGGGGCAGATTTCTTGTCAATAAATACAATATAGGTTTGGTTTGTTAAAAACATATTTGGGGTTCTGTTTGTGTTGTACTAAAGACAGTTTCAACATCAAGAATTAAATTTTTTTGCTTCTGATTTGCTAAATTCACAGACCCTGGAACCATACTACCAGGGTTTGGATCTTGGCTCAACCACTTACTAACGTGTGGGCAAGTTATTTTAACCTCTCTCTGCTTTGGTTTCCTCATCCATAAAATGGGGGTCATAAGAGAAGCTACCTCATAGGATTGTATTAAATAGGTTGATATTTAGAAAGCCCTTAGAGCCTGCTTCATACTAAGTGCTATATGAGTATTAACTATCATTATTAATTGAAGCCATCTATATAATTATTAAAGTCTGGGATATAATTTGAACACACCTAACTTATAGGTCATATCCCTAGGATTCTTAGGTAGAAGAAACTCACAAATTTGAGAATAATTATTCTCTACAGCATTCCCCAAAGAACCGATAGTCTGTTAAAAAAAAAAAAAAAAAAGATAAACACGAGGCAGGGATTGCATGATAAATTCCAGTTTACCTGGAATAAGTTTTTTTTTTTTTTTTCCTAGAAACAAGTTAACCTTCACGATGGGGGAAGTTTGTCGTATAACTCCACAGCAACATGCCATAAAGGCAGCTGTTTCTTTTTTTTTTTTTAAGATTTTATTTATATATTTGACAGAGATAGAGACAGCCAGCGAGAGAGGGAACACAAGCAGGGGGAGTGGGAGAGGCAGAAGCAGGCTCATAGTGGAGGAGCCTGATGTGGGGCTCGATCCCAGAATGCCGGGATCACGCCCTGAGCCCAAGGCAGACGCTTAACAACTACATCATCCAGGCACCCCAAGTTATGTTTTGAACATAGTTGTAGCCTTAGAGACTGAGGAAAAATCAAATATTTAATAAATGTGTTGGTTGTGGAGCACTGTATCAAAATATCCACAGGGGATTAAATATTGAACCAGGTTGTTTTTAAACATCAATATCTCTAAAAATATATATATTTATGTCTGTTTCTTATTTTAGAATCTGAATTATCCAGAACAGAAAGTTGTGACTGTTGGGCAGTTCAAAATTGGTTTGATCCATGGGCATCAAGTTATTCCATGGGGAGATATGGCCAGCTTAGCCCTGTTGCAGAGGCAGTTTGATGTAGACATTCTTATCTCGGGACACACACACAAATTTGAAGCATTTGAGCATGAAAATAAATTCTACATTAACCCAGGTTCTGCCACCGGAGCATATAATGCCTTGGAAACGTGAGTAGTAATTTGGGGATTTGGGGATTTTTAAAAATTATTAGTTGCATGTGTGTCATTTCATAAAGGAGAAATGCAACCATTTCAATAATTATAGCCTTTTGGGCAATCTTCTTTTGGTGATTATTTTCAATATATAACAACTAGAATTCTCTGTGAATCCAAATTGTTGTAAATTGAAATTTTTAGTGCTGGTGCTTTTTAGTACAAAACACTGACATTATTTATATTTTCTTCCAGAAACATTATTCCTTCATTTGTGTTGATGGACATCCAGGCTTCTACAGTTGTCACTTACGTGTATCAACTAATTGGAGATGATGTGAAAGTAGAACGAATTGAATACAAAAAATCTTAAAAGCCAGGCCTGTCTTGCTGGGTGGTTGTTTTTTTTCATTCCCCTGTTCAAATCAAGTAATTAAACATTTATGAGGCACAAAATTGTATCACTTTTATAATATTTTGCAGTAAAATATATCGTCTAGTGTTAATACAATGTTCTAAGCTTCTTGTAAACTATAAGAATATATTCCGTTTCCATATATGATTTCTATGAAAAAAAGTCCATCACACAGTAAATGGTCATGTGTTAAGAAAAATTTATCCTTGTAAATATCTTCAAAGTTGATATCTGGAACTTTATTACAGAAGTAGTGCATGAGGAAGAAAAATCTAGACTTTCTTGTATACACTTTTCTCTCCAGTAATAAACAGTTACCTTTCATTTATACTTTCTTGATAAACTGTGTTTTAATTTTTAAAAATCATAAAAATGAGAGACCGTATGAAACTGCACCAGAGCATTAAAGTGATGAGGTAGATGGGTTGACCTTTCAGGGCTCTCTCATTTCTTAAAATGTTCTGGGTCAAAATGTTGGACTCAGATTTTATTTTCTAAAGAATATACTACACTCACATATTAGCAATAATTTCTCAAAAACTGTTGGTTTAAATTGCCCTGTTCCTATATTTCAAGTTTTAACTGTGTGTGTGTGTATGTATTTTTTATTTTTAATTGTTTAGAAAGGAAGCATGGTAGAGTGAATATATAACGTAAAGAATCTTCTCGGTACAGTTACTCCCAACTTACTCTAGTTTGACAGCCCAAGTGTTTGGCAATTTTCATAAAGTAGGGCAAATTGATACTTCCACTTTTAAGTTGTATTCAAGGAGTAAATATTTATTAAGCACCTTTTTTGCAAGTCTATCAAATGCTATTCTGTATCAGACTATTTCAGAGTTTTCCTTAGCCCAATCAAGAAAATACTTGTAGGGGATTCTCATATTTTTGTTTTAGGACTTAATGTAAGCAGAAAAAGAATTATACAAATATTTGACAGATATAAAGAAAAATAATTCAATTTTAAGCGACAAGAAAAATTTTAATTGTGTCTAGCTAGAAACACAAGCATATATTGCACGTAACTTTTATTACACAGATATCATTAGTACATGGAACTACATCAAACCAGTTAATTACACTGTTGTAAATGTTTCTGAACAAACTAAAATTACCTAATGACTTCATGGTGAATAACAATACTATCCTTAATGTAGAAAGAGGACACAATTCACAACCCTTCCCCCCCCTTTGGCACCTCATCAATTCACAAGACAAGACTGTCAAGTTCACATCAGATGTTCTCCTTGTTCTTCAATTGACATCGACTGCATACACTTATTTAGTAAATCTTCTTCCTTTTTTTCTTCATTCATGTATGATTCAGAATCATTTGTAGAAACTGAAAGAAAAATAAAGAGTTTATAATGTCTGTTTTGGAAACAAAGGTGTATTTCGTCCTGAGTATTGAGATTTGTATTTAAGAACAACCTTCAAAATGACTACCTTAGTAATAAGCCTTTCACAAAAACAAATGGCCTGCAATTATCAAAACTTAACCACTTCCCGCTTCCTCCAAATCTCTTACTTTTTAAAATAAGATACCCAGTAAGTATTCAAGCCATGTTATTGTATAGCAAATTTTCTGTTACTAAGTCCTATTTTGTCTTCACTTGTCAAAATCTTTTGGTTATAGCTTCAGCTTTCTCCTCTCATAGTTTCAGCATTGTCCTCTCCTTAAGCATTAAGTTCCGACTCCACTCTTCTCTCAGGGACCACAGGGACTTCCCCCCTACCTGGGGTTCCTCCAACTATTATCTTTGAACCCAGACTTACTTTTTCCCCTGCTGTTTCCCTCATTTCTTGAACTGTCACCCAGCAATGGGATAGGAGTTCAGAAGGCCTAACTTCCCTACTTCCTGTTTACTTCCCTACTCATTATAGGAACAACTATGAAATTGTTTAACTTCCACTTAATCCTCTCCACTTTATCAATTCTGAGGCATACTTCTGAGCATTCTGTCTTCCCCTTTTGCCCTTTTCATTTTGTAGTATTCTGCACTTGTAGGATCCTTTATACTGATAACTTACCAACTCTGGATTTATCTGAGTTGCTCCGCAAAATTTTGATACAACTTGGTTGGCTTGCTTCCACTGGTTTGTTGAATATTAAAATTATATAGGTGATACAGCCCTTCATAAACTATGATGCCATACAAAATATGTTGTTCATCCAAAAATGGCACTATCTCATAAAAGTGCTATGGCTTGAAAAAGTCACGTTTGTGGTTCTGGGTTCTAACAAATTCATTCTGTTAAAGTCTCTGACCTTGATATTATACCTTTGCTTAGAACGACCTTGAATTTTACTCCCCTGAGCAGTATGTTCTCTTAAATGAAAGCAGAAACTATATTTCATACTCATTTGGAGAATTAAAGGCAAATTACATTCTAAATTTTTAATATCTTCTGTGATAGAAATGAAATTATTGGGTTTAATATTTTTTAAGCATAAGATCTTACAAAAATGCGTATTTTTAAAATTCCACATTTACCTGATTGCATGAACAGTTTGCTTGGTTTTCTAAAAATCTTCAGTGACTTACATCTTGTTTTAGATGCATATCCAGTTTTTAAACTGTAAGAAAGAGAAGCATCTTCTCAACAGCTGTCTAATGCATGTGGAGGACCATACGAATTCTTTTTATTAAGCTGCCAGCATCACCAAAAAGACTCTCAGTCTCCTATGACTTAATAACCCTGAAATGCAAAGCTAAATATTGTAGTGCAGGTTGAATAATCAGGCCTCTTATTCTTTTCCTTAATTCCTTTTTTTGTTTATAGTAATCTCCTGTGCAGAAGCAACCATATGCTCCTTTTGGAAGTGTTTGTGTTATTTCGAATTTGAGTGGTAATTACTGAAAAGGGCAGTCTTGCAGATCTCTAGCTGTTCAAGAAATTTTTACAATTCCACAAGATGTGTTCTAAAACGAGTGGCATATCCCAGTCAGATCAGTAAAGAGACCATAAGATAAGATCCTTTAGTGCTTTTTGTCTAACAAATTCTGAATTTAGCCCAATGAACATATCAGGAAACAAGCTTTAATCTCATTTAGCTACCCTTCAAATAAAATTGGGGTATATTTTCCTCCTTTTAAACAATAAGAAACAGACCCTTCTTTGTTTCTCACTGGTCGCCAAAGGGAATGCTGTAGGATCATTTCAGGTGCGGGTGCAGCTGCCATGTTAGGAGGCCCTGAGTCCACTCTCTCCAGTTGGTGTCGCCATGTGGTGCAGGGGTAATGCTGCTTCTGTGAGTAACGAGAACTGAGGCGGCTCCTGTGATGAGTGAGGATACCTGTCATACAGATCACCTCAGTTAGAAAACCCTCTGCTTTCTTGTGAGAACTAGTGAGAAACTAACGAGGTGCACCTGCCTGGCTTTTGCGTGTGCTGGATCACGTGCATGTACTGCCTCTTCATTAGCGTCCGCAGGTAGTTGGCATTGTAGATCTTAGCAATGCCGCACAGATAACGCTTCTGGCCTGTGGTGAGGTCCGGATGCTAAAAGACAAACAAGATTTATAGGCACTGTAGAACAAGAGGTTGGCAGTATTCCTTATCTGAAAAGATGAATGTTCAGGAGAGCTGTACCATCTTACATTTTGCTTATTCAAATTCAGTTATGCTAATAGGGCCACGAAGAGAAAGAAATGGCCATTTAAACAGCACAAGTGACTCCGCCTGCTGTTTCCACTCAAGTGATTCAGATGCGTCTGCGGTGTGAGAACCACTGCCCTAGAAGAATAAGGAGAGTAGGGATATGCTGTTCTGTCAGTGAGTCTTAGTTCCTGGGTGCCTCTCAGTGAGCGTAGGCATCTTGCCTTCTAAATACAATTTTTGAGGTATCCTGTGGTATCTAAAAGCAACTCAACCACTCTACTTAGTCTTAACTAAAGAAACAGTCTTTTCTAGCACCAGAAGAATAACTGTGTTGTACAGACTAAGGGATAGTCTATTGGTCTTTGGTAAAGTAATTTTAACTAAGATTTTTACTTGCTGATTTTAGAAGGTAACACTCATTTGAAATGCAAGACTCCACTGTACATGTATGTGGGTATACACACACAGGATTTACTGTGACATCCAGAGAAAACTCAAACATTTTGGTCAAAAAATTGACCAATTTACACAGATCTGTTATAACCTTCATTTGCATTGCTCTCACAAGGATACTTCTGGCAGTTATGACCCTTAATGGGTAATAGAGGTTCAAGAGTTGTAAAATGCTTACTGCCATTTTCTTTACTTTCTTGCTTCTAATTTTGCAGACCTTCAGTGGAATCTATGAGTTTGAGTTTCTGTCTCTAGAATGTAACTTTCCTTAGGGGTGTTGAGCTTCCGGAGTAAAGGTACATTAGATCTCAAGTATCATAAAGCCCTGAAAGGGCTTGTCTTCTGAAGTGCCTTACCCTCTAAGTAGCTTATCTTCAATAAAAAGTTCATCTCTGAATACAAAGAATTTGGTACTTACACAAAGTATTGGTATTTAGTTAGCATACCTTTAGAAAGGACGCATCTGTCATTGATTTAGGGATGTGAATTGCTTGAATTTGAGGAGTTTTCCACAACTCTTGCAGCTTGGCTATGTGTGTGTTCACTTTGTGTCCATCTTTGATTCTGTCTGTAGGCAAGGACATTATTTGAATTTCATGAGCAAACATCAGCTCAACAAATTGAGTATTAATATCTATATATTTATTGTGTCTAATTATCCTGGAGTAGTAGTATGAGTCATTCTGTTAAATTTGAAGAGACTGATATGGCCATTTGGTTTTAGAGCATAAAAAACTCTAAGTTATTTATAAATATTTACTATATATATATATCATTATATATATAGACTACATTATTTGGAACTCAGCTGAGATGCAAACTGTTGATGGTAGTTTATTTTTGTTAGCTAATTGTATGTCAGACCACATTAAACAGGAATATACAGTATTACAAGATTTACAACAATATTTTATCATTCATTTGCCTTTAGCATATAGTATTAAACAAGATAGAATAACACAAATTTTATATCTTTAATGAGGCAGTGTTAAAAGGAAGGGCTTTACAGAATTTTACTAAAACTTATTTTTACACAATTTCAGTTATTTTAATGTTTTTAATATTGATGTGGGTAGATTAAAAGAACAGTCATTTAATAAAGATAAAAGTTGACATATATCTAGAAGAATGAAATTGGTTTTCAGTTTCAGACATTATTGAAATCAGTAACTTAATTTAGGGTATAAACTTCAGTAGCAGTTTGGGGAAAAACATCTGGGAAAATTTAACCAGTATATAACTCTTTGTAACACTACCCTTCTTCCCACACACTCCCTCCCTCCAGACAACTTTCCATCACTACCGTTAGTATCACTGTAGATCAGTTTGCATTTTCTTGAGTCTGATATAAATGGAAACATACATATATTCTGTTTGTGTCTGGCTTCTTTCACTCAACATAATTATACTGAAATCCATCAGTGTGTGATGTGTAACAATAGTTCATTCCTTTTTATTGTTGGGTTACATTCCAGTATATGTATATACACACACACACATACACACACACACACATATACATATATGTGATATATATAGATATATATCACAATTTGATTATCCATCCACCTGTTGATGGACATCTGGGTTGTTTCCAGTTTTAGGCTAGCACAAATAAAGCTGGAAGAACAGATTTTTAAGTTAAAAGTTTATATATTTAGTAAGTTGAATTAAATAAGCACAATTTTGTTTCAGTATTGACAACAAAGGCCACTAAGATTTTACATATTAAACTTTAGTTATTTATTTCTTCAAGATTTTGACAAATTGGAGAGTTAATTCAGATAAGTAAGTGTTATATTTGCCTTGCTGAAAGACTAACTGGTTTGCCAACAAATGGAAAATCATCTGGAAATTATGTTATTACGACCCTTAAAATATAATCTGGAATCTGTAATAATAAAAGTTTATTTTTTAAAAAATCCTTCAAGTCATAAATGTGGGCTAATTATGTAAGAATATATTTTTTGTGTCCCTGCTAATCAGTATTTCTGAAATGCGTATTATAGCCTGGACTAAAATTTAACTTCTCAAAACTTGATAGTATTTCTTTACAGAAAATGAAACATTTAGGGGCGCCTGGGTGGCACAGCGGTTGAGCGTCTGCCTTCGGCTCAGGGCGTGATCCTGGGGTTCTGGGATCGAGCCCCACATCAGGCTCTTCCGCTAGGAGCCTGCTTCTTCCTCTCCCACTCCCCCTGCTTGTGTTCCCTCTCTCACTGGCTGTCTCTATCTCTGTCGAATAAATAAATAAAATCTTTAAAAAAAAAGAAAATGAAACATTTAAAAATAATAGTTAGGGGTTCCTGGGTGGCTCAGTCAGTTAAGCAGCTGACTCTGGCTCCATGCTCAGTGGGGAGCCTGCTTGAGATTTCTCTCCCTCTGCCCCACCCCCGCTCAAATAAATAAATCTTTTTTAAAAATAATAGTTCAACTCAAAAAGAAACACCCAACTGAAAAATGGGCAAAGGACTTGACTAAACTTTGGATGGCTCCAAGGAAGATATATAAATGGCCAATAAACACATGAAAAGATGCTCACTATCACTACTCATTAGGGAAATAGAAATAAAAATAACAATGAAGTACCATTCCATACTCCTAAGGATAACTATCATTTAAAAAAATGAAAACAGGGGCGCCTGGGTGGCACAGCGGTTAAGCGTCTGCCTTCGGCTCAGGGCGTGATCCCGGCGTTATGGGATCGAGCCCCACATCAGGCTCCTCTGCTGTGAGCCTGCTTCTTCCTCTCCCACTCCCCCTGCTTGTGTTCCCTCTCTCGCTGGCTGTCTCTATCCTGTCGAATAAATAAATAAAATCTTTAAAAAAAAAATGAAAACAAGTGTTAGCTAGCATGTGGAGAAACTCGGACTGTGTCCGTTGCTGGTGAGAATGTAAAATGGTGCAGCTGCTGGGGAAACAGTGTGGTGGTTCCTCAAAATATTAAACAGAATAATCACCATATGATCCAGCAATTCCATTTAAAAACAACCACATTATTTATATGTATATATGCATTTTTATGCATGTATATACAAATAGGTATGTGTCTTTGTATTTTTCTCAAGTAACTGTAAGGACTATACATTTTCCAAGGAAAAGTAAAGTGAATCCAGGTTTATGTATCATTGAATTGAAATTGCTCCCCCCCCCACAAAAAAAATTTAGTGAGATGCCTTTGGGGGTTTGTCTTACTCTCTCAATTCCAGCAGCTTTATCCTTTATTTCAAGTGAGAGGAAAAATAGCAGCATTGAGAAATATTTTATGTTCTTTAAAGTTGTTCAAGTTAGAATTTTTCCCTTCAATTTATGTATAAACCCAAGGCCATACTCTGTGCTTTTCAAACATCAGTTATAAACACAGTTCTTTTCAGACTTGTTGCTATTTTGAAGTACTCTTTTTAAAATGCTTGATGTGAAGTATCTTAATAAGAGAAAAAGAACCTGCTGGATTGTTCTTTGAAAATCTTAAAGACTAAGTTCACCAGGATGCTAATAATGTCTATTTTAAAAACTCCATTATATTTGTAGTTATAGCAATATTAGCATCTCTGAACCATGTTATTTATAGGTTATTTATAACCATGTAGTTATAGCAATATTAGCATCTCTGAACCATGTTATATTTATATTTATAAAACTCCATTATATTTGTAGTTATAGCAATATTAGCATCTCTGAACCATGTTATTTATAGGTGTTATCTACTTTATATGCTCTACTTACCAATACCTTTGGAATTCTGATAATAAGAATGTCCAGCTGATCTGTTGGGGGAAAAAAAGGATTTAAATAATATGCAATAATTGAGAGTTTTATAAGCATTAAAGAAAGTATTTTAAATGAAAAAAGGACAGTACTGCATATGCTTCTTACTTTTCATGTTTCCATCAGATGGAATATTCTGCAATTTTTCTACTGTAATCCTGGTTATATCCTAATGGCTCCAGGCTTTTTCAAAGTGAGTTATCTGAGGTTTTTACCATACTAGAAAGGATTTACCTTAAGCCAGATTTGGTCTTACTTTTAAGGCCTCTTAATCTAATTCCTACATTGAGCTCAATAAAGTAGTTTGCGCTTCTGTGTTATCTGTGGTATTTCTTTGCTCTCTTTATTTTTAATAAAGTAACTTTGATATGGAAAAGACTATCTTGTTCTTTACTGTATGTAATTAAAGTATACTGGAACTGATAAACTGGTCTGGAATGTTTCTTTTTTCTTTTTTTTAAGATTTTATTTATTTACTTGTCAGAGAGAGAGAGAGAGAGAGCACACAAGCAGGGGTAATGGCCGGCAGAAGCAGGCTCCCTCCAGAAGAAGCCCCATATGGGACTCGATCCCAGGACCCTGCAGATGCTTAACCAGCTGAGCCACCCAGACATCCCAGGTCCAGAATGTTTCTATTTTTGTGCAAGTTCTTTTTTCTTTTTCAAATTAAGACAAAACACCCTTCCTTCCTGCTTCCTTCAATTTATTCAATGACCAAGTGTTCATCGATCTCCTGATATATTAGGATCCAGCACTTAGTCAAGCACTATAATGAACAGAAAAGAAAGACAAGACTCCATCTTTAACAGTCTTCCAGGGGCGCCTGGGTGCCTCAGTTGGTTAAGCAGCTCACTCTTGATTTGGGATGATCTTGGGCGTCCTCACTCCGTGGAAAGTCGGCTTGAGGATTTGCTCTCTCCCTCCGACCCTCCCCGTCCCGCGCGCGTCCGCTCTCTCTCAAATAAATAAATCTTTTTAAGAAAGTCTTCGATCCACTATATATATATATACGTATATATATACGTATATATATAGTCATGGGTGCAGCAGGAGCCATGACTGTGTGCTTTTGGAGAGGAACACCCTTGCAGCTCTCACTTTTAGGGAACAAACTGATGGAAGGGATGAGAAGGTACTAAATACTAATTGTCTTCAGCATCCAGGGCATAATAGTAAAAAACCTGCTCAAAATAAAATGGATTTATGAAGAAAAATTTCAGTAGGAAGAAAATGTCAAGATCAAGGTGCCTCTAATATTCATAATTATCTGTCTCATTGGCATTTATGAATCCCCTGGACATAAAGGTGGCTAATGTCGCACATACGGAATGATTTATTGACTTGGAAACCCTCCTTTGAGCCTCTGTTTCTGCTGGGCCCTCAACCCCCTCTTTTTGCAGAGATCCTGAGGGGGAGACGGCGTATTTTCCAGCAGGTTTCGCAGCGCCCCCTCGGGGCAGAAAAATGCACCCAGGCAATTGTCGCAGTCACCGCGTTTAGTCACTGCACCAACACTCAACCTTACCTCACAAGCCCTTCCCCTAAACAGTGAGTCGGCTTCCATCTGTCCCACCCCAATCACAACAAAGGTTCTCCCCTCCTCCCACTTCAGTCCACCCCAGACCAGTCCATTGGAGCAGCCAGCTCCCACCCCCTCCTCCACAGGGGATCACGACCCGGAGCCGGTCGTCGTCCTCCCTAACCCCTCAGGGCCCCTCAGCCTCACCCGCCGCCGCCACCCTCGGTCCTGGCCACTGCGGGAGGCTCTGCGGAAGAGCTGCATTCTGTCCAGTCGGACACCGGACCCTGGCCGGGCATCTCCTCCCCGGTGCCCGGACCTCGAGCGGTGTGCGGAAGCGGCTTTGCCCTCTCCCCTCCCCCGTCAGCACGCGTGCGTCAGGCCGGACGATATTGGGGGTGAAGAGGCGGACGCCGTATTCTAGCCCCCTCCGATGCGCTCCGGACACTGCCCGAATAGCTTCGGGAGAGCGGGGAGGGCAGATGCACGACACTGGAATTAAATTGGGGGAGGGGCAGGAGTTCTTTAGCTGATTGAGCGTTTGCACGGTTTGTGGAAGGGATTAGTCACGGGAAGGAAATATACATGCCCTCTAAAACAGGAGATGCCTTCCCCCTTAGTATTCCAGACCCTTTACAAATTTGCAAATCTTGAGTGTCACCATATAGGTCAAACATCAGGACGCAAACCAAGGACCAAAGTCCCCGGCGCAGGGATGCAGGGTTAGCCGTTATCCGTTATCACCAAGGCAACCAGGCGTCTCTACTATCCCAACCGCCAATTTCCGCCAACTACTTCTGCGCACACGCAAACCGCCCTCCCTCCCCACTCTGCTCCACGCCCCGCCTCTCTCCCGTCCTCCCACCTCCGTCGAAGTTTCCTGAGAACGCGTTTCACACGAAATTTGACCTGCGGGACGCTCCGTAGTCTGGGATGTACTAGAACAGAAGGCACAAAAGGATTTTGGATTGCGATTGGTTCGCACGTGGTGTTCCCGGAACTCAGTGAGCGCCGCGCGAAGGCTGAAGGGAGCGGGGCGGTCGGATTCCGCCGTGCCGCGGGCAGCACCCGCTACCGGGAGCGCCGACATGCCTCGGTATGCGCAGCTGGTCATGGGCCCGGCAGGCAGCGGGAAGGTGAGGATTTGGCGGGAGAAGAGGAGAAAAGTCGGAGCTCGTGGGAGGCAGAGACGTGCTGGTCTTGATGGGGGGACCGGCGGGTGCGTGCACTGGGGACCCTTGGGCAGCTCGCTTCTGCAGTCTGGGCTTCAGTGCTCTTTGTTGGGGTTTTGAAAGTGGAGTAACTAACGATGGTGCTAACGTTTATATTATACTTATGCTCCAGATATTGCGTTTGAACTCCTAATTTATTTCCAGAACAACGCTGTGAGATAAGTCCTGTTTTTCTCATTTTTGCAGATGGGAATTTTACAGAAAATGAGACACAGAAAGGTTAAGTTCTTTGCCCAGGATCCCACAGCTGCTAAGTGAAGGCTGGAATTTGAATCCACTTTTGTGTAATTCCAGAATCCGGCCCTGTCTCGCTCGTAGAAAGTTCAAATGAGGTCTCATTAAATCACTGTTTCTTAGACCTTGAAACGTGGACTTCTGGTACATAGAGGCGATTTTAGGAGGTACATTAGGAGGGCCTAACCTTAATGAACATTGAATCATATATTGAGAAAGTTACTCCCTTTTCAATCCTCTTTCGGTTTGCATTGAAGTGAAATTGTCAGTTTGATGCTTGTATATCTTTAATACTTTTTTAATCCCCAGATCTCTTCAGAGATCAGATCTTAGAGCTTTTGACAGACATTTATCTTTCGCTGGAACAAAAAGAGCTTTAAGGGTATTTAATTTTATAATTACCTTCACGTTATGATAAATATAACTGGTTTTCTATTTACAATAGAGGTATAATTTTTTTCTTGTAAATAAGTATGCGCGGAATAATAGGAGAGGCATTCAAATACAGAAATGGGTGAAGGTATTAGTCAAATAACAGGAGCGTGAGAAGCACTGGAGTCTGTGGAGGTGTTGTCTGGCTTCAGTCTTGAGCACATTGTTCTAAAGCTTGACCTATTCTGGGTGTAGGAGATCAGCATGTGACTGTAATCCAGCCCTTGCCTACCCAGAGTCTATAGTCTATTTGGGAAGACTGATAGATGCCTTGCCAATTAAAATACAGTGTGATGCACGGAGAGGGCCTCCTCTTTGGCAGAGATAATAGTATGTGAAAAGTCACTGAGCATGATAGAAGTTATTTTCTATATTCCAGATGAATTTTCAGACTGATTGTGTTAGACAAGTACCTTCCTACAGATTTTTGATGCCTACTGTTTGAAGTACTCACTGAGTGTGTTCTCTGTGCTAGGCACTGTTCTGGGCCCTGGAGATTGTGTAATGAACAAAACACATACACACATGCACACAAATCTCTGCTCTTGTAGAGTTTATATCAAACATATTAAGTGAATTAGAAATAATTATCAAGCATTTATTATGTACTAGGTACTGTGCTAGTCCCTAGGCTTATAAAACTGAGTAAAAGGCATCCCTGCCTTTAAATAGAAAGTGGAAAAGACAGACAAGTAGCCTAGAGACTTTAACATAGTATGTTAAGGACTACATGGGGGATAAGGAATTCTCTAAACTAAAGTGCAAACTGATAGCCCATCTCTAGACTATTTATTGACCTTTGTGTGCTCTCATTTTGAAATTCTCTCCCTGGCTCAGCAAGCACATTCATATTCCTTGGCTCAAACATACCTCCACCCCACCCGAAACATCCATGACTACCCTACTTAAAGCTTTGTTTGGACTGTAATCATCTTGGTGGAGACATAGGGTGTTAGGTGCCGCATGGTATGATCAGAAGTCTTCCCTTTAAATTCCGCTTGCCGCATGTTAGAGCAGCAAGGAGCCTTAGTGATCGTGGAGGCCATCCCAATTAGAGACAAGAAAACTTGGTGGGGTGCCTGGCTGGTTCATTTGGTGGCACATGCAACTCTTGATCTTGGGGTTAAGCTTGAGACCCACATTGGGTGTAGAGATTACTTAAAAATAAAATCTTTAAACAAAAAAAAGAAAGAAAGAGGAAACTGAGGGGCAAAGTAGAGAAGCACTTTCGCTAAAGTTACCCACGAATCCCAGCCAGGTCTAGACCTGCATGCAGCCCAGTCAGATGTCCTGACTCCCAGTCCGGTAACTTTCCTGTTTTCATTCAGCTTCTTGGTCAGTGAAGGCATGGTTTTGGCCTTAGTGGATACTGACCAAGTGATATAGGGTGTCCTTCTGGGGGTGCAGGGGGTAGCACTACACTGCCTGTTGCTTTGACCCCCTTGTGCCTTGTGACATTACAGAGCACCTACTGTGCCACCATGGTCCAGCACTGTGAAGCCCTCAATCGGTCTGTCCAAGTTGTGAACCTGGATCCTGCAGCAGAACACTTCAACTACTCCGTGATGGCTGGTGAGTCCTGAGCAGAGCTTTCCCTCTCCTTCAGGAAAAATAAGGGGGTGGAGAGGCCATGAGTGCTGGCTGCTTGGCACAGAAGCTGAAAACTCAATTATTACAGTCTGCGCCCCTATTTCATGGTGAACAACATGAGGCTGAATGTCATTTGGTGACATCCACTCATAGTGACATGTATCTTTCTTGGTCTTTAGTTTAGGTATTAAGTGAGTAGTCTCCTCCATCACACTTCCCTTCTGTCCCCTTCATGCTTAGTTCTGCTGTGGTGAATCGGGTTTACTGCAGATCATGGTATAAGTGAGCAGTGTAACTGTTTTGTTTTTTAAAATTCTTTTAGGGGCTCCTCCTGCTCTCTCTCTCTAAAAAAATATATTTATTTATTTATTTATTTATTTATTTATTTATAATTTTTTTAGAGGGGGAGAGAGGCAGGGGAGGGGCTGAGGGAGAGGGAGAGAAAAAATCTTAAGCAGACTCCCACACCCAGTGTGGAGCCCAGGCCGTTCTTGGTCTCACAGTCATGTCCTGAGCCAAATTCAAGAGTTAGATGCTTAACCAACTGAGCACCCCGGTGCCCCCAAATAAAATTCATTTAATTTATTCATTCAGATGTCTTTTGAACACCCACTTTATGCCATACACCAGGGTTCTAGCAGAGAACAAGGCTGACGTCCTTGCCTTCATGAACCTTTTAGCAGGGAGATGAGCAAAATGATAAACATTGCAGATTGTGATAAGAACTTTGCAAATAGGCTGATGAGAAGGAATAACTTGCTTTAGGAAGGGTGGTTCGGAAGAAGTCTCAGGAGGGGAGATTTGGGCCCAGACCCAAAGATAATTCTGTTCTCACCAAGCTGGGGAGAGGCCTTCCAAGATGAGGGAACATCAGGTCAATAAATAGCCTAGAGATAGGAAGGGGTTTGGTATATTTCAGAAAAAACAAAGATGTCGATGAGCTGGAGCATAAGGAGTGAAGGAAAGAAGTTGTAGGTGCTAGTAGGACATGAGAAGTTGGGTTCTATCCTGTTTTCTTGGTCCATTTGAGCTTCCTTAACAAAATACCACAGACAGGGCAGCTTATAAACAGAAATGTATTTTTCATGGTTCTGGGGGTTGGAAGCCCAAGATCGGGGTGCCAGCATCGTCGGGTTCTGGTGAAGGTCCTCTTCTAGGTGGCAGACTGCCAACTCCCCACTGTGTCCACACATGAGGGGAGGGGCAGGGGATATCTCTGGGGCCTCTTTTGTTAAAGCACTAATCCCATTCATGAGGTACCACTCTCATGATCTCATTGCCTCCCAAAGGCCCCACCTCCTAATATTATCACCTTGGGCATTAGGTTTTCAACATAGGAATTTTGAGGAGACACATTCAATCTGCAGCATCTGTCAGCAGTGGAATGCCATTGGAAGGTTTAAAGCAGGGGAGAGGATTGATATCTGATATACATTTTTAAAGATAACTGGCTCTCAGATGAAAAATGGACTCAAGGGGGTCAAGAGTAGAAGCAGGGACGAGTAGGATGGCTATTACAGATGTCTAAGCGGCTTGGACTAGGTGGTCATGGTGGAGATATAAAGAAGCAGATGGATTCAGTATCTACTTTGCAAGTAGAATTAGCAGCACTTTGTGGGAGAGTGAACCAGAAGGGTATACGAAAGGGAGGACTCATCAAGGGTGACTCTTAGATATCTGACTTGAACTGCTTGAATTGCTGAAGAGAGCATGTGATACCATTTATTGGGAAGGAAGGCAAATCCGTTTAGGTTTGGGGCAGTTCTCTTTGCACTTAACCAAGCTTGAAATACCTGATAGATATCTAAGAAGTGATATCAAGGAACCAACTGGATACAATAGTCTGGGACTCAGGGACAAGGTCTGGTTTGGAGGTATAAATTTGCGAGTCAGCGTATAGACCATAAAGTTCCAGGACTGGATGAGATCATTGGGGTGGGGGGGGGGGGAAGTGTGGTGAGAGAAGAGAACCCAAGACCAAGCCTTGAAGTTGTCTAATCTTCAGAGGCCTAGAGGTGGCGTCAGTAAGATCGGAGGAAAGCCAGGAAAATGTACCATCACAGAAGCCAGGAGAGACTGTTTGAAGAATACGCTTGTGTGCATGGTGTGTCAGGTACGGCTGTGAAGTTGTATGAGGACGGAGAAGTGGCTGTGAGATGGGGGGACGTGGAGATGGAGGTGACTGTGCCCAGCAGTTTCAGTGGAGTGATTGGAAGAGTGGCCTGAAGGTGATGCAGTGTCAGCAGAGGAGACGAGGAAGTTTCACTATGAAAGGAGCAGAAAAGTGGAGTGAGAACTGGAGAGGGTAGGAGGGCCAAGGGAGGTTGTGTTTTAACATTGGAGATGCTAACCGGAATGGACTTGATTGCTGAACAGAAAGATCCGGTAGACTGCGGCGCCTGGGTGGCGCAGTCGTTAAGCGTCTGCCTTCGGCTCAGGGCGTGATCCTGGTGCTCTGGGATCGAGCCCCACATCAGGCTCCTCCGCTAGGAGCCTGCTTCTTCCTCTCCCACTCCCCCTGCTTGTGTTCCCTCTCTCGCTGGCTGTCTCTATCTCTGTCGAATAAATAAATAAAATCTTTAAAAAAAAAAAAAAAAAAGAAAGAAAGATCCGGTAGACAAAGAGAAACTGAAAATGCCAGACAATGGGAATAACTTCAAGAGCAAGAAGGGGGAGGGGGATCCCAAACACGTGGGGAGTTTTGCCTTCACTAGGAGCGGGGTGCTTTTTTCTTTTTGCTTTAAGATTTTATTTTTAAGTAATCTCTATACCCAGCATGGGGCTTGAACTCACAACCTGAAGATCAAGAGTCACATGCTCCACCATCTGAGCCGCCAGGTGCCCCAGGAGTGGGATGCTTCTTCTGTTGTAACCAAAGGGAAGGCAGGGTGGAAGACACCATGCAATACTGGTAGTGGGAATATGGGAAATTCTCTTTTGTTGGCTTCTGATTTCTGTTAATGACACGTGTGCCGTCAGATACTACACTTGATCTTAGCCAAAAGCCCGAGAAGCGATGACATGTGTGCCATCAGGACATGAGAGTGGCTGGAAGTGGGTAAAAATGGGGTTGGGAGGCAGGGGTTGAATGAAGAGGCGGAGGTATGAAATAGTCATCCTCCATAGGAAAAGGGATTGCAGGAGCGCCTGGGTGGCTCAGTCAGTTAATCATCCAACTGGATTTTGGGTCAGGTCATGATCTTAGGGCTGTGAGATCGAGCCTCGTGCTGGGCTCCGCACCAGGTGTAGAGCCTGCTTAAGATTTCTCTCTCTTCCTTTTCCTCTGCCCCTCAAGAAACAAAACAAAACAAAATAAAAAGGCTTTGCATATCTTTGGGATCATTTGGTTGCACCCAGCAGAAATCACTGAAGCCATCTTATGTAAAAGGAGGATTTGTTTTTTAGAAGGAATCAGGGGATCTCTCACAAAACCCAAGAGCAAGGCTTAATGAGAGACTAGAACCCAAAACAAAAACTAACAGACCGAAGCTGGCTTTCTTTCTGTCTCTGCCTTTTTCCCCCTCTTACAGACCAGCTTTCTCAGCTTCAGGGGGCCCAGCAACGTGCCACCAACTTCAGCTTCTCATCACTTTCTGGTCCAGATGTCTTAATGACTGACTTGTGTCCTTGAGTCATCCTTTTAGAAGACCCAGTTTCATTGACCCAACTTAGTCAGGTGTTTACCCCTTGGATAGAGAGAGGAAGTGCATAGGAAGGTATTATCCACATAAACGTGGCTATGAGTGAGTCAGTGCTCTGTGGACAGATTGTAGGTTTGTGCACAAACATAAAAAAACCTATGGGAGAAGGTTATAAATACATACAGATTTCCAAAATTGGTAGTAGAGGAGAACTATGAATATGCTAGAATTTTTAAGCCCCTGCTGTAGGTGATTTAGCTACATTACCTCATAGAATCTTCATCCTTGTACCCCAGGAATATGATTTGTCCCCCATTTTATAAATAAGGTGTGGAGAGATTAAGTAGCTTCCCCAAGGTCATGTTATGAAACACCAGGGGACGCCTGGGTGGCTCAGTCGGTTAAGCGTCTGCCTTCAGCTCAGGTCATGATCCCGGGGTCCTGAGATCGAGCCCAGGACCTGGCACAGGCTCCCTGCTCAGTGGGAAGTCTGCTACTCCCTCTGCCTCTTCCACTCTCCCTGCTTGTGCACGCGTGTGTTCTGCCTCTCTGACAAATAAATAAAATCTTTAAAAAAAAACAAAAAACAGCAATTGGTTTTTTTGGTTTGATTTTGTTTTAATCATTTTAGAATAGGTAGTATATATTGACTTCGGTTTAAAATGCAAAAGGTACAGAAGAGTAAGTATACAGTAAAATGTCTCCCTCCCAGGTCTGTGTCCCAGTAATTGGTTCCCCTCCCTGGAGGCAGGCAGTGTTGCCAGTTTCTAGGGTGTCTTTCCATAGAGAGGCTATGGATATAAAATCAGATATATGTATTATTATATATGTGTAGTGCATTTTTGTCTTGTTGTTGTTGTTGTTAACACAATGATGGCATTTTTACACAGAGTTTTGCACCTCGCATTTTTCACTTAAAAGTGTACCTGGGATGGGGTACCTGGGTGGCTCAGTCAGTTAAGCATCTGACTCTTGGCTTTAGCTCAGGTCATGATCTCAGGGTCGTGAGCTCGAATCCTGGGTCGGGCTCCATGCTCAGTGCGGAGTCTGCTTTAGATTCGCTGCCTCTCCTGCTGCCCTTCCCGCATGTGTGTGCACGCACACGCTCTTTCTCAGTTAATTAATTAATTTTAAAAAGTATACTTGGCGGATTATATCACATCCATATTTAAAGAACTTCTCCTTTTAATGGCTATGTAGGATTCTGTTGTCTGGCTGTACGGTAATTTAACTGGTTCCCACGAACACTGCTATAGTGAATAATCATGTACAGAAATAGCTTTACGCATGTGAGTTTTTATATAACTGTTAACTGTTGCTAACAAGGATTACAATTTTTGAATGGACATTCTTATATTCTGAGCCCTATCTTTGCAGACATCCGGGAACTGATTGAGGTGGATGATGTCATGGAGGATGACTCTCTGCGGTTTGGTCCCAATGGAGGATTGGTGTTTTGCATGGAGTACTTCGCCAATAATTTTGACTGGCTAGAGAACTGTCTTGGCCACGTGGAGGACGACTATATCCTTTTTGACTGTCCAGGTAAGTCAACAATTTGAATGTGACATTTTCCTGGAAATTGTGCTAATTCTGTCCCCAGTGAGAGAAAGTGGACTGAGCCTTCCTGGCTTTTAGCTATAGTGCAGTGAGGCACAAAGCTCTTGTTTATTGGCTCTAACTCGTTCATTGAATTTACTGAGTGCTTAGTTTGTATGGTGGGAATACCATAGAGACCCCGGCAGCCATAGTCTTTGCCCTCATGGAGCTCACAGTCAAGTGGGAGTGCTAGACAGAATGAACAGAGTCACCTGGATTATCATTTAACATTAATTTGTGACAGGTGCTCCGCAGGAGTCGCACAGACCATCGCATAGCAATAAGATTGGGAGGCTTCTGATCAAGTGGTCCGTAAGCTGGGCTGGGGGGTGAAGGTGAGGGAGGCTATGGTCCAGGCAGAGGCACAGCATTCCAGAAACCTTGAGGCAGGAAGGAGTGAGGTGGATTTGGGGTACCAAGAAGGGTAGGGGGGCTGGAGTACTGAAAACCCAGGGAAATGTCATAAGGTGAGGCTGGCGGGGAATAGATAGCACAACTTCTTAAGCCAGATCATGGGTTTTGGACTTGAGGCTAACCTAGCTCTGATCATTTGTGGCTCTCACTTTATTTTCCCTTGCTTTTATTTTATTTTATTTTATTTTATTTTATTTTATTTTATTTTACTTTATTTTTTTAAAGATTTTATTTATTTGACAGAGAGAGAGACAGTCAGCAAGAGAGAGAACACAAGCAGGGGGAGTGAGAGAGGAAGAAGCAGGCTCCCAGCAGAGGAGCCTGATGTGGGGCTCGATCCCAGGACCCTGGGATCACGCCCTGAGCCAAAGGCAGACGCTTAACGACTGAGCCACCCAGGCGCCCCTTTACTTTATTTTTTATTTTTGTATTTTTAGGGAGAGAGCATGTGTGCACAAGGATTGGGGGGGGGAGAGAGAGAATCTTCAGCAGGCTCCATTCCTAGTGTGGAGCCCAACGTGGGGCTCGATCTCACAACCCTGAGATCAAGACCTGAGCCAAAATCAAGAGTTGAACACTTAACCGACTTAACCACCCAGGCGCCCCCTGCCCTTTTTTTAGAAAGAGAGAGGGTATTTCCCCTTGTTTTTAATTGAACCCACAGAAAAGCACGTACATCCGAACCATGCAGCTTGATGAGTATTCCCAAAAACACACACCGTTGTGGCACTTGCTTTTCACTCCCTTTTTAACCATCTTATGGGAAATTTTTTTTTCCGTGTAGTTTGATGACTACATATTTCCTGTTTGTATTAGTCTTGTCATGTTCTTCGTGTAGGTCAGATTGAGTTGTATACGCACCTGCCCGTGATGAAACAGCTGGTCCAACAGCTGGAACAGTGGGAGTTCCGAGTCTGTGGAGTTTTTCTCGTTGATTCCCAGTTCATGGTGGAGTCGTTCAAGGTTTGAAGATCAGTCTTTCGATTTTTTTAGTTGGGGGTACAAGCAGATGACAGTCTCCTTTAAGGAATCTGTGATTTCAGCACTCTGGATATTTCAGAAACTATATTCCAGAATAATTTAGTATCCTTTCTTACTCATTTATTGTAATGACATATTTTTAACTCAAAAATGATGTTATGATATCATATAGATTTGGGGAAACTACTTACCAAGAAAAATGAGGCAGATGCATATTTTATAAGTATTTTTAATTCTCTGAGAGCCTTTTGTCTAGTTTATGAACTATATTTCCCATTAATCGCCCTTAAGGAATATTCAGTGGGAAAAGATACCATCTAAATTGAGATTTGTGATCACTAATTTTTTTTTTTTTCGAGTGAGGGGAGAGGCAGAGGGAAGGGGAGAGAGAGAATCTTAAGCCCAGCGTGGAGCCCAATGTGGGGCTCCATCCCACAACTCTGAGATCATGACCTGAGCTGAAATCAAGAGTTGGACACTTAACCAACTGAACCAGCCAGGCGCTTCTCCCACCCCCCATTAAAAGATTTTATTTTTAGTAATTTCTACACCCAGCATGGGGCTCAAACTTACAACCCAGAGATCAAGAGTCACATGCTCTGCCAACTGAGCCAGTCCGGTGCCCCATGATCACTGCAAATTAAATCTACCTCTTCCCTCCTTATTCTCACCTTTGGAAGCCAAGGGTCAACTGTCTGATTAGTGGACTGTCTTTTCGTTAGGAACATTTCTTTTACTTGGGCCAGTTTTGTTCCTGTAAGGAGCAAAAGCTTCTCTTTTCTGTGGAGACAGCGATTTTTGTTGGCAACAGTTCCATCTTCTCTTTTCTGTTCCCTCCTTCAGTTTATTTCTGGCATCTTGGCAGCTCTGAGTGCTATGATCTCTCTAGAAATTCCACAAGTTAACATCATGACAAAAATGGATCTGCTGAGCAAGAAAGCTAAAAAGGAAATTGAAAAGTGAGTTCACTTCTTCCATTATCATCAGATCTTAATTGCAGAGATGTGAGGTTTTATTAGTCTACAAGTCTGGTTTCCTGATTTATTCTTCCTTTCATTCATCAGTCTTCTTTTTCACTTTCGAAGGTTTCTAGACCCAGACATGTATTCTTTATTAGATGATTCTGCAAGTGACTTAAGAAGCAAAAAATTCAAAAAATTGACTAAAGCTATATGTGGACTGGTAAGTTTTTCATGTTTTTTAAATGACCTGGTCATCTGTTTACCTGTAGCCAGGCAGTGGCCACCGTTACGGAAAGCACACTCCAATCCTATTACCTTGGAAAGGGGAGGCGGGTGGGGCAGGCTGTGGGCTGGCCAGTCAGTAGTTTAATTTAGAAGTAGTTATTGGTGGTAGCTGATAAGGTAACTGACTTGTCTATTATTCCAAACCATTTGGGGAGTTCAGAACTGTACCCTTCTGAAATTTCTGATGGTTGTTGAATTCAGATAAATATCTATGAAACAGTAAGTGTCTAGTTAAGTAATAAGTTAATGAGTGTTCTGGGAGGTCAGAGGTCAGAAAAATCGATGATTTGCTTTTGTTCAGGCTCCCTCCTCCCCGCTCCTTCCACACATCGAATGTTTTTAATCAGAAGTATAACTGGTTATAAACTTAAAATGTAAATTGAAAATTAAGTATTTTGTACAGCTTCAGAATGACCCTTTATGAAATTCTCAACTTGTAGATTGATGACTACAGCATGGTTCGATTTTTGCCTTACGATCAGTCAGATGAAGAAAGCATGAACATTGTGTTACAGCATATTGATTTTGCCATTCAGTATGGAGAAGACTTAGAATTCAAAGAACCAAAGGTAATTTTTGATCACTGGCTTTTGGTAACCATGTTTGCCAGCACTCACTGGCCCTTCCATAAGCCCAGCAACTCCTCAGATTGTCTTAGCAGCAGCAGTAAACTGGGCTTGTCAAGGGGACATCTGAAATTGACATCTGTGCTCAACAAGGTGTATCAGTTTTACTCTCCCTGTTATTGAGGCACTGTTACCAGGTTTCTTTGTCCTCAGGGCTTGGGGGGGTGTGCAAAGAGGAGATAAAATTCAGTTGAACTTGGGCCGCCCTCACATTTGTCAGTAGGAAGCCTGATGGTAGTTGTCGTAGGCCACTATCTCAGCAAATGAGCCGAGAGTCAGCAACCGTAAACTCAAGTAAAAAATGCTTCCAGTGAGATATAAGTACTTTAATTTAGCTGGAAAAATCCTATCAGTCATGCCTTTTGCTGCTATAAAAGACACCTAAAATGCAGCTGGGCATCATCTCCTGGTAGAGCATGGCCTGAAAAATAGGTAAGCACATACTAGGTCTCACTTGGGGGAAATGAATATTTTCTGTTTTGTGTTTCCTTTGTGTCAGGAACATGAAGATGAATCTTCTTCTATGTTTGATGAATATTTTCAAGGACACCAGAGTGAGTGAAGAATTTATCAGAGTAACTATATATGCCAAAGCAGCAAGACATTCTTCTCTTCAAAGGATGCAACAATACTAGAAGGCTACTTATTTTAATGAAAAATGCAATACTTGGCTCTTTATCAGCAGCATGCCTGAATCAAGTTCTAGTTATTCTGAAATGGCTGGCATTTCAAGTGGAATCTTTTAGTATTATTTTAACAGCATCAATTTAAGATTTTAAATGTTGAAATTGACATCAGTGCACAGACTTGTATATAGTATAAATGAGCATCTGTGGTACAGTTAGGACCCAGTCTACCTTTATTTTTACTATTTGATTTTTATTATTTAAGAAGGTTTTTTGAAGAGGCAGGAATTATTGTAACAAAACATACACATCTGTGTCCAAAGGAAAAAAATCTGGAAGGATATAGTTAAGACTATTGCTTATCTGTATGTCTGAGTTTTCTTAACACTGAAAATGTATCATCTGTGTAATTAAAAAATGAAAAGTGTTTTAAAAAATATATATATGTATGTATATAAATAAAAGAAATAGAAAGTGCTAACCTTTCATTACTCTCCTGTTTTCCAGTCAGAATTTGAAATATTCAGCCAGGGCAAATTTTTGAATGAATAAATTTGCCCAACTGTCAAAATATAGTCCATGATTTCTTAAAAAATGCAGTTTGTAGTCGCTGAGCATTTAAAAATTTATACTTTCCTGGAATAATAACAGATGCACACAAAAATGCAAAAGACATGATTTTTTCCTTTTTAATGTACACATTGAATTATTTTCAGTGTTTTTAAGTTCAGTAGCGTTGGGTGTAAAAGCTTACAAAGTGGCTAGTCAGTCAACAGATATTTCTCTAGCATCTACCATGGGCCAGGCCCTGCTAAAGCAAAACAGAATCAAACTTAATGAGTTCTGCCAGACCTTATGCTAAGAAACATTTTATGTAATCTCTTTCATTTAGTCCTCATAACGGACCAAGCTTCATTGGCCATTTGGCCCTGGATCATCCAGCTGATACAAATTAAGCACTTACAGAAACCACAGTTCAGGTTGAATTTTTAATCATTCTTGGGCTAGATAGCAGGAGTACACCTGCAGTGTCACGTTTGATCCATTTTAACTAAAGACGTGCCAAGTGTGAGGAACCATAGCTATCTATGATTAGCTATCAGTGGTAACTTGTGTCTGGGGGCCTAGGCTAGGGGCAAAAGTCAGGTATTTGCATCATGGTCCATTGGTGTGAGCTATTGGGGGGGGGGGCAATCAGGAGAGAACGTGAATGGGCATCATGGGAATGTGCTGTCCCACTTGGGTCTCTCCCTATGGCCCTGAGTATGAGCGGGTAAAAACACCCTGATCTCCCAGTGTTGCTAATTCTTAAAAATTTTATTGTTATGGAAGAAAGGAGAGGCAATTTCATTTGCCCTCTTTGCTCCTTGAGCATTTCTTCCCTGGTTCAGCTTCTGGAGAGTCCAGTATGTGCCTTGGAGCAAGAAGTGAAGGGCCAGATTGAATTTCCTTCCCCTCTGGACACAGGTTTCAAAGATGAGTATGTCCATTCCAGTCCTCAAGGATTTCATTATCTTGGTAGAGAGCCTGACATGATTCTTTGGAAAAATTTACTGGTGGGTGCCAGGCACTGAGGATAAAATGGGAGCACTCAGAGCAGACAAGGCCTTACTCTCATGGAGCCGACATGCAGGGCCCTTGAGACCATAAACAAGAAAGACTTGATAAGGAATAGGAAGAAACGAAAACAGTAACGAAACGGAGAGTGACTAACGGACTCCTTTGGGCTCATAAGGCTCCTGAATGGTACTATTTGGCCAGAAACCTGAATGAGAAATCATTTGTGGGAACATGGAGCAGAGTATTCCAGTCTGAGGGACGGACGGGAGAAATAGTCTGAGGCAGCAATGAACTTAGCACTGAAGGAAGGTGATGTTGGAGAAGATAATCAAGAGGATGTGACCACTGGTTGACCCTTGAACTGGGCCCAGGCAATGGGAGGTTCTTCACCCCTCTCACCCTTCACTGTGGGAGATGTTCCAAGGACACAGTCTGGAGAGAATAAGGTGTTGAGACCATTGGATGTGACTGAACCCAGTTAAGGCCTCCATATAAACTTAGAAGATTCTGTCAGGTAGGTGGGTGCCTCGCCAGAGATAATGTTAGGAGTTAGTTGGACAGTTAGGTAGTCAGGGCCAGGGTCCCCAACAAGAAAATATCAGGTCAGGACAACTAAAATAAAACAAGACTGGCATCCTCTTTGCAGCTTAGACGGGACTGCACCAACATTCTGCTTTGCAGCCTTTGCAGAAATGACTTCTGCAAAACGTCCTAAAATAAGACAATCACAAAGCATTTGTCAATATCACAGGCAAGAGGCAAGTAAGACATAAGCCCCAGATGTCAGCAAAAAAAAAAAAAAAAAAAAGACCTGTCAGCACGTGGACACTAACCTAATAGGTGGATAGACACAAAAGAGCTCATAAAATCCCCTAAACTTAGAAACTCTGAGGGCAACCCACTCGCGTCCCCCTCCCTCTCCAGGAGCTTTGTACTCCTGCTCAAGAAACTTTGCTTTGCTGCCCACCACTCTTCGTCTGGTCTACCTCTTCATTCTTCAAAGTAGCATGACCAAGAACTGCAGGCACTAAGGGGACACAAAAGCCTTTAACGATAAGCCTCACAAGTAAGTTCCCTCGCTTATTAAAACCATCACCTGTATACATCCGGATTTGTCTGCCTCTTCAGTCTGTCCTTACACTGTGTACAAGGGCCAGTTTACAAACTAACACATGAAGTGCTTTCCAGTAATAGGTACAAAAACTGCACTTTCAGGATGTTCCAGGCATGTGAGTTTTAAGCATTTTACATGTAATTCATTTCACCCTCAGGAAACAATGAGGTAAGTACTATTATCTCCATTTTCAGGAAACAGAGGCATAGAGAGGTTAATTAACTTGCTCAGAATTACACTGCTAGTAAATATCGGAGCTGGGATTCAAATCCAGAGTCCACTTTCTCAATTTTTACACACAAAAATTGAACTACAGTGTAATACATAAAGCCCTTTGCAGAGCACTCCCCTTTACCCATTGTTAAATCCAGAACGAACCAGTTGGGTTCATTCATTCACTCATCAGATCTTTATTGATGCTTACTACGTACATCACCATTACAGGCGCTGGGGATGCAGTAGTGTCCCAAACGGACAAAATGCCAGCCTTTTTGACGTTCACATAGATAAAGAAACAAATACCAAAAGCTAAATAATAAGAGTCCTAACTAAGGAAAAAAGAGGGAAAAAAGGATGACGCAGGGGAGTGGAGTGGGGTTGAATTTAAAATAGTGTGATCCAGGGAATGCTTCACTGAAAAGATGAACTCTGAGGAAAAACCAATGATTCTGTAACCCAAGATGTAGCCCCAGTTCGCGCACACTTTACGCATGCGCAGCACTCACAGCCCCTGCCTAGTGCTCGGGCGCCCTCTGGTGTCCCTTCGACCGTGCGCAGCCGCAGCAGCCTGCGGCGGGACAGCAAGACCGGAAGTGCCGCGTCTTCCCCTCACCCTCCCCTTCCGTCTAACTTCCGCCTACCCCGCCCGGGCCGCCGGACCGGAAGCGCCGCGCTCGAGCCCCAACCTCCTCGTCTAGCTTGAAACCCGGGGCCCGCCAGGATGCCGGTAGGGGGGCCAATTCGCGGTGTGGGGGGATGACGAGAGCTAGAGGGGTAGCGGCGAGAAATCGTGCGTGAACTGAGAGAAGCGGGCCGAGGAGGGCAGAGAAGAAGCGGAGCCTGAGAAGGCGAGAAGCGAGGAAAGGGGGCCGGTAGCTGTAGGATTGGGTCGGCCCGGGGGTGTCGGCCAGGAGGGGACGGGGCCGCGGCAGAGTGGGCCAGAGACCCTGAGCGTGCAGAGGAGGCTGCCGGCCCCTCTCGCCCCCTTAGCTCCAGTGCCGACCCCATCTCTCGCTCTTTCTGTACTCCTCGACTCCGTCAGGATCCCCAAAGATTCACTAGAGCCGAGAAGCCAAGGGCTGTGCTTTTTATTTTTCATTTCTCAAGTCTAGGGTCCGGCTTCTCCCCCCCCCCCCCCCCCGCCCGCAGGCCCACTTCCTCCTCAGCCCCAGGGCCCTCCCGCTGCTTGTCACTGTCAGACTCCACTTCCCGGACTCCTCCTCTGTCGCCCGGGCACTGGTGGCCACCCTTATGTGCTGGGCGTAGGGCCGCCAGAGCAGACGCAAATGTCTGTTTCTGTTTTCATATGCATCAGAGTAGGAGTAAAATTGATTGTAGTCTGGTTGTCCTTTATTTCTGACAGCCAGTCTGGTGGGGTGAATTTATCGCCATCATGGTCTCCATTTTGCAGATGAGCAAAAGGAGGTTCAATAATGCTATTACTCACACAAAAAACATTACCGAGCACCTGCTGCATGCCAAGAACTGTTACAGCAGCGAATAAGGCTAACAAATCCCTACACTCAAGGAGTTTACCTTCTAAAGGGGAGAGAGACAAACATGTAAATGTAAATAAAGAAAAAAAAAGATAGTTTTAAAGATTTTTTTTGAGAGAGAGAAAGTGCGAGCAGGCTGGGGGGGGGGAGCAGAGGGAGAGGGACAAGCAGACTCTGACGCTGAGTGCAGAGCCTGGAGCCCCCTGAGGGGCTCTATCCCGCCACCCTGAGATCGTGACCTGAGCCTAAATCAAGAGTCTGTGGCTTAACCGACTGAGCCACCCGGGCACCCCTAAGATAGTTTTAGGTAGTGACAAATGCCATGAAGTTTTGTGACAAAAAGGAGCAAGCCATAGTTAGAAATACTTAATGCATCCCGTTGGTACCATTCCACTCCTGACGTGTGCCAGACAGGCCCTGAGCTACACACTGTGTGTATATTATCCCATTTAATCCTCACAGTGACCCTGGAAAGTAGATACTTACTGTTCCCATTTTGCAGAGGAGGAAATTGAGGCTCAGAATAGTATAGTAACTTACCCAAGGTTGAAGTACTAGAGGTAAAGCCAGATTTTAAGCTAGGACTTTAAAGTCCTGTGCTCATTCCTGGACTTCCCTATGATTACTTATTTAATATCTGCCTCTTCCATTAAGCTTGAAGTTTCTTCAAGGGCAGAGAGCGTGCTGGCCTTGCATACCATTTTATCACCATGTCTTGCACAGAGAAAGTGCTTGATAATCATTTGGTGGGTGAATGAATATGTGAATATATGCGTACGAATATATGAATGAAACACAGGTATGCTTCTTGTGTTACTAAAAGCCAAACATCTTGTAAAAAGCAGAACTAGGAATCAGCATACAAATTGCTCTCATAATAAGTGTGATTTCCTCTGCTCCTTTAACTCACACCTACCCACTGAGGACAGTAGATAACTCTTCATTTTATAAATTTGGAAACAGGCTAAGAGAAGAAAAGTGATGTCTTGGTCAAACACACCAGGAAGTGGCAGAACTGAAAAGCCAGTGCTTGGGTTCTGGTTTAATTATAGCTGGGGGGGGGGGGGGTCCACCCCTGATTTGTATAATGTCTGCCTATTTTTATAGCATAAATACTCCCACCGGTTACCAATGTGATGTCGTTGAACATGGAATTGGAAGATGTGCAGTAGCACACACATTACATAGTATTTCTGCCACAAAGATACAAAAGCTATAAATAACCTTAAGATCATAGGCAATAGTAAAATAATTTTTTAAAATAAGAGTAATGAATTTTGAGTATTTATTACCTTTGTTTTTTATATAATTTTTTTAGTTGCAAATTTATGTAATTTAATTTTTAGTAATGGCTGTGTTTAACAACAGCTTGCCTCAAAATTTGTAAAAATTCCTCAAAATTCAGGCGTGCCTGGCTGGCTCAGTCAGAAAAGCATGCAACTCTTGATCTCAGGGTTGTGAGTTCAAGCCCCACGTGGGGTGTAGAGATTACTTAAATAAATAAAAATTTTTAAAATTGCTCAAGGGGTGCCTGGGTGGCTCAGTCGATTAGGTGTCTGCCTTCAGCTCCAGTCATGATTTCGGGGTCCTGGGATCGAGCCCCACATTGGGCTCCCTGTTTGGTGAAGATCCTGCTTCACAGTCTCCCTCTGCTGCTCCCCCACCTGCTTGTGCTCTCTCACTCTCACTCTCTCTCAAATAAATAAAGTCTTAAAAAAAATTAAAATAAAATACATAAAAATTCAAAAATTGCTCAAAATTTAACATTCAATTTTCATGAGCAGGTAAGAGCGAGCTTCAGCATATCGCTGCTACCATCCCTTTTCCTCCTCTCCTAGTTAGTCTTGGGTGGGTTCCTCTTTTATCCTCTGGAGAAATGTTACTTGTCTTCCCTGCTGACATTTGCTCTCTTTATCTCCATATTCGTACCTGGCTTGCCACTACAGGCTTACCACTCTTCTCTCATGGACCCTGACACCAAACTCATTGGAAACATGGCACTGTTGCCCATCAGAAGTCAGTTCAAAGGACCTGCCCCTAGAGAGAGTAAGTTGAAACTTCTTTCCATTATTTTCAGATTTTAGTAGGAAACATCTAGCAACTCTCTGACATTATCAAATCAGCAAATTCTTAGCTCAGTCCTTTGTCTCAGACTGCTCTTGTATTTTCTGTTTGCTTGGTAGATAGCATTCTAGACCTTTCAAGATCATGAGCATATGTTATATCTAGTAAGAAAGTGTATTATTGCTGCTGAGTTATGGATATTTTGTTGAGAGGGAAGAGGAAATATGCTTAATTCTTGACACTGTTCTGTCGTCACTCTCAGATCTTACAAAGGGATCTAATGCTGTTACTTCTATAGAATACCGTGTCCCCATCCTTTTTCTGTCGTAAGACTGGTGGAAAAAAACAAAACATTTTGACCCCTTCCCTCATCTGTATCTACTTCCTTTATTCATTCTTCAAGATCTTCATTTTCAGCAGTACCCCTATCTTAAATCTTAAGTGTCCTATATAACATTATACATTCTTTCTCTTGCTTTTCTTTTCCTTTTTTTTTTTTAAGATTTTATTTTATTTATTTGACAGAGATAGAGACAGGCAGCGAGAGAGGGAACATAAGCAGGGGGAGTGGGAGAGGAAGAAGCAGGCTCACAGCAGAGGAGCCTGATGTGGGGCTCGATCCCAGAACACCGGGATCACGCCCTGAGCCGAAGGCAGACGCTTAACGACTGCGCCACCCAGGCGCCCCTCTCTTGCTTAATTTTGTATCTTTGCTTTCTTTTTTGATACTCACTTTCTCTTTTTTCGAACCATTTCTTACTGTTTAGAAAGCCCCATTCTTTTTAGTCTCTTCTGACACATTCTGAGATGTTCTGCCAGCAGTATAATTTGTATTAAATTAGACATCATTTCCCTGCACCCAGAAAGCATTTGCACTGAGTTCCATTCAAGGTTTTTAAGACTGTGGTTTTTATTGCCAATTTTGTACTGACCCCATCTTCATTCCTTTACCAGACTATTTGACGTGACCTCTTTTTAATTTTGTTTTTAACATCAGTTGAAAGCTCAGTAAATTAAATAAATTTGGTGAGTCACCACAGTTTTTGCTTGATTCCAAGATGAAGGAAAAGGAACAGATGGGGACCAAAAAAAAAAAAAAGACCAAAGAAGAAAAATAATCTAAAAGAATTACAGTGCAAAAAAATAAAAAATCAATGTTGGCCCAGATTTTTTGAGAAGAACCTTTCTCAGATCTTTACAGAATACCATGTAGCATATCGGAAGATACAGTTGACCAAGGATGGAGTCTATCTAATTACCACCTTTGCAACAATTCATGGGCCCTTGAGGGAGAACAGGACCCTAAGAAACCAGATCTTCATGGTTTCTGTAGACAGGGAATGACCTGTTACTCTTTCCCAGGGAACAGGATTAGAACTAAACTGGAATCATAAAGGAGTACAAGCCTATGCTGTGAGCTAAATAACTGTTAGCATTAATCAAATTCATTTATTTACATTCACAGACACCTTTTTAACACCTTTATGTGCCAAACACCCTTCTAGGTTCCAAAGATTATAGCCTACCCCTCACCCCGACAATGTTACATTTAGAAGAACTAGCTGGGTTTGTAGACATTGAATCCTCTGAGGACACTTCCTTTCTGCAGATAAGAAAATTGCAAGAACAGGAGTCTAGAGTTAGAATTCTGTTGAAATTCTTTAGCAGGGGAACAAGCAGGGTTAAAGACAGCTGAATCACAGAGTACTAAACCTCCAGGATTACTTTGCATTTCTGCTGTGTGAGAGGAATAGCAGTCATGGACAAGAAATATAAATAACTCGGGGGAGGGGGGGGGGACTGTCTCTGCGTTGCTGCAACCGCCTGCCGGATATCAAGACCCTGGGATTTTGACCTTTTTAAAATAAGAAAAGGGAAACAAAAAACTCCCGAAGAAATTGTATAATAAGATCTGTCTTTGTCACAGCAGTATTTCTGGCTTTTCTCAGTCTCTAGCCACCTAGAACAGCTTGTACCAAGTATATTTTAAGTCACAGTTTTCATAAAAAGAGACGTATGTGTGAACCCAGTGTGTTCCTAAATGACAATTGAGATCTTTTCCCCCGAAATTGCAGTATGGTAATTCATATAAAATTACATTGAATACTTTTTATTTTTAAACAGCATTTTATCAAAGTTAGTCTGTCTCAGTCTATTTTTATAAATGTGTTGAGAGATGTCTGAAATGATGTTCACCAAATGTTAATAGTAGTTATTTTTAGGTAGTGAGATTTAAGGTGAGAATAAAATATTTTTCTGTACTGATTAATTTGTTTCTAATGAGTATATTTTTTTATAAAAACAATATAGCTATCAGACTAAACCATGTGCTTATTTTTCTAGAAATTGTTTCTAAAGACCTTACGTTTCAGTGGCCTCATTTTATTTTACTCAACTCCAAGACTTTTGACCATGGAACTGGCGTTTTTTCTCTATAGCTTCGTTAAATATTATTTTTACATTTAGCTAATGTTCTCTGCCTTTCCCCCCTTGTGTCCTGTTTAGCAAAAGATACAGATATTGTGGATGAAGCCATCTATTACTTCAAGGCCAATGTCTTCTTCAAAAACTATGAAATTAAGGTAAAGTATAGAGCTTTTAATATTTAATTTAGTTTTCTGATGGGGATAATAATCTACCTGGCGATCAGGGTTGTTCTGAGAAGTAAATAAAATTGAATGAGTTTGTATAACCTTAAAAACTCAGAATAGGGCTTAATATTAGATGCTGTATCAATATTAGTTTCTTACTTTTCCTCCAAAGTCTGTACCAGAGGTCAGCAAACTATAGCCTGAGGGCCAAATCTGGCCCACTGCCTCTTTTTCTAAATAAAGTTTTATTGGAACACAGCCACATTCATTTTTTAATATATTCTCTATAGCTGCTTTCATGCCACAGCAGCTGGGTTGAACAGTTGTGACAAAGACTATTTGGCCCACAAAACCTAAAATATTTAATGTTTGGTCTTTTATAGAGGAAGTTTGCCAACCCATGATCTAGACATTTTTTATTCATTCAACATTAATAAAGCACCTACTATGCACCAGTCCAAAACCAAAAATTCTACATTGTAGCTGTGTTATTTTTATATACTTTTGTGTCCTGGACCTGAGATGGAGAAATAAAGTTCAGTGATCCTGACCCTTCCCTCAACTACCCTTTTTTCTTTTCTGCTCTTAGTTCTTGTGAGGAATGAGGTCAAAAGGAAGTTTAGAAAGTGTGTGGCAGAAAAGGAGAGGGGAAGTGGAAAAAAGAACTTTTCTGAGTTCTTCCTATGAGCAAGGTACAAGAATGTCAACAACTTTTCTTGATAATATTCTAGAATATGGAACTTCATCCTCTCCTTGCCAAACTTTGACCTTGTGGAGTCAAACAGGGTGTGAAATTTTTGTTTGCAGGCTCTTGGTCTACAAGTTGTAGTCTAAACATCCTATGATATTCACAGTGTTTTTTGTATTTAATGCTTGGTCTAAGTGTGATGTTTGTAGTAGGTGTAAATAAATATAATTCTGCCACATTTCGTTCTCTTCTGAATGTCATATGCTCTTAAAAATAGGGGCAGGTGTAGTTTGTTTGTTTTTTTAACTGTAAATCTGTGTAAAATCTGACCTGAAGTACATGCCACTTCTGCTCAACATCCAGTCTTCACATTTTCCTTTTGGTTAGATCAAGAGGTGGGCTCTTAGAGCTCTTCAAGAACAAGACACACGTGAAATAGTTGTTTCCTGCTTTAGAGTCGGGAATGCTTTTGTTCTCGGCAGAGATCCTGAAGTGAAAGGGTTTTAACAGTTAGCCGGCCATATGGTGCACCTCAGGTTCTCCGGGCGGCTCTGTTGAACTCTCCTTCCTACACGGAGAGGGGGGCTGTTGGCACAGCTCCCTGGGACCCAGAGGCAGGGTAGCCGAGGTGAACAGGAGCAGCCCCACAGCTCAGGATGGCAGGAGGTGGCTCCCTCCCCCAGAGCGGACAGAAGTTGGCTGGGGAGGACTGCATGTGGTGAGTGGGAACTGTTGATGCTGTAGGAACTATGCCTGAGCAGTTTTCAGGTGATACTCAAGAGACAAAGCTTGAATTCATTTATTGCATGTGATAGTTATGTTTTGATCAGGACTGTTTTTAACTTCTGTTCCTCCCTCCCTGACCCCCCCACCCCACGCCCCTGCAGAATGAAGCTGATAGAACCTTGATATATATAACTCTCTACATTTCTGAGTGTCTAAAGAAACTCCAGAAGGTAATTAAACTGGGATGATTGTCTCTCAGAAAAACACAGTACTAATACATGTTCACTCTCCTAGCTGTTTGGACTCGTTGAGACTTTAAGGACAAGTAGACAATACTTCCTCCCACTTAGAGCATGGACCTAAGAGAAAAATCTGAATGTGGATTCTAAACTTGTAGTTTAGTCGACTAATGAGAAGATATGGGGCTGGCGTTTTAAGGCTTTGCATGTATTTTCCCAAGACAGAAATCTTAACCCCAGGTTAAGAACCTCTGAGCCAAGGATATAACTCAAGGGTTCGTGAGCTTGAGTGGGAAAAGACTACGTCTCTCTTTTCACTACCTTGTAACTGAGATTTAGCATTTACTTTAGTTATTAATGTAGGCAACAACCCACAGTAGCATTAGCCATACCTGTGACTTTTTCTCCATTAGAAATCACAGCATTTTCCTTTTTTTTTTTTTTTAAGATTTTATTTATTCATTTGACAGAGAGAGAGAGAGAGAAAGAGTGGGAGCACAAGCAGGGGGAGTGGGAGAGGGAGAAGCAGCCTCGCTGCTTGCAGGGAACCCGATCTGCGGCTGGATCCCAGGACCCTGGGTCACGACCTAAGCCGAAGGCAGACGCTTAATTTACTGAGCTACCCAGGTTCCCCCACAGCATTTTCATATTACATTTAGAGTTGAAGATATTTGAAAATTTTATTTTCATGCCTTACTACTTCAAATTTTGGTTCTTAGGCCCATTGCCTGGATCTTGTCATTTTGTGCATTAATAAAGAAGCACATGTATGAGTGTGTCATAAATATGGCTTTTTAATATTGTAATTATTGTGTTTGATTATAATTGATTTCTTTTGTAATTTTGTGTATTTTATTGTATTCATTTAAAACATTATTCTGGGGATGCCTGGGTGGCTCAGTCAGTTAAGCATCTGCCTTCGGCTCAGATCATGATCCCAGCGTCCTGGGATCGAGCCCCACATCAGGCTCCTTGGCAGGGAGCCTGCTTCTCCCTCTGTCTGCCGCTCCCTCTGCTTACACTCGCTTACTCTCTCTGACAAATAAATGAATAAAATTTTTAAAATAAATAAATAAAACAAATAAATGAATAAAACATTATTCTGAGGCGTCCACAGCCTTCCCTGGATTGCAGAAGGGTACCCAAAAACATTAGTAATCCCAAGCATATCTACTTAGACTAAAAAAATTACAAATTGGATGTTGTTATCCTTTTCTCTGTAAAGTGCGTGTGTGTAATTTTTTTTTAGTGCAATTCCAAAAGCCAAGGCGAAAAAGAAATGTACACGCTGGGAATCACTAATTTTCCCATTCCTGGAGAGCCTGGTTTTCCACTTAATGCAATTTATGCCAAACCTGCAAACAAACAGGAAGATGGTAAGAACAGGGTTTCTACCTCCCTCTCTATGGCACAAGATTTCCTCCATTTGGCTTTTTACCCCCGTCCTTTCCTTGTCTTGATTGGTGTACAGGTTGAGAGTGGAATTATTAGCATGGATGTTATCTTACCAGTCACTCTCACAAAAGATTCTTGGCAACAAATATAACACATAGAGAATCTTTTGAACCAAAATAGTTATAAAACCATTGGGGCTGTCATTTCTGTTGCTTCCTCCTGTTTGAATGTGCAGAAGTGTATCACCCACATCATTGTACAGACCAGCGACCAGCACAGGAGGGAGGTGTTCTCAGGGTTCTTTTATTGTTCTGCCTGCTCCTTATTTTAGAGGTGATGAGGGCCTACTTACAGCAGCTGAGACAAGAGACTGGACTGAGACTTTGTGAGAAAGTTTTTGACCCTCAGAATGATAAACCTAGCAAGGTAAGATCCTCTTCTTTACCTATTTAGTTCATAAATAACCTTTTATCATGTAGCTACCATTAAACAAACTAAGGTTTTCTATGGCGAGAATACTTCCAGTTTCTGCATTGCAGTGTTGCTTAACTCCGAGTATGTGCCTAGTACACAGTAGGGATTCAGTGAGTCACGCTGCATAATGAATTGCAGGTAATAAACAGTTTTATTTGCATGCTCTTATGTTAGGGCATTGTAAACCCATAGGGGAGATTTTTTGTGTGAGATATCTTGACCGTATTACATTTTTTTTGGTCATAATTTTGACTGATGTGATAAAAACAAACAAACACCACTTTTTACATGTGTTTTCAAGAAGTTTATAACATAAGGGATGACAGGCCAAAATTAAATTTTGTTGTTATATAAATTCCTACCCTGACCTTACCTTGAACTTGCATTGTGATTTGACCACCACTGTTCATTCTGTTTTATCCCCTCTTGTTAGTGGTGGACTTGCTTTGTGAAGAGACAGTTCATGAACAAGAGTCTTTCAGGACCTGGACAGTGAAAGGAGCCTGGGCAGACACTTTCTAAGCTGTGGGCAGCATTTTACAGCAAGATGTACACAGTTCTTTGCCTTTATTTGATAAAGTTTTATACAGAAGAGAGAAGAGATCATGTCTTCACTTGAAGAGCTCTTTATCAAGAATTTGGGTGGGGGAGGGAAGAATGGGTTGTCAGAGGGTGATTTGAAATTTTCTGCAGTATTAAGCTGGTGCTTAATAAGAATAAGTAAGAATAAAGAAATTTCTAACATTCCATGTCAAAAAACTTTATTGCTTATCTTTGACATTCACTTAAAGTTTTTAGAGATAATATTCACCCTTTTAAAGTGTACAATACTGGGGTACCTGGGTGGCTCAGTCGGTCGAGCATCTGACTTTTTTTCTTTTTTCTTTTTTAAAGATTTTATTTATTTATTTGGCAGAGAGAGAGACAGCCAGCGAGAGTGGGAACACAAGCAGGGGGAGTGGGAGAGGAAGAAGCAGGCTCCCAGCAGAGCAAGGAGCCTGATGTGGGGCTCGACCCCAGGACCCTGGGATCACGCCCTGAGCTGAAGGCAGATGCTTAGCGACTGAGCCACCTAGGTGCCCTCTGACTCTTGATCTCAACTCAGGTCTTGATCTCAGGATCGTGAGTTCAAGCCCCTCATTGGGCTCCATGCTGGGTGTGGAGCCTACCTAAATAAATAAATAAAGAACAAAGTATACAATTCAGTGGCAATCACCACCCCATTCTTTTCCTCTCCCGACCACCCCCACCTCCATCAGCCCCAGCGACCTCTGATCTACTTTCTGTCTCTATGGATTTGCCTCTTGTGGACATTTCCCATAATGGGATCATATAACATGTGGCCTTTTGTGTCTGGTCTCTTTCACTTAGAATAATGTTTTCAAGGTTCATCCATGTTACTGACATTAATAGTTCTCCATTCCTTTCCTTTTTTCTTTTTCTTTATTGTGGTTAAAACATACATAACATTACCATTTTAACCATTTTTAAGTGTGTAGTTCGCTGGTATTAATTACATTCACAGTGCTGTGCAGCCATCAGCACTATGCATTTCCAAAACTTTCTCAGTACCCCAAACAGAAACTAACCATTCAACACTGGTGACTATAACCCCCAGCCCCTGGTAATCTCTACTTTCAATCTCTGAATTTGCCTATTATGACACCTCATATAAATGCAATCCAACATTTGTCCGTTCATATCTGGCTTCTTTTACTTAGCATAATGTCTTCAGGATTCATCCATGTTTCAGCCTGTACCAATACTTCATTCCTTTCTGTGGCTGAATAATATTCCATTGTATAACCAGTGTGTATATGTGTGTGTGTGTGCATATATATGTATCCCGTACATGTATATATCCCATTTTGTTTATCCATGCATCAGTTTATGGACATCTGGGTGGTTTCTACTTTTGGGCTGTTATGAACAATGTTGCCAGGGACATTGCTGTACAAATTTTTGTGTGTACATATGTGTTTCCATTTCTCTTGGTTCTGTACCTACCAGTGGAATCCCTGAATCATACCGTAACACTTAACTTTTTTCTTTCCCCAAAGATTTTATTTGTTTATTAGAGAGAAAGAGCACAGCAAGGGGAGGGGCAGAGGGAGAGGGAGAAGCGGACTCCTCACTGAGCAGGCAGCCCAATGAAGGGCTCCATCCCAGGAGACCTGAGGCGAAGGCAGATGCTTAACCGTCTGAGCCACCCAGGCGCCCCTGTGTTTAACTTTCTGAAGAACTGGCAAATTTTTCCCACAGTGGCTGCACCATCTTACATTTCTTCTTTTTTTTTTTTTTTTTAAAGATTTTATTTATTTGACAGAGACAGCCAGCGAGAGAGGGAACACAAGCAGGGGTAGTGGGAGAGGAAGAAGCAAGCTCCCAGCGGAGGAGCCCGATGTGGGGCTCGATCCCAGAACGCCGGGATCACGCCCTGAGCTGAAGGCAGACGCTTAACGACTGTGCCACCCAGGCGCCCCATTTTACATTTCTAACAGCAAGCAATACGGGTTCTAATTTCTCCATGTCCTCACCAACAGTTGTAACTTAGAGCTATCTGGGTGGGCACAAAGCAGTATCTCATTGTGGTTTTGATTTGTACTCCTCTAACTATGTTGAGTATCTTTTCATGTGGATATTGGCCATTTGTATATTTTCTTTGGGGAAATGTTTATTCAAATTATTTGACCTTTTTTTTACTTGAATTATTTATCTTTTGTTGAGTTGTGGGAGTTCTTTATATGTCTTCTGAATACTAGGCCCTTATCAGATACACGAATTGCAGAAATTTTCCCCCATTTATGTAAGGTTTTTTCACTTTCTTCTGTCCTTTAAAACACAGAGGTTTTTTGTTTGTTTTTAAAGATTTCATTTATTTATTTGAGAGAGAGAGCACAGGCGGAGAGGAGGGGCAGAGAGAGAAGGAAAAGGAGAACCAGACTCCACCATGAGCAGGGAACCTGAGGCGGGGCCTGATCCCAGGACGCCAAGATCATGATGGGAGCTGAAGGCAGATGCCCAACTGACTGAGCCACCCAGGTGCCCCAGCACAGAGGTTTTTAATTTTGGTGAATTATCATTTGTCTCCTTTTAATTTGGTCACTTGTGCTTTTGGTGTTATGTTTAAAAAACCATCGTGTGGGCATCTTGGGGCCCTGGGATCGAGCCCCACATCAGGCTCCCTGCTCAGGGGGAGACTGCTTCTCCCTCTCCCACTCCCCTTGCTTGTGTTCCCTCTCTTGCTATCAAATGAATAGATGAAATCTTTTTAAAAAATTAATTAAAAAAATAAAAAACCATCATGTATCCAAAGCATCAATTGACACCTAAGTATTTATTTCCTAAGTGTTTTATACTTTCACCTCTTACATTTGGGTTTTTTGATCCATTTTGAGTTACCTTTTATATATGATGTGAGGTAGAGGTCCAGCTTTATTCTTTTGGGCACAGCTATCCATTCTTTGCAGTACCATTTGTTGAAAAGACTATCCTTTCTCTTTTGAATTGAATCGGCTCCCTTGTCAAAATCCAGGTGACCATAAATGTGTGGGTTTCTTTCTGGACTCTATTGTCTGTCCTTATGTGACATTCACTTTTATATTTGGCCAGTTCTTAGCATTTAAGAGGTTTTCATTATTTGACTGACAGAGTAGCTATTATGTAAGTTGTTCCAAATACTTACGGGACCATGTTTCCTGGTATGTTAAGGTTATAAATTAGATAATTCAGAAAGTGCCTTGAGTCCTTTAGATACAAAGTTACTGCACTGTCATCTCTGTCAAACCTATATGTGTTTGGCTTTTATTTTAAGAGGCAGTTGTTTCTGTATCTACATTGGGATTATATTTGGCCCCAAGCACAATTTGCAGTGCGTTGGGGGTCTTGTTTTTCTTTTGTTTCTGGAAATAGTCCCTGAATGGGGCAGCCATTTAAAGATGTCATGGGAGGGGCGCCTGGGCGGCTCAGTCAGTTAAGCGTCTGCCTTTGGCTCAGGTCATGTTCCCAGGGTCCTGGTTTGAGCCCCATATGGGGCTCCCTGCTCAGTGGGAAGTCTGCTTCTCCCTCTCGCTCTGCCCTGCTCCTGCTCTCTCTTGCTGGCTCTCTCTCAAATAAATAAATAAAATCTTTAAAAAAATAAATAAAAACTTAAAAAAAAAATAAAGATGTCATTGGAGATCCAGGCTCCTCCAATTAATCTCCTTGCTCTACCTTCCTTAACATGCCGCATGTCGAGCGTCTCTGGATGCTCCGGCTCCTCTGGGCTCGGCAGGAGGACATGGGGAGAGTGCGAGGACTGAAGGGCACACCAGCTGAGTGCCACCTTAACCATCCTTCCCAGAAAACCTGTTCAGCAACTTGCACTGTGTCTCCTTTTCCTCTAGCTACAAAGGAGTCTGGAAAGAAGAAAATTTTAGCAGAGCGCATTGCTACCCTTATTATTTGTGTTGTGCTACTAAGGACAAAGGGAAGGTCATACAGAAGCAGAACTAAGTTTCAGATCGTATTAAAACTGGAGCTTGATGGTGTTACTTGATGTAGAATAGAGTTGACCCTAAACAACATGGGTTTGAACTCCTTGGGGCCACTTACATGCAGATTTTTTACAAGTACAATACGGTAAATGTTATTTTCTCTTCCTTGTGATTTTCTTTAAAACATTTTATTTTCTCTAGCTTACTTTATTACAAGAATATAGTATAAAAGACATACACAAAATACATCTTAATTGACTGTTTATGGTATCGGTAAGGTTTCCAGTCCACAGTAGGCTATGAGTAGTTCAGTTTTTCGGGAGTCAAAAGTTATACAGATTTTTGACTGGGGAGTAGGGGTCAGTGCCCCTAACCCCCATGTTGTTCAAGGGTCAACTGTATTTCCATTTTGGTTTTATGGCTTACTATATAATTGTAATGCATGAGTTAAATCTACTTGAACCATCTTGTTCACTGAAGAACTGAGTTACGGACTAAGTACCAATTTCACATACCCAGGACTATGGGTATGTAAAAACATACTCCACAGACGCATGAAAGCTCAGTCTTAAAGCCAAAAGAGTGTTTTTATTGCGTCGTGTTTTTGTTTTATAATTAAAATTGTTATCTAAAGTCAGATTCTAGGGGCACCTGCATGGCTCAGTGGTTAAGCATCTGCCTTCGGCTCAGGTCATGATTCCAAGGTCCTGGGATCAAGCCCCACATTGGGCTCCCCTGCTCAGCAGGGGAGTCTGCTTCTCCCTCTCCCTCTGTCCCTGCTCTTGTTCTCACTCTCTCGCTCACTCTCTCTCTCTCAAATAAATAAAATCTTAAATAAGATCAGATTCTGTGTGTTTGGGTTTAAACTTCTATTACAAACTCAGACACATGTCAGAAAGAAAAGAAAGAAAGCCACAGTGATTCATATCAAGATTATTCATATCAAGGTTTATTTATAACAGATGAGTTTTTGTTTGTTTGGGTTTTTTGGTTTTTTTGTTTTTTTATTGTGGAAGGCTTGTGATAGCAACTGCTCACTCTGATGCCTGTTCCATTAGTGTTGGCAGGGGAATTGCAGACAATAAGAGCTAAAACCTGGCTTCTAAAGCCTTTCCATTGGTGCTATATTGTAGTAGGAGTTGTTGTTGTTGTTGTTTTTTTTTAATGCACCTGAGAGAATAGTCTCCAAAGAATCCAGAATAAATTATACATGAAGTGTAGCATGGTGAGTTATAAAATACAGCTTTCATCAAAAGGCAAAGCCAGCATGAAAAGAAGTTTGTTACACAGTATGCATGGCTCTTTAGGGAAGGCAATTTTGTAATAATTATATTTTTTTGTTTCTTTTTAAAATTGTATCAGAGTTTTAGATTCTTTGTGATCCAGCAACTCAACTTCGAGCATTGTTGAATGCTGAAACACACACACACACACACACACACACACACCTGGAGTCATCTTTTCATAGAGAATTGGTTAAATTGTGGTACCTCCATAAAATGAAATATGCAGCCATTAAAAATAATAAAAGATTCTATCTATCCTGTCATGGGAAGATATCTTGGTATACTTCGTTGAGTCAAAAAAAAAAAAAGAGGAAAGTATTATAATGTGATTCCATCTTTATTGATTTAATTGTATGTACTCCAGGAAATGCTATGGGAAAACATACACCAAACCGTTAACAGTGATTATCTTGGGGCAGAAGCAAAATTACAAAGACCTGCCCCTTCCAAGTCATACATACTATAATTCAGTCACATATGTGTCACCTTAATAACCAGGGTGGGGACTACTTTTTAAAAAAAGATTGATAAAAAATGAAATATTAGAAAAAATTAACAGCCAAAAACAGGCTAAGGACAACAGTCACCTTGTCTTTTCTTAAGCATCCGGTTTACATTTATCATTTTAGTATGCTACTAATTACTATCATGAGTAGAAAGATTACATGAGAATACTTGAACAAGATTTATGAGAATTATTTTTTTTTTGCATTTTCCTTTTCTCCAAAATTATCAGTGCTGAAGACCTTAATGAGTTCAGGGCTATGTCCAGAAAGGGATGTGATACTATTACACCAAAAGCCATTTGGTTTGTTTCTCCCTTCACTTTGTTTATAGAAATTTGGAAGAGCATTCCATTAGCAGAGTATAATTTTAGGGCTACATCTGTTCTGTGTTGATTTTGAGGTAAATCATCAGTCATGATTTCCCTCTTTGCTTTTTACACTGCAGCTTCAATTTACAGGTAATCTGGCAGTGTGTTAAACACTTTACATTTTAAAATCCTGTTTAACCCTTGCAAGAACCGTTGTGGCAGATACAAGTACTCTCCCCTTTTCCAGGTGAAGAAGCTGAAGTGTACAGAAATTCAATTACTTGACCAAACTCACACACCTGAAAGTTGGCAATAATGGCCATTAAACCCAAGTCCTTTTGAACCCAGGGCTGTCCCTCTTGGCCATTATAAGGTGGTTACTATGCTACACTGCAACTTTTAGTAATGCATTCTGGCAACAAGATCGGGAGACTGCTGTATCCCTTCGGCTGTGCCCGCTACTGAAAGTATGTACAAGAAATGTAAATATGAACTCTCCTCTCCAAGACCTTAACCATCTGATGAGAAATGTGTATAACAAGATGGAACCAAGAAACACAGAGATTGGCAAGACTGCCTAGCCCTAGAGGCTCAGAGAAAGAACAGGCTGTTATTGCTAAGGTCAGTTGGAGAAGATTTCATGTAGACGCAAGCCTCCTGTGAAGGAAACCTTCGGGTGAAGAATATGGTAGGGAAGCAGCTGTCTCGCATTTTTGAGAGCCAGGGTCAAGCTTAGACCTTTAACCTTTATTCTATTAGCAAGACAACAGGACAGATTCTCCACACCAGGGCACCATTTTGCTTTTATCTACCACCATGAGAACCATTTGCCTGAGCAACCATCACTTTTCCTACTCTTGTTTCCTTTCCAAACCATTCCACGGTTTCTGCACTTGACTCTCAGGTGCTCTTATTTTTTTATTTTATTTTATTTTATTTATTTATTTATTTATTTATTTATTTATTTATTTATTTATTTTTGAGGGAGAATGTTGATCTATTTTTCAACTCTCAGCCCCTCTCAAGCGCTTTTTTAAAAAGATTGATTGATTTGACAGAGAGAGAGAGAGCGCGAGCTCGGGTGGGGGCAGGGGGGCAAAGGGAGAGGGAGAGAAGAGAGTCCCAAGCCTGGAACTCGACGCAGGGCTCGATCTCATGACCCTGAGATCATGATCAGAGTGGAAAACAAAAGACTTGGAGGCTTAACTGACTGTACTACCCAGGTGCCCCTCAAGTGCTTTTTCAAAAACAGTTTTATTGAAATATAATTTAAATTTCATATAATTCACCCACTTGAAATACACAATTCAATGGTTTTTACCATGTTACATTAATTTTTATATATAACATAAAATCTTCCATTTTAGCCATTGTTAGAGAGTCATTTGGGGGCACCTGGGTGGCTCAGACGCTTAAGTGTCTGCCTTTGGCTCAGGTCATGATCCCAGAGTCCTGGGATCGAGCCCCAGGTCGGGCTCCCTGCTCCTCAGAGAGCCTGCTTCTCCCTCTCCCTCCACCTGCCACTCCCCCTGCTTGTGCTCCCTCTCCCTGTGAAATAAATAAAAATCTTAAAAAAAAAAAAGAGTGTAGTTTGGTGGCATTAATTACACTAATAATGTACAACCATCCCCACTATTTCCAAAACCCTGTACCCATTAAACAATAACTCCCTGTTCCCCTTCCTCTCAACCCCTGGTAACCTCTTATCTACTTTCTGTCTCTGAATTTGGTTATTGTAGATATTTCATACAAGGGGAATCATACAATATTTGTCCTTTTATGTCTGGGTTCTTTTACTTATCTTGATGATTTAGGGGTTCATCTGTATTGTAACATGTATCAGAACTCAATCTCTTTATGGCTGAATAATAATTCATTGTATGGATGGACCACATTTTGTTTACCCATTCATCTGTTGGTGAGTTGTCTCTACCTTTTCGCCATTATGAATAAAGCTGTAATGAACATCAGTGTGTAGGTTTCTCTTCAAGTTCCTGTTTCTTAGGGTGCTTTAAAAAAAAAACACCCGTTTGCCATTTCATCACATGTCCCCTTAAAACTTCTCTCTAAGCCATTATCTGACTGTCTTATATTGCTATTGAAGCTCTTTTACATGGCCATGGGCCATGCCTATCATCACTATGCTCCAATGCCTACAAAGGTGAGGTGCATACAGTAGGCACTCAAATATATATTGAATGAATGAAGCTTTTTGAGAGCCAATACTGACTGCTTCTCACATAGTAAATACCATAAATATTCATTGAATTGTTACGTTTAGATTTTCAAGCAGAGTGGCGAGAGGATAAAATCAGGATTTTTATAAGATTGAGTTAGTTACATTATACTAGATGGATTGGAGGGTGGGAATATGGGAGAGAGAGAGATACCAGGGAGTAAGAAGCTTTATTAATGGTTCCGATGTAAGGTTTTAGCGGGTGTTACTGGGAATGCAAGAATAAGGGGAGATTTGAGGGACATTCTAAAAGAGGATTTGACTACCTTGAATTTAGCAGCTAAAGGTTAGGTTGAAGTTTTGAGTCTAGTTGACTTGAAGAATAGCAGTGCCTTTCATGAAAATAGGTTGAGTGACAATATAATTTGTCATCCAAACTCTTGGGTGTAAAAGAGCACGCTATGGTTAATTCTTTTGGGAAAGGGGACATAAACTGGGATTGTCCCGAGGACTTGGGCTTGGAGTCCTTTGGAAGGGACGTGGGAGATGAGTTTAATACTGAGCACACTGAGTTTGAGGGGGCAGCTGATGGCCTGGGTGAAATCCAGCAGCAAGTGCAAATATATGTGAAAGATCAGGAATAGAAACAAAGACTTCTAGTGGAATTGGGAAATAGAATCTGATCCCTGAGACAAATCAGCAGTTATGAATCAGGAAGATGGAAGGAATTAGCAGAGAATCAGTCTAAGGTTAGTCAGAATGAAACGTTGATCAATAAAGCATAGGAGTCATAGGTGTTTCTTGGAGGGGGTTGCTAATAGTATTAAAATCTACAGAAAACTTTATTTTATGGCAGTTGAACACTGACTGGGGCAAGCTTTCTTGAGTTTGCATTTGTGTTTGAATGAGTTAGTTGTTCTAGCCTTACTTATCTGACCATTTTGTAAATAAAATGGACACCTTAGAACCTCAGAATATTCCCTTGCCAGCCACTTTTACTGAAAAGGGGAGGGGCGCCTGGGTGGCACAGTGGTTAAGCGTCTGCCTTCGGCTCAGGGCATGATCCCGGCGTGATGGGCGGCGTTATGGGATCGAGTCCCACATCAGGCTCCTCCACTGGGAGCCTGCTTCTTCCTCTCCCACTCCCCCTGCTTGTGTTCCCTCTCTCGCTGGCTGTCTCTATCTCTGTCGAATAAATGAATAAAATCCTTAAAAAAAAAAATCCAAAAAAAAAAAAAAAAAAGAAAGAAAGAAAAGGGGAAAACGTCCTTTGGAAAGATGGCCCTAAGTATTCCCTCCAAATTCTTTGACCTGAAGTTACTTTTCCACTTGAAAGGAAGGCTGTCACTGCCAGGAGACACTTTAAGGGATGTTAAGTAATGTTTCCCTTAGAGCAATTTACAAGTGTTGTGTTTTTCCCCTTGTACAAAAGACAGATCTAAGAAAAATGTCTAATGCAGCTGGGAAAGATTTTCATTCTTAGGAGGCTGCTGAACATTTGGAAATGAACTTAAGCGGAGCAGAACATTTGCATTTATAAATTGTCCCTCTAATGTATTTGATTCAACACTCCACAGTATCCGTGGTATCCACATCATTCAGTATGTAAGTGGCTTATTTAAATGTTCAGGGCCAGCTGTATAACTGTTCACATCAACCCACCCCAGAGCCTCAGTTTCCTCACCAATAAAATGGAGGTTAAAAGTGAGATGACTTCTAAAGTCCCCTCCAGTTCCAAAATTATCATTTTAGAAGATGATTCCATAAGAGGAGGCCTGGTCCCCTTGGGTATATCTCCCGAGTGTCCCAAGTGAGTTTAACATTGTACATGTCCTTTAGATAATATTAAAATCAGTACGATCTAACTCTTTTTTTAAAAAGAGCGCACACAAGGGGGGGGGGCAGAAGGAGAGGGAGAGACTGCACCATTCAGGTGCCCCAGTATGATCTGACTTTTCTTAGGTTGATGGAACTTGATCATGAATCTATCTTACTTTGGGTTGATTTTATTTTATTTTTATTTTTTTTTTAAAGATTTTATTTATTTATTCGACAGAGATAGACAGCCAGCGAGAGAGGGAACACAAGCAGGGGGAGTGGGAGAGGAAGAAGCAGGCTCATAGCAGAGGAGCCTGATGTGGGGCTCGATCCCAGAACGCCGGGATCACTCCCTGAGCCGAAGGCAAACGCTTAACGACAGCCACCCAAGCGCCCCTGAAGCCAGTTATGTTTTAAGAAATTGTTGTGTTTAAGGAATTGTACCAGATTGTTAGACCATTGGCATCTTACAATTGGCCATAGTAAAAAAGTATCTACACCATGAAAATTGGCAAAAGCTACAAGTTATGGCTTCCACCTCACCGGTTACTAAACGTTTACCTGTTTATCAACAGCTCAGTCTTCAAACCTCTTTTCTAACTGCACTCATCCTCTTAATGATCTTATCCAGTTTCATGGGTTTAAACACCAGCTTCATTCTTCAAGAAATAAAATGCAAGGGGGAAAAAGAAAGAGAGGAGGAGGGCTGCCTGGGTGGCTCAGTCGGTTATACGTCTGCCTTCAGCTCAAGTCATGATTTCAGGGTCCTGGGATTGAGCCCCACATCAGGCTCCCTGCTCAGCAGGGAGTCTGCTTCTCCCTCTGCCTGCCACTCCCCCAACTCGTGCTCTCTTTCTCTCTCTAGAATAAATGACTAATATCTTTAAAAAAGAGAGAGAGGAGGAACTTAGAATTTAAGAGACACACAACCACTTGCAAGAATTGATCTTTCTTAGATCCAGATAGGAAAAAACCAACAGTAAAACAATTAACCAACCTAAAATGGAGGCAGAAATTATGTAATTTTTTCTGTCTGTCTTCTTTCATCTTGCATGATTTTATTTTTAGCATAATATTTTTGAGATTCATCCATGTTGTTACTAGTAGTTTGTTCTTTTTATTTTTAATATTTTTCTGAATAGGATCACACTGTACGGATATACCACATTTAGTTTACATAGTCATCAGTTGGTGAACATCTGAATTTTCTCCACTTCTTAGCAATTATTAGATGTGGTTTTAATTATGAAATATTTCGAGTGTAGAGAAGAGTATAACAGCAGGCATTTATATAGTGCTTGCTGTGTGCTAGCCATTGTTCTAAGCATGTTAGACACAGTGGTGTACCTAGCTTGTTTGACACCCAGAACAGGTCAATTTTTACATCCTCTCCACTTCTTTCTTCTTTTGTTTGGTAAACTTTTTTTTTTTTTAGAGCAGTTTTAGTTTCAGAGCAAAATTGAATGGGATATACAGAGTTCTCATATACCCTCTATCCCCCATGGGCATAGCCTCCCACACTATCTACATCCCACAGCAGCATGGTACATTATTACAACTGATGTACCTACATTGACACATCATTATGACCTGAAGTCCATAGTTTACTGTTAGGTTTCTCTGACTATTGTACATTCTGAGTTTTGACATATGTGTAATGACATATCTGCCATTATAGTATCATATGGAAGTTTCACCACCCTAAAAATTCCCTGTGCTCCACCTATTCCTCCCCACCCTCCCAACCTCTGGCAACCAATGATCTTTTCATCATCCCCAGTCTCATCTTTTCCAGAATGTCATGTAGTTGGAATCATAGTATGTAGCTTTTTCAGATTGGCTTTTTTCACTTAATAGTATGAATTTATATTTTCTCCATGTTTTTTCATGGTTGTGTTCCAGCAATTGACAAATCTGTTTATACTGCTTATGGAAAACAAATATGCAAGATGATCAGTTTTGACAGCCATTGGGAAATTTGCAGAAACTGTATCATTCATTTCTTTGCTAATCCAATATGTAGGATAGAAGCTTTTAAAATACATTTTTGTAATTTAAAAAGTATTAATCTTTCACCCTTTGTACTGTAATAGTGGCTTTATTTTTAATTTAAAAATTTACTGTCATCTTTGTTTTTTTCAATGGACCACAAACTAGCATCATATTTAGATAAAGTTTAAAGTTTAATAAGATAATATTTTCATTGTTTCCTTTCTGGCCATTACTAGTCATTTCATTTCAGGATTATTAGTGAAAGTAATTTTTTCCTAATGGAGAGGGGGTGGTCAAGAGAATGAGAAGACAAATCACAGACTGGGAGAAAATATTTATAAAAGATGTATCTGATAAAGGATTATTATCCAAGATATACAAAGACCCTTAAAACTCAAGGATAAGAAAACAAACAACCCAGGGGCACCTGGCTGACTTAGAAGAGCATGGGGCTCTCGACTCTCAGTAGGGGTTGTGAGTTTGAGCCCCACGTGGGATATACAGATTACGTGAATAAAACTTTTTTAAAATAGGAAACAACAACAACAACCCATGAAGAACCCAAACTTAAAAAATGGGCTAAAGGTTTGAACAGATATCTCACCAAAGAAGATCTACAGATAGCAAATACGATGCTCAACGTCATATATCATTAGGGAACTGCAAATTAAAACAGCAAGTTACCACTACACAGATATTAGGATGGCTAAAATTCAACCTAGCCTTTATTCACTCTGAGCTAGTGAGTCATTTTAAAGGGTAAAAATATACCCTTTTGCACTCAAGGATGCTATCCAAATGGTGAAGACTGATTCCTACAGAACACATAATACCTGAGAGAAGGGGGCGTGGTGCCTTCAGCCTAGTGCGCAAGCCCGACTGCGCAAGCAGTTAGGACTGCCCCTAGCGCCTGATTAAAATATTTAACTCCAGCTGTTGGAGATTCCTCCAACTCTACTGTATTAACCTATTTATGGTAAGTCACCATACATTTTTATTAATTTTTGAGACACAAATTTCTCTCCGAGTCATCTTATTTCAATTGAGCATGTATTCATACTGAAGTGCCGTTTGTCACTAGAGCATTGAAAGACCTCAATTAAGTTTGCAGCTTAGAATGACGTAACTTTTGCTAAAACAAAACTAAATAAAACAAAAACAACCCAAAAACCGAATCATCCCACTTCATAGAGTGCCTGAGGAAGGAACAGAGGTTTTTTTTTTTCCCCTCAGGCACTTCAGTAGTTGCCTATTTTCCTGGGGGCGGTGCCGCTTGTGGACCCCACGGACCCCGGCGAGGCCGCCATTTTGGAGTCTTCCCTAAGGAGCGTCTACCGGCTTTTCGCGCTGCTGCCGCCGCTGCCCGCGGCCTTGCCGGGCAGGATGAATGTGATAGACCACGTGCGAGACATGGCGGCCGCGGGGCTGCACTCTAACGTGCGGCTCCTCAGCAGCTTGTTACTTACAATGAGTAATAACAACCCGTGAGTTGAGGCGGGGAGCGGCCTGGGGCTGAGGAGAAAGCGGCGCCGGTTTGGGAACGGGGGTTGGGGGGGCCTGGGAACTGGCGGGAAGGAGCGACCGCGGGCCTCAGCTGAGGCTTCGGGGTCAGCGACGGCATCGTCGGGCCGAGCCGATCTAGGAACGCGAGTTCAGTTAACTCGGTCTCTGCGCTGTCCCGGACGCTGGGATGAGCTCCCTGAGGGAAGAGGTGGCGAGCGGCGGCTTCGAGAAATGGAAGGCGGAGGCCCTGAGGGCGAGCCTGGCTAGGGTTTCTCGAAAGTTGTGAGCGGAGGGTTTCCTGAGGCACCTGTCGCCATGCACAGCGACTGTCACTTCGCTAGGCCGACTCCTCTCTTCCCGGCTCTTTCCCGAAGAATGTTTTCTCGCTCGCCGCTGCTCCAACAGGCCCACCCAGTCTTACGCCTTCGTCCCTCATCTAAGATTGATTTTTCCCCTAGAGTGTGTCAGAAGGGTCCACGTTCTGGCCTCCAAAACCCCTGAAAACGGGAAACTCCTTTTATGGGTGGGAGTGGCGCCCTATTAAGGACACGCGGTGCCCCTTTCTTGTTTTCTGAGCCGCCGTTTGTTAAGTCTAATGACGGATGCAGCACAGGGCTGTTTCCAGCCTTGAGTGCGCGTTGCTCCCCTGCTTATTATATTCCTCCATTGTACTTAAATTAAAATTCTTTCCCATGGCCTCGGAGGCCAAACATTTTTCTCCCTGACCTCATTTCATGCCCTCGGCTTACTGTACTTCAGCCTTGCAGGCAGTTCCTTCTGTTACTTGAACCCACCAGCCTCGCTCTTAACTCAGGGCTTTGCGTTTGCTGTTTAGCTCGGAGTCCTCACGTCGGCGATCTGTATCCTGAGTCAGGTTTCAGCTCAGATAGCCCCTCGTAGGGAACAGCTTCTGTAACTGTCAGAATTACCCCTTACCCTCACTATTCCATCCCTTTGCCCTGGTCCATATTCTGCATCACTCTTTTTAAATTGAGATATAATTGACATATTTCAGGTGTGCAACGTAATGACTTAATTGTATTGGTATGCTGTGAAATGATCACCACAGTAAGTCTAGTTAACATCCATCCATCACCACATGGTTAAATTTCTTTTTTTCTTGTGAGAACTTCTAAAGATTTTATTTTCGTTTATTTGAGAGAGTGTAGGGAGGAGTGAAGGGAGAGGGACAGGCAGACTCCACACTGAGTGGAGAGTACAACTCGGCTGATTTCACAATCCTGAGATATGACCAAGGTGGAAATCCAGAGTCTGATGCCCAACCAGTTTAGCCACCCAGGTGGCTGAGAACTTTTTTAAGCTCTGTGTTCTGCTTCATTCTTAACACCTAAGGAGGTCAGCACAATGCCTTTGTGCAGTGAGCACTCACATGTTTTATTGAATGTGCTAAGGAAGTATGTACAAACTTAGGTAAAACTGTCCAAATTGACACATTTAGTAAGTGGAGGAGCCACGATGTCTGGGCTTTGGTCCTTCTGATTCTGAAATCTTAGACTGATCCACCACAGTCTGCTACTTCTAAGTGGCATAATTGAATTTTCTACTCAGGGTGGATCCATTTGCATTTGGTCTGCTCTAGAAGCTGTCTAGGTCAGAAAGGAAAAACCCCTTAAGTGCCTGTAATGCAGCTGCTGCTATTTTATTTCCATTAGTGTGCTTCTAGATCTCGCTATGTGAGACCCATCATTTCACCACCATCCACTTAGTGTTGACAGTGAGGAGCCCTGGTCTCTTTCAGCCTTCTGTGTTTATTCTGGAGCGTTTCAGTTGGTTTTGAGTGATTGGTCAAGGCACACTTTCCATCACTGGGAATTTGTGCACCAGTTAGTCATTTTTCTTGGTTCTTGAAGATGTTACAGGATAAAAGCCGTTTAATCCTCTGACTTGGCTTAGCCCGTATTTCTTTCTGTTAGGTTAAACTGGCAGTTTCCTAGATTCAGGGAGGTCAATTTAAATTCCGACCTTTACCATGTATTATTAAATGTCCTTATTGAATTGACACTATACACAGTAAGAAAAATTGAAACAGTACAGAAGAGGTATGCAGATAAGTGTCTGTCCCTGAGTCTTGAACCTCACCCCACCATTTTTCTCCAGAGGCAACAACCAGTAACAGTTTCCCCTGTATCACTCCAAAGATAATTTATGGGTGAATAAGTAGGCATGTGTTAAAATACATAAATATCTGAATTCTTTCTCTGAGTGTAGTAATATTTTCTGTCAAATCTTCCCAGTAAATATGTAGAATCTCAGAGTTGGAAGAGATCTTAAGTATTTTGAACTATACCTTTAGTCCTTAAATTTCCTTTATGATTTTATATCCAGTGTTCAGCCTAGCTATCCTTTTTTTTTTTTTTTAAGATTAAAAAAAATCAGGATAAAATGACAAACGTACCATTAGATTTCGTCCTTTTAAAGAACACATTTCTCTGGTTTGGGGTATATTCACAGAGTTGTACAACCATCACCACTATCTATTACAAACATTTTCATTATCCCCAAAAGAAACCCCATATCTGTTACTAAGCATCCCTAATCTCACTTCCTCTAGCCCCTGGCAGCCACTAACTCTGGTACTTATTCTTGAGTATCCTTCATTTGTTGACAGATTAATTATTTACAGAATTGATTGTGACAGTTCTTTCCTTTTAAGTGACTATAGCTTTTACCTGTCAAAGAAAAATGTATAAATTCCTCCTAATTTGGCAGGAGTTAGGGCGGTGGGGGGTGGGGTGGAATTAAATAAAAAATGTATGCCTTTCCCATTAAGAATGGTGGTCAGCCTGGAGGCAGTTATAATGCTTGTGAGCAATGTTCAACATTAATGAAAAAGTTTTGAAACATTGTTTTACACTTAAACCCCTAAGACTCAGGGAGATAACAATTCTTTTAGTGTTAATAAAGTTTACTTTTGGGGTGCCTGGGTGGCTCAGCTGGTTGGGCATTTGCCTTTGGCTTGGGTCATGATCTTGGGGTCCTGGGATCGGGCCCCCTGTTGGGCTCCCTGCTCAGCAGGGAGTCTGCTTCTCCCTCTCACTCTCCCTCTCCCTCTGTGGTCTCACTCTCAAATAAATAAATAAGAAATCTTTTAAAAGTTTAAAAAAATGGTTTACTTTTGTATGTAAAATTAAAAAAAAACTTTCATCAAATAAGGCTAATCCTCTTTCTATCCCACTCTATCCCATTGGCTTATCCTGTTCTATTCCCATCTTCAGTATTTGAAGAATTTTCAGTTCCTTTGAAACCTCTTTTTGTTTAGCACTTTACTTAAAAAGTTTCAAAGCAGTGAGGTTTCACTTTTCCAGATTCTTCAACCCTTTGGTAGTATTAGTTAAATCATTGTGATTTCTCTCCTTTGTCTACATTAAGCTAAAAATTCATGCTAATATAAGAAAGTATGGATATATGTCATACTATTAAATTAAGAGGCCATTGGGGGGGCACCTGGGTGGCTCAGTTGATTAAGTGTCCAACTCTGTATTTCGGGTCATGTCATGATCTCATGGTTGTGAGATTGAGCCCTGAAGCAGGCTCCATGCTCTAAGATTCTCTCCCTCTCTTTCTCCTTACCCACTCCACTTGTGCATGCTCTCGTGCTATCTCTCTCTTTAAAAAAAAAAAATAAAGAGGATTTGGGCTAAAGAAGGGGAGGAGAAGATGTATAACGTTTCTCTTTGTATATCTGTGTATTACTGAATTTGATTTAGAGGTATCATTACTTTTATAGTAAATAAAGGAGAAAAGCATATTAAAACAGTAATTTAAAGCAGTTGCCTGTATGTGTTGACCATATTAGCATAGAGTACAACTCTCATGCCTCTCATTTTAGGGACTAGCACTTAAGGTACAATGACTTTTGTGGACTGTCATTACACAAGGCTTTTTATGCTAGACTTATGTGGGTACTAAGGAGGATGTTCTAACATTGCAAAATAACCCATGTAGGGGGTATATTTTCTTTGTTTTCTAGTGAGTTATTCTCCCCATCTCAGAAGTACCAGCTTTTGGTGTATCATGCAGATTCTCTCTTTCATGATAAGGAATATCGGAATGCTGTGAGTAAGTATACCATGGCGTTACAGCAGAAGAAAGCCCTAAGTAAAACTTCAAAGGTGAGACCGTCAACTGGTAATTCTGCATCTACTCCACAAAGTCAGGTAAATGGAGATTGATGTGTGATTTTTTTTTTTTTTTTGAGAGTGAGAGAGACTGAAGGAATTTACAAGACTGCTGATTAGATGTAGAAGATGGAAAAATAAGTAATTTTAAAGGGGAGCTGACTGAACAAACAAAGATGAAAAATCACTTAGATGCAAGAATGCAGAATTCACTCTGGATGAATCTAAAAATGGAGTTAAACCTGAATTATGTGGGTTCACTGAAGTTCTGCATTGTTCCTCCCTTTTATACCAACAATTCAAAATCTAAAGTGTTTTTATAATTTTAATTAAAGTACAACTTTTAAAATGTAACTCAATTATTAGGGTTGTTAGTGCCTAGGGAAATTTATGGGAAATATTCTAAGAGTTTCTGCAGTTTCAGTAGCTTGATAATTAAATGAAGGGGAAATTGTAATTTCACAGAGTCTTCCAATTTGACAGAGTCATCCAGTTGCTAGAAATTAACCCTAATAGACTCATGGAAGGTTTACAGGGTGTATGATAGAACCAAGGCTGCTTATTGCAGTGGTTTGAAATGGTAAGAAACTAGAAGCAAAAGTTATCATCAGTAGGGTCTAGTTAAATTAGAGCATAGCCATAAGATGGAATGTGATGGAACTGTTACTTAAATGAAAAATGAGATAGAGGTGCACATGCTGATTTGGAAAGAACTATATGTATTAGTAAGGAAAATGAGGTTTGAAGAAATGTTTCAATGCTTTTTGTTTAAAGGGGATAGTTTATAGATATATAAATATATCCTGGTATATACCATATATATATATATATGCCATATAGAGAGAGAGAGAGAGAGAGAGAGACATACACACACGGGTAATATGCATGAAAGATTTTGTGTGTTTGAAGGAAAGGAATTTAACTGTGGGAAAGCTTTAGGGAGAGGGAAACTACCTTGCAATTTGACCCTGTCTTTGTTTAAATTATATGTGCAACTTGTATTTAAAAGGAATGTCAGTAAAAATACATACATACTTACATACATTAGAAGGAATGTCAGTAGAATGACCTGGGAGTGAAATTATAAGTTATGTTTTTTTCTACTTTGTATTTTTCCATATTTTGAAAAAAGACAAATTAATGTAGTTGCTCTATTTTTAAAGCCTCTAGATTTTCATCTTCTTGTTTCTTTATGTAAAACCTTTGTTTTTTGTTATTAAAGAGCTGATTACCAGGATCTTCTCTGTTTTCTTTCCCTTTTTTAAAAAAAATTTATTTTATTTTTGTTTATAAGATTTATTTATTTGGGAAAGAAAGAAAGAGAGTGGGGGGAGGGACAGAGGGAGACAAGCAGACTCCCTGCTGAGCAGCAGGCTTGGTGCTGGGCTCTCTCCCAGGACCCTGAGGTCATGACCAGAGTCAAAATCAAGAGTCAGACCCTTAGCCGACTGAGCCACCCAGGCGCCCCTATTTTATTTTTTTAAAGTAATCTCTATTCCCAGTGTGGGGCTCAGACTCAACCCCAAGATCAAGAGTTGGATGCTCCACTGACTGAGCCAGCCAGGCACCCCAGGATTTTCTGTTTTCTGGCACTGAGTGGAAGTCATGTATCTTATCCACATAGGGTCATTCCTAGAAGTAGCTAACTTTTTGAGTATTGAGTATGCCAAGCACCATGCTAAGCCTTTCATGTTAATTAAATACATTTAATCTTTAAAAAGTTCTTTTGACCTCACATTTTTAATTTTTTTTTAAGTTTTTGTTTTAATTCCAGTTAGTTACCATTACAGTGTCATATTAGTTTCAGGTATACAATGTAGTAATTCAACACTTGCATACATCACCCTGTGCTCATCACAACTAGTGCACTCCTTAATGCTCATTGCTTATTTAACCCATCCCCTCACCTCCTCCCCTCTGGTAACTGTCAGTTCTCTATAATTAAGCTCTAAGGAATTTTTTTTTTAATTAAGATATAATGTCATAAAATTAACAATTCAGTAGGTTTTAGTATGTTCATAAAATTGCACAACTGTCACCACTGTTTAATTCCAGAACATTTTTATCACCCTAGAAAATTCCCATGCCTGTTACCTCCTCAGGCTCTGGGAATCACTAACCCCTCTGTCTCTGGATTTGCCTCTTCTGGGTATTTCATGTGAATGGAATCATACAATATGTGACCTTTTGTGTCTGGCTTTTACTTTAGCATAATGTTTTCAAGTTTGATCTATGTTATAGCATGAATCAGTTCTTCGTTCTTTTTATCGCTAAATAATATTCCATTGTATGGGGGCACCTGGGTGGCTCAGTCAGATAAGCATCCACCTTTGGCGCAGGTCATGATCTCAGGGTCCTGGGATGGAGCCTCGAGTTGGACTTCCTACTCAGTGGGGCGTCTGCTTCTCCCTTTCCTTCTGCCCCTCCCCCCATTTGTGCTCACTCTCTTGCTCTCTCAAATAAATCTTAAAAAAAATATTCCAGGGGCTCCTGGGTGGCTCAGTCAGTTGAGTGTCTGCCTTTGGCTCAGGTCACGATCTCAGGGTCCTGGGATCGAGCCCCATGTCGGGTTGCCCACTCACTAGGAAGCCTGTTTCTCCTTCTGCCTGCCACTCCCCCTACTTGTGCTCTCTCTCTCTGACAGATAAATAAAATCTTAAAAAATATATATTCCGTTGTATGGATGTGCCATATTTTATGTATTCATTAGTTGATGGACATTACTTCTACTTTTTGTCTATCATTAATAATGTTGGTATGGACATTTGTCTGCAGGTTTTTTGTTTTGTTTTCAAGTAGGCTCCATGCTGTGGATGGAGCCCAACGTGGGGCTTGAGCTCATGACCCTGAGATCAAGACCTGAGCGGAAATCAAGAGTTGGACACTTAACTGACTCAGCCACCCAGGTGCCCCAACATTTGTGTGTAGGTTTTTGTGCAGACATAGGTTTTCAGTTCTCTTGGCTGTATGTGCAGGAGCATAATGCTGTGTCATATGGTAACTCTATGTATAAACATTTTAAAGAACTGCCATTCTGTTGAAGTAGTGTTTTGAAGAGATGTTTTCATTACCTCTTAGTGTCTTCCATCTGAAATTGAAGTGAAATACAAAATGGCTGAATGTTATACGATGCTAAAACAAGATAAAGATGCCATTGCTATACTTGATGGGATCCCTTCAAGACAAAGGACTCCCAAAGTAAGTTGAATTAACAATTTGTTACATAATATTCTCCTACCCGGTCCTTCCAACCCACTTCCTCCATGTTTTCTCCATGCCTTAGGGAGTCCATCCGAACATTTTACTCTTCAGTTACTTTGTTCCCCTGTTAATGGAGTGGATGAGGTTCAGAGAGATTGAAGAATTACTTTCTTATGAAACGCTGAAAATTCAGCTGATGAAAATGATAGCTGGAGAATACTACAAGTGCTCATTCTTTGGTATTTCTTACCATAGGAAATAATAATTTGCAAATTCTTCCAGGTGGCAGTGGTACTTTTTTTAGAACCTCATGTTTTGCATGCTGTAGGTGCCCCCATTTGATAATGTAAGTGAGCTTATTAGTCCCTTTGTTTTAAAAATCCAAGATTACAAGATCTTTATGTACTTATTTGTATGTGGGATATATATATTTGTGTTTGATGTGGCAACATATTGTATAATCAATAGAACACCTTCAGCTGAAATCAAGAGATCTCGTATCTTGTCTGAGTTTAGGGCATACAAGCTATGAACTGTGTAGTTGAACTTGGGCAAGTTACCAATCTGAACTTTACTTTTTTTTTTAATTTATAAAATGAGGTTAATAAAACTTTTCTCTGCTGACCTTTGGAAAAATAAATAAGTTCATATGTGAAAGAATACTTTTTTAAAATACTATTTTGTAAGGAGTATTATATTGGGTATCTTTGATTATAGTTTGAGTCCAGTTTAGAAGAACAATGAGAATCCTTGCTCTTAGGGTTGAATTCACATCAGTAGTTAATATTCTAACATATGCTCTCATGTCACCTGCCTTCCTCACTTCATTGAAGAACCGTTCGGTGCAACTTGTGCTTAACAGTGAGGAATTTTATATGTAAGATGTCTGTGTACATCCTCCTGCCCTTAAAAGAAGAGGAATCTAAGCAGTGGTATATTTAGTGTTTTTTCACTTAAGTGTTGCTGAGTTTTAAAAGTAACCGATCCAACTTGATGACAATGTGTTTAAGCATCTCCTTATATGGAGGATCTATTTACTATTTTCTGCGTATTTTAAAAGCTAAGCTATTTCCTCAGTTTATTTTATGCTATTAACATTCGGAAGCATATTACAGACTAACCTGTCTCAATAAGCTTGGATGCTATGTACTGTTTTCTGATACACTATGAAAGACTTATCCCAAGTATAGTTTTTTTGCATATGTGAAGAGTGTCTTCCTTTTGGAAGATGCCATTTTGATTATAAACTTGAATGATGCCTTTTCCTTATCTTATTGGAAATGTACCACAATTTCCTCAATGACTTGAGGGTGGGGACATTTTTTTGAAAATGAGTAATGGCAAATATGCTCAGTTTGTGGTATCCAACGCTTTGGTGTTTAAAGCCATCACTTTAAGAGGGACTAGAGGAGTCCACATTTGTTAGGCGTACATATCCTTCATTCTGTAGAGCTGTTGTAGCCAGGAACAAACAAAGATGTGTGCCTCAAACATAAACCTTATAATATTTACAGTTTTTCTTTCTTGTCCGTTAGGGAGTTAACTGGCTTCTCAGTCTGTGTAAAGGACAAGGAAGTGAGTCAAAATACGTCTAAATGAACGTCTGTTAATGTATGGTAAACACCACCACACATTTCTTCACATTTTAAAGGAAAATTCCAGTGTGAGATTATTATATCTTGGTAAATCTTCAACTTTTAAGAGTAAACCTATCAACATACAATTTCTCACTCAGTTTTAAGAAAAAGATGACTGCTTGTGTTTATAACTGGTGGAATGTGACTTTGTGATGTTCCCAAGTAAGGATCTGTTTTATAAAGAATTGACTTTCTCATAGGTAGTACTCAAAACTCATTCTTTTGACGTGATAGGTAGTTTAAAGGGAATTTTAATATTTGTTGAGACAGATGGTCTGTCGGTCATAGTTTGTTAATAACAAGCAGTCAAGAAAGGATCTTAAATTTAATCTTTTATTCTTTTCAAGTATTGACACTAATACTGGAGTTTTCCTTTAAGTATTTTCTTTTGCATTTTCAACATAGCCTAAAATGGAAAAGGTGAGGCCAAATAAAGTTTTATTTCTGATATTTCATTATTTCATTATTTGAATCATCAGTATGGATTAATGCCATACTAGATTGTTTTATATACTGTAAGTCATAATTGGAGCAGATGTTCTTCATCCTCAGAGCCACTCTTTTGAGTAAATATCTGGTGTACCAGGCTACAGATAACCGAAGAGATTGGGGATTGGCTTTTTTTGTGTGTCCTCATGTTGACTGCTTCCTTAGGTTAGTGATCTGGCAAACACTAGTGCTATGTTTAAGATCTTAATTTTAAATTGGAATGTTCTTTTCTCTCTCTCTCTCTCTGTACTATTAAGATCACTTACTTTTCCCTGTAACTTCTACGTTCTTTGGAACTTGTAGGTTTTCTCAAATTTTCCTTGTTGTGTTTTTAGAAAGGGTTATTTTAAAAGAGCTCTACTGAGTTACAAATTTGAATTGTGCTAAAAGTGCATTTACTGGATTTAAGTGATGTAGCTACTCTCTGGATCATTGTACCTCCAGAGGTCAGTCACAGTTTGATTTTTGTAGCATCACTTGATGAGTCAGGTAGTACTTGTGGGTCCATGCTGTCAGTGTTAGAAAGGCTAGAGTCTAGCTGCTAGAATAATTGTCAGAGAGAAGCCAAGTATTTAACTCTGTATCTTGTCATTTTCTTTTTGGGGAAAATTCATTTGATCTTTCTTAACAAGCTATGTTAAGAATTCCTCATTTTCCTATGTCTTGATATTAATTGCATTTAAAATATGTAAACTTGAGCACTCTAGGGTAGTTCATCTTCTGTCTTAAGATCAAGAAAGAATCAAGGTAATTAGAATTCTGTAACATTTCTCAAATAAATATTACTCCCATTTCCAGAGGCAGCATCTTTGGTCCAGATAGTACGGGGCCTTTTGGTTGGGTAAGTGAGAGGAATTTGACTTCCGTCTTAGAAATGGGAGGACATAGGAAAAGCGAAGGTAGTAATTTCCTCTTTGGTTTGAAAAATGGGATTGGTCTTTATTAATTTCCACAGGGCTGTGGGTAGGTTTTCCAGTAAAAAGTAGAATAGTAGCTGGTAATAAAAAATGAGGACTTAATTGGTGGTGAGATATTTTCTTTGCAATATATGCTTATCTTACTGTCTTTTTGTTTTTGTTTATTACAGATAAACATGATGCTGGCAAACCTGTACAAGAAGGCTGGTCAGGAGCGCCCTTCAGTCACCAGCTACAAGGAAGTGCTGAGGCAGTGCCCGTTAGCCCTTGATGCCATACTAGGTACAGATCATTCTCAGCCTATTTCTCTGGATTGTTTACTCTCTGAGATGGTAGTTCTTACTCATAGCTGTACATTAGAATCTGTACACGGGGCACATGGCTGGCTCAGTTGGAAGAGCTTGCGACTCTTGATCTTGAGGCATAAGTTCAAACCCCATGTTGGGTTTAGAGATTACTGAAAGAGTAAATTAAAAAAAAATTTGCCCATGCCTAACTTCCAGAGAGTGATTCAGTAGATTACTGTTGTCATGTATTTTTCACAGATCAAGAAATGTTAAATTATGGTTGTTTTGTCATCTGCATCTCGCTTAGAATAGGGAAAGGGTTACCTTGTAGCCAATGGAAAGAGTAGCCTAATGCTTCTTTGATTGTGGAAGAGGAATGCTATGCTTCACCTTATTTCTCCTGTTTTCTGTTGGATTAGGTTTGCTTTCCCTTTCTGTAAAAGGCGCAGAGGTGGCATCGATGACAATGAACGTGATCCAGACTGTGCCTAACTTGGATTGGCTGTCTGTGTGGATCAAAGCATATGCTTTTGTGCACACTGGTGACAACTCGAGGGCAATCAATACTATCTGGTGAGAGCCACAAAGTTAATTCAGTGTTCTTGAGGCCCTTTCCTTTATGGAGGTCTGGTGTAAAATAGAAATTAGCAAAATAGAAATATGAGATGCTTATTTCTTGGTGTTGCAGCCTGTTGTCCTCAGGCTTGCTTTAGTCTCTTAATGTACTTAATAGTCCTAAGGGTAATAATCTCTGCCTTGAGGACCTGTTAAATGTAAACTTTGACTGAGTTCAGCTCTGTTATTTGTAAAAGTGGTAACCCTTCCACAGCTGGCTGTCATAGTTGTCATGCTTGAACTTGGAAGAACATCTTTTTGGATGTCCCAGAGCATAGATTGCAGCATCTGACTTGGGTTGCCTCTTTCAGACTGTGATTTTCTTTCTAGTCAGGTAAAGTCCAAGGATAAGAAACTGGGTTTTGTGTTATGCGAAGTCACTTTTGAATGACATTGCATTTAGCTCCATGTTGTCCTCTGAAAACCTGCAATCAGAAAGTTCTTTCTAGGTAATGAGAGAGATTTCTGCTTCATTCTGTATATTGGCTTTCTTATCATGTATAACTTTCTTTAAATCATAAGCTCAGAGTAAGAAAATCTAGTGTATATGATTTGTTTGAAAAGCTTTTTATTATGAAAAATGTTATATATACACAAAAGAAAATAGTGCTTATGTGCCTGTCACCCAGATTCAGAAACTAAGAGGATTCATAATAAATGTTAAGGGTCAATGTTTAATATTTTGAAGTTCACTAGAGAAAAAGTCCTTATTGCGAGATAACGTGGACCTGCTGGGAAGCTTAGCAGATCTGTACTTCAGAGCTGGAGACAATAAAAACTCTGTCCTCAAGTTTGAACAGGCACAGATGTTGGATCCTTATTTGATAAAAGGTAGGTTATTCTTGAGCCCTGGTGGAAGTGGCTGCAGAGGGAGGGATCAGAAAAGAAAGGGAGACAATGTAGCATAATATTCTGATGCCATTTTTCATAGAAATATTTTGTGAAACTTATTCTAGTAGTGTTTCACTTTTTTTTTTTTTTTTCCAGGTCTGATACATGTTTCTAACACTTGAGTAATTCCATCTTGAGCATTTGTTTTTGCTCGAATTCAAGTGTCATCTCCAGGCAGATCATTATTTGGCTCTTTTTCTTTTGGGAGGGGTGGTAGCCCTTCCTTATGATTTATAAATTTATGGTGTGCCTTACTAAGAATTTGGATGGCATCCCCCAAACCATAATATCCTTTTAGGGGATACTTAGTATACTTAAAAGGGAGTAAGTGAACAGGCATTAAGAAAGGAATGAGATGATTAAAGGAAGTAATTAGGAATGAACAATAACAAAAAATCATTGATCTCAAAGATTATAGCTGAAGGGGTGAGCCATAGGGACTTCCAGAGGATGAATGTGCATTGACTGGCAGTGAGTGATGGGCAGTGGGAAATAAGTCTGATAGATAGGCTGAAATTTGCTTATGAAGTCCCAAAAGAGGCCATCAGAAAAATATGGCCTTGTGACAGTAGTTAGTCCTGTAGACTCTTAAGCCATGAGAACTACAGAGCAGGGAGATGAGGGAACAGATCCAGAAAGATGAAATTGTTTGCCCAAGGTCTCCCTCCTGCCCAGTGCTTATTTCTCTTCTCTGAGTTGCTTGTGCCCATGATGAAAATGGTGTGTTAGAAATACTAGTCTGGCAGTAGTTGGCAGCTTGAAGTTGGAAGCTCAGGCCCAAGTTTGGGGGCCAGCAGGGAGTATTGCAGTGATCTTGGCAAGAGAGACATTTTGCTGGGCGTCTGAAGGGATAACAAGGAATGAAGGGGATGGTGGTAAGAGATGGGTGACAGCAAGCATGGGACCCTTTTAATAGAATACGAGTGAGAATAAGCAGGGAGTGGGTGATCTTAAATCAGCTGGACTCCAAAAAGAACTAGATGCTTTATCTGGAATAGGCTACTTTTTCTGAGACTAACCAGCATATTTAAGTGTATACTCTGGACTGTGCCTAGGCTTCTTGAAGAAAAGAAATTACTTGATGCCTTTTTGGGCCTTTTCTGGTTATGAGTTAGGATAACTGTATATCATGTCACAGATTGTAGGGACGAACAGTTCCCAAAAATAATTGGCTTTCAAATTGTGAGTTGTAGATCTTTCTACTCCTTTGCTTTTTAAACTTTTTGGATGTGTTTTGTCTTTTTAATAGTCATTTTTTTGGGACATCTGGGTGGCTCAGTCAGTTAAGTGTCTGCCTTCGGCTCAGATCATGATCCCAGCCTCCTGGAATCAAGTCCCACATCAGGCTTCTTGCTAGTGAGGAGTCTGCTTCTCCCTCTGCCTGCCGCTCTCCCTGCTTGTGTGCGCTCTCTCTGATAAATAAATAAAATCTTTAAAAAAAATTTTTTTTTAATTTAAGATTTATCTATTTATTTTAAAGAGAGAGGGAGAGAGAGCTCACAAGCCATAGTGAGGGGAAGGGCGGAGGGAAAATCTCAGGCAGACTCCCTGCTGAGCACAGAGCCTCAAGTGGGGCTTAATCTCACGGTCCTGAGATCGTGACCGGAGCTGAAATCAACAGTCAGACTCCCACCTGATTCCCACCTGATTGAGTCAATCAGGTGCCCCTTATTAAGTCATATTGTAGGAAAGTGGGAATGCTGGTGGGAGGAGCTCATGATGGTGGAAAGGGCTCAGACCATGCTGGAGCTGGGGCTTGAGTGGGGGCTCTGATGAAGGCTGTTGCTCTTTAATAAAGGACACCTGCTGCTGCTTTTTAAAAAAGCCTCTTCCTTTCCAGGAATGGATGTATATGGCTACCTCCTGGCAAGAGAAGGGCGGCTAGAGGATGTGGAGAATCTTGGCTGCCGCCTTTTCAATATTTCTGATCAGCATGCAGAACCCTGGGTGGTCTCTGGGTATGTTTATCTATTCCCTTCTCTCCAGATTTCAGTACATTCTTTGGCAAATTGTGGTTCCTCCCAAATAGCATATAGGTTGGAGACGTAGGTTTAAGAGATAATCAGACTTAGATTCAGATCAAGGTCTTTGACTTTGGACACATTAGTTACCTCACTGAGTCTTTTCTCAGACTTTCTTGGGGTAGGTATCCGCTGAGCTAGTACATCGTGCTCAGCACTGGAGGCCATCGGTGAATAGGCCAGAAGGTGCTGCTTTGTTATTTACCATGGCTTTACAGATTATCTGAATATCTCTCACTTGATAATATATTCAGATATCAGGTTCTTTCCCATAATTTTTCCCTTCCATATCAGTATTTCCCTTTAAAAATATTTAGTTTTTTTTTGTTTTTGTCTCCCCCCGCCCTCTAACATCTCAGGTTAAAGCTGTAAGTGTGCTTTGTAATAAGGCTCATGTAGAGGACCTTCTGTTTGGTTTTGAATGAAGTTTCTTTACCATTTTCTTTCTGGTAATGTTGCATTATTATTTTTTTTTTTTCTCCAGGTGTCATAGCTTTTATAGCAAACGCTACTCTCGGGCCCTCTATTTAGGAGCCAAGGCCATTCAGCTGAACAGTAATAGTGTTCAAGCTTTGCTACTTAAGGGAGCAGCACTTAGAAACATGGGCAGAGTCCAAGAAGCAATAATCCACTTTCGGGAGGCTATACGGCTTGCACCTTGTCGCTTAGATTGTTATGAAGGTAAGATGAAAAATAGAGATGAATAGTGTGAATCTGTAGGTAATGTAGCATTAGCACTCTTAATTTTTGTTTTTTTGAGAGAGAGAGCACATGTGCTCACGACTTGGGGGTGGGGGAGAGGCAGAGGGAGATAGAGAATTGTAAGCAGGCCTCACACCCAGCATGGGGACTTGATCTCACGACACTGAGATTATGACCTGAGCTGATATCAAGAGTTGGGATGCTTAACTGACTGAGCCACCCAGGCACCCCCAGATGGAAGGTTTTGTTAGGCCAGTAGTTCCCAGACTCTCTTGCATGTTAGAGTACTCTGGGGGTACTTTTAAAAATCCTTATGCCAGGTCACTCCAATACTATCGAAATCAGAATATTGCTGTTGGGAGATGGGCACCAGTATTTTTTTGAAGACCCCAGGTAATGTCAGTGTGTGGACAAGTTTGGGAATCACTGCATTAGGCATTTAAAAAATCATTTTGGGGTGCCCGGGTGGCACAGCGGTTGGGCGTCTGCCTTCGGCTCGGGGCGTGATCCCGGCGTTATGGGATCGAGCCCTACATCAGGCTCCTCCGCTAGGAGCCTGCTTCTTCCTCTCCCACTCCCCCTGCTTGTGTTCCCTCTCTCCTGGCTGTCTCTATCTCTGTCGAATAAATAAATAAAATCTTAAAAAAAAAAAAAATCATTTTGGGCTTTCACTGGACCTTCAGAATATATTTTTTTCATTCTCTTTTCCTGGTTTTTGGTGGGGGAGTAGCTGGGGATGGTTTTTTGTCCTATTTTTATTTCTCAAACATGGCTCACTCCTTAATGTGAATCTGTGCTGGCACTGTGCTGGAACGCGGCATCGCTTGGTTATGTCTTTATTTATTTTTTTTAAGATTTATTTATTTATTTATTAGAGAGAGACAGCCAGCGAGAGAGGGAACACAAGCAGGGGGAGTGGGAGAGGAAGAAGCAGGCTCCTAGTGGAGAAGCCTGATGTGGGGCTCGATCCCGGAACGCCATGATCACGCCCTGAGCCGAAGGCAGACGCTTAGCGACTGAGCCACCCAGGCGCCCCTGGTTATGTCTTTATTTTTTAAAAGTTGTTTTACCTTGGGGCAGAAATATTACTCATAGGGTAACTTCATACCCATATGACAGTGTTGGTTGTGGGAACTAGTCATTTCATTGTGACCTCCTGAGTGGGCACGATCAGGGTCAAACTTTGTTTTGTTACATCCTATTTTAAGTTCATGTGAACTGACCCTAGGAGTTCAAAGGAGTGTGCCAGCTTCAGCAACATTTGGTGACTCAGTCACAGATGTTAAAATAGATCTTATAAGATGCAGTTCCTCCAAAGCATATTTTTATAAGAATTTAAAAATAAACCCAGGAGTCTAGGAGTGGCTTGCTCTTAACAGGAAGATGAGTTCAGATTTGAGAAAATTTGGAAGTTGGGGTAAAGAACAAATCTGCTTAGATAGAGAACTCTGTGTATTGTGGATTTGTTCTTAAAGTATCCCCAGCACACCAAGTTTTTGGTTCTGGATTAAATTTTTAATCCTGAAACTAACTTCCTAGCCTCTCAGCTGCTTTTATCACGCTAGTTCCTTTCTGCTGCGTGCCTGTTTCACAAGAGCCCAGGAATGCAGTTGAATAATGAACCCCCCACAGTGCTTGGAAAGAGGATGGTTAGAGTCATTGGGGGCAGAGGACCTTCTCCAGGCCAGTGAGGCTTCATGGGTTGCTGGCACTCAAACCACCATTTGAAGTTTTGAAGCAGGGTAACTGATTATGCTCTCTGGTACTTCTTGCAACCTCCAGCCGAGCTTCCTTTATGGGTGGAGGCAAAGGAGTAGTGAAGAGCATTCTTTCCATTTCCTTCTGAAGTTCCAGGAGGGGCTTTAGCAGGGAAATAAAACTGCTCAATAAGTAGTTACAAACAGCCATATTCTGAATCCAGCACATTGCCCTGAAGAGTTAGGTAATTTCTGATTAAGTAACCATAGTGTGTGGTAGAATGTGCACAAATATTATAAATGCTGCTAGGGTGGAGGAGTACGCAGAGAAAATCTGCCAGGGATGCGTGGGTTTGGGGTTTAAGCTGTTTTTCTGTTTTGATGAGAGCTTTGTGTCAAAAAGTACTTCCTCTGTTCTCAAGTTCTTGGCAAGAAGAGTTGAGAGTTGTCTCTGCTTGAAGAGTCCCCATAGGGCATCTTGTTGTGGGTGTGGTAAGACGCAGGAGCTGCCAATCTTGGTGTATTTAGTCCATCTGCTAAGCATTTTCTATCTAGGTTAGGGAAACCCTCAGCAAATGTCTTTTGAGATAACTTTTATGTTTCAAATGAAAAGTTGTCCTTCTTCTTAGGTTGCTCCTTAGGTCCATTAGTAGAAATTACACAACTAGTTTTATAGAACTGGACATTCACTTGGAACTGTAAAGCTCTCCCACGTGAGCCTAGGACTAAAGATGACCGAATTAATAGCTTGTTAAGAGGCAGTGGAACCTTGCGCTTTGTTGTCAACATCATCTCTATTTCAAGTAATGATTAGGGTCGTGTTTGTTCCTCTTAACATTCAGCTGGGCTGCCTACCTGCTTCATTTTACTTATGCCTGTTTCCTTTGCTCACTAAAGGTGCCTTTGCAGTGCATCAGCCTTTTTCTACATCCCTGAAGTGCTTTGGGGAAGAGCACTTCTTATTCCATCAACATACTCTCTAATGTCATCAGAGTTTTCCCCTGGCCTGCCCTTTGTCTGAAGCTTTGAAGGTTTGCAGTTTGGAAGGGTGTCAGGGTGAAAGCATTGCTTAGAATGATAATGTGGTTGAACTTTCTGTTTTATTTTTTCAGGTCTCATTGAATGTTACTTGGCTTCCAACAGTATTCGTGAGGCAATGGTAATGGCTAACAATGTTTACAAAACTCTAGGAGCAAATGCACAGACCCTTACCCTTTTAGCCACTGTTTGTCTTGAAGACCCAGTAACACAGGAGAAAGCCAAAACTTTATTAGATAAAGCTCTGACCCAAAGGCCGGATTACATTAAGGCTGTGGTGAAAAAAGCAGAACTACTTAGTAAGTGTATCTTATTTACTTCCCTTTTGTTGTTAATTGTATAAAACCTGATCTCATTTGGATTTCCTGGTCCCAGCTGGTTACAGATGACCAGACAGGTGTGTGCCTTTTGTAGTAGGTTTGAGCGCATGTGAATTGGTTTATATTTAGCACAACCAAATGTAGATGGCTTAGACTAGTTTGGATTGGCAGTGACTGACTTTTTGAGTGGCTCAAACCAGCTATACTTGGTTGGTACCTGTTCAGCTCACTTTGATTTGGTTTGGGTTGTCCTGAACTACTTTGGGCTGAATAGAACTGGTCTTAGCCAGCTTGAACTATTTCGACCCATCTGGGTTTGCTTATGACTTTCCTTTTAGCTTTGGTTTTTTTAGTCCTGATTGATGATGAATCCTGGGTTTGGGCTGGTTTGGTAAATAAAATGCATTTTGGCTTTTATTTGAACTCAGGTTTAAGAGTAAAATTTAAAAAATCAGAACTCAAGCTCCCCATTTCTTAACGGAATAGGAATTCGTATGAGCTTGTTCTTATTTCTTGCCATACCACTCTTCTCTTAAAGATATCTACAAAGAGATTATTGAATTGTGATCACTGTTGTGATTTTGTATATATGATTTGAGAGGGGAGTATATTTTCAAAATGTTGTGTAAAGTAGGAAAATGAGGATCTTTTTCTTTTCAGGCAGAGAACAGAAATACGAAGATGGAATTGCTTTGCTGAGGAATGCACTAGCTAATCAGAGTGACTGTGTCCTGCATCGGATCCTAGGAGATTTCCTTGTAGCTGTCAATGAGTATCAGGAGGCAATGGACCAATATAGTATAGCACTAAGGTAGGCACTTAGCCTCCCATGGGGGGAAGGTCAATGAGGGGAAGAGGAGGCAGGGAACTATGTAATAGGAGTTCCGGAAACCCACACGCTTTTGTGCCCATGGTTGAAAACAGAGTAATAATAGTAATGGTAGAAGAGGTATTTGTGAGTTCATAACTTCTAAAAAAAATATTCGTAAAGTATATCACAAGCAACATTAAAGAACTGTTTCACTCATAAGCAGCCCATATCACTATATCACCTGTTTTCATTTGTATAGATCATCTTCTTGGCCTTGCCCACACATAAACATATTTTTATAGGGTATATGTAGTATATATTTTATATTCTGCTTTTTCAAATCAAAGTATTGTAAGTACTTTCTCATGTTTCTACCTACTGTAGTAAAGAACTTAAGCTCTGAAGTTTGAATATTACCTTCACCTGTTATCTTGGGCAAGTTACTAATAGATTTGTCTATATCTACCTTATTAGGTATTAAGTGATTAAATGAGGATTAAATTATTATTCCATGTAAAGCTCTTAGTGCTGTGCCTGGTACATAGTAAATACTAAATAAATAGTGGTATTCTTACTGTTTAATACAGAAGTGATTTATTTGAGGGTTGTCTGTGTGTCTGTAAGGTTATGGTGAAGGCCTGTCTTTAATCGAGTCTGATCACATCCATTTATTTGTTCAGCAGTTGGATACCTGGCATCTCAGTAACCACTGGGTATGCTGTGATTCTGGGAGCTCTCAGTCTCAGGCATAGACTGATCGATGCCACGTGCTAAGTGCTTTCATAGCAATCTCTAGAAGGCAAGGTGGGAGTCCCAAGGGTGGGGAGCCCTGGGTGGTGTGGGTGAGAGCTGTATGGAGGGTTTCAGAGAAGAGGTTAAAAATCAATCTACAGTTATAGAATTAGAGGTGGAATTTGCTAGAGATTGGACACCTCCTGGCCTTGGTGATAATCACAAAGGTTAGAGGAAGAATTGCTTAGAAGCCAAGTAAATAAATGTTCTGAAGCCTCTGAACTTTGGGGATTTTGGCATGTGTAATGATTTTTAGCCGCTAAACTTGTGTGCCCGGGTAGAGGTAGATTTGGGTCCTGGAGTCTAACCTAGGAGTTGACAAATGTGTTCCATGGTAAGCATGATAATTTTGGTTGACTACTGAAATGCCGAAATGGTTAATCACATCATAAGAACATGAAACAACTTCACTCACAGAAAAATAAGGTGGTTTTGTTTTTTTTTTTTTTTTTGTAATTTTGTAGCTTAAAATCTGATACTGTTAAGAAATTACATTTGAAATTTTCTGTTAATGGTTGTTTGCTGCTTTTTCATTTGTGTTATCTAGTATCTTCCTCTAGCAGAATGCTGGGTAATAAGTGTGAAAATGTAAGAAATACGTGGAGAAAAACTCAAATTGAGAATTCTAAAAATTAGGAGAAGACATCTTTTTTCACTTCTAGTGGTGGACTCCCTCGATCTCGCCTGTGGAACCAGAGTTGTTTGGAGAGGCCAGGCGTTAGCAGTTTCTCTGTGACTGGGTGGTCATTTCACTGCCGTGCCAGGGAGATGACACATCAGCCAGCAAGAAGCAAGGCAGAGATTCAGGCCTCTCCTTTGTTTTGTTGTCCCCTAGTTTGGACCCCAATGACCAGAAGTCTCTAGAGGGGATGCAGAAGATGGAGAAGGAGGAGAGTCCCACGGATGCCACTCAGGAGGAGGATGTGGACGACATGGAAGGGAGTGGGGAAGAAGGGGACCTGGAGGGCAGCGACAGTGAGGCGGCCCAGTGGGCTGACCAGGAGCAGTGGTTCGGCATGCAGTGAGGCAGGCGTCAGCTCTGTGGCCACACTGGCCTGCCCTGCTCTGAGCACTTCCGTGGACTGAAGGAGCCCGGAGGAGCCCGCTCTCTGGGAGGACAATGATTCCGCATGTAATTGCAGCAGGGGTCTCTACCCCTTGCTCCATATTTCTAGTAGTGAATTCATTTTTAAAAACTGAGCCTGACTGACCTTCCATATATCTCTATCCTCCCCTGCTCCAGTCAGGGAGGATCGAGTGAGCTCTCTGGGAGGCTGCAGATGTGCCAGGGCTTCTGGGACAGAGTGCTTTTTATATAACTAATTTCTAAATCTGAAAGCTTGAGGAGTAGACAGTGTTTTGTCTGTGACATTGTGGGTGAGTTTAAAGGAGTGACCTATCACCCAGAGCAAGAGTGTCCTCTCCCATGTCAGACACCAGCATGGGCTGGCCCTTTCAGAGAGGGTTTCCTGTTCCGGAAATCATCTTGAGCTGTCCAAACGTCCCTAGTAATCTTGCTTCTTTCTGCAATGTTAGTAATGCCTTAAGCTGACAGTTGCTATTTTGCAGAACAGTTTTCCTATTTGCTAATCTGGTAACTTGCCTATGAGCCTGGGCCGGATCTGAGAAACGGGTGTGACCTAAAGCATGAACAGAGGCACACCTGCGGTAATTAACTAATAAAACTGTTTTTTGTACAGTAATGGTCTTGGGTTGATCAGAATGGAAGCCCTTTATAGATTCTTTTTTTTATTTTGGGTCTCTGATTTTACAGTGCATTGATTCAACCCCAGAATTATTTGCCATAAATACACTCCCTTTCTTCCCAGACTGTTGGGAGCCAGGAAGATTGGGGCTTTGGGTAACACTGAGCTGGTTCATTTATTTGTATTTTTGATTGGTTAAATTCCCCTGGGGGAGAGAGTCTTTGGCCTGATTGTAGCTGTTTCTGCCCAGTTCTGTCCAGGGTACTAACCAAGTAGGTGTCTAATTACAGCATTCTGTCACAGGGTCAGCAGGGGGCGCATTCCCTGGGCTTGGTGCTGGGAGATTTCACCTACCCTCTTGTTTCTTAAGATGCCACGCTTTTCACTGTATCCTTAACTTGGAGGTGAAGGTCGGGAGAATGGCACAGTTAACCTCAAATTCTCACTAAAACAAAATTAGAGGTGGTACAAAATGTGATTTTGATATAAATGGAAAGTTCTGTTCTAAAGTGTAAAAACAGTGGAAGTGTGCAGTAGTTTAGGAGCTCAGAACATGGTAACTGCAACTTCAAATGGGCAAAAATGTTATTGTTCGAGTATCTTTCAGTATGAGACTCAAAGCCTGGGCAGCACCATTTGATCAAGCAGTTTTTAAAGAGACCAGCTGGCAGTTGGTTTCGTTCCAGGTGAGCATGCTGCCGGGAGAAGACACTGCTCATTGGCCTCGGTGCTTGCTCTGGATGTAGCTTCATGACCTCCAGCTTCCTCTTAGTAGCCGTCACCAGTCAGTGCATTGGGGAAAAAAGGTGAAACCTCTGCCATTTCCCTGGCTTGGGGAAGAAGCCCAGCCACACCCAGCCTACGTGTTGCCGCATGCTAGGCTTGTCACTATTACCTCTGAGATTCCTATGGGGTCAGGATGTGCCCTGGAGCCCAGGCCCTGTGTATTATTACCTTCCTTCAGCACCAGCATGTTCCTCCCCTTCCCTGGGCTGGCCCTTAGCTCTGCTGCTAGCCCCTGGATCATCCCAGCCCTCTCCATCCCAGCAACACCCTCGGCTGGATCTCTCTGACCCCTCCCACCCACAGGTCCAGCATTTCTATCCTGACCAACATTTTAGGGTCAAAGCCGGGTTGGAAGAGGAAGCTGAAGCTACATTTTTAGCACACCTGATGTAGGATTGAAGACATTCTTGGTCCACATCAAAGAATTGTAGGAGTGTGACTTGAAGGGTGCTGAAGATCTCACCTGGCATTGCTGCTATCACTTGGTCTCACAAAAAAAACCTCATGAGAGCAGGGAGCCCCAGGAAGCAGGGACAGAATCAGGCTGCCAGCTCTGTGGCTGTCTCATTGAGCCACCTTCCAGGAGACGAAGCATCTTGACAAGGAATGGGCTCTCAAGTGCCTGTAGTCACCACAGGTACCCTCTGGTGTCTGGAGTTCCACACACCATTAAGGAAGGGGATATTTTAACTAATCCTGTCCTTTCCCGCCAGTCGCTTCCAGCTTGTTCATAGCACCAATTTGGAATCAGGCTAGGTTCTTGAAGTCCCTGCTCTCCCACTGTCAGAGCTGTGGGTCAGGGGCTGGGTAGTTTGCTTCCGTGGCCTGAGCTCCCACAGCTTCTGGGCTGAGGACGGAATAAGCCCACAAGGAGGTCAGTATGGTGCCCATTGTGTATCTCATTACCATGACCAGGGTAAATGCCAGGCTGCCAGTCTTTCCCTCAGGAATTGAGGATTGGTGGTGTCACTGAAGCCTTGTCTTTTTTCCTCCTGAAGGTCCCTCAGCTAAGCAGGGAGGCAGGGTCCTAAGGAAGGGTGCTCCCTGCCCCCGTCTTGGGCATTCACACTCTGAACCCTTGCTGTGTGCCAGGGACCTGGCAGATACGGCCCCTACAGGGTTGATGTCAGGAGAGCTCTCCTTCCCAGCCTTAGTTTGGGAGCCATGCTCCTGCCAATGAGTTCTTCCTCAGAGAGTGAGACCAGCTTTTGCCAAAGTCTGTAATTCTCAAATTGATGAGGCAGACTGTCAGGTACAGCATCAAACCTGAGTCCAGATCTAGGACCCAGGCCCCGGAGTCTGCATCTTCAGTCACTCCCACCTGGATTTCCTATTCTGAGGCAGGCATTTTCTGGTCCAAATATTGAGAAACCTGGGGGAGGGGATTTGAGGGTCCCAGAAGCTGTAGGCTTGACCTCAGAAGGCCCGTGGGGGCCTCACTGTACAACTGTCTGACCAGGTCTTTGGAGGCCATGCCCAGACCTGCTTGGCCAGCCCTGAGGCCACAGGCACTGCCTGCTGCATGGTGACTGCATTCTCTGTTGGCTACAGGCAGTGAGGCCTGACTCGACAAGCACTTCACCGTGGCCTCCGGGGACCATGGCCTTAGCCAGGCCAGCCAGGAATCCCTGGCACTGGGAAGGCCCATTGAGGTAAGTGCCTCACTAAGGCTTTCCACTTCTCTCTGGAGCCTCTCCACCCTGGGGCAGTGGATGGGTGGGTGGTGCACCAGCTCCCACTTTCCCTCTTGGGGCACAAAATGGCAGGCTTCTGTTGTCTAGGAGCTTCTGAGCTGCTCGGGCTGCACCGCTAGACGGGGCCAGGGTGTGTGGGGTTTTTCCAGATTACTGTGGAGGATGTCGGGTGTTGGCAACACAGAACATGTCACTTCACAAATCACACAGTATCAGCAACACCAGGAACAAGCCAGAAGCCAAGTCGGTCTCCTTAGCAGCCATTAAAACAGTTTAAAAATAAGAGTACCCTCATGCATTGTTGGTGGGAAAGTAAAATGATAGAGCCATTGTGGGGAAAACAGTCTGGCAGTTATTCAAAAGTTGAAACAATTACAGTATGATCCAGCAATTTCACTTCTGGGTACATAGCCAAAAGAATTGAAGCAGGATCTTCAACAGATACTTGCACACCCTTGTTCATAGCAACATTATTCACAACACTGAAAAGGTGGAAATAACCCAAGTGTTATATTGTTGCATGAATGGATGAACAAAATGCAGCATATACACACACACAATGGAATACAGTCCAGCCTTAAAAAGGAAGTCCTATCACATGGCACAACATGGATGAACCTTGAGGACATGCTAAGTGTAACAAGCCAGTCACAAAAGAAGAAATACTGTATGCTTCCACTTAAATGATCCCTGGAAAAGCCAAAATTTATAGAGACAAAGTAGAATGTGGGCGGGGGGGGGGGGGCAGGGAGCAGGGATGGGGAATTAGTGTTTAACAGGGAAAGGTTTCCATTTAGAATGTTGAAAAGGTTCTGGAGATGGATGGTGGTGATGGTTGTACAACATGAATGTACTTAATCCCCTGAACTGAAAAATGGTCAAGATGGTAAGTTTTGTTTATATATATATATATATATATATATATAGAGAGAGAGAGAGAGAGAGAGAGAGAGAGAGAGAGAGAGAGTTATATACACAGGCACACACATGCATATATATGCAATTATGTATATATACAAACTATATATACACTTTATAACTAAAACCAGTAAAGAAATAACCTATAGTTCTGTCATCCAGACAGCCCCATTAACACATGTATTTGTAATTATGTGTTATATAAATGTACACATAATTTAAAAAATTCGAAGAAAGGTATATAATTAAAAATCTACCCGCTTCCCAATCTCTACTGAATCCCAGTGTCTCTCTACAAAATAAATGTTCTGGTTCTAGCTTTAGAAAGATAGTTTTGAGTTTTTACTTAATGATCTGTATATGAAAGTTACACTAAAGCAGTCATGCTGTCACTCAGAAATTCCTGCCAGATGCTGTCTGTGTGCTCTTCCTTGTTTGACAGTTCCACAGAATTCCATTCTGTGGATGGAACAGTTTCTGTAATCCTTCTGCTGTTGGTGGACACTTGTTTCCAGTTTTGTATATAATTATTACAGTCTGCACTGTCGTGAACATATTTTGGCATTATCTAAAGACACACAGGTCAAGTTCTTCGTAGTGTAATTTCTGGGTCTCAGACTATGTCCATTTAAGGCTTTGATGGATGCTCTCCGATTGCTCTCCAATAGCTTGTTCCCTGCGGTCTCATCGATAACCAGTGTCAAGGGTTGGGGTGTTTTTTCTTACCAGTTTTAGATGTGATAAATATTCCATCATTTTTATTTGCTTGAGCTACTATTTGAGCGATCATCTGGGCCAGGCCACAAGGCAAGCCCTTTGCTTATGTTATCACATCTTAACATACCCCTGAGGCATAAAGAGAAAATGAGGACTAAGGTCCTCAGCCCTGCCTTATTTACACATCGCCGGCCAGACTGTCAAGGGCGACATCAGCACGAGGCAGCTCTCATTTGTCACTTAAATCTTCCAGTGTCTGTCTATAAACAACCCTCTGGTGACCTCTTGTGCTCACAGCTTTTTCCTTCTTTGGGCAAATTCCCAGGAGGGGGATTTCAGAGTGATAGTGCCATAATCTTTTTTGGAATGTTTAAGGGGTCTGGTTGGCTGGTCCTCTGTTCAGTGAATCTGTAAGCCAAGGCTGGCCCTGTGGCCTCCCCTTCTGTCGATGTGGCTTCCCCTGGCCATCCCAGTCTATCCAGGGAGTAAGTCCATTTATTGGCTTCAGGTTAGGGGTGAACCAGGAGCTCCCTAGTCTCTGAAACTCCCACTTGCTTCCCTCAGTGGAGTTGAGAGCTTCTGGTGGACTCTAGGGATGTCTGCCAAGGCATCTGCCTTTGCTTTCTTGGGTCTTTGAGGTTTGGGGCCCCTTTTCCCATAGGACAACCCTTCCTGGCTCTAGGTTGGGGAATGTTTTCTGGATCGAGATCAGACCTCGTTTATTCTAGGGTGGAGGAAGACTATGCTTGAGGTTTATGGTGTGTGGGGGTGTTTGCTGGCTACTTGTGTTCTGAGTCCCTATCTTCTTTCAATGCCCCATTGAAGGAATCCCACTCTCCCCAACAGGAGGGCTGAGCCTGTCAAGGGGAGGGCCTCTCCATCACAAGGTGGAAGCCAGAGGTCCATGGCCTGTCACTGGCTGTGTGGTCATGGGTAACTCTCAGCCTCTCTGTGCCTCCATGTTCCTTTGGAAGAGAACTCAAGAGAGTCTGGTTCTGTCTCCCTGTTGTTGGGTGTGGGGGACTTTGTGGCAGGGATGTCAGTGTTCAACACTTGGGTGGAACGTGTGGGAGGGAAGCAGCCTCCCAGGGCTAAACTGGGGATCAGTGACCTACGGGCTGGACCCCTTTTGCCACTGGATCCACAGATTTGCCCTGACCCCATTCAGTGACAGATTTAGTTTTGCACGCTCTGTGGCCCAGAGATCATCTTTCATCCATGACCTCAGCCTACTCTGCCCCCTGGCCCCTCTCTCTTATCAGTCCCCTGGGGCAGTGGGAATTTTTGTCCCGCAATTGAGTGGGAGTGGCAGCAAGCAGCCATCTGTCCTGAGAGAGGCCTGTGCCCTCCAGCCTGGGTGGTGCCCAGACTGAAGCCTCATCTTGGACTGGCTGAAAAAGGTGACCCCCGATATCCAACAGGCCCAGCTGCTTCCCACTCCTGTGCTGTTGCTTTGCTGAGCCTGGTGGTATATGACAGGAAGGGACAGAGATGACCCCCTAAGCACAGCCCCCATCTGGAGCTTTTTCTGGAATGGTGAGCATATACTCAAGCCAGGCATGCACTGACAAGGAAGACAGCTTCCCTCAGCTTAGGGGAATCCAAGGGGAGCTACCTTGGAGGTCAGGGCCATGTGGAGACCCTAAGGAGGTCCAGGAGAGCAGCCTCCTATATAAAATAATTCTGCCAGTGCATCAGGGCCCATAGCCTGCCCAGGGGCCAGACAAGTACTTCTTTTCTTTTTAAATAAAAACGTAAATCTGTGAAGTATAGCACACATACAGAAGTATATGAAAACATGTAGTGTTTAAAGAACCACAGATAGAACACACATGTACACTCTGCCCGGGACAAGAAATGGAATGCTTTACAATCCCAGAAGCCCCCCTCCCCCGGGTGCTTAGACCTGATCACAGCCCTTTCCCTCCCTCCTTTCACCGTCCACCCCTCTCCCCTTGCCAGAGGCAACCACTATTCTCAATTTTGTTTTTACACTACCTTTATTTTCTGACCCTGGAAGATCTTATGAACCTTGGGCAAGTGGTGAGCTAATTTTCCTCACTTGTACCGTAATACTGTTACTCAGCTGTTGTAGTTTCACTGTGTCTTACCCTAACCAACACATTCACTTGTTCTTGAACTTAATGTAAGTGGAGTCATGTCTGTTTTTTCCAAGGTGTCTTTTGCTTAATGTTATTTTTAAAATTGACCCATGTTACTGCTGCTATAACTCATTCATGTTTTAATTAATAGACATTTAAGATTTTATTTGAGAGAGAGCATGAGTGGGAGTGGGGGCTAGAGGGTAAGGGAAAGAGAGGACCCCAAGCAGACTCCTTGCTGAGTATGGAGTCCCACACGGGGCTTAATCTCACAACCCTGAGATCATGACCTGATCCAAAACCAAGAGTTGGATACCCAACCGCCTGAGCCACCCAGGTACCCTAATTAATAGACATTTTTAGAACAGTTTTAGATTTACAGAAAAATTGAGTAGTACATAGAGTTTCCAATTACCTCGCACAGTCTCCTTATATCAATATGGTACATTGATTACCATTAATGAACCAAGATTGATACATTATTATTTTTTAAGATTTTATTAGAGAGCAAGAGAGTGAGTGAGAGAGAGCATGAGTGTGTGGGGAGAGGGTGGATGGGGCAGAGGAAGAGGGAGAAGCAGACTCTCCAATGAGCAGGGAGCCCAACCCTGGGCTTGATCCCAGAACCCGGGACGATAACCTGAGCCGAAGGCAGATGCTTAACCAATTGAGCCACCCTGGCCTCCCGATACATTATTGTTAATAAAAGCCCATCGTTTATTTACATGTTCTTAGTTTTTACCTGATGTCCTTTTTCTGTTTCAGGACCCCCACGATCGTACATCACATGTAGTTATCACGTCTCCTTAGGCTCCTCTTGGCTGTGAAAGTTTCTCAGACTTGATTTGCTTTCGATGACCTTGACGATTTTGAGGAGGACTGGTCAGAGATTTTGTAGGATACCTCATTCATTTTTTATTGCAATGTGATGTAATTTCATTGCTATATAATAATGTATAATATTCTAGTGTATAATGTATGGTTTTAACACTCACACCTTACTAATTCTTCCATCAGTGGACATTTCAGTTCCTGATTTTTTATTTCAAACAGTGCTGCTGTATATACTTTTGTATGTGTCTTTTAGTGCACATAAGCACACCTTTCTATAGAGTTATACCCAGAGGTGGAATTGGTGGGTACAGGGCATGGGTATGTTCAGTTTTACCAGTTGTTGTCAAACTGTTTTCCAAAGAAGTTGTATAAATTTACAGGTACAACTGCAGTCCTTTGGGGCGCCTGGGTGGCTCAGTTGGTTAAGTGTCTACCTTCGGCTCAGGTCATGATTTCAGGGTCCTCAGTTTGGGCTCCCTGCTCAGTGAGGAGTCTGCTTCTCCCTCTCCCTCTGATCCTCATCCCCACTTGTGCTCTCTCTGTCTCAAATAAATAAATCTTAAAAAAAAAAAGACAACTGCAGTTCTTTGTCTCACTTCCTCACTAGAATTTGATATTATCAATCCTTAATTGTTTGCAACAGAGTAGATGTGAGATGATACAGTGATTTTAATTTACATTTTCTGTTATATAACAAGATCAAATATCATTTCATATGTTTAGGAACTGTGTTTCCTCTTCTGTAAAATCGCCCCCCCATTCTTCTGTTGGGTCGTTTATTTTTCTCTTTTTCATTCACAGAAGTTCTTTATATATTCTAGATATAATTCAGAATGGGAGTGGCAAAAATCTTCCAGTTTATGGCTTGACTTTTCATTCTCTTTATAATAGCTTTTTTTTTTTTTAAGAGTTTTATTTATTTATTTGTCAGAGAGCACAAGCAGGGGGAGAGGCAGGCAGAGGGAAAAGCAGGCTCCCCGCCGAGAAGGGAGCCCGATGCGGGGCTCAACCCCAGGACCCCAGGATCATGACCTGAGCCAAAGGCAGACTCTTTACCGACTGAGCCACCCAGGCAGGTAGGGATCCAATTTTATTCTTTTTTTTTTTTTTTTAAGATTTAGTTGTTTATCAGAAAGAAAGCACAAGCAGAGAGAGAAGCAGGCTTCCTGCTGAGCAAGGAGCCCGATGTGGGACTTGATCCCAGGACCCTGAGATTATGACCTGAGCTGAAGGCAGATGCTTAACCGACTGAGCCACCCAGGTGTCCCTTTATTGATTTTTTTTCATTTATATTTAAACATGCATCACCACCAATTATTGCAAAACTGCTTCTCTCACTGACCTATGAAGCCAGCTGTGTCCTAAGTCAGGTGTTCCCAGATAAGCGCATCTGTCTCTGCACACTCCCTTCCCTACTGTCAGTCCATTTTCTGTCCTAGCACCTGCACTGTGCTGTCTTAATTACTACCACTTTATAAAAATTGTCGGTATTTGGAAAAGCAAGACCCTCTGACATCATTCTTAGCAGTGCTTTGGGTATTTTTAGCTGTCTTACCATAAAATTGTTAGTTTCAGAGGGTCAAATATATATATATATATATATTTTAAAGATTTTATTTATTTATTCGACAGAGATAGAGACAGCCAGCGAGAGAGGGAACACAAGCAGGTGGAGTGGGAGAGGAAGAAGCAGGCTTATAGCGGAGGAGCCTGATGTGGGGCTCGATCCCATAACGCCGGGATCATGCCCTGAGCCGAAGGCAGACGCTTAACCGCTGTGCCACCCAGGCGCCCCCAAATATATTTTTTAATTTAGATTCACAATTTTCGAAAGGGCATATGGTAAAATTTCCTTAGTGTGCCTTTCTTCTCCCAGTTCCCTCCTCTAGAAGTGACTATAGTTAGTTTTCTGTGTATTTCTCTAGAACTAATCTGAAGTTGCCCAAGTTTGTGTGTGCATACCACCCCACTTCTTGCAGCTGCAGAGTTCACCAGCAGTTTATTTAAAAAGCAAACTCTTAATTTTTTTTTAAGACTTTGTTTATTTGAGAGAGAGAGAGAGAGCACGCACAAGTAGGGGGAGGGCAAAGGGAGAGGGAGAAGCAGCTCCCAGCTGAGCAAGGAGCCAACATGCAGCTTGATCCCAGGACCCCAAGATCATGACCTGAGCTGAAGGCAGACCCTTAACTGAGCTACCCAGGTACCCCCGAACTCTTAATTTTCAATGAAAACTGTTTCTTAGCAAATCCTGATTTATACATATTGAAGAGATATAAATGTTAAACTTTATATATACTTAGTCCTAAATCAAGTCATTTTGAGTAGTTTCTGAAATTACAAAATATACTTTATAATTTCTACTCATTTTGTTGGAAAAGCAATCAGTATTGCTTCCCCAACAGTTCGTAGCGGACTGCTGGACACATTTGTGTCTCTTCCTGCTTCAGGGAATCACATTAGTGGCATGGATTGTTTTTCAGAACAGGAACGTCTGGGTCATGCTGAAATCTTTCAGAGATAGCGCAACGGGAATAACAAATTTAGTATGTTCTTAGAGTGTTACTATTAATTATATTTGGGGTTGCCTGTCAGCTTCTGTTATCCTATTTGCTCTTTCATTTTTTCTGTTGATTTGATAGTGTTGCCCGTCTGTCTTCTGCTTGCAGTGTGTCTGCATCTGTGGCCGACCGGTAGCTTTACTGTGCTTCTGGACGACACAGGCCCCAGGCCACTTAGAGCAGTGACCTCTGTGCCCATCTAGAGTTTCCCTTAGTGTGAGTCTGTTGGTGAAGAACTCTGTTCTTGTTTGTCTGAAAATATCTTTATTTTACCTTGATTCTTCAAATACTGTATGTTTTTTCCAGGTTTAGAATTCTAGGTTGCCAGTAATTCCTTTCAGCCCATGAAGCCACCATTCTGGTTTTCCAGCCTCCACTGATCCTGTGAAGCCAGCAGTGTCACTCCCGTAGAGGTAAAGGGAATGGCATTTTTACTTTTTCCCCATCTGCTGCTTTTAAGATTTTCTCTTTGCCTTTGGTTTTCTGCAGTTCACTGTACCTTGTCTACTGCAGGATTTCTTTTTATTTATCCTGTTTGGGGTTTGTTGGGATTCGTGCATCTGTGGATTGCTGTCTTCTCTCACTCCTAGGAAATTCTCAGTCATTATCTCTTCAAATAATACCCTTCTCATACTCTTGTCATCTGAAACCACGATGAGATGTATGTTTGTCACCTTTCTCAGTCTGTCTTCCAGGTATTTTCATCTTTCTTCCATATTTTCCAGCTTTCTTTCTCCGCTGCTTTCTGGTTAACTTCTTAACTGTCTTCCACTTCATTTGTTATTTTGCTGTGTCCACTCTGATGCCACATCAGTCTACCCAGTTTTTAATTTTGGTGATTGGGCTTTTTATTTCTAGGATTCTATTTGATTTTCCTATCTGCTCTATATGTTCACTTATAATTTCCTGTCTCCTGCAGATTTTCAAGTATGTTTCTTTCTTTTTTTTTTTTTAAGATTTTTATTTATTTGAGATAGAGCGAGAGAGAGAGTGAGAGAGCACCAGCAAGGGGAGCGGCAGGCAGAGGGAGAAGCAGGCTCCCCACTGAGCGGGGAGTCCAATGCTGGGCTTGATCCCAGGACCCGGGATCATGACCTGATCCAATGGCAGACATCTAACCAACTGAGCCACCCAGGCATCCCTCAAGTATGTTTGTTTTTCTTTCTTTATTTTTTTAAGATTTTATTTATTTAGTTGAGAGAGAGAACGGGTAGTGGGGACAGGCAGAGACGGGGGGTGGGGGTGGGAGAGAGAGAGAGAGAGAGAGGCAGGCAGACTCCCTGCTGAGCAGGAAGCCTGATGTGGGGCTGGATCCCAGGACCTGGAGATCATGACCTGGGCTGAAGGCTGATGCTCAACTGACTGAGCCCCCCAGGCGCCCTGTTTATTTTTCTTTAAACAAAGTAAGCCAGGGTGTTTTTTGATATATATCTCATACTTCTAATATGTGAAGTCTAGATGGATCTGTAATGTTTATTTCTGCTGCGTCTCACTCATGGTGCCTTATTTTCTTGTGTACTTGTTTAGCTTTTACTGTAGGCTGTTTTGTAAAATAATTGTGTAGATCTCCTAAGACATAAAATGGAGGTGCCTTCCTCTAGGGAGGACTGGCATTTATTTCTGCCTGGGGCTTAGGAGTGCTGCCTGTGACTTTAAATTCATAGACTACCCCTAAGATACAGTTTGGGCTGCATATCCTCGAGAGCCAGTGCTGCCTACAGCCCTTTGAGTTTTTGGGAAGGAGGGCAGCTTCATTTCTGGTTTGCCTTTATCCTGAGGTGTTAGCCCTTTGGGATCACAGCTTAATGTCCTATGAGGCTTCTAACTTTTGGTGGGCCCTGGATTTGACTTTGCCTTTTTCACTCCGTGAGCTCCCCAAACCCCTGCTCATGTTTTCAGAGCTTAGCTTATTTGGAGAGGTAGATGCCACAAGGGGAAAAGCAACCTTGGAGATTCTGATGATCTCTCCTTGCCGCTTCTTAGATTTTGGCCTGGAAGTTCTGTACTGTCTTGTGGTTTTTCGATGCTTCTATGCGGATTAAAAAAAAATATTTATCCCAGCATTTTAAAATAAACTTTTTATTTTAGAATATTTATAAACATATGGAAAAATGAGCACATGGCGTGGAAGGTTCTTATGTTCCACAGACCCAACTTCCCCTAACTTTAACATTTCACAATAATATGGTACGTTCGTCACAGTACTTACACATTATTATAAACCAGTATTTATATGTTGTTAACAATTAAAGTTCATAGTTCATTCAGACTTCTTTGGTTTTGCCTCTTTCTGTTCCAGGATCCCATCCAGGATCCCATATTACGTTTCGTTGTCATGCATCCTTAGGCTCCTTGTGGCTGTGATAGTTTCTCAGATTTTCCTTGTTTTCGATGACCTCTGCAGTTTTAAGGAGGACCAGTCACGTATTTGGAGAATGTCTTAGGGATTTGTCAGATGTTTCCTCTTCGATTAGACTGACGTTATGTGCTTTGGGGAGGAAGACCACAGGTAAAATGCTACTCTCATCACTTCATATCAAGGGTACATGCTCTCAAAATGACCTCATTTGGCTGAGGTAGTGTCTGCAGGTTTCTCCACTGTGGGTAACTTTCCCCAACCACACTGCCATGTACTCTAGGGGAGGTCACTGGGCACCACTGCTACTTACGGAACGGGAGTTATGGTTCACGTCCATGAGGACAGAGTTATCTACAGAAAATTCTTCTGCATGGGAGATTTCTAATCTCTCCTATTTATATCAGGATAGACTCATGGATATTTATTTTAAACTTTGGATTATAAGCCAGTACACCATTATTTTGTGCTTAAATTTAGTTTTGGCCATTCAGAGCTTTTTCGTTTGGCTCCTCTGTCCCTTTGACATAACCCCATCTTTGATCATTGGCTTTTTGTTTGTTAAGTACTTCTGTACTTCATGACACTACAGTGTTCTCCAGGCGTGTGTTGTACATTTTCTGCCCTGGCCCTGGAATCTGCCATTTCTCTAAGATTTGATTCCTTTCATTGGAGAATGGTTATGAGAAACCTGAAACTAAGTATGCTCATTGCTACTGCAGTGCCCTTGCTTCCTGGCCCCTCAGTTGATGGTGCAAGGAAGTGCACAGACACATACACCTAACTAGAAATATTTCTCTTTTTTTTTAATATTTTATTTATATTTTGACAGCGCAAGCAGGGGGAGCGGCAGAGGGAGAGGGAGAAGCAGACTCCCAGCTGAGCAGGGAGCCTGATATGGGGCTCGATCCCAGGACCCTGGGATCATGATCTGAGCTGAAGGCAGCCACTTAACCGAGCCCCCCAGGCGCCCCTAGAAATATTTCTATATAGGATCATCTATATCAGTATTAAATGAAATATTAATTTATGCTGGTATCTCCAACCGTAATTCATTACGTGAGTCATTCTAGCCTTCTCCCCTTGCTTATCTGTAACCTCCCGCTCCAACAGTGAGAACACTGGCTCCCACCATCCGCCATCTGTATCACAGTATCATCAGTTACTCTGTGACCATCATTATCGGGAAACTTAACTTCCTCCTGTTTTTAAAAAATGAATGATAGAATATTGTACACACTGTCCTGCACTTGAATGTTTCACTGGCAGCCATCATCGACTGGGTATCATTCCTTGCTGGTTCACACAGATCGACCTTGTATTTTTGAAGGTTGCATAACGTCCATGGTATTAATGTCCTTAGTTTATTCAACATCTTTCCTATCGATGGGCATCTGGACTATTTCGTTTTTTGTACATAATCCTACCGCAGGATTACGTTGCTTCTGTGAACATGTGGGAGGTTTTCACTAAAGGGAAGTGCTTGATCAAAGGGTGTGGATGTTTAAAAACCTCAGTGATTTGTGCAGTTGCCCTCCAAAGCCTGGGCCAGTTGATACGCTCACCATCAGCATGAATACAGTTTTCTGATGCCAGCTGCAAGGCAGAGATCAGTACCCGTCAACCTGTGGTTTTTGCCAATCACGTGAAGGGAATTTGCTCGTTGTCATAGGCACAGCAAATGCCTATGACAAACTAACTCTAACTCTAGATAGGTGTATTTTGGTCCAAATTTTTAACTTTTTACAGTCAATTTATCCCTTTTCTCCTGGGATTTTGCATCCTGCTTGGAAAGCCTTGTCATCTTCCATGATCTTAGTACTTTTATGGTTTTCTTAAAAAACCCCAGATATGTAAATAGGCATAACGAACACCCGCATATCTAACACGTGTGTTTTTTTTTTTTTTTTTCAGATTTTGAACTTTGTATACACCACACTTGGTTTCCACTGTGCCGAGGGATTTCTGTCGATATCTGCAGTTCTAGTTTACTCATTTTCACTGCTGCCGAGTCCTCTAAACCCGTCTCAAAGGCACGTACCTGTTTCCCTGCTGCTGTTGGTCACTTCGGTGGTTCTGATGCTTTTATACACATGCTGGTGTGACTCTTCCAGGACGCGTGAGGACTCTCTAAGGTGGTGCAGGAGTGGGCCCGCCAGGCTGTATGGTGAGGGCGTACAGAGAGCTGCCAGAGCACTTGTTCTGCGGCGTAGAGGGTGGTTCTCCACCTCCTTGGTGTCACACGGCCCGTTTGTCAGCTGCTGGGCACGAATGCTGTCTCACAGGGAATTGGCTGGTAGGGCTGTACATCTCTTATTTAGAAGCCATTCACATACTCTTTCGTCTGGGTCATTTAGCGCTTTTTTCCTTTTAGGGGTATAGTTTCATTTTTCAAAAATTTTTTTTGATGCATTTGCAATTGATTCGGTATAAGGGGGATACAGCTGTTTTTTTCAAGATGACCAACAACATAGCCAATATTCCGACTTTCACCTACTAAAATGAAATGCCACCTTTCTCACACTGTGCATTTAACCTGGAGCCTTATATCTGAGGGGTTTGCTACACTTCCTTGCTATTCTTTTTCTTTGTTCTTGTTTGACTAAAATGTCTGCTGGTATTTTCATTTATCATTAATATATGAATTACATATTACCTCAAGATGTCAATTCCCCCTGAATTATTAAACTTCCCTAAGAACAAGATATTATCGATCTTAATAAGACTCCTGGGGCTTTTTGTTCCCTTGTAGGCATTGTCCCATCTGTTGCCTGACTGCAGACTGTCGACAGTGCTGAGTAGTGGGCTCTAGTGTACGGTGAGTGGAATTCTGGTTGTATCAATACTTGTGGTTTTTCAGTAGGTTATAAAATGGGAATTATGGATACTGCTTTTTTCATGTCAAGAATGGATGTTAGTTTATCAAATATTTTTCCATCTCGTAGTCGCTAGGACTTGTGTTTTTTGTTATTAGGTTTATAGAATCATTTATCCTTGCCTTTTTTTTTTTAAATGATACAACAGTCAGTGTATTTGGAAAATAGGGAAATCCCTCACCCCAAACCCATGCCTGGTAAATAAGCACTAAATAACCATCAAACGGCTGAATTCTGCTACCTGCTGCAGCCGCTCCAGTTCGCTCTTATCTATTCACAGTAGGAGTGTAGAATTTTACATTTTCTGTCTGAATAGTATGAGAAGCATCTCTCCATTGGTACAATCTCCAAGCTACTGACAACTTATAAAATCATCTGATTATCTCTGAAAACCCAATGACAAGACACTCAGCTTTCCCCGTACTTGAGTCATGTGACACACGAACAGACCTCCTCCCCAGAAAGTCAAGTCTAAGACCTTCCCCACCAGAAGGTAAAAACCCTTCGGGGTGCAAGGCTGGAGGCCCTCAGTGCCCATCACCCAGCCCTCCCACTGGAGAACAGTCAGCACCACACTGTGAACTTATCTTAGAATAGATTTATTTACCTGAAACCATGTCTGTGCAATGCTTGTTACCAGCACAGAAATAGACAACTGATCTCTATTTACAGTCTAAAGTCAAACATGCGTTGTGATAAATTGACATTTAGCATTTTATTAAGATAAATGCATCACAATATTCGTATTGCACCAACATCTGTCTACTGCTTCTGATTTCATTAAATAAGTTACATTTAATACAGTGCAAAATAGCTGCACACTCAAAAAAATAACTGAAGCTATGAACTGGAGGCCTACATTCTAACCTTTCCACGCCTGTAGTGTTTTCAATAAATTTATAAATAAGCAAACTGTACAGGGCCAATTAAAAAGTAGCACGTTTAAATGACACCATAGAGAAAATCTGGCTACTTACAACTGAAGGCATGCATTACAATTGAATATTGTACATTTATATAAGCCATGACATTTTGCACAGAGAAACATGGAGCCTTGGCTGATGGCTTCTAAGTTCTTAGATAAGGTTTCAGAACCTCATTCTTCTTGCAGCAAAGAAACCAAAGTTCTCTGGAGAGGCTTTCTGATTCATTAAGCTAAATTGTACATTTGTAATTATTATTTTGATTTAAAAGCTAAACCCCGTTGGTAATACACATTTCCTCCACATAACACACAATGAGTTGGGGACTTTTTTCTACTTTTCTTTTTCCCCCAACATCAATCATGCAGAGGGCTGGTAGATGTGTTGCTAAAAACGCACATGCACGCAACCGAACACCCTTATATTTCTGCAAAATGGTTTAGGAAGCGGTTACTCCAGTATTGCTGAAAAGGAAAGAGAGAGGAAATCAGCTTTAGAAATATGGGGAAGAAATGTTAGACTAACTACTTAAGATTAATAAGTGACAAGGAATAGTGAGAAGGAATATTCAGTTTGACCTTTTAAGATTTCAAGACTGGCATTTCTGATTAACTGTCCCTTAGGGGCTGCCTACACAGGGTAGCAGCTAGAAGCACCGGCTTGACAACACGGGCCCTTCATGTCGTTTGGCTAAAGAGCAAAGGCCACCCTGGCTCACAGAAGAACCCCACCAGGCAGACATATAGTCGCTTCAGATGTAACGGAAGGGAGATGGGCAAGAGGAGGGAAAGTTCTCGGTTAGCAATGCAAATGGTAAGGAAGGTGAAGCAGAGGTGAGCAGGGTGGCAGTGTGTGAAGCCTCTGGCTCCTCCCTTTCCTTTCCCTTCCTCCCAGGGTAGCCCTGCCCAGTCCTAGAAGGGGAGCTGCGGTCCTCACCCTCTCTTTGAAGAAGGCAGGCTGGGGATGCTGCACGGTGGTGGCTTTGACAAAATTGGTGGTTACGTTAAAAAGGCTGCCTTAGCTCATGGGCACTGCAGACTGCTCCGGTGGTGGGTCGCTGCTTTACAGACACCGAGCTAATGCTTGTGGGTCTCCTATTCCTGAGGTCTGCCACCTCAAAGACACTCGGGGCCGAGGCCCAGTTTGAGGGTGGCGTGGTAGCAGCTGCTCGTGGGGGAGGCTGGCACTGGCCCTGCTTGTCTGGGAGCTCGTGCAGCTCGCTCTGCACAATGTGTCACTTGCACTGTGCAGATGAAGAATGAGCCGCTGGAGTGGGATCCCAGCTGGGGGACATGTGAGATGGCCATCTTTTAGGCAAAGCCCTAGCAAAGAAGCTGTGCAAGGCCTACCTGCCCATCGGTGAGAACATGGACACATTTTGGTGAGTCTGAAAATGACACTGCCCTGTCTAGTCCTGATGGTGGCAAAAGCAGAGGCCGCCTGTGCCTTCCTGCGGGTGCTGGGTGAGGCTGGGTCTGCGCACCTGCCCCTCAGTGTAGGAGGCCTGAGGCCAGGGATGCGCCCACGACAGTACAGTGGCTGAAGAGAGGGGCTCACGTGGGCCTGTTTCTCAGCAGCAAAGCCTGAAGCAGAGCTGATAAGGGGATGCTCCCAGCGGCCCGGGCTGAGGGAAGTGGGTCCCTTAACCACCTCTGTGGCTGGACAGGCCTGAAGCTGAGAAACCACAAGACGAGCCGGGCCCAGGCCCATCTGGGGTGTGCAGGTCTCCGACAGAAGCAAACCACATCCAACTTCTTTTGTAAAGGCCGCTACATCAAGGAACCAGATCAGGAAAAGCTGACTGGTAAGTCTGGTTTCCACTGAATAGCACACCACCAAGCTCAGACATCCTGTCTTGGTTTGCAGCCAAGGTGCACTCATTGCATTTCGTCACTCAGCCGGCTTCTTTTTACGCCAAAATCGGCAAAACCTACCCTATGTCCTCTGTCATACAAACCAATCTCCCTTCCTCAGAGGCCTCAGTGAGTCAGGCCGGGACTTCCATCCCCTTATACTTGGACCTGGGAAGTTGGCAGCACCTTGCCCTGCTTAATAATATCCATTAGGGGCGCCTGGGTGGCACAGCGGTTAAGCGTCTGCCTTCGGCTCAGGGCGTGATCCTGGCGTTATGGGATCAAGCCCCACATCAAGCTCCTCTGCTATGAGCCTGCTTCTTCCTCTCCCACTCCCCCTGCTTGTGTGTGTTCCCTCTCTCACTGGCTGTCTCTATCTCTGTCGAATAAATAAATAAATAAAATCTTAAAAAAAAAAAAATCCATTAACTTTTCCCCAAACACTGAGCCTTCATATCACATCTTGGGGCTGGCCCCAGTACCTTCACTAGAACAGTCAGGGCCCCACAGGGAGGGAGCTGCTGCCTAGGCCTCCTTCACCCCGGCTCATGGTTGGTTGCTAGCAGAGCCGTGCCCTAATAACTGTGCTTTCTCGTACCCTGGAGAAAGAGAAGACAAATCTCAGCTGCAAAGGATATGACCCAGAAGGTGAAAAAAGGTGGCCACCTATTTGAGACAAACCTACGGATATGTGAATTCACTGGTTCAATTATTTCCTTTCACTAGGTTTTTACTTGTTAATGAACAAGTAGCAAGACCCTGGGATGAGTCCTTGCAGCTAGCAGACACCAGAGAACCATGAGTTTTTGAGAATCCTCATCTTGGCATTAACAAAGGCAGCGTTCCCTCAGCCTGTCCCTTGGACCAAAGCAAAACGAGTTTCTCTCCCACCAGGCCCTCCTCAAACATCCGGCTGAGCCACTGTCCAAGGCCGTGCATGGAGTCTACATCACACCTCGGGTCGGCTAACCCACCCCACGTGTGCACAGGTCCCACGCACCGTTCACTTGCTACTCTTGGAGACATAGAGCACAGCAGTACATGACACAAGGGATATTTTCGTTAGTGTCACAGCTAGCTCACTCGGTGGCAGTCACCTTTAGGCTAAAGCATCAGGATTCCAGGGAATACTCACGTTAGTTGATGGATGTTGGAAGGCATTGGAGGAAAACACCATAGTTAGGACAGTTAATGACCTACACACGGTTGGTAAGACTGATCTCGAACATGCGCAAACATTTATCCTAGTAACCATGGTGCTGGTTAGTGCCACGTTCAAATAAAAATAGTTCTATACAATATGTTCATTTGGTCATGTGCTATTTACAGATTTTTACAAAAACACACACACATATACACACATACACACACTCCCCCTTATGTTCTCTACACCAGGCTAAAACAGGCCAGCAGAAACTTGCAAACAAGTATCATGGGTGACAACCGGTGCCTGTGTATTAATTCCTACAGCTACCTATGCAGCAGAACACGATCCTTCTCCTCGAACACAGTACAACTCAAGTTCTGAGCTAAGAACTTCAGAGAAAATTGGACACCTCTGTTAGTTCAAGCTAAGCCACTTAAAAGTTAAAAACAAGACAGTTATTTTTCTGTCCATTTAAAATGTTTTATTTTCCTTTTTAAACTAGATTGTGAAGTGCCACTGAAATAGGCAATGTTGGCAGAACAATGTCTGTTACAATAAAATACATTAGACATTTAAATAAATAACCTTAAAAACTACGTGGGGGGACATGAACCCAGTCAATTGAATCTGGAACAATGTTTTCTGCACAAGCGAGAACAGGCATACCTCTTGTTAAGACTGATGTAAACAGAACCATCGGAACCCTACAGGAGAAGCAGCCGAGCGGGGCCGGGAGTGGGGGTGGGAGTGAACGGGGGCTGGGGGGTGAGGGGAGTGGCAAACCAAAAAATACTGACTGAGGTAGCAGTACTCTGCTCAGTGCAGAAAAATTGGCTTATGAATAATAATTAGACTGTGATCTCAGATTAAATCCAGATGATCATGCAAAAGACAATACATGCTATTTAGTTTTAGAAAAAAACCACACACATTCATTTCCTAAAATCTGCTGCCAATTAATTTGCTGACAATGTCTGCTGGCTCAACTATTTTTTTTATACAAGGATGAGTATTAAACAGAACACTGTACATGCTTTTTCATCTACAAAAAAATATTTGCATAAAATAGTGTTAGTTCTCTGTACATGTCAATGGACACTTTAATTATGTGTATAAAAAAGGAAAATCTTGCCCCACTGGAGTCAGAAAAGCAAAACAAAATCTAGAGTATGAAATCTCCTTCACCAGCCAATATGTTCATGTGAAAATTCATCAGAAATAGACAGTTGCTTTAAACAATAAAAAAATTAATTGATTAAGTTAAACATCTTCTTTATGTAAAACTGTCAGTCAAGACCAAAACATATCACTAAAGTTAGTGTCTGTGCTATAGACCCAGATCACCAGGGGCATTATGAGCAGCACAAACGGCCAGGAAATCCCATCGGTGCATGCCGAGAACGAGCAGGATTTGGTGGCAGGCTGCACACACTCTTTACCAGGTTCCAGGTAGTTGCGGGCCACAAACTTGAGTGTCTCGTCCATTAGAATCACAGGCAAGGAGATTTTCAGCACCATCAGCCACTGGGTCAAATTCAGCGGTGTGATCTGGAAAATAAGCTGAAACACAAAGAAACTGTCAAGCTCCCAGACCTGTGGGACAGGCAGCAAGGTCCCAGCCTCGGTCCTGGTCCCACCAGCGCTTACTGGCAACGGTTCCACGTAGAGGATGAGGAAGTGGAGCGACATGGACAGGCAGATGGAGCCCACGAGCCAGATGTTCTCCCAGGGGGGCATCCTCAGCAGGGACTGGTTTTCAGACAAGCTGCAGAACAATGAGAGGTACGTGAACTATGCCCGCCCAAAAGGCAAAAAAGGCCTTTGTAACAACCAGTGCCCAAGGCCGTTCGGAGCTATGCTTCAGTAAGGCAGCAGCTAACCTGGCCTTGCCCACTGACCTAATTCTACTGAGTGAAGTTTCTACTGTGGCAAAGTTAAAGGAAGAATGTTCAGATGTAGGACAAACTTCCAATTTTAAATCTAGGCTTCGGCACAGCAGACTCCCTTTCAATGGACTCAAAGCCGCTCTCAATTACTCTTGATATTGACGCTATTTCGAAATTTCCTTTTTTGTCACTGGCTTAATTGGATGATACCATTTGTCTCGCTGCTAAAGGGCAAGAGTGCCTTCCCTGTGGGCACGGGCAAACAGGGGTACGGAGGGCCCTATTTTTGGCCCCCACTGTCTCCTAAGGAACATGTGGTTAAGCACTCCCACTACTTCCTGGAGGTGATGACGACTGAAGCTTTTAAAACCGGTGCTGCTTGTTCTCCTTTCTTTCTGGGAGGGTGGAGCTTTCCTGCAATCCTCTAGCAACCACGACACCCAGGTCCCCGCTGCGCTGGCTGGCGGGGCTCTTGCCCCAGCTTGTCGAGGACTCACTGACCTGTTGAGGGCGTTACACATCTCTATGGTTACAAGAACAGACAGCGCCATTGTCATCGGGTACGGGGACTCGAAGATTGCACAATCCACTCCTTCAAAATCCGGGTTGTCATCTTTACACTGTAGGAAGTGGCTCTGCAACAAATGCCCAATCAAGTTCCTGATCAGCCAAGTACATTTCCAAGGTCCATGGCCCTGCTCCACAGGAAGCCCAGTGCACAGACCCACACAGGATCTCACCCCATCTCCCAGAGAAGCCCTGGGTCCTCAAAATCATCTTAGATGCAACTGCTTATTTTTTGAATGTTAAAATGATCTGATAGGCACCCAAACCACAAAACGCTCAAGTACAACCTTATAACGCTTTGCCTCTAAGGCAGAGGAAAAAAGGCAGATACGTACCAGCTGGTAGAAGGACACTCTTGGACCTCCATCGGCAGCAATGAACCACCAGGCAGCAGCACCCACCGTAGCAGCGCCAACGTAACCTGGGAACAGACACAGGCGGGGTTTGCAGCCCACGGCTCTCACTGCATGTCCTGCCTCGTGGGCCAGTGTCCAGCAGAGAGGAGACAGGGTATGACGATGGTACAGGAGAACCTGTGCAGCCACTAGCAACTGCTCACTCCCATCAGCCAAAGCATCTAGACGGAGGGTTTCTGCAAGGAGAGGGGGTCTGCGGTACAGAAAAACTAGGCAACTTTTCTTCCAGAGTTTGTGAGGAGGAGTACCTACTGGAATTGGCTGGACCTTTACGCTAGCCATGCCCCTCTCTCACTGGAGGCTAATGCTTTACGGCTGCAGGTGCATCATCTCCACACAGTGCCTCACTTCTGCTGGAGGACCAGATCACACGCCCCTTGACTTTCAGGGAAACTGATGCTCCCAGTTAAGACACTTACTTGCTCCATCAAAGGCCTGGCAGAACTGCTACAGGGAAATGCCGCCAGAGCACTTAGTGCAGAACCAAGCAACATGGCAAAGCCCAAAGCCGATTTTGAGACCACCTCCCCTACCCCCCATCCCCAAGCAAATAGTTTTGAACTGAGCAAACTGATTACAAAGCAACGGGGTAGTAGAGAACACGGGGACACCATGAAGATGGTCCCAGTGCAGCAGCATCTACCAGAAGATACAAGCTCACACTCCCTCTAACCCGGCAATTATGGAACAGGAGGCAGCTGGTGGACAGGGCAGCCATACCCGTAATGACGTGGCAATTCCCAACAAATAGGGAGAAATACAGGGTTCAGCACACGTGTGTACAGGACACCAACCCTCAGGAAAATATATGCACAGGATAGATCTATCTGCTAGAATATTTCTGGAGGGCACAAGAGAAAATCACTATTGGAGGGGAACTGACTGGCTGAGAACCTTCTCACTTTATGCCACAGTGTGCTTTTTGAATTTTAAATCATGTGAACATACTAAAAACAAAAAACCACCTTCCTATAGAACCCCAGGGCAGTTATTATTTTAACTCTCTGGGCCTCACTTTCCGAAGCTCTAAAGTGAGGATAAGAACCAGCAGCCGGGCAGGGGCAGGAGGGCCATAGAGACAACGTATGAGGATCCTGACCTGTGGCCGGGGCTCCTGTGTTTCCCAAGTGCTGCAAATGAATGCACAGCTCCGTTCTCTAAAACGTAGGGGGTGGGGCTTCGTTTCATAGCTTGGTGACGAAAGGCCTGACCCTAACTCACCCCTGTATCCTTTTGGCCTTAGGTTAAATCTGAAAACTTCATTCACAAAGGCCTAAGGAATGACGGGATAACTAAAACAAGGGACTAACTTTCCTGTGAACTGGGTATACAGTTTATTAAACTCCATTTTTTGTTATACCCTAATACAAGGATAGAAAAAAAATGTGCTTTTAAGGGATGGATTTACAAAAATTTTGGCTCATGAACATTTTGTTTAAAAGTCAACGATATAAAAACTGTACTCACAGCCAATGGCCAGGTAACGGAAAAAGAGCCATCCGCTGATCAGGGGTTCCTTCGGGTTCCGGGGTGGTTTATTCATGATGTCCAGATCAGGAGGGTTAAACCCCAGGGCGGTGGCAGGCAGGCCGTCTGTCACCAGATTGACCCAGAGGAGCTGGACAGGAATTAAAGCCTCAGGAAATCCAAGAGCTGCCGTCAGGAAGATACTGTTTCCACCCGAAGAAAGAGAAAGACCCCAAATTATTTTGGCCACTACTTTACATACCATCAGTACCCTCTCCTCCTCCATGAAATCAATGGACAGTAACAATGACTGCTTGAAATAACTTTTTGGCCACCATAAAACATTTGTTATACCTAGCGTCGATTTAAAGTACAATGTTAGAAGGCCAAGAATTTTGTGTTACTTTATATAGTTAAACTCATTTCTATGTTCAAGGGCATCCTTTACACATGAGGGCAGCCGCAGGACAGCCCTGCCGAGAACCGGAAGAACCTCTAGCTTCCTCCTCTTGCCTGGCCCTCCCTCCTGACTCATGCACGAGGACCAAAGCTGCTGCCATATGAACAAATCTGGAAAGCTGGTCATCCCAGGCCCTGATTTTAGACAAAGGACTACAAGTGATCTTTCACAGGGACCCACCAGACAACTTCCCCCACATTTGATGAGATGAGGTAGCGGATGAACTGCTTCATATTGTTGTAGATTGCCCGCCCCTCCTCGACAGCGGCCACGATGGTGGAGAAGTTGTCATCGGCCAGGACCATCTCAGAGGCGGTTTTAGCCACTGCCGTGCCGGAGCCCATGGCGATGCCGATCTCCGATTTCTTCAGGGCAGGAGCGTCATTCACGCCATCCCCAGTCTGAAAGGGAACGCGATGGCTGGTTTGTGCACACCTGCCACCACCTCACACACACATCCCTGACAACACTCAGCCACCCTGAAGCAAGGGGGACGAATGGAGCCGTGGGCCTCTGGGCACAGACATAGGGAATTTTTCATTTTTACAAGGTGGCATCACAAAACACACTTCACCTGTGAAACGCAAAATTGTCAAATGAGTCGAAGAGACTTCAGAGGGAAGTGGAACAAAGAGGACTTCAAAATTCATCTGTATTATTATTATTATTTTTTTTACCAAACCAAACAAAACCAAAACCACCCACATGGCAGTTAAGATGTAGTACTTGTATCCACACAGAGAAATCTCAAGTAGAACAGGTGCAGACTGCAAAAAGATGGAAACCGTAATATGCCACTTACAAAGGTCACAAACGTGCAAAAAGACTAAATATTGTCTACAGATACAAAGCTATCACTCCCATGGGAGTTTTTTAAATTTCTACTGAACACCCAACATTGAATTCAGAACAGTGGTTCCCTCTGGGAGAGGAGGAGAGGAAGGAAGGAGGAAGGGAGTATACCTATAATATCTGCTTTCAAATAACACTTTTTCTTAAAGTTTTACAGACAAGCAACAGAAAGCAAATATTACACAATGTGAATGTGTCTGGGTGAAGATTCACACTAGGGGAAGAATACTGGAAATGCCTCGCACACGGGCAGCTCTTAATGCTTGACCAGTACATCTAATTTCAGGTAGGGTTATATAATACAAAGAAGTTACATCCTGAACAAATTTTTAGAAAACCTGAGATAGAAACATGTACACTTCTGGGGCACCTGGGTGGCTCAGTTAAGTGTCTGTCTTCGGCTCAGGTCATGATCCCAGGGTCCTGGAATCGAGCCGCTCCCTGCTCAGTGGGGAGCCTGCTTCTCCCTCTCCCTCTCCCTCTCCCCCTCCTCCTGGCTCATTTTCTCTCTCTCAAATAAATAAAACCTTAAAACAGAAGAAACATGTACCCTTTAACCAAGATAAAGACTAGATGTCACCAGGTATTTCCCCACAACTGATTCAGAAGGTATTCTTCTACTTCTTAAGCTGCTCTAGAATCCTCCCTGCAGGTAACATACAACATGCCAACTATGGGCCAACAGAACCCTACAGAAACAGCCCTGATCTGGATATGCTAAATTTGGGAACTATTATTAAACATTTAATAGTCAAAATTACAACCTGCTGTATGCGCAGTATGAGTCCAAAGGTACTCACCATAGCTGTAATCTCATCAAAAGACTGAAGAAATTCTACAATTTTTGACTTGTGGGAAGGTTCAACTCGAGCAAAACAGCGGGCATTCAAACAGGCATCTCTCTGGGCTGAAGGATTGAGCTCATCAAACTCCCGACCCGTAAAAGCCTTTGATGTCACATCCTCGTCCTGCCCGAAGATTCCAATGCGCCGACAGATGGCCACAGCAGTGCCCTTGTTGTCCCCTGTGATCATGATGACCCGGATGCCTGCTTGCCGGCATAGCTTCACAGAAGAGGCCACTTCAATTCTTGGAGGGTCCAGCATGCCCACGCAGCCAACAAAAGTCAGATTGGTCTACAGCAAAAGAATCACCTTACGTTCAAACAGGAAATTCTAGTTTCTCCCCTGGTGTAGACAAGGGCCAGTTATACATTAAGAGCAAAGGTTTCTGGGGCGCCTGGGTGGCACAGCGGTTAAGCGTCTGCCTTTGGCTCAGGGCGTGATCCCGGTGCTCTGGGATTGAGCCCCACATCAGGCTCCTCTGCTATGAGCCTGCTTCTTCCTCTCCCACTCCCCCTGCTTGTGTTTCCTCTCTCGCTGGCTGTCTCTATCTCTGTCGGATAAATAAATAAAATCTTTAAAAAAAAAAAAAAAAAAAGAGCAAAGGTTTCTGCATTTTCCTATAATAAATTCTGTAACTGTGACTCTTATCTAAGATAAATATACATAGAGCTATAAATCCATTGAGGAATAGTACTAATTACAATTAACTGGAAAGGATGAAAAATAGCACTACATTCTTAATAACTAAATCATCCTTTAACTTTCATGATGATAATCCTTTGAAATGAGGAAAAACACATACCAAGGAAGAAGAGCATTTTGATACTGGCCACTCTTGTGGCCCATAGTACCAAAGTTATTCCTTATTCCTTTCAGGCAGTGCTTCGGGAAGTCACATACCTGGTAAGAAGGAATTCTATAAGCAGACAAGTGGAAGGAATCCCTCAACTTGGATATTTTGACCTTTAATAACTCATGAATGTTTAAGAAACATTCCCAATTTTTAAAAAATCTTAATTTACAGAGGAGTTGCAAAATAGGCTTTACAAGTGTATTTAGCTCAAGTCTATTAACTATTCTACCTTGAAAGTAACAGACTTGCATTAAACTGTTAACTACATAGGTTGGAAGCAGCAAGCTAAATTGGAATGGTGATGCATTTGGCCTAGAGAAAAACAAATAACCACACCCCTTTCTTGGCAAAAGCAAGACTCATTTGACCTTTTACTGAAGGAGTACTGTTTGAACACAATGAATGTGCAGGGTGTGGGGGAAGAAACTTTTCATTAGCTAACCTCATATTTAATAAAGTTGGCAGAGTCCTCAAGGTTCATTTCTTCTCTTCTCAGTGGGTTGTCGTGAGTGGCCAGAGCCAGGCACCGCAGTGTGTCGCTGCCGCTACCCCATTCCCGAATGACAGACATGACCTTCTGTTTGACTCCCGGGGTCATAGGCACTTTAGTACTTCCAACTCGAATGTGGGTGCACCTGTCAATGACACCTTCAGGAGCACCCTGGAAATGTTACAGATTTAGATCAACAATTTTATTTACTGGGAGCACCCAGGATGCTAATCCCGGTAAGAACGTCTCAACTGCAATGTGCCGTACTTGCCTTCACAAACATTTTGCTCATTGATGTCCGGCTAGGTTTGTTTGGTGTACAATAAACTGACATCGATTTTCTATCACGTGAAAACTCCAGAGTGAATTCCTTTTTCATCAACTGCTTAATGACCTATAGGAGAACACACATAGAATATTATTGGATGACAATTTTGGTTTATTTTTCACTTGTTCAACAAACACTCACTAAGCACCTATTATGTGACAGGCACTGGGCATTTAGCAATGGACGATGAACAAAACAAGTAAGTTCTCCCCCTCATGAAGCTTAAACTTGCCCTCTGGTTTGGGAAAGACACACTGGAATGTAAACAAAGTGCTATGGAGAAAAAAATTTTAGGTAAGGCAGGGAAGGGGGATGGAGAATTTGTGTACGTTCAGATCGTAACTTTACATAAAACGGTCAGAAGGCAACATTTGAGTAAAAATGTGAAGGATGTGTGAGCTGGGAGTGCAGAAGCTCAGGCTAGCATGACATGGCACGTTTAAGGGGCAGCTGGAAAATCTTGCAAGAGAAAGAGATGAGAAACAGGTTGTAGGATGTTAAAAATGACTTTAAGGCATTTATAACAAGTGAAAATGGATGACAAGGGAGGGTTTCAAAGTCTGGCAGTTGTGTTAAGAATGAGCTGAAGGGGAACAAGGAACACCAGTTAGTATAAATAATCCAAGAGACCATGGCAACTGTGGGCAGAAATAGGTGGTCCAGAACACTGCTGCCTCACAGAAGCTCCTACTGTGGTGGGAATGTTCTAGCAGAGCTGCTCATGTAGCTGTCCAGTGTGGCTACTAAGCACCCGAAGAACCACTGTTTTTATTCTAAAGAGCTTCTGAGAGCCAGTGGCCACTGTATTACACTCCAGCACAGTGACCAGGAGACCCCATGGGGGTAACTGCAAACAGGAAAGGTTGAGGATTGGGCCCTCGGGGCTCCCCGCCTGGTGGGAGGTGGAAGATCCACCAAAGGTGTTGGCAGAGGGCCAGGAGCGAGGAGAACAAGTGAAGGAATGTTTCAAGGAGGGAGAGACTAACAGCTCAGGTGAATGAGGACTGAAAATTACCCTTCAGATTTATAAGCTGTTGAATCTGGATCGTATATACAACCCAATTACCTACAATGTATACTGTGTCCTTTTTGATTTTTCTTGCTGTATTGCATGGACTGGGGCTGCCAGTACCACCCTGAATAGAAACGTGGAAGGCAGAACTTCTGTTGCTAGGAATAGGACATTACTACAGGCTCTGTGTAAACGCACCGTTAGCTTGGAGGTAAAGTTTGCTGAGTTTTTATCACGAACAAATTTTATCAGATGCCTTTTCTGTATCCACTTAAATAATCTTATGGTTTCTGCCTTGATTTGGATTACCCTGATCCTCCCCTACCCCCTACTCAGACACAAAGCTAATGATAATTACAGAAATCCCCAAGAAGCTCAATGTCCAATGTGGGCAGTGATGAGTAGACTGGTGCCTGTGGGTTCTCCTCCAGGCTGGGTGGTCTACAGCCACCCTCCTAGCCAGAGCTGCCACAAGCAGAAAAAAGACCATCACTGAATTCTGCATTCCCTGACTCATTTCTTATGTGTTTAGTTTCCATCAAGCACTGGTAACCAAATGCTCTAGAAGACTGACAGAACGTGTGGTGATTCTGACTAAGGTGTGGACCTAGGCACCAGATACAGCCGGGGGTGAGTGGTAGTTATTTCCAAATCCACTCGGCATTAAAAAGCTGGGTCCTGCCCACTTCACCTCCAAACTACAACAGGTTCCTCCTTTCTGGGTGCTGGGGATTGGCATGAGTTTGGATCTGAGAATTTTCAGTGAAGGAGCCCCATGACAGTCATTTCTGACCCCCCTCAGCTGCGGACAAAAAAATGAGGCAAAGGCAGCCACGGAGCAAGAAAATGCTTAGTCTGCAGAGGAGAGAACAGATGGCTGTGCCCTTTATTGTGGTCATCGTGAGAGTTAACACACCACTTTTAAGCTCCATGATACTACTTGTTTCCCTTCATCAACTAATTATAGGTCTAGAATCACACAATTCTAACCCTCAGTCTCCGTGAAGCTATGTCTTCAGGTTGCCTCTGAGGGGCTTAGTCACACCAACTAATGTGTTGTGGCTTTGCAAGGACCAGCACCACCCCCTACCCTTGCCGCCAGTCAGGGAGTGAGCTCTCTACAATGGAGACAAGGGGCCTGGACTTCTCCCATTTTATGGAAGCCACATATGTCGGGGTAGGATGCCATAGGATGTGCCCAAGACCCTCGGGACGAGGAGACTGCTCGCTGTGAGGTATGAGTCGGTACACTTCAGCGGAGATCTATATCCTTAAATTGTACTGTGAGTTTTGCTTCCTCAAATGATGCAAAGAAAGGGTGCAGGAGCAGGAGTCCAGTTCTGCCTCACCCTATGAAACTATGCTAAGTCACCAAAGGCCTCAGTTTCCCTGCCTGTAAGTGCCAGACTGGACTGGATGGCCTTGAAGCCCCTTTCACAGCCTGAGATTTGGTGCGCTCACCAAAATGCTTAACTAGCTCGTGTGGAGTGGATTTGAGAAAACAGGAAAAGTGAAACAAGAGAAAACAGTAAAACGGCTGCTTTGAGGAATTTTACTAGAAAAGAAGCAGGGCGCTAAAGGGGGAAATAAAGTCCAAAGAAAGTTTTAAGATAAAAACCATACTATTTGTCCTATGTTGATAAAGATCTGGTGGAGACGAGATGGAAAAGTGATAATGCTGGAGAGCAGGTGGGGCTTGCGACCGCGAGGAGCAGCTGAGCAGCTGGGCTCTGCCGGGAGCTAGGACAGTGCACTCACGGTGCCAGGGGCTCTAAGAAGATAGACCTTGGGGGCACAATGACTGTGTGTGGAAAGTATCTAGTGATACCTATGTTCTTGGTCAGATAGCCGTATCATTTGACCTAAGAGCAAATGTGGGGAAGGAGATGCCGCAAGTTTGAGAAGATAAGGTACATATACCTTAGCTGTCTACGAGCGGAGGGAGCAAAGGGTAGCATGGACAATACACCAAGCTCAAATACTGACCGAGTTGCAGGCATTTGCTCGCTCTATTTTAGAAAGACCCTTCAATTCGGTATCAAATACATTCATCTTCTCTACTAGGCAAGTGAGAGCAGTCTCTGTAGCTTCTCCAACTTTTTCATATACACCCTTCGCCTGTATTGGTTAAAAGCACAGAAAGTGCAAAAGTAGTAAATAAGTTTTTCATTAATAAAGACTTTCCATCGGAGGACAACTTCTTCACATCATTCTTCTAGAGGCCATTTTTACCTGACTCTGGAGCACATGACGCAGATAATTAAAAATATACTCAAATCATGTTATCTTATTCTATTAACTACGTTTTTTATTTCCTTTAACTATGAGAACCCACTAGTCACAGTATTAATTCAAACAGAGCTTGCAAAAAGCATAAGTCACTGTGTGGTGTTATCATTCTACAGAGTTCACACATTGGGGACTGGCTTATCTAATTTTAGATAGAAACTAGAGGATTACTATGTAAGTAAAAAGGGAAGGAAAAAAGGATTTTTGTTGGTTAAATTTTGTATCATCATCATCATCAAAACAACCCTCTAACCCTGAGCCTGTCGAGGATGTAACAGTCCCCATCTTTAAAAAAAAAAAAAAAAAAAAAAAAATCAATACCCTATACTTTCAGGAAAACATGCCCTGTTCTAGGTTGTCCTCAGTATAACAGCTGCACCACAGCAGAGGAGCACGCCACATACACTCTGACTCTTAGCGAAGTGACTGCAGTGCTCAGGGGACATAGGAAAGGCTCTCCGCTTTCCTGGCTAGGTCACGCTGACTCGGATAAAATGGAAAGAGGAAATAAAATCAGGAACCCTTACTTTCCAAAGGGAGGAAGGAAGGCTGGATTTTCATTCCACCCACCCCACCCTTGAACTAGAACAGCCAGGTCTACTTTCTCATTTATGAGGAGCCTTACCTCATTGTAATCCAATGCGGAATCATTACAAAGAGCACAAATTGTTGCCAATTCCACAAGACCATCATATTGATGACATTTCACTGGTTTATCATCTTTATGCCTATCAAAAGAAAACACTTTTAGAGCACAGTGTGGTCATTTCTATTGATTTTTACTTAATTATACAATATAATTTTGTGGACAAAGTCTGGCAAGTATTCAAAAGAATTTGAGTGATGGCTCTTAGAAATCTGATGCTGGAGACAATAAAAAAGAATGTGACTTTGATATCAGGAATCAATCAGTAAAGACCAGATGTTCTTAGTTAATGAAATTCGTCCACCACAGGTATCAATACAGAACAGAAACCCCACTTGAAAAATAGGGATCCAAAGAGGAGCTAAATAAAGATGAAAAAAGTCTGACTTATCACCTGTGTTTTCTCTTTCAAAGTGTGCATCAGAAGAAAAAAAAAATTACTACTCCAGTAACTAGTATGAGCCACATTCAGAAAACTTTTTAGATACATTGCAAATCTATCCAAGTACGAAATTGCCCAATGGATCCTTTAAATAATAAGGCAGGTTTACTCACACTTCTCCAATAGGTGCGTATGTTGATCCAGTAATGGTAAACTCATGAAGGGAACAACTATCACCTTCAACTCTGTCCAGAATGAACATCTACAGAAAAGAGGCACCAATTTTAAAAGGTATAAAAATATGCCGGAAAAAATAATCTTTGCTAAGACAAAAAGCACTTCTCATTTAAGAAAACAATTTTAGGGGCGCCTGGGTGGCTCATTCGTTAAGCGTCTGCCTTCGGCTCAGGGCGAGATCCCAGGGTTCTGGGATCGAGGCCTGCACCGGACTCCCTACTCCGCTGGGAGTCTGCTTCTTCCTCTCCCACTCCCCCTGCTTGTGTTCCCTCTCTCACTGGCTGTCTCCTTCTGTGTCAAATAAATAAATAAAATCTTGAAAACAAAAAACAATTTTAATTAAACTTATAAACTGAAGCACAGCATCAGAAGTTCTGTCCCTTGGGGCGCCTGGGTGGCTCAGTCACTGGGCATCTGCCTTTGGCTCGGGTCATGATCCCAGCGTTCTGGGATCGAGTCCCGCATCGGGCTCCCTGCTCAGCGGGAAGCCTGCTTCTCCTCTCCCACTCCCCCTGCTTGTGTTTCCTCTCTTGCTGCCTCTCTGTCAAATGAATAAATAAAATCTTAAAAAAAAAAAAAAAAAGTTCTGTCCTTTATTCCAACCAGACGCTATTTAATATCACCTCCCCCATCCATCCAAGAGTCTGAGAAACAGCATCACTGAGGTGCTGAGTAAATAAGCAGCAGCAGGGGCACCAAAGACACAGGAGACAACCCACATGACACAAGAGTTATGAGGACTCCCGGTCAGTCAATCCCACAGACACAACAGTACTCTTCAGAGTGCTCAGAATTCCAAATTTCAAATGGCTGGCTGAGAAAGTAATATTAGGTAGTCCTGCCTCAGAGCTAATAGTAAAAGCCTGGGAAGAATAAACTCACATTCAGAGCTGCATAAACACTCCCTGAGTAAAATAAGACAAATTACTTCTCTCCTCCTTCCCACTTATTTTTATTGTGGCAATAGCTCACTTTCTATGAAGCTCCATAACGCCATGTATACAGTATGGAGGCTGCAGAGCTGAATGAACTCATGTTACCAAGACAATACACACAGAAGCACATTTAGGAAAGGACTCTTCAATTTATACAATAAAGTGACATGAGCTAGTTTCTTAAAACGAGGGGTTTTTTTTTCCTCTTGGTTTTCTTTTCAATCATAATTCAGGCCAGTTTAGAAGACTCAGATTTAAATGTGTGTTTTCATGCAAACTGAAACTATAAAACCTTATCATAAAACACAAAAACCCAAAGTGCTATTTCAACTATACTTTTGTCACACCAAAATCCCTCTCAAATATGAACAAGAATATGATCAAACCATTCTATAATTTTAAAAATATTAAATTCAAGTTATAAAAAGCCATGTAATGTTTTAAAAATTTAAAACATCTTTTCAAAGCATCCCAACTCCTATTCAGTAAAAAAAAATTAGTTCATCTTAATTTTTTTTTTTTTTTTGCTTCACAAGATTTGCTTGTTATATAGCACTAACTTTTAAATTCCAAAAGCTTCATTTACTTTTTTTAAGAGGCAGGCGCGAGGGTAGGGTGGGCTGAGGTGGGGGGGAGGGGAAGAGGGGCAGAGTGGAGCCTGACATGGAGTTTGGATCTCACAATCCTGAGATCATGACCAGAACCCAAATCAAGAGTCGGGAGCTTAACTGACTGAGCCACCCAGATGCCCCCAAAAGCCTCAATTTCGTTTTTTTTTTTTTTTTTAAGTAATATCTGTGGGACACCAGGGTGGCGCAGCCAGTTAAGTGTCTACCTTTGGCTCAGGTCATGATCCCAGGGTTTTGGGGTTGAGCCCCACATGGAGCTCCCTGCTCTCGGGGAGCCTGCTTCTCCCTCTCCTTCCCACTCGTGCTCTTTCTCTAATAAATAAATCTTTAAAAAAAAAAAAAGTAATCTCTGCACCCTACGTGGGGCTTGAACTCACAGCCCTTGTCAAGAGTTGCATGCTCTGAGCCAGCCAGTTGCCCAAAAAGCTTCATTTCAGAAGTATACTTATATATAAATCAACCTTGGAACGCAACTAAAGCCATGAGCAAGATATACAAAATGTCTTTTAAAAAAAGTATATAATGGGATTTAAAACTGACTCCTGATAAAAAAGGTTCCAGTTCAAACATAACACAACCAGTGTCAAATGAGGAAAAGATTCACGTCCAAGGTCACACGCAGCAAGATCAGAGACACTTACATTTTTTTCTAACAGATACAACACCTAAAAAAGGAAGCTTGTCAAATGGCTCCTTCCAAAGATGTTTGACGTTTTACAGAAGAGGAACAAAGGACCAGAGAGGTTAAAGCACGTGATCAAGGTTATATAATTATTAAGTGGAAGAGAGAGGGCTGGGTTTAACTACCAATCTCTCCTATAAGAAAATCCAACTTCACCCTTTTATTAGAAGTTGTGTGACCCTCAGATGTTACTTAACTTCTCAGGGCCTTAGTTTTTAAACCTCTTGAGCAGGATTACCATATGATTCAAGTAAGTCACATGTGAGAAAACAAGTTAACTGCACTAAGCAATATCAAAGCAAGTTAGCATTATTACTACGCACCATGTCATTTCTTTAATGATACGGTTTATAAAAAGTGAAACTCTCTGGGTTTCTACCGAAATCCAAAATATTCTAAGATATTCAGAATTCTAATCCACAGTACATAAATCTGAACGCACGGGGTCATTTTAGATTGCAAGAAGTAAACCATTTAGGAACTGCATGATGAAAGTATCCCTAAGTCAAGGGCAGTTACGCAAGCCACTGCAAGAAACCTCCTGGAGAACACTGATTAGCATCAGCTTTCTGTCATAGAGGGAGAACAGAACAAAGAGGCAGGCAAGGCTGTTTCTTTAACAGAAGAAAATATCTTAAACCAGGTAAGGAAAAATATTAAAATAAAAATTTTTTACTATGGACTCTGTTTTACTCTATGTTTGAAATTTGATTTGCTGCCCCAATTTGAAATTAGTTGCTAACTAGCTATTAGCTAATTTATGCAACCTTTTCTGATTCCAAGGAATGAAAACTTAGGTAGCCGAGTCAAACCCTGCACTTCTGGTGAAACCCAGGACAGACTAGGAGCTTACCACTTAAGAGACAAAACACCTGTCTGTTCATTCTAAGTCGGGATCTGGACTACGCAGAGTTTGGCTGGGCTGGACGGGGAGGCACGGGGGACGGGACAGGGACAGATGATGACTGTGTATCTAAAAATCATCATGAGTTTAAATTTGGCAAGATAAAGATTCAGAGGGTTTAACTGTATTAAAAACAATTTCTAATGTGAAAAAATATTATCTAATTTAAAAAAATATTATCCAAAACCTGGAGCTAAGGCCAAGAGGATGTCCACATGTCCCTTCAATGTCATTCAGAAGCGTTCCTTTAACAGGCGCACTCAAAGATGTAGTATTCTAGAAAAATGTAACACTATTCCACTGTGCTACTTATTATTAAGAGCTCATGTTATATGAAGTTGTGGATTTGTGTCCTGTAGGAAAGATAACCTGTAGCTTTACTGCCCTAATGGATATTAACCAGTTTTTACAATCTAACATATAGCAATTCTATGCTATTATTGAATACTTCCTCAAATGCTCTTGTAACCCATTTTACTGATTCCCTCATTATTTAACAAGCTAAACAGAATTTTTGACCGGTGTCCACTCACTATTTTTATGAGTTGTGTACCTTCTGGAAAATTATACTTTGAAAAGGCTTGTACAAAGTTGTTTAAATAAAACCTAGGAAAGAAGTCATTTAGCTGTATCAGTGTTTCTATAGTTACTACTTTTCTAAGGGCAAGTTTAAACAGTTTCTTATTTTACCCCCCCCCCCCCCCGCCGTGATGGTCAAAACAATCTAAGAAACAAAGGATGAACACATATAACAAAGCAAGCTGAAGGCAATTATTTACCTTTCAAGAAAGCATGCCTCATTCAATGTGTTATGGAAATACCAGTTAGAAGTTTAGGCAGATAGGGAGGGAATTAACTGCTTTATAGAATTCTCTTCCTTTAAGGCTGGTCCAGTAACACACATGCATTCAGAGACAGAGGAGTAGGAATACAAACAGAACACAGGCACCTAACACATTTACAGACTGCCTATAGTCATCTTCCCCAGTACAAGAATATCAACCATGCAGATACCCTTTATTTCATGAATTAATTTTAGGAATTAGATGACTAATTCCTCTAGGCCATCAGATTACCTTGGGCTCTGGCTACACACACAACCCATTTGTTTAAAGCACTGAGAAGGTATCAAATTACAAATGTAAGGTTTTGATGGCATGAGGGCATATTCCTAGGATGAACCAATAACCACCAACCAGCAAAGAGTCTTAAATCACTCCCACTTACCCTGCACACAGACATCTGGTTTGTTGTCAGTGTACCAGTCTTGTCTGAGCAGATAACAGAAGTACAACCAAGGGTTTCCACAGAAGGGAGGCTTCGAACAATAGCATTTTTCTTTGCCATTCTGCGAGTTCCAAGAGCCAGGCAGGTGGTGATGACAGCAGGCAGACCTTCAGGAATGGCTGCCACAGCCAGAGCCACTGCAATTTTGAAGTAGTAAATAGCGCCCCTGATCCAGGAGCCTCCATGAACTGGGTCATTGAAGTGCCCAATGTTTATGATCCAGACTGCAATGCAAATCAGGGAGATGACTTTCGAAAGCTGTTCACCAAACTCGTCTAGTTTCTGCTGGAGGGGGGTTCTCTCCTGCTCTGTTGCCACCATTTCATCCCGGATCTTGCCAATTTCTGTGTTCACTCCAGTTGCCACCACCACTCCCATGGCTTTGCCAGCAGCAATGTTTGTACCCTATGACAGAAACAGAGGAAACTGGTTGTAAGATTAACACCGCACCCAATTTAAACACTGACTAGCAAACTCAGACTGGTGTGGGTTTTGACTAGCGCACCCAGACTCTTTCATATTCTACTGGGCCTTCTAGGGGCTGCTCTTCAGAGAACCAGCCATCCAACCTTGATAACGCAGGTGGTGTGGTACAGCTCTCCTTGATTCTCATTTCATGTGGTCCCCACTCGCCCAGAACAGCTCCACCCTGACCCCCCTGGAATCTCTCTTCACCATACCAAACCTGGCTTGCAGACTAGCTTTGGGCTTGAACGGTGCTCTAACCCCTCTGCGTTCCCAATTTTTCGAACTCCATACAGCCCTCAACCCTAAGCATTCTCCACTGCTGGCTCTAATAGTCCAACCTCCCCTACGATAAGCAGGGCAACCGGCACCATGAGCTACCTCGAGGATCTCCACTCAAGACTGGCATTCAAAAAGAATCAATGAAATCAAGTACAGCACTCTGTCCCCACCCCACTTTAATCCCTAGTGCTGACATGATACAACTTCATTATTTCCATTGTAATTCTACCGCACTTTACTTACTGTGAGTGGTTAGGCTCCCATCCTAACCCACAAAAACCTACCACTTGAAATAGCTCTTAAAATACCAAACAAGCACAATCTACACATTTCTCAACTTTTTATTTCAAAATAATTCAACAGAAAAACTGTAGTACAATGAACATCCATTTTACTTTTCATCCAGACACACCAATTATTAATGGTTTGCCACATTTGCTCTCTCTCTAAACACACACCTTTTTATTGTGAACTACATACAGGAATCATCCACATCATTTAAAAAATATGTTTTATAGACTAATAAGCCTTTCTAACACAAATCTACTTCTCTAGGTTTACAGATAAAGAATTTAAAGATGTCTGACCTGATCTTTTACTCACCCCTCAAAAACTAGCTAACTAAAACAGACGACATTGGAAAGCCTGGCTGGCTTAGTCAGAACAGCATGCGCCTCTTGATCTTGGGGTCTTGAGTTCAAGCCCCACACTGAGCGTAAGAGTTTACTTAAAAATTAGCAAACTTAAAACCCTGCAGATTTTAAACTCTGAGAATGTCTCCAAATAAAAATGTGTTTAATAAAGTACTTACAGAAAAGAGCATGTTCTTTTTATCTTGATTGACAGCCCGTGGGTCCGGGACAGGGTCAGTGTGCTTGATGACAGACACAGACTCACCTAAGCACGTTGCAAGAAGGGATAGTTAGGTCTGTGCAATTTATACCTAGAACGTGGGCCCTCATCCACTCATGCTACTACCACTCTCAGGAAAGGAGAGAAAAGACCCAATTTGCTTGAAGGAGGAAAACTAGTAAAATTTAGAAATAGAATCCCAGTCAATTGCCTGTATTTCCTGGAGAAACTATTCAAATCTAGTTTATTTTCAGGTATCAACTTTATACTCTAATACTGTGAATATGTATTTATATTTGTTGTAAACTTACGTATACACACTAATACTTCATAAAAAGGTCAAAGTACATTTATTCTTAACACAATGAATATACTAGATACATTATACGTATAATGAGGAGCATCTACTGGGAAGCCTGTTATTGTTCATTAAGTCAGACATGAGAAATAAAAACATTGTTTCAGAAATATCTGCATTAGTAATGAGTGATCAAATCAGCACTAAAAACATCACATGGTATATAAAGGACTACTTCGTAGAACTTTTACAATGTCTTGTTGAATTTGGTTTCAACCTTACTTAACATCACTTATGAAATATGTAACGGGTTGGTCTGAGTAATGTGAAATATGGCTCCAGTTTTTCATTTAAATTTCAGGTAACCAACTTCACTCTTGATATCTGAACAAACCTGGTTCCTCAATCTAGCCTGAAACTACACTATTTTTGTTTTTTTTTTTTTAAAGATTTTTAAAACTTATTTGACAGAGAGACAACACAAGCAGGGGGAGTGGGAGAGGAAGAAGCAGGCTCCCAGGGAGGAGCCCGATGCGGGGCTTGATCCCAGAACGCTGGTATAACGCCCTGAGCCGGCCCTGAGCCAAAGGCAGACGCTTAATGACTGAGCCACCCAGGCACCCTGAAACTACAGTATGATTAACAAAAAACACTGAAGCAATTTTATGAGAAGTTTTAAAAGGTAATTATTTCTGTAGGCATACTATGAAAATCTTATATGCATCACCTAATCAGTTTTCCAACATTTTATGGCTCAATCGGCTTTCAGTTTGTTGCTGCTAATGGGAGTTTTAGTAACTAAGCTATTCATAGAGAAACAATAAAAGAGCCCAGGTTACTCACAGCACTACCTCCTAGGACTTCAGCTGCTTTTCAAAACTGATAATCAGATAAATCTTGATTACCTTCGGATTTTCTATTTACTCTACTAAATTGAGGTTAGCATTGTGCTTAAGTTAATCTTCTGACCACCTTACTTCCAGTTAATAAGAACCCTCCACCCTAGACTGTGCCTTCGTCAAACAAAAATGGAAAAATGTTCTAAACAATCTCAAATCCAAGCGTGCAAACTTTAGGCAGTAAAACAGTCACCATTTTTGGGGGGTGCTAACTTTTGTTAATTGTACATCTGATCTTTGCAAAGTATGTTAGATGCAAGATTAGCATTACTCCAATGAAAAAAATTACAGCTCTGGAACCTTTCTCTCCTGCCTGGGAAAAGAACACTAAGTAATTCATTTTCCATAAAACAGAGAGACAACACTTCAACCTTAAGATTATTACCTCTGCTAATGTAGGAATTTGTAACTTCTTTTTTTAGAAAGTAAAAACAAAAGATTTTTGGTGAAAGCTAATTTTTGATAAAATTAAAAGACAAATAGAGGTCTTATGAGATGAAAGCCAAATTTCTTTTTAAATACCTTTAAACTCGATACATTGGCAAAAAAGCCTGATTTCTAAAGCATTAAGAAGTAAGTATCTTGGAGAGGATTAATATGAAACCCCAAAAAGGGACAGGAGGGGCAGGAGCCAACTCATTCAGTATGGGGTCTGAGCAGGACTTCAACATTCAGCGACCTTCCAACGTGTAATGCTTACCTGTGAGAATGGACTGGTCAACCCTTAGAGTAGTAGATTTGATGGAAGTTAATCTTATATCTGCAGGAACTTTGTCACCAACTAATTGGAGAGAAAAAAGGCAGCTAAAATAAGCAATTTTGCAATTTATGTTTCATAGAGATCAATCTGTCTCCAAATAAAATACATCTTAAAGAAAATACATAGCCCATATACAGCACAAATACATAAAAATCTGTTAAATTAAGCAAGATAATTAACTTCTCCTTAGGGTATAAAAACCCTTGCTAGATCCTGGATTTGAATTACACAGGAAGAGAATAATGCTTGGGGAAACCTCTAAAGACACATTATTTACACACTTACATACACACATGGCATGGTGAGGGGGATCAAGCTGTACATGCCATGGTTTAACCCATCAGAAGAGATAAAATGTGAGTACGTATCAAACAGCTAAAAGATGCTCAGTAAATCTCACTCATAAGAGGAATGCAAAATAAAACTACAGAGACATCAATTTAAAACAAACTGACAAACAAGAGTTGAGAAAACGCTCCAAGTTTACAAAGACGTATAGAAATAGGGATTCTTATTACAGGGGGACTATAAAATCTGGAAATTCTAGTGTAAATAGGGGGAAAATAATCAGAGTCCTAAATCACTTAGAGGCAAGTGCCTGAGCAGAGATCAATGCAATTCTGTGTTAGTGCACGGTTAATAAGGACAAATTACATGCAATAGATTACATGTTCTATGTAAAAGTAACAGTTCATTCAGTGTTTATAATTCAACTCTGCTTCCAGACTTTATGACCACCCTTACTCACATGCCACTGAGTACTAAGAAAAAAATGTTACAAAATCTCTGGAGGGCAGTTTGACAATATATATCAAAACTACAAAGCACAATCTTTTTACCCCACATAATCCACTACAAGGAATTTACTCTTGCTCAGCAGAATATGTTTAGTCACAGCACAGTTTCTTATTAACAGAAGAAAGATGAAACAACTCCATTCATACTAAAGTGAAAATCTCCTCTAAGATATACTATATATTAAGGGTGAAAATACAAGTGTGAAGCATCACCTATATGGACTACGATTCATACAAGGAAATACCTCTGGGAAGGTATTACAAAATCTTAATGCTGGATAACTGGGTATGGAGCAGAGGGAGACTTTTCACTTTGTACCCTTTGGTACCTTTTTAAATTTGATTTATCAACTAAATGAATAAACCTCTTGAATCACCTCATCAAGAGGATCTGTAAGTCAACTAAGTCTTCTTCCCTGTGCCAAAGAGCTCCTTGAACAGCTCTTAAAAAGGTCCATATCTCGAGTTTGAAAAGAGCAAATGCCACAGTGCAGATGCAGGAACAGATAAAACCGATTTTTTTAAAAGATTTTATTTATTTATATGACAGAGAGAGAGCCAGCCAGCGAGAGAGGGAACACAGCAGGGGGAGTGGGAGAGGAAGAAGCAGGCTCCCAGGGGAGGAGCCCGATGAGGGGCTCGATCCCAGGACTCTGGGATCATATCCTGAGCCGAAGGCAGACGCTTAATGACTGAGCCACCCAGGTGCCCCTAAGCCAATGTTTTAAATGGTCTTGAGAACAGCATCCAGCACACTGTAGGCATTCAAATATTGTTGAACACATACATATCAGTACCAAACCAAGTGGACATTAAAATAAGTGCACAACAGCTTTCCCTGACTTTCTGAAAGGTAACTATGATAGTTTTGCAAGTCTGATACAAGGGAGAGCTAAAAATTAGAACAAGTACAGTCTCCTCTAGAATTACACAGTTTTGGGGTGCCTGGGTGGCGCAGTCGTTAAGCGTCTGCCTTCGGCTCAGGGCGTGATCCCAGCGTTCTGGGATCGAGCCCCACATCGGGCTCCTCCGTTGGGAGCCTGCCTCTTCCTCTCCCACTCCCCCTTGCTTGTGTTCCCTCTCTCGCTGGCTGTCTCTATCTCTGTCAAATAAATAAATAAAATCTTAAAAAAAAAAAAAAAGAATTACACAGTTTTGTTTTTGTTTTTTTTAAAGAGGGAGTGGGGGGGGTGGGAGAGGGAGAGAGAGAAACTTAAGCAGGCTCCATGCCCAGCATGGAGTCCAATGCGGGGCTCAATGTCCCAACCCTGAGATTATGACCTCAGCCGAAATCAAGAGTCAGATGCTTAAACAACTGAGCCACCCATGCACCTCTACATATAGTATTTTTAAGTCAAATGTTCATTTTCCATAATTACTCTACATACTGAAATTTTAACTGCCACTGGTTATATATAAATTGGCAAAATAGCCATTCTGTCCAAGTAGATTCAGTTCATTTGTTAAGCCTTCAATTTAGCTCTGATTCTTCTGCATTCCGGAGCTTTGAAGTTCAGGAAGAGTATGATTTGCTTTTTGAGCTCCAGTTCATTAAATAGCCCTATAGCCTAACCAGGAAATGTGGTCACAAAGCAGCCCAGAAACAGACTGTCAGTATATAATCTCAAGAGGCAAAGATCATCCTTGCATTTGACTGCAGGGACACATTAGGTTAAGGTGAAATTCCTGCTGGAAATGCTTATGCAACGAACAGCAATACTCCCTGACTAAATAAACGAGAACCTTTCACTTTAATTCTGCTCCTACTACCATAAACCATATACGAAACTTCAGTGACCTACAAGCAGCTAAAATGTCCTATCAAGATGAAAATTTGAAACCATTTAATTTTTTTTACTGTATTATTTCTGGATGTCATAATTAATTTGATTGCGCATGATCTGGAAGATGAAAAGAATATAAGGTTCAACAATGAACCTATGACCCTAAATGGAAAATTTACTTGAGAATGTTTCTTGCTGTCACAGGTAATTTATGCCACAGGAGCAAAAAACTTCTAACATGGCACAGAGGTCCCCACAATCTTTAAGTACTATGACATTTCTGCACTCCAACAGCTTGCTCATATCCCAGCAATTTAAAAGCAAACATTTGGGATGCCTGGGTGGTTTAGTCGGTTAAGCGTCTCCCTTCAGCTCAGGTCATGATTGCAGGGTCCTGGGATTGAGCCCCACATTGGGCTCTCTGCTCCAGCAGGAGCCTGCCTCTCCCTCTCTCTGCTGCTCCCCCTGCTTGTGCTGTCTGACAAATAAATAAAATCTTAAAAAAAAAAAAAAGTGGAACATTTCATTATAAAAAATTTTATTTGCGAGAGAGAGAGAGAGAGAGCAAGAGCATGCTCACACATGAGCAGGGGGAGGAGGCAGAGGCAGAGGGAGAAGCAGACTCCCCATTGAGCAGGAAGCTCGATGTGGGGCTCGATCCCGGGACCCTGAGATCATGACCTGAGCTGAAGGCAGACGCTTAACTGACTGAGCCACCCAGGTGCCCAGAACATTTCATTCTATATATTGAAAGTTGAATCCTGTTTTTCTAGTTCAACAATTTTATATTTAAGCCCTAGCTTGTACTCTCATACACCTATCACATCTAAAGCCAGTTAATCTAATACTCAAATTGAGGATAAACTACAAGAAGTTCAAAAGAAGTATCTTGGCATTTATTCTGCTGTGTTTCACTGGAAGCTCAGAGGATTTAAAATAGGTGGAACATATCTTTGAGGCAGTAAGTACCAAGGTTAAATTTCTTTCCTGGGTAACACAGTCAACATATTAGCTATTAATTTAAGGCAGTATCAATTACTATATATATACATACACATACACACACACGTTTATCTATCTATATATGCAGCATTAAAAATTATCCTGGTGTTATAAAAAAACCAGCTACTTTCCCCCTAAAGGTGTTGTGGTTTTTTTAAGATTTTATTTTTTTAAAAGATTTTATTTATTAATTTGACAGAGAGAGACAGCCAGAGAGGGAACACAAGCAGGGGGAGTGGGAGAGGAAGTAGCAGGCTCCCAGCGGAGAAGCCCGATGTGGGGCTCGATCCCAGAACGCTCAGGATCACGCCCTGAGCCGAAGGCAGACGCTTAACGACTGCGCCACCCAGGCACCCCTAAGATTTTATTTTTAAGCAATATCTATGCCCAACGTGGGGCTTGAACTCACAACCCTGACATCAAGAGTTGCATGCTCTACTGATTGAGCCAGCCAGGCCCCAAAGGTCTGTTTTAAATATATGAAATATTTTAAATAATTTCTTTGCTGTACAGAAATGGTATGGATACACATTTAATTGTTGGCCAAATATTTAGGAATGACTCAAATGTCAAATGCTAGCAGAACAAATGACCTGGGAAGCCCTTGAAAATTGACCTCAAGCTTTTACCAACTTTCCGTCCATCTGATGACAGCCATTCTAACTGGGAGGCAAAGAAATATGTAGGAGTTAAAAGAAAAAAATCACCTGAGAGGTGCTTATAAACTGTACAATCTCAGGACCTGCTCTTTAAGAATCTGGTTCAATGCATTTCGGGGGGGGGGGGGGCAGGAATCCATCTTTTAAAAAGTTCTCCAAACACAAAAAATAATACAACCACCACCAAGCATAATAACAGGTTATAGATCCCATCCATGAAGGGCTTGTTCAGAACAGCCCGTTTACTTTGTGCTGTTTCTCATGTGCGAAGTATGCCAGCTCTAGGCCAAGAAGACCTTAAGTCCTCCAACGCCCGAGAAATTTATTATCTTAAAGTTTTACATTGGGGGGCACGTGGGTGGCTCAGTTGATTAAGCATCCTGACTCTTGATTTCAGCTCAGGTCGTGATCTCAGGGTCGTCGGATTGAGCCCCATGTCGGGCTCTGCGCTCAGCACGGTATTGGCCTGAGATTCTCTCCCGTTCTCTTGCTTACTTGCAAAGGTGCGAGCCCTCTCTCAACGTTTTACGTTTAATCTGTTTCCATTTGAAACGGATCTCTGTGGGAAAGTAGCATAAATCCATAAAGCAGCATCAATCCAAACTGGTCTTAAAAAACCTGCTATGTTTTAGTATTCTCTTAGCTAGAAAAACCCTCACCTCATCCTGATCAACCCATGTCCTCATTTTAGTTAGGAAACTAAAGCTCGAAGTAAAAGGGGTCTTGACTAAGGAACTTCAGTTAAGTAAAGACTTCTTTTAACCTGCTGTGTGACTCTGTTTTGTGCTTTTTGTTTCTAAGAGTCAATTTAGGATTGAATGTACTAGGAGGCACACTCTAAGGAAGCAAAAGATTTGTAAGATTCAATGGATACTTTTCAAGCTAAGACATAATTTTCCTTTGTCTGCAGGCTTCTATGAATTTCAGACAGAGGATTTTGGGAGTGAGGAGCAGGCAGTGCTGTTCCTGATGATCACACCCAGTAGTATTTCCCTGATGGGGCATGTCAGTGCCCTCCAGGCAAGTGGTAGTGGAAAATTCTTACTCTAGCCAAGGGGATGCTCTGCAATTTTTTCCTCTGAAATTTTTTCCCCCTGTCTCTTGGGTTCTGGTGGTGTAATAAAAGAATAAACTATTATAAATATCTTTCATTTGTTTAACATCTGACACTTTCCAAATTCAGCTCTTGGCTTCATAAGTCCATAAGCTCTTTAACCTGCTACCACAACAGGGATTTCCACTCTGAACAAAATCCTCAACATATACCTCATGCTAGGTCACCAAAAATGCAAGTAAAAGTCGAAGGAAATTACTCTGCCACATTTTAGAAATGAACACAAGCTTTATCTTAAAATCTGGGAAAGAATGTTTGTAAGCCATGGTACTTAAACGATGTTACATCTTTATGTCAAAAATAAATACTGATTGGGGCACCTGGCTGGCTTAGTCGGTACAGAGTATGGTTCTTGATCTCGGGGTTGTGAGTTCAAACCCCTGCTGGGGGTAGAGATTACTAACAACAACAACAACAAAATTAATAAACTTAAAAATAAACGAACGAATGAATGAATACTGATGCTTAAAATCAGCATTACTCAGAAAAGGCCTTAAAAAATATTTATTTTAGAGAGCACACATGCATGCAGGGAGTGGGGGAGGGAAGAAGGGGCAGAGGAAGAAAGAATCTTAAGCAGACTTCACGCTAAGCTCAGAGCCTGACCCAGGACTCGATCTCACAACCCTGAGATCAAGACCTGAAATGAAACCAAGAGCCGGATGCTTACCCAACTCCGCTACCCTGGTGCCCCACAGAAAAGGCCCTTCTATGAACTCGTTATATGTAGGGGGGAAAAAATCTTTATTGTGACAAATTCTACCAGCTATTCAAGGCTTTTCTAAGGAAAAACTATATATAAGATCAGAAATTACCTCCTTAAATATCACTATTGTTTTTGAGTTTAAATGGCTCCTAGAAAAGCAAGTTGTAATAGAATTAACCTAAATTACTTAAACATTTAACTATGACTCAAACATTTTCATTATGGTTCCGATTTGAGTCATAGATTTTTATAGTCAGGCAGAGTGAATGAAATTCCTCACTTGAGAAGCCCACTTGCCTGCTTTCTCCAGGCCTCAGAGGGAGCAGAGAAGGAACATCACAAATCGCCATACTACACTGAGTTTCCTTCCAGTCCATGTTTTGGGAGTATTACCCATGAGAAGACTCATCTTTCAAAAATGCAAATGTTAAAAAAAAAAAAAAAGCAAATATAATACTCTTATTTAAAATGTTTCAATAGCTTCTTCCTCCCAGAATTGAGATCAAGTTAGTATCTTCATCGTGGTTTATATGACCTCCCAGGACCCAGCTGCTGCTTGCTTCTTACCACAATCCCCTTCCTCTAACACAACACAACGGTTTCCAATTCCTCAAAGTTCTGAGTCTTCACACACCCTCTTTTCCTTTACCCCACTAGCAAGGCTTTCTGCGAAGTCCCACTTTAGGTTGCTATCCCTTTTGACGTGCCCGTAGAGAGCTGTCCTTTCCTTTCCCAAGGCTCTCACACCACGTGCTCGGTAAGTCTTCCCACTCAGTCACCTCTTATTTCCTAGCCCCGAGCACTACGCGAGTGCACAGTGGGCACCAGATAAAATACCTGTCAAGGAACGAAGTACTTGCACACATTACTTCCTTTAATAAACAAGCATCAGAGACTTATGATTATCAAGCTGAAGAACGTCACAAAGCGAAGAACAATGAAGAGAGTCAGGACCAAAGAGATCTCAGACTTGGTTGAGCTGAATGAGGCAACAGTGATCATTACTTAAATTCTGCATTTAGATTATCAACAACAACAAAAACCCACATCTGCTAGCAGAGACTGGAGGTGTAGCGGAAAGAGCACATGTGAGAGCAGGGCTTTAGCTGCTAAGGCAATGAAGGCTGACAAAGAAGTGTCCTTAGACTGTAAAAGCAGAAGAGTGTCTAGAATATCAACCAAACTCCATTTACATAATGGCGTTTAAGTCTGGGCACCAAAGAAAACCATCAAGATGGTAAAGCATTTGAAAATAATTACATGAAAATAATTACATGAACAGCTGAAAGAGCTAAAACTAACTTGGAAATTAAAATTTTAGCATACGCCACACTGTTAGCACTCAAACCACCCCGCCCCCTTCCACCCCAACTGCCTGTGCGACTGGACACGCAACAGCAGCTCTGAGTTCTAGTCATTTTAAGTTCCCTTCCGGTTCTAAAAGGGCCATGAATTAACCTTCACCTACCTAACAGGCTATCGTGGGAGGAGGAATTAAACTTCTGTGTGACTAAAAAGTAAAAAACTAACGTACAGAACAGATGATTGTATTTTAGCTCGTAATAAGGAATATTTTATAATAAAACAGACTAAAAATGGCATAGCTGGTCCTAAAGAGCCAACTTTCCAGTGACTGGAGGTGTAAGGTAACGGCTCATGAGACGCTGAAGGAGCAGCCCATCACTAAGCAAGCTTACAGTACACACAGTATCCGGCATACTCACCAACAGTTTTCTCCTTATTACAAGAGTAAAGCCTGCTTTTAAAAGGTGAAAACCCAGGATGCCTGGGTGGCTCAGTCAGTTAAGCATCTGCCTTCGGCTCAGGTCATGATCCCAGGGTCCTGAGATCAAGTCGTGTGTTGGGCTCCCTGCTCAGCAGGGAGCCTGCTCTGCCTACAGCCCCCCTCCCCCCGCTTGTGCTCTTGTGCTCTGACAAATAAATAAATCTTAAAAAAAAAAAAAGGTGAAAACCTGTTCCTCAGTCTCCTCATCCAAATAGATACCAGCTGTATCTATTTTCTCTCCTAGGCATTTCTCTATGGATAACTTATTAAAACTTTATTAAAATAGAAATCACAAACCTTTTACATTAATATATACTTATCTGTCTCATGCTTTTTTAATGGCTTCATAGTGATAACACCCACTAAAATTTGGGGAATGCTTGCTTATTGCATACCAAGCACTGCCATAAGGGCTTTATGGGTTACTAACAACCTTCACAATTCTAAGGAATGTGTGATTATCTTCATTCCCAGTTTACAGATGAGGAAAATGAGGCACACAAAGCGAACTTGCTCAATGTCACACAGCATTTATAGCCATACTACGTACTAAATCAGTCACCAGTTTCATGGCCATCTAGGCATTTCTTATTTTTCCTGTTACACTGTTATATGCTGAACATCTCTGTGCATGGAGATTACTTCTGGAGGACAGATTCATAGAAGCAGAATTTTCCCACAAACATATACTCCCACCAAATTTAATTCCTGTCATTTCTTCATTCTCAATCTTGTATTTTTCTGAGCACTGGTAACACTATACAACATGGTTTCTTTTAATTTTTCCAAAATCTTAATCAGAGTGACATGGATGGAGATGGTACTTACTGGTACTGTGACTACCTCTGAGTCATGGGGAATGGGGAGGAGGTAATTACAGGAAATCAGGAAATGCCAGCTCCAAGAGATTTAGATGAGGCTTCAAGATCAACTAGTCCATCGTGATCTGATGGTCAGGGGAGATCTTCCTGAGTTCCTTGTTTCCTTAAAGTCTTAGCTACCCTGACTGATGAATGAAGGGCCCTAGGTCTCAAAACTCTCTGCTTCTAATACACCTGGACTGATTTCTGTAAGACTATTTGTTCTGCTTCCATACAAGTTCTTAAGATTAAGAACTTAACATCTCCGATTGTGAAACAGGACTTACAGGAACAACTAGGATAATGATTTTTACACTATCTGGATGCAGAGGCTCAAACCTACACCTCTAGCTAGCCCCGTTCTCCTATCCTTCTCACTGCAAAACAACTCCATATGGGGGAAAAGGGAAGAGAGCAAACCTGCTCCCCACCTTATTTGGTCATACATTTTTGCTTCCACTTCTCTGACCCATGTTTATCATTTTAGAGCATTTGGGTTTGTTTTTTTGTTTTTTTTTTTTGTAAGTAATCTCTACTCCCAACATGGGGCTTAAACTCATTATCTCAAGATCAAGAGTCTCATGCTCTATTGAATGAGCCAGTCAGGCACCCCATATTTACCATTTTAGAAACAGGTGAAAGCTATTTAACGATGTCCCAGCAATACTATGTATATTGCTTAACAATATTTTACTTAACTATACCACTTAATTGTACTTCTCCCCGCCCCCAGTTTTACTGAGATCAACATATAACACTGTATAAGCTTAAGGTATACAACATAATGATTTGATATGTGTAAATTGCAAAATGATTACTAGAATTACTTAACATCCATCAGTTCATAGTTGCAATTTTTTCCTTGTGATAAGAGCTTTTAGCAACTTTCAAATATACAATATAGTACTGTTAACTGTAGTCACCATGCTTGACATTACATCCCCTGAACATCTGTCTTATAACTGGAGTTTTGTACCTTTTGGCCACCTTCACCCAATTCCCTAACCTGGATGTCCCTGGCAAACACCAATGTGATCTCTGTTTCTAGGAGTTTTGGGCTTTTTGTTTTTTTTTAAATTCTACATATAAGTGAGATCACTCAATATGTGCCTTTCTCTGCCTTATTTCACTTAGCATAACACCCTCAAGGTCCACCTGTGTTGTTGCAAATGGTATGATTTCCTTCTTTTTTATGGCTGAGTGAAATTCCACTGCACACATATAATACACTTCTTATCCACTCATCCATCCGAAGACGGTTAGGTTGTTTCCATGTCCTGCCTATTGTAAACAGCACTACAAGTAACATGGGGGTAGAGATATTTCCTTGGGATAGTTATTTCTTTTCCTTCAGATATATGCCCAGAAATGGAATTGCTGGGATCATATGAAGTATGTACTTTTAAAAACCAAACAGCCAGATCCTGAGGTAGACTTCTAAGAAGAAGGACAAATGAACCCCCCTGAAATTGCATGCAAGATTCTGAATGTGTCTTCGGGGAGGGAGATTTCATCAATTCTCAAAGGGACTGTGATCTAGAAATGATTAAGAACCACTGCACTAGAGCTCTGTTTCTCAAAGTGTGGTCCACCTGGGAGTCTGGTGGAGGCGCTGAACAATCAGACCCCATTTCAGACCTACAGAATTTAATCTGGACTGTAACAAAATCCTCATGCACGTGAAATTAGAGAAACATTGCTCTAAGCAGCTAGTCAAATCTGAAGGCCTGTTTTTGTCTGTTTTAAAAAGAGCCCTCAATGGAGCACCTGGGTGGCTCAGCCAGTTAAGCGTCTGACTGTTGATTTTGACTCAGGTCATGATCTCAGGGTGGTGAGATGGAGCCCCAAGTCACGCTCTGCAATCAGCATGGAGTCTGCTTGAGATTCTCTCCCTCTCCCAGCCCCCCTGCTCAAGTGGGTGCACACACATGCGCGCGTTCTCTCAAATAAATAAATAAAATCTTCAAAAGAGCCCACAAGAATTATTTTTACACTGGGAAAGGCTTAATTTAAAAAATATATGCTTTTCTATGACTGTCTGGGGCCCACACAGCCCCAAATATTTACTAAAAGTCTCTGTACCCCCACCCCCCAAAAAGCTTGCAAACCGCTCTGCTCTACAGCACTGAATTGATGTCTTGGGTAGTGTTAGGGGTTAGGGAGCTTGGCAGTTATGGACTGAAGTGTTTGCTGATGGTTCAGACTGCTCCAATCCTTTTTTTCCTAAAAGCAAAAGTACACCTGGACTCATGGCCCCAGTTAACAAAAAAGGCCACATTATCAGAATCAAGTATCTTTTTTTTTTTTTCCAAGATTTTATTTATTTATGTGACAGCCAGCCAGCGAGAGAGGGAATACAGCAGGGCAGTGGGAGAGGAAGAAGCAGGCTCCCAGCGGAGGAGCCTGATGTGGGACTCGATACCGGAACACCGGGATCACGCCCTGAGCCGAAGGCAGACGCGTAATGACTGCGCTACCCAGGTGCCCCAAAAGAATCAAGTATCTTTTAGAACCCGAAAGCTCCTGGGGCGCCTGGGTGGCTCAGTTGTTAAGCGTCTGCCTTAGGCTCAGGGCGTGATCCCGGCATTCTGGGATGGAGCCCCACATCGGGCTCCTCCGCTGGGAGCCTGCCTCTTCCTCTCCCACTCCCCCTGCTTGTGTTCCCTCTCTCGCTGTCTCTCTCTCTCTGTCAAATAAATAAATAAATCTAAAAAAAGAACCAGAAAGCTCCTTTAAAAAGTCTACTCCAATTACCCAATTCTGTGGAGGTTAATCTGTCCAGTGTCATGCAGAATTAGAATAATAATCCGGGTTCTTCTGTCAATCAGTCATCTTTGTATTTTACAACTTTGTCTTTCCTTTCCCTCAACTGCTTGGAAACACTGCTTCACAGGTTACTAATTTCCATTACTGCAAGATGACTATCCAAAGTGAAACTTTTCTTCCCTTAAAGAGTTACCAAGTTTAAGAATTCATTTTTTTATTGACTAAGTTCCAAAACTGCTGGCACTACTTATTGAACATTTACTTTTCATTTTAGGAAATAAAAAAAAATCAATCTCTTTAGAAGCTAAAGCAAATGCAATTTTATGTTAAGACTCATTTCTGTCACTTACGTAATCTTAAGATATGATTTGCTCTAAAGCATACTTCCTATAGGACAGAAATCATTTAAGGATACTTATATCTTTGTATTATTCACCAACTCCAGGTTACTAACACACATAAAGTTTGTTTTAAACAATCCTGAAAACAATGGCCTTGAGAGTAAATAAATAACCCCCCAGGCATACAACGGAACCCCCAATTCTGAAGTGAAGACTTTTATGCCTACCATAGCTTGACTCACTTTGATAAAATTAGCAGATAATCTAGAAAGCTTAAAAATATGTTCATTTCTCACAAAATTATACCCGATTTTACTAATTTTGGTTTCCATCCATCCAACTATTTTCCTGGAATTAAGATAATACAAAACTACTGCAGCTTCAGAAGATGAAAATGTAGGTAACTATTTCCGTATTTTTACTTGCCAAAGCAATTTTATTTGGCTCCTATATTCTAGATACTTCTAAGGTTTACATAGCATTTGCTATGCATGCTTACACAATGTCTCCTTGGAAAGGTCATTAGCTGGTATAACAAGATCTGAAATTTAACTTCCTCAATCCCTACATCTCCCCCCCAAAAACCCTCCTGGTCCAGCCTAGCCTTCCAAAAGTTCAGCAAAACTACTCTACAGTCATCCAAAAGCTAGCAAGAAGAACTTTATCACCTGAATTTAGGAGATGAACCCTATATCCAAAAAAAATGGCTACAAAAAGATCTCTCTTTCTGCAAGCATCAAAATAGTAACTCCATACTTGCTGTCATTTCCAAAATAGTTCACAATATTCTCCAGTTTTCAATTCAAAGAAACCCTCAAACTTAATTTCATAATTTAAATGAAAATATAAAAGTTACCATGTCTAAAAGGACAGATCGTGCCATTTATCCCTTCATGCTATGTAGGGTAAGACTGACTGCCAAGAAATAATTTAGATCTACACTTAAAATTTAAGTTCATTTCTATCATTCACAGAACCGAATTATTGGGCTAAATGCCAAATGACAGAGTCAACCAGATTACTAATCCTAATAAAAGCAGAAGTTAAAAAGCCTCAACATGTATAGTTTTAATGTTTTAATAAATAAACACTTATTTATCTGGCTCAGGTTAAGCAGTCACAGAATGTTTTTCCTATATGTTCCATATATCATTGTATGTGTTTTAGGATTACGTGTTACCCAATTCGATGACCCACTGGTTCTAGTAATTCAGCAAAACTATCATTTCTAATTTGGATAGAAATATACAACCACCATGAGAAGTCACCAAACAGACCAAACAACAATAGACTGACAACTTAAAAATTAAATTGTGACCTGGCTTCAACATGATAAGGGCCATTTACAAAAGTCACAGCTAACATCAGACTTCATGACAGAAGACTATGCTTACCCTCTATGATCAGGAACAAGACAAGGATGTCTGCTCTTGCCACTTCCATTCAATATTCTATACTGGGGTTCTATCTAGGGCAATTAAACAAGAAAAAGGAACAAAAGGCACCCAGATGGGAAAGACACAGAAATATTTGCTTGCAGATGACATGATCTTATATATATAGAAAATCTTAAGGACTCTTGAAAAACTAATAAGATTCCAGCAAGACTGCAAGGTTTAAGATCAACAGACAAAATTCAACTGTATTTCTATACACTAGCAAAGAATAATATAAAAATGAAATAGAGAAAACAATCCCAATTACACACAGCTTCCAAATAAAAAAAACATAAAATACTTACAGATAAACAAGAGAAGTACAAGACTTGTACACTGTAAACAACAGAATGCTAAATAAAAGACCTAAATAAATGGAAAAGACACACTACATCCTCACCCAAGTGGCATCTGATGTTCTTGCACTGAAGATTTAATGTTATTCCCCAAAATGATCTATACAATCAACATTAACTCATCAAGATTCCAGGTTTCTGTTTTGTTTTTGGAGAAATTAGCAAGCTGATCTTAAAACTTTTATGGAAATGCAAGGGACCCAGTATACTCCAAACCATAAAGAAAAAAAAAGTAGTGAGGACACAAACTCAATGATGTCAAAACTTACTACACAAAGCTACAGTAACCAAGACAGTGTGGTGCTGGCATAAGGATAGACACACAGATCAATGGAATAATAGTCCATTTGTAGTGGAAAATGTGGTCAACTGATTTTTCACAAGGGTGCCAGACAATTTAATGAATAAGTCCTTTCGGTGCTCAGACAACTGGATATCCAAATGCCAAAGAAGGAAGCTGGACCCCTACACACCTCACACCATATATTAAACCTCTGTGACCTTAGATTAGGCAACAGTACCTTAGGACACCAAAAGTACAAGCAACAAAAGAAAAAAACTAACAAAATGCAACTTTATCAAAACTGAAATGTTTATGCTACAAAGGACACCAAGAAAGTAAAAAGAAAACCTACAGAATGGGAAAAATTCTTGTAAACCATATCTGGTAAGACAGGATTTTTAAAAACAAAAACACAACACCTTACAGATCACTAAAAAGACAAATAACCCAATTTAAATGGATAAGGATTTGAAAAGACATTTCTCCAAAGACAACATACTAACAGAAAATAAACACAGGACAAGATGCTCAACATCATTAGGAAATTAGGGAAGATACCACTTCATAGCTAAAATTAAAAAATAAATAAATGAAAGACAGTAACAAGTGTTGGTGGAGAATGTGGAGAGACCGGAACTTAAAAGTTGTTGGTGGGGAATGGAAAATAATACAACCACTTCAGGTAACTGAAGTGGAAAATAAGACAACCACTTCAGTTTGGAAGCTGCTCACAATGTTAAACATAGAGTAGTCAGTCATATGCCCCAGCAATTCCATGGCTAAGGGTGTACCTAAGAGAGTGAAAGCATACGTTCACACACGTACACGAATATTCACAGTAGCATTATTCATAAAAGCCAAAAAGGGGAAACAACCCAAATGTCGGTGAACTGATGAATGGATAAATAAAATGTAGTACACCCAAACAATGGGATATTCAGCCATAAAAAGCAATGAGATACATTATACACATGAATGAAAAATGTGACCCATGCTACATGGATGAATTCTCAAAAACAATATGCCAGGTGAAAGAGGCAGTCTCAAAAGGCCATATCTTGTATGGTCCCATTTATACTCAATATCCAGAGTAAACTGTGGCTGCTGGGTTCTAGGGGCAAGGGGCAGAAGTGACTGCTAATGCATATGGGCTTTCTTTTTTAGGGGATGAAAATGTTCTGAAATTAGATAGTGATAATGACCACCCAACTCTGAATATACTAAAAACCACTCAAATGTACACTTCAAAAGAGTGACTGTTAAGATGTGTGAATTGTATCTCAATAAACCAGCTTAAAAAGAATTGTGACCTAGGCCTCTAACAAATCAAAATATGACTGATATACCTGTTGTGTGTACACTAAGTATACAGTATATTCTCTAGCACATGAGCTACAGTTGAAGACAGAAGCAAGAAATCACGAAAAGATTCAGTTTCCTCACCTGTAGAGTGTGAACAACTGTACGTATCTACAGAGTGTACTCTGGTGAAGAGCCAAACACTTGCAACCAAGTTGCACACTCGAAGTTTAGCTACTACTGAATGTGTGCATACAGACTTCCAATTATCTGCTCGGTACAGAAGCTGCACAATAACCATGTTTCTATTAGCTGAACCTACCACATACTTCTTTCATTTATTATTCACTGAGACTGTCACATGCTCAGCAAGAAGATTACGATGGTCAGTGTGACAGTTCTGCCCTCACTGCCTCGTGATATGACAACAGCACTTAATAAAATGTTTGCACCTATCTAAAACTAGATACCATCTCTGTTCTGCATCCTTAGAATGGCCAAAATTCAAGAAGAGTAGCATACAAGAGCCCAATGTTCAAGCACTGCACATGCTTTTTAGCAATTCATGTACAGTGGGGAAAAGAGTAGGAAGGAAAAAGTGTAAAACTATCAGAACTGCTTGCACTCCTCACAAAGGTTTCAGAAAGGTGAAAGCAGAATGGATTTAAATGTGTGTATTATTTAGAATAATTACTAGTAAGTCTATTCACCTAAGATGAGGAATTTAAACTCATCTTTTAATATTAAATGGACTGTTTTTTGAATATTAAGAGAAAGGGAGTAGTTGCCAGAAGCTGGAGAAGGGGGTAAAGGGAAGTAACTGTTCAACGAGAACAGAGGGTCAGTTTGAGAAAATGAAAAAGTTCTGAAGATGGATGGATGATGGTCTGGAGATGGTTGCACAACAATGTGAATGTGCTTAATGCCACAGAACTGTGCATTTACAGACAGTTAAAATGGTAAACTTTACATTATGTGTATTTTACCACAACATATGCAAATAAGGGTACTCCAGGCAGACTGGAAATCTTAGGTCACACACACTGAGTCAATCACTATTTGTCCTTCCTAAACCATCAAACACAGCATACAAACCACTACATTTTAGGAAACAGAATTTCACAGTGGACAAGGAAAGTCAGGTAGATTGGGGCTATAACCAAAGTTTTGTCACTATGAGATCTGTGCACTGGGCAAATTAATAAGTTATATAAAGTTTGCTTAACTTCCCAAAAAAGGCCAGGAAAGTTCAGTGGTACTGAAAACTGAAAATAGAGGCCTATATGGCTAGAGCATAGGGAGAGGCATGAGATGAAATCACAGAAGCAAGCAGGAGCCATACAATGCAAGGTCTTTTAGGTGAAAAAGCATTTTATATTTCAGGTCCAATCGGGAAGCCACTGAAGGATTTTAGCAGGTGATCTTTAGGAAACTGCTCTGGCTGCTACATGGAGTAAGGACTGGAAGAAGGTGACAAAGGAAGCCAGAGCCCAGTAAGGACACAAGGAAAGTCCCAGTGCGAGTTAGTGAATGAGGAAACAAATTCACAAATTTGGGTTTGTTTTAGAGAGAATCAAATGGTCTTAAAGACAGATAATGAGAAGGAAGGACCAAGATGACTTCCAAGCTTCTCTCAGCTAATTAGTCGGTCAGAATGACGTACTGAGACTGGGAAGCCTGGAGAGCAACCAGACTGAGAAGAAAAGTCAAAAGAGTAGCTGGCCTTTATCTCTTCAAAAGGAAAGATGCCTTGAGGGTCAAGGTTACAGCTCCCTCTGACGCTATTTACCATTGCCATCTACTGATGCAAACTCAGGATAAACGCTTTGGTGGTAATTTCTCTAACTTTTCATATAGACTCAATATACTGAAATAGCCTAACTAGCATAAAAAATTCTTAAAATATTTTTAATGTGAGAGGCTGAAGAGTATATGAGTATATTATCAGATTAAGCTGGAGAAATGGAAAACACACAAAGCCAAGCGGAATCTCATACACAAATTTAGGTGACATTATCAGCAACTGCACCTTGCACGAAGGTACTTCTGGAAAGACAAACCATCTTCCTCTGAGGTCTCCTTCCTCAATTACCAGCACCACCACCACCCAGTCACCTAAACCAGAAATCCTGCCAGTGCCACTGATTCTACATCCCAAGCCCAGTCAGTTCCATACACCCATCTGGTTATTAAAACCTGTCATTTTGCATTGAAATCTGAGACTCACTTGTCAAACTACAGTGGACGTAATTTCATGCCCAAGGGAGATTGAGTTATTTTGGGACGGGACCTGGTAAAACTTTACAGAGCACCCCCAGATGATTCTCATGCGCACCTCTGCCAAGAACCACTATTCATAAACTCAAAATCTTTCCTCGTTATTTTTTTTTTTTTAAGATTTTTTTTTTAAAGATTTTATTTTATTTATTTGACACAGAGAGAGACAGCCAGTGAGAGAGGGAACACAAGCAGGGGGAGTGGGAGAGGAAGAAGCAGGTTCCCAGCGGAGGAGCCTGATGTGGGGCTCGATCCCAGGACTCTGGGATCACGCCCTGAGCCGAAGGCAGACGCTCAACGACTAAGCCACCCAGGCGCCCCCATTTTTTTTTTTAAAGATTTTATTTGTCAGAGAGAGACAGCCAGCGAGAGAGGGAACACAAGCAGGGGGAGTGGGAGAGGAAGAAGCAGGCTCCCAGCGGAGGAGCCCGATGTGGGGCTTGATCCCAGAACGTCAGGATCACGCCCTGAGCCGAAGGCAGACACCCAACCAGTGAGCCACCCAGGTGCCCCTTTTCCTCGTTATTCTTAATGCTACTGCTCTCATCATCTCTTGCCTCATCACCTCTGGCCTAGACTATCAAATAGCCTATCTCCAGCCTTCCCCATTCTGACCTATTTTCTATATCACAGCCAGAATTCCCTCTCCAATTCTTATTTTTGTTATAAAATCCACTGTGACAAATGGTAAAAACTGAATGAGGTTTGTCAATCAGACAAGTTTTGTATCGATTTCCTGGTTTTGATAATTGTACTGAACTTATACTAAGAGAATGCCCTTGGTTTTATAAACACTCAAGTATTTAGGATTAAGGAGGCATCATGCCTGCGATGTACTCTCAAACAGTTCAGACAAAAATGTGTGAATGTACAGATATCGACTGAAAGAGGATAATGCACATGTGATAAAACGTTAACACTTGGAGAATATGGGTAAAGGATATGTGGGAACTGTTACTATTCTTAAAATATTCTATGTCAAAATAAGTTTAAAAAATGATTTAAAAAAGATACAATCCTGTAAATGTATTTTTTAAAGATTTTATTTATTTGACAGAGAGAAAAAGCACAAGCAGGAGGAGAGGGAGGAGCAGGCTCCCCACGGAGCCGGGACCCCAAGAGGGGCTCAATCCCAGGACCCTGCGATCATGACCTGAGCTGAAGGCAGATACTTAACCCACTGAGCCACCCAGGCACCCCTGTATTTTCCCTTATGATTTTCTTAGTAACATTTTCTTTTCTCTAGCTTACTTTAAGAATACAGTATATAAAACATAAAAACATACAGAAAACAATGTTCTGTATAAGGCCAACAATAGTCTACTAGTAGTAAGTTTTTGGGAAGTCAAAAGTTATACACGGATTCCTGAGTGCCCCAACTCCTACGCTGTTCGAGGGTCAACTGGTAAAAAGTATTCAGAGCTCAGCAGGGTGTGAAAAACCATGACAGGGGCGCCTGGGTGGCACAGTTGTTAAGCGTCTGCTTTCGGCTCAGGGCGTGATCCCGGCGTTCTGGGATCAAGCCCCACATCAGGCTCCTCTGCTGGGAGCCTGCTTCTTCCTCTCCCTCTCCCCCTGCCTGTGTTCCCTCTCTCGCTGGCTGTCTCTCTCTGTCAAATAAATAAAATCTTAAAAAAAAAAAAAAACCATGAAAATGTGAATAATCCAATATGATAACTCTCCAGCAAAAAGACTAGACTGTTCTGATTGGTTCTGGGCATTCAGGGCTGCCTAAAAACATGGCACTGATCTTGAGCAATGACGGTAACAAACTCCTTTAAGATCTGTGGAGAGCTCTGGCCTTGCACTGGATTCACAAACTGTTTAAAGGTCTTTGAAGCTGAGACATGCCCCCCCCCCCCGTGTTATGTAGAAGTATTTTAAAGCAGAGCTTTTTTAGAGCCAGGAAATTACCCTTAACCATCTACTTAGTTTGATAGTTACAAGTATGACAAAACATTTGTGTCAGGAATCAAAGCAGGAAAAGCTAATGTAGCCCTAAGCTAGTATTCTAAATTGCTCAGTACAATAACTGTCAAATCGAGATTAAGTTCATTATTTCACTAGTGCTAGTGTTCTACCATGGACCAAAAGTAGTAAGTACAACAGTTCAAAACACTTTGTTTAAAACAAACACATTTTAGGGGCGCCTGGGTGGCATAGCGGTTAAGCGTCTGCCTTCGGCTCAGGGCGTGATCCCGGCGTTATGGGATCGAGCCCCACATCAGGCTCCTCTGCTATGAGCCTGCTTCTTCCTCTCCCGCTCCCCCTGCTTGTGTTCCCTCTCTCCCTGGCTGTCTCTATCTCTGTCAAATAAATAAATAAAATCTTTAAAAAAAAAAAAAAAAAAACACATTTTATCAACACGAGGGGAGGTGCCAAACACCTAGAAATAAATATACAGAAAACTTGATTTGTTTGGAAGACACCAAAACCTGTTGATATAATTGATACATAGGAGCATAATTTTTAAAACACATAATTATGAGCCTTGAGAAAAGGACTGCATTCAGATACATAATCTAGAATAAATCAAAAATGACAAACTCAACTCACCAGCAATTTCTACAATATCACCAGGAACTATGTCTTTAGCTTTAATCCGCTGGACACTCTTTCTGTCCTGTCGATATACTTTGCCCATTTCAGGCTCATATTCCTTAAGGGCTTCGATTGCATTCTCAGCATTTCTTTCCTATAAAAAAGATAAAAGTAGTAAAGACATACTTGCCATTGCAAATTAGTATTTTAGCCCAAGGAATCAAATTTTAGATTTCTAAACTTTAGAAAAAAGATACAAGAGATGCACATTAATGATACTTGTAAACAATTCACATAAGATGATAAACACTAGGCTCTTATAATTTTGTGCTAAAAAATGAAGAATTAAGTACCATAACAGGCCTAAACAGGGAATAAAATCCTAAAAAGGGAAAAGCAGTTACAGAATCTGTTGTCCCCAAGACCACTGTACTGTGTAACATGGCCCTAACCTCCAGCCACAGCCACACCAATGAAACTGATCCCATCTCACATGAAAGGTGATGGTCTGGGGCTGGACTGCCTAGGTTCACTCCAGGCTTTTCCCCCTAACAGCTATGTGACTGTGCACGAGTCACACAACACACAGGTGTGGTGCCTACAAAATCTGGACACCAATGCTACTACCTCAAGGGCTGTGAGGATTTACAAACTATTTAGACTTTTGGCACACAGTACATGCTATGAGTGATGAATTAAGAAAATCAAGTTACATCTCACAAATTCTAGGAAATCTCTCTGCAGTAGTCAAGACCAATAAATGGCTGGAATCTCATCACAGAACTGTCAGTCCTGGGATACCTGGGTGGCTCAGTCGTTTGTGTCCAACTTTTTTTTTTTTGAGAGTGAGCGAGGGAGCGAGCATGACCGTGCATGGGTGGCAGAGGCAGACAGAGAGGGAGAGAGAATCTTAAGCAGACTCCACGCGGAGTGCAGAGCCCGAGGTGGGGCTCAAACTCATGACCCTGAGATCACAACCTGAGCCGAAGCCAAGAGTCAAGACAGTTAACTGAGCCACCCAGGCTCCCCAAGAAGCTGACCCTTGATTTTGGCTCAGGTCATGATCTCAGGGTTGTGAAATCAGGCCCTGTTGGGCTCCGAGCTGGGCATGGAGCCTGATTAGGTTTTCCTCTACCCCTCCCGCCTCCCCCTAAAAAACCCCAAACTGCCAGTCCCATAAATATATACCATATTTACTGTAATACTGTATATAAACATATCAAACCTTAGCCACACACAGCTTTTCTTTCCAAATTTTGAGATGCAGAAATCAAAATATGTATTAAAAAAAAAAAAACTATAGGAAAGTTTTAAGGAGGGGAAAAAAAAAGAGAGAAAAACACATGTGTCAAATTTGTTTTCTCTCCTTTTGGAGAGTAAGCAATTAGAAATCAAGGAGCAAATCTACACAGTGCATGCCCAGGTGAGGCTACTCAATGCACAAAGGAAAGGATTCATTTCTCTCACTTTTTGCCTTCTGATATAAAGCTCAATTTAATCTTTACCTGGTAGAATTTATGCACAATACTATGTGATTTCAATTTTTAAAGAAGATTTTATTTATTTGAGATAGAGCAAGAGAGAGAGCACAAGTGGGGCAGAGGGGCAGAGGGAGAAGCAGACTCCCCGCTGAGTAGGGAGTCTAGCTCAAGGCTCCATCCTAGGTCCTGGAGATCACGACCTGAGCCGAAGGCAGACGCTTAACTGACTGAGCCACCTAAGTGCCCCTGTGGTCTCATTTTTTTACCTTAATGTAAGAAGTATGGTCTGCTGCAAAAAAAAAAATCCCAAAACTTGCTTAAAGTGAATTTAGAGGACTCAAAACTGAAAGCTAATGGCATGAGTCTCACTTTAAATATTTAGATCCCTGAAAAAGTATAGAATATGTTAAATCTGGGAACCCCATGACAAAAATAATTTCAACCCCATATCAGATCTGCTTAGATAATATTATCTGCATCACCTCATAATTAACAGAAATACCTGATTGTTTAATTCTAATTGTCATTGCTATAAGGTCCTTAAGTTCAAATGCTACTGACATTGTAAAAGAATAAATTCTCAGCACCGTTGCTATTCAATTAGTCAAATTTGAAATCACTTTTTTTCACAGTACTACCTCTCCCATTTGTAAACTGTGGCAGTTTTAATTCCTTTTCTCTGTCTTCAAGGTCATGTCAGATAAGAGTTTAACTAGATTCCTCAAGGTTAAGAAATGTCCCAGGAGCACTGTATTTTACTTCTACTCAAAATTAGCAAAGTGCATTTAAATTAGAAGCATGAAAGATAAATTATCTCAGACCCCAAGGACAAAAATGCCAATTAAAATTACTTTAAAAGCCTTCCCTTCAACTCAAATGACCAAAAGGAGTATTTACAATGTAGGGGTGGGAAAGGGAAACGATCACAGATTCAAATAGGTTATACCAAGTGCTCAATTCGGCGGCAGCAGCACATACACTAAAATTGGAACAAATCTCGGTTTCTCTGTAGTTCCCAATCACTTGTCACCTTCTTTAAAAAAAGCCTTCTGAGAACACTGGTCAGCATAATGTGCCCCCCACCCTGCAACCTCCCAATACTACCTTACACTACACTTATAATTTCCCTTACTTCCAGAAGGTAAGAACTCTTCAGTATTGCTCATACCATTCTGTATACTATGTAAATGAGATGAAGACCTAAGAATGTTATTTTTTAAACTAAGATAAATAGAAAAGTCCTACGTAAACTGCTGCAAAATTTTACTTCAGAATTTGGATCAGCCTGGGCTTGGATTCAAATCCCAGATACTCTGTACTACCTGTATGGCCTTTAAGAAGTCACTTAAGCACTCTGAACCTCAATGTCACATCTGTCAAATGCGAGTATCATTTGCCTTTTAAGATCACTGCAACAATGACATGGGAATGTATGTGAAGTATCTACCTTGTAACTGGCATAAATTATTTAATAGGAAAATATATATTACTAGCTTGAGAAGGACAATCTAATGCTGTATATTGTTTCTTTTGCTTATATTGTTTACAAGGGGATCATTTTCACTTAAATATAAACAATTTTAGAAAAAATTAAAATAAGAGAAATATAGCACAATAAAATTTTCTTTTAAGTAGACCATCTTTCTATACGAGCCCACTACATAAAGGCCTTCTTCATGTTTATTAATAAGATCAGAAGTTTACAATTTTTTAAAACAGATTTACTTATTTTAGAGAGGATAAGTGTGTGTGGGGTGGGGAGGGGCAGAGGAGAGGGAGAACCTTAAGCAGATTCCCTGCTGAGCGGGGAGCCTGACATGGGGATGGATCTTACAACCCTGAGATCATGACCTAGGCCAAGATCAAGAGTTGGCTGCTCAAGCGACTGAGCCACTCAGGAGCCCCAGAAGTTTACAATTCTAATAGGACTAATTATGCTTATAAAAGGTTTCCACTGTATGAATGTAGATGCACTCTACCTGAGTTCCTCAAAGGGGTGATTATACTCATATTTAAATATCAATACTCAAAATGAATTTGAAGTATTAGTCTCAGTCAGTTAAAATATATTAAGAAAAAAAAAAATCAAACAGATCAACAGTCCTAGGAAAGTTAAAGTCCTCTAAATTAGATATATACAGAACAGCAATTACACGAAGGGGGGGTGGGCAGGAATCCCATTATGTTTCTGTAAACTGGCTTCCATTCTGTGAGTCAGAAAGGCCTGAGCAACTGAGGGAAAAGAGCCAGGACTATGCTCTGAAGGGAAAATCATTTTTATAGCTAAATACAAAAAAAAACCAAAAAACAAACAAACAAAAACCAAGGAGAATAAAAAGGACATTGAATTTATGAAACTTTTCATAGGAAGCAGCTAGGAAATATAAAGACAGATATTGATTCTCAAATTTCCTGGTTTTCCTCAAATAGCTTCTCTCACCCATTATTCTTAACTCCATGCTACCATGAAGGATGAGCAATTTTAACAGTACATTCACATGCAGGAGAGGTCTAAAATGTTGTCATTAAATAAACAGACAAAAGAAAAAACACAATGTAGATTTTCCAGAGATATCTTTAAGCAATACATCAGGGGGAAAAAACAGATTCATACAGTTTAAATCACTTATATAAACTGTTAAACTCTAGCACTGCAGAATTTTTGCTTACCTGCCATACACCCACAATTGCATTGGCTACTAATATAAGTAAAATTACAAAGGGTTCTACAAAGGCTGTAATTGTTTCTTCACCTTCTTCAAACCAAGCCAAAACCTAAAAGAGAAATGGCATGTGTTAGAACTGTAATGTGTTTTTTAGGCTTAGTGCCGCTTGACAACAAACGTGGCTGGTACTAAAGGAACTGCAATATACAAAATCTCTCTTCTTACGGTCCCTAGAAATAAATGGTGGCAAAATGTAATGACAGCAACAACCAGTTTATGTCCCCTGCTCAGAGTAATTCTTGAGAATCAAAACCACAACTTCTTAATATTCTTCAAAAGCTGATTTAATTTTTCACATAATAATTGTTTTAAAATCCAAATAAAATACTTTCTGGGAAATAAATCCCATTCATTTTACATTGATATATTCAGAAAAAATAAAACCTGAATTCTCCATTTTGTTAACATAAAAGGCAATCACCTACAACTTTGCTGATTTGCTTAATACTCCTACCAAATAACATCGATAGACATAAATTCATTGTAAAAATCACTTGCTCATGGACTCAAAATCATAGAGTACTGAGAGCATCCTGGTTATTTTCAATGGTATCACCCACTATAGGTCATCTCAGGATTACTCAAGGTTGTTCTGCGATCAGGAATCTATTTTGAAGGTCAACTTCCATATGACATCTACTACAGCAACACAGCACTTCAGAGAGGACAGAAGTCCACACGTGTTATTTATAATGGTACAGAACACTGCCCCCAAGGAAAACGAGCAGAAAATTAATTTCGAGCTCACACAACCATAACCTTTGTCAGGACGTAAAAGCTACGAGTTAAGAGAGCCACTTCATAATTCAGCAAACTTAAGGTGCTAAGAGAACCCAAGATATGAATCTTAAGAATGATAAAGAACATGGTAAAAGAGACATCTAAATAGTTAAAAACTAATTTTTGTGAAAAACTGCCAATCCAGAAAGGATGTCAAACATATCTAATGATTCAATCTGGGAGTAAGATTTGCCTTTATTTTTTAGCATTGCTTAAAATGTCTGCATATTTCACAAAAAAATCTTTTCTTTAAAAGACCTATTTAGTAAACAACAAAAGCACTGGTTTTGATACTTTTTAATACAGTCAGATATGACTCATGGCAAGAATGAAACCATCTATGTTTATAACTCAGTGGAACAGTATAAAGTGAGCTTTTACACAAATACTAAACAACCAGAGAGGTGAATAAGACAAAGCCTAACATGAATTCTGCAAGTAAGATAAGGGAATGATGAACAAGAAATTTCAACCTGAGCAGGGAAAAAACCGGGAGACACCAGGACCGGGTCCTGATAGGTACCAATGACCACTGACAGCTAGTGAACTAGGGCAGGCAGAAAACCAGAATGAATATAAATGTTGCCGCAAGCTTTCAACAGGGCATTCCTGGTGTTAAGGCCAGGCCTAGTGCCAAAATGAAAACTTCTCTAGGAAGTTATAAATTTTGATAGATGCAATATCACAGCTGCTTTCATACTAGCCTTTCATGCATTTGCCAAGGAGAGCATATCAGAAATAAGAAACTTAATTAGCTCTTGGGGGAGAAAAATCACTCAACTTGATGCATAACTAGGACCTTTCCAAAAGGTCAGTGAGGCATTAGCAACTGCAAGATAAGCTTCACACCTTGTTAAAAGAGGGTATGAACTTCCCTCTTGGCAGCTGGGCCTAAGGAACAAACTTAAAGTAATATCCCCTAACAGCTGGAGCAAAGGAAGACTACAGCAAATAGTGACACGACTATCAGAGCAAATTTCTACTTTTCAAAATATGTGTGGTTCCTCTGCAGAAGTAGAATTTATCAGTCATGTAAAAATCCTAATCTGTACAATACAGTAACCTTTTCTTCCACTATAGGATTTCAAATGTTTATGTGTAAGAAACCCAAGCATTCATAATTATTTGAAGGTTCCACAAGTATATTAATCACTGCTTGATGAGAAACTAGTGGGCAAATCTCTCAGGGTGGAAGGCTGGTGCTGAATCTATTTAAAATCAACAACCATCAATTTCCTGAATACTTCTTAAAATGTCTATTTTGAAACCACAAATTGCTCAAATAATTAAATGCCACAGCCCAAAGTGAAGATCAACCCATATTTCATTACTGGTAAGAACCAAACCAACTGATCACGTTCAGATCATATTATGCAGTCCTTCATGGTTCCTATTGAAAGGAAACCTAGTTTACGTAGGATGATGATGGCTGACAAATGAAAAATCCCAGGAGATGAGAGAGTGAAGAGGAGTGTGTGACACATTATTACCAAAATGAACAATGCCTTATTAACATTATAGTATAGTCAGTTCATAATTATGACTTATCAAGTTATACAAAATATATTCACATGGGGATAAATGTTCTAAAAATCTTCACTAAAATACGTTGAACATAAATGATTACCTATTTGTATTGCCTTTTGTTCACTACTGTATCCCCAGGGGCCTAGAAGTGTCTCTGGTACACAGATGATGCTCACTATTTATTGTACAGTGGCATGAATGAATGATAACTTATAAGGTACAAGACCGTGAGGGCGGTATTTGAACTTAAACATCTAGAACAAGAAGTAACCAACTTCATCAACACCATCAAAGGAAAGTGGAAGAAAAAGCTACTGCAGTTAATTTTAGGCACAGTGTTTCTTCTTTGCTTTGAACTATTAATACAGTAACAATACTTGTCTTCTGGGGTTTATATAATCCAGCAAAGTTTCAAATTTGCCAAACCTATTCAAGGTAACCACTTACTAATGAGTACTCAACTATAACTTAGACTGCTTCAATAGGGTGGGACAGGCTATCTTCTAATTATCCGTAATACTGATCTCTGCACAACACAGTAACATCTGACGGGACAATCAGAAGATGCTGGAGAGCAGAGTTTAATAAATAAAAGCACACTTTAATCCAAGGTAAAAAAGTGTGTTTCAGTGGAAGACAGTTATGTTTCTATAACTCTATTATCTTAGCTACATGTTGGGATAATGTATGAGCTCTCAATGAGATCCAAAAAAAGAACATGAGAGAGATCATAAGCACATTTTTAAGACTGAGGGCACCTGTCTATATTCCTCTTTGTATCCTTAGAAACTTGCAAGGACACTGGGTACTCAAATACTTGTTCAATGAATGAAGAAATTTACATTAAAAAAAGTTTTAATAAAGAGGAAACCAAACACTTCACAAGAAAGAAAATGTATCCCCAGTAAATGTTATGACAATTTTCTGGGGGTGGGAAACAAAAATTCTTTTAGTCATTAACAAAAAAGAAAAAAGAAAAAGGTATGAACTAGACTACATTCTCTTCTGATCCACATATAAAACTTATTTAAAAATACTGGCTTTAGATTTGAGAATACAATCTTCTTAAACATACACACACATTCACCTTTCAAAACATTTTAAAGAAAGGCTCTAAATAAATTAGTTAAACCAATCAGTGAACTACCCATTTTATCTTTTCTTGAAAAAAATAAAACACAGAAGAGTAAAATCATTACATAATATAAACTACTTCTTGACTATATTGTTTTAAGAAAACCAAAGAAACCAGACCTCATTTATTTTGAAAATACTACTAACACACGCTCACTCAGATATCCGTTTTATCAAAATCACTAACCCAGGCTCTAAAAGAAATGAAGAATCCCCTTTAAAGGGTCCAGTAAGAAGGAAAGACACTATTCAAATACAAGTGACAAGCTAAGAAGTGCCCTGGTCTAAGCAAGTTTTAGCAGCATTTTAGGGTCACTCCAAGTAGCTGTGGTGGGGAAATGGGGATAGAGGGTAGAGCAACTTTTGCAAACTATGTTACCACAGAGGACTTCATGGATTCTGACGATGCAAATATGGCCCTCCCGCTCATCTCCTTCAGGTCTTTACTCTAAAGTCACCTTCTTGGAGGACTTTCCTGACCACCCGATGTGAAAACTATAACCCCCTCCTCATACTCTTTCCCCCCTGCTTTATTTTTCTCCATAGCACTATCACTGTGAAACAGACTACACATTTTACTTGTTTACTACCTGTCTCCACTAGAATGTCAGCTCCAGGTTAAGAGCCCTTGTCTATTTCATTCAAATGCTGTATCCCCAGTGTCTGTGCCATGTCCCAGGTGTTCAATAAATACTTACTGAAGCAGTGAAAAAACACAAAAACCGGTATTCCAGTAAGCAACCATATGAAGTATTAAATGAAGGGCAAAATTGTGACCAAGGAGGATGTAAAGACAAAGTGAAAGGATAGCAGGTCATGAATGTCAAAGAATTTCTAATGTTACTTCATATGTAGTGGGAGAGATCATAGTTCACTTCTTCCAATCCAAGTAAACTTAATACCATTTCTATCTGGCGAATATTGCAATTAAACTTTATCCCTACAGGTCATGAGTATAAAACATTAATGCAGCTTCCTACAGTTAACAGTTTACTTAGTCTGATATCTGAAATAAATCACTAAAGCCTAATATTTCTTTTTAACTTGAACAGAACCTGATGATATATCATGTACATGTTATAGGAACTGTCTATTCAATTCTCCAAAAGAATATGAATATTCTACCATGACTTTCCTGTCAATTAGGAGTAAACAGACTACCACAAAAAAGACTCCGTGATCTTTTGAAAGATAAATGAGGAATGAAAAGGTCAAGAACAATATAGTAATAGCGCCAATTCCACATGAAGAAAATCAACAAAACAGGTCTGATATCCCAAATGTCTTGTTCAAACAAGTCAGAGCAAACTAACAGTATTTCCTAAACGTTTATTATTTTTGTTTAGCAACCCATGAAATAAAAATGTCACACAGTTCATTTCCTGAGCATTAACTCCAAGTTGTTACCAAAAAGGTAATTCAAATTTCAATTCCAAAACATAGTTCGATAAAGCTATAAAAACCCAACATCCTACCCTATGATAAATTAGAGCAATTCTTTTAAAACCCATTTGAAAATGCTTAGAAACTACAAACTTCTTACTTCAAAATAAAAGCCACATACCTCACTAATTCAAAATGTTAATATGAAGTCATTCAAACTGGCAACTCAAGAGATCCTATACAACCCAAATATTCAATAGCTTGTTTATTGGAAATAATGCTGATGTTACAACACTGCCTTAAGTTACACACACAGAACTCAATAAAAATTTTTTTTATCTCTGCCTTGTATTCACCAGGTGATTTACTTCTAAGATGTCCCTTATAACCTTATTGAACCTCAGTATTTTAAGTACCAAAGCTGAGGCTACTTCAGAATTATGCAGGTAGCTTAAACATACATAAACATTACACTACCCCAAATGTATTATTTGTTTTGCTCCACGACAATGTACTGAAACTGGTAATCAAACAGCTCTACCCCTTTATCTTAATCTGTAAAGCAGCAGCCATTTAGGAGGGATGGGGGAGGGTGGAGGAGCGGGTGGTGGTGAATTAATCAAGGACAGACAGACCTGTAAGAGGTATGGAGTAATTCAGGACACTGAATGCTTTGCTATGACACTCTCAATTTTATTCAATGAAAACCGCAGAAAAGATTCGTGAGGACTGAATTATTATTAATAGCTACATATCACTTAGCCAACATGGCATGATAGATTTATTAAAGTCTCATGTCAGAATCAGTATACAGTATTACTCCAAAGGCTCACCTTTTGCCAATTTCCCCCCCTCACCTAAAGAAGTGCCCGCTGCTTCCTTTTGATTTAGTTCTCGAAGCAGCCTACTATGATATCGTTGTCATAAAGACTGAGGTAGATTCCTGGGGCCTGCATATGTACAAACATACAAAAATGAAACCTTGAAGCTGTGTCAATTTTGTGAAGCCTGAAAAAGTATTGCACTGGGTGAATTTCACTTCCCATCATGGTTATAATAAGAATAAAATACTGTAATTTAAGAACAAAAGTCATCTCATGCTGTTAGGATTAGGAACATCTGTATCCTATTCATGACCATTTTTAGGAAAACTACCAAGAAGTCCATTGCCCAAGAAAAAAAGGCAGTAAAAAATTAATACTGAACAGGAAAAAAAATGTTAATAACCTAGAATACCCTCACCAACCCATCACCCCTTTTCTACTGTAGTTTTTGCATTTCACCAGTTTCTTAGCAACCATACAGGACTCAAGTCGGTAACCACACAGAGAACAAGAAAAAAAAAAAAAAAACCAGGTTGGTTTTTTTTTTTTTTCCTTTTAAAATATAGAACCAGTTGTACCGAACCTAGTTCTCTCTACCTAGGAGTCACTGAAGACAGGGGTCCAATTTAGATAAATATACCACCCTAAAGGTCAGTGACCAAATTTGGTCAACAGTGGTGCCATCACTGCCGTCATCATTCTTGTCACTGTCAGAAACAACTGTCACCTTGCCATTACCAGGAAGGGAAAGCAACTGGAATATTCCTTTTGTAAGTTCTATTTACAGACTACAAAGGGCCCAACATCATCTTAGTATCTTACACAATGGAAGAACCCAAAACAGAAAAGACCTTCTGACAAAGAACTTTTTGATATTAAGATGTGATAAACCACAAAAATTTATAAGACCCCGCCTCATTTAGGAACAATTTCTAACTGCACTGTAATGCCAGGCATTAATTTTCCGCACACAAATGGCTTCAAGTGCTTGTTTATAATTTTAAAATACCCAGATTTTAAAAAAATGAAGACACTGCTGAAATCTCTAAATATAATGTTCTCACCCAACAGTCAGCATTTGTTTCTTGGTTTTTCACCTCTGTAACAGTCTCTACTTTTTGGAAAGAAATTAAGTTTCTTTATACTTACAAAAGATATACAAGCTGCCAGCAATAAAATTCTAACTAGTAAGTCTTCAAACTGCTCGATCACAAGTTCCAGCAAGGTTTTTCCTGTTAGAAACAAACATTTGTTGTAAATGTCATCTTAACATCAGCACACAAAGGAAGTAAAAAAAGAACATGTTAAGATTACTCACCTTCTTCAGCCGGTAACTCTGCAGAATGTAGAAATTCGCCAGGCAACGTGTCAAGAAGAGGAAAAAAATTAGCATTGTCTTTATAAAGTGAACTGCTAAAACTATCAGTCTTCGAAAGACCTACCTAGATATATGAACCTTCAACCATTTTTAATGGAAACCATACCAAATGGTATCTCAAGAAAATATGCAATATTTGTTGTAACCAGTACCTTAGGTCTATCCGAAGCGTAAAATCTCATCGCTACCCACTAAACAGGGCTCCCGAAACAAGGTGTCATTTCAGCTATGTCATGACTTCTGCCAGATGTGTAACTTCGGGTAGTACAAGAACGGTTAGAGGCTTTCTCAACTGTAACGACGCCTCATTAACTGGCAGGGGACAAGAAAATGTCTCGCAGGGTTCAACCCAGTTGCATGAGACTCGTCCCTCCCTCCAGCGGGGCCGGCTGCTGCGGGTGAGAAGCTGCCGAACTAACTGCGTGCGGGGAAGGTCAAGGGCTCGAGGCGCGGGGTCCAGGAGGTAGAAGCACGACTCCGGAGCCCTCGCCTGCAGTCCCTCTCCCGCGGGACCGGCGCGCGGGCTCGACCCGCCGCCTGCAGCCCTCGGCGGGCGCGGAGCCCAGACCCACGAGGTGGAGCCCGGTCAGCCATCTTCCCTGGCTCTCGGGCCCGCGCCGGGCCGCGCGGGGCCCCTGCAGTCCCAGCGCCGGGCACCTACCGTTAGAGCCCCATCTCTCCTTGAGCTTCTTGACCTGCTCCAGGCTCAGCCCCGTGCTCTCGTTGACGCCGAAGTGGCCCAGCACCTCCTCCACCGTCTTTGTGTGCGCGTTCTCCATGGCTGCGGGGGCCCGGCCGGCCTCGCCTCCAGTCCCCGAGGCCTCCTCACCTCCGCCTCGCACTCGGGCCGCGGGCTCGTGCCACCCCGGGCGCCCAGGCGCGGACTGGCCTCTCCCCCTCTTCCTCCTCCTCCTGCGGCCGCTTCCGCCTCTCCGGGCGCTGAATCACCCCGCGCCCCCTCCCCCAGACAACCGCCCCTCTCGCAGCCCGGCCCTCGCCGGCGCACGCCCCGGGCTCAGCTGGGCGGTGGGGGGCTCCTGACCCTCCCTCCCCTCGTCAGAAGGGAGGGCCTCCTTTGCCCTCAACCGCCCGCCGGGAGCGCAGGCCGCGGCCCCCGAACCCCCTCCCCGCTCTCCTGAGGTGATTCGCGGCCCCGCCCGAGCCGGAGGAGGGGGCGCCCGGCCGACCCCTAAGGGGAGAACGGAGCGAGGGCGGCGAGCCGGCGGGGTGGTGCGCGGTGCACTCGCCCTGTTCCCTCAGCTCCGCACCCCCGACAGCGGCGGAGGAAACTGCGGCGAAGGAGAAGGAGGTGGCGTCGGGGACGGCTCCGCGGCGGCTGCTCTAATAGCATTTATCCGCCGCTGCCTCCCCTCTCGCCGCCGCCGCGGCATGTGGACGCCGCTCATTGGCCGAGAGGGCCCAGCGCGGCGCGGGCGGCACGGCCCCGCCCCCTCCCCTCGACCCTCCCTCCCGCGCGACTCGCGCCCACGCCGCCGCGCAGGCCCCGCCCCCTCCCGCGCACCGCCCCCAGGAACCCGGATAGAGGCCGGCGCGCGCGGTGCCGCGCCCGCGCAGTGTGCGCCCTGGCCCGCGGGTCGGTGTAGAGCTAACCTTAAGCTGAGCTTGGGCTCCGGCGGTCTTCTATCTCCGCCCGCCCACGGACACAGAGCCAAGAGAGGTGGAGGGTTCGCGGTGGGCTCCCTGCACTCGCTGCCCCGAGGTTAACCGCCTGCCCTTCGGGGTCGGCCTGGGACCGGGGTGGGTGTCTGGGAAGGCGAGGCCGAGGAACCTGGGAAGTCGGTCCGCACTGGGCCTCCCGAAGCGTGCTCGGCTTGGTGTCCTTGGCTCGCCCACCCCCTCGCCCTCTACCTTGCGGGCCGCATTCTGCATCCTAATCTGTCTCCTTTAGAGCCCCCTTCAGGAATCGAGGGGAGGAATTCCGCAGTTCATTTCCCACACGGCCCGAATCCCTCATCTGTCGCCTCAGGAACACGGCATCCCACAACCCCAGCCGAGCGCTCCTCCGCACACCAATGTCAGCCCTTCCCCGGCGGGGTCTGTGCTCTGACCGAAGGAATCCCACCCCAGGGAGGAGGGAGGAGGTTTTAATTTGAATAGCCCACACAGTCACACAGTACATGTCTGCCTAAAAGTCACAGGCTTTGCCACCGTAGCTGCCAAAGAACGAGAATTGTGCTGGGAGGTGCTTCACTTGGGCATTAAGACCAAGGCTATTTTCTGGATTCCACTTTCCCCAATAGGAGAAAGAAGGACTTTAATCCAAAACCTATTCTTAAACCAGAGTTGACTTGCTCCAGAAGTCTGTACAAAACCTAGGTGACAGCAAAATAAAGGGCATTTTGCTTATGTAAAGTTAGATTACTTAATAGGCGAAGGGACCTTTGCGTTGAATTCATGAACAAAAGGTGAACATATTCGCATCACAAAGAGCAGCCTTGTTAAGGGAGTATGTCGCAGAATGAAGCATTAAGTCTACTTTTGTGTTTGGCAATAGTGTACCATCCGCATGAGCCAAAGCAGAGAAAAAAAACACCTCAGTTATCCCAGATGGCTCAGTCTCAGGACTTCAGATGAATTCCTTCAGCAGATGCAAATCACAGTATATTACCCAGCTGAAAAAATCAGGCACGTCATTTCATTTAATTATTTCCAAGGAGTGGAGGCTGGCATGCAGTTTTGATTGATACTTGGAAAAGGACCAACAAAACCCTACACGAAACAAACAAAATTCTAGTGTATGGCAATGCGCTAAGAGAAGCAAGGTGGAAACTGGTTAGGTCACAGGATGGGAGCCTCCTCCAGGAGGGACACGTGATCTCATGGTGGGGGTGTGGTAATGGAGGGCTGGTGGTTCTTTTCCCTCTGAGACCAGGTCTGCACCATTGCTTCTGCCTCACCTCATCTCTTTCAGCAACAATAGCAACACTACAGGCAGGAGGATTGCTATCTATCTTAGCCTGGAAATTATCTTGGCCATTTGACTTTTGGACATGGGAACAGAGGTTCCATGGCTCTGTGGATGCTTGGGTTTGTAAGCGCCTCTGTGATTATGAGCTTTTAAGGGGTTCCCGACATTGGCTTTTGTACTCACTGGTCTTCTCGGGATTGTCACGTGCCTAGATCCATCTTATCATTCAGATCTCACCTTGAGAGAGAACGTCATCTCCTCCTAGATGTCTTGGCTGACTACTTAAAGTGGCTACCTTCCCTGGTCACCCTTGCTATCGCATTGTTTTATTTTCTTCACGGCATTTATCTGTGATATGGTGTTTTTCTTTAGCTGCTCACTGTGCCTCTCCTTACTAGAGTACAAGCTCCATGAGAATATGGGCTTGTCTGTCTTGTCTATCCTCAGGATGTGGAATGGTCCCTGGTATACTGTCATCATTTATTGAACACCTACTGTTGTGATGAATGAGTCCCGCCATCCCATATCTATCAGTGACTTGCAAAGGGCCTCCCTATGGGAGGAACCTCAACAAATTTTTGCTGAACCCAAGTTCATTGATTTCCAATTTGTGAAATAAACAGGAGGGCCTCCGAACTACTTCCCTCATGGGAATGGCTGTGAAGGTTAGTCAGGTTTAACAAATACAAAATGAGGCAGCATTAAAGGCTTCTTAGGAGTGATGTGTAAGTTCACATTGGTGCTGTTACCACATTGTCATCACCTCCTAGACTGTTCTTTGCAAGTCTGCTATCTACTGGAGGTTGGAATACTCCTTTAAACCGAAACTGTGATTTTTAGCCTGGAGTTGGCCCCTTTTATGTCAAATACCATTTATGTACTTGGTTCCTCAACCTGTGGGTGTCTCTGAAACTTTTCGTTTATAGGTTGCCAAAATTTAGCATAAACCCAGCCTCCCAAGGGCAGAAAGGTCAAGTTTCTCTTATGTAGAAATAAACTTATGTTCAATTTATTTTGCTCATTGAACTGCACGTGCTTCTCATGAACAAGGTTAAAAAAAAGTATGGGTTTTGGAAGTACTCTATTGTTTACCAAAGATTGCTGCTATTTTCAATCAATTGAGGACAGGGAGAGGAAAAAGAAGAGAAACAGTGATTCAGAATGATGGATCATTTGATCAAAGAACCTCAAAGGAATTAATAAAGGAGGACATTAGCTAGTACTAGCCAGGCTAGTTTCAAAAGCTAGGCAGACAGAAAAGCCCCAGTAAAAAAGAGTAACCTGGAAAGGAGGCCCCAGCCAAGTTCCCAACCCTCTACAGCCCTCCTATAGAGCAATGGAGATTGCAAAAGGCGGTCTGTTCCCTATTTGGACAGCTTTAACAATTAAAGCAGGTTCATTCTAGGTTGCATCCACATCCCCTAACTAACTTCTTCTGTATATTGGTTCTTGTTTAGCCCCCTGGAACAACTCTGAATAAATTTAATCCCTCCTCTGTGTGAGATCCCTTTGAGTATTTCAAAATATCTATGGTGCCTTATAAAGTCTCTTTTCTCAGCTGAAAGGAACAGCTCGGTCCCTGAGCTGTTCTTCCTATAGCAGGAGTCTGAAGCCCTTCAGCATCCTCATTGTCCAGTCTTGGAGACACCCTACACCGAACACAAAAGTCTAGGCATAGTCTTGGAGCAAGGACCTAGCCGAGCTACCACTGTCCTCCCTTGTTCTGATGCTTTCCCCTGCACACTGTTGATTTGTCTTAATCAACTCAAAACTGAGTCCTGTCTACATAAACTGCAGTCTTGTTAAATCTTCCCATCATGTACGCGCACTGTTGATTCTTTTTAACCCAGGCACTGAACTCTGACTATAACGGAATGTTCTCATGTTCATTTTGGTCCTTGCAGTCTGCTGTGGGTTTTTTTGAGTTTTCATCTTCAAGACATATTTTATCTCTACATCCCAGCTTGGGTTATGCATAAATCTGGAAAGCATAACTTATGACTTCTATGTCTTTCTCCAATAGAATGTCCAGGTGTTCATTCCAGATTAGAAAATAATCAAAATCAACTGGATTTCGTTGTTCAACAGTTATAAAATCAACTTGGCTACATGTTCCAAAGTCAGGAAAGTGAAAATCTTGCAAGGTACCCTCCTGCCTCTCTGTCTCCCATGCCCTCTGTTATACAGTGTTGGAACAGACCATTCTTTCGGTTGGGCACCTGATGTAGTCAACTTGACTTAAGGATCATGTTATGTGAAAAGTACACATTTCCATGTTAGACTCAGAACAGTAAGGTGCTCACACTGAGAGGCGGGTGGGAGCGAAGGCTGACCAAGTCAGTAGTCACATCTGGCATCTCTTTACTGACTCTGGAACATATGAGTGTTGAATGAAAGAGTGGGCAGAATTGCTGCAATATTAAAATGCTTTGTTATGTAAATTAAAGTCTCTTCAGGTAACCATGGGATGTGAGTCCACTGCATTATTATCTCGCCCACATTTCTTGACTTGCCCATAAGAACTTAGAGGACTCGTCGAATGTATTGCTGAGCTCTAGATGCGTTATCTACAACAGACTCAAAGTCCGTGTTCTTGTGAACAGTCTCCAAGTCACATTCTAGTGAATTTTCGCAGAAATGGGTCTGGTTTGGCAGGGCTTGTGTTTTGTTTTGTTTTTTTGCTGGCTTGTGTTTTTAACACATGCCAGTGCCTAGTGACCACCGTTTTTTCTACATGTTCACGAACTATAACTTTAACATCTGAGAATTTGCCGAACTTAACAGAATGCGTTTTCCAGAATTTGCCTCCCTGCCTCCATTGGGAAGTATTCTTTGGATGGCTTAGTGCCCAAAAGCCAACTGACTAGCTTATGTTTATAGTAAAGGGACTTATTGGGAGTAGACTCTAAATTCAGAACAACTTGATCCAGGTGCTCAAATAAAGTCACTGAGAATCTCTTTCTATCCCTTGGATCTGCTGCTTTCCTTTGCCTTTGGCTTTGATGTAGGCTCTCTCCAGGTGATAGCAGACATGGCCCCCAGCATCTCTGGTTTAAAATCCACCAAGTTTGGAAATTTCATGGAGGGAAAGGCCTAATATTTTCTGAGGGTCCTGTGCCCCACCTGAAACAGGGACTGTGATCAGCCCCACCTGAATTACATGCACTGGGAGTAGCGAAGAAGTGGTTCCCCGAAGCAGTGGTTTCCAAATGTTGGCATGCAGCAACATCACCTGGAGGGCTTGTGAACAAACTTCTGGGCCCTACCTCCAGAATTCTCACTCAGTAGGTCTGGGATGGAGTCCAACAATGTGCATTTCTTTTTTTTTTTTTTAAAGATTTTATTTATTCATTCAACAGAGAGAGAGACAGCCAGCGAGAGAGGAAACACAAGCAGGGGGAGTGGGAGAGGAAGAAGCAGGCTCATAGCGGAAGAGCCTGATGTGGGGCTCGATCCCATAACGCCAGGATCACGCCCTGAGCTGAAGGCAGACGCTTAACCGCTGTGCCACCCAGGCGCCCCCAACAATGTGCATTTCTAACAAGTTCCCAGGTGATGTTGATGCTGCTAGTTCGGGACCCACACTCTGGAAAACAATGCCCCTAAGGAAAATCAAATCAAGGAAGGGAATGAATGGTGGGTTGACTAAACAAAAGATGTCCCCTTCATTGAGGAAAGTCGAAGAGCTTAACTCCTTTTGGAGGAAGCAGAAGTAACTGGCATGGGACACTGGGAAGCCTGGTTGGGAATGGACCGAGAATCTTCCACTGCAGTTTTCAGTTTCATCTGCCATATATCTACCACAGCCTCTCCTCCAATTCTAAGCTCCTGCCATAATGGACTATTATCTGTTCCAGGAACAGCCTGCTGCTTGGATCTGTCTGGCAAACCCCTAATCCTCCTTCCAAGATGAAGGCTAAATCCCACCCCATCTTGGAACCCTTCTCTGACAGTAGTCTTCACTTCTCCATCATTTCCATTCTCACCACCCCAGAAATTAGCTGCTCCTTGTTCTACGTCCCACATGGCACTTTTTTTTTTTTTTTAAGGTGGTTTTATTAAAGCACGGGAACAGGACCCCGGGCTTATCCTTGTCAGCCTTCTTTTTATGTGCTTCCCATCTTCTTCTCAACCTGAAATGTGGAGTGTCCCAGGACTTTGGATGTGGGACATTCTTCCTTACCCACAATTTTTCCTTAGGTCCACTGCTTTAAATTCCACCTAAATACTGATGACATACACATTTGTATATTCAGACTCCTGTACCCAGCTGTCCACCTGATCTCGTGAGCTAACTGGGACATGGACTCACATGGGAGAGTGACGGGGTGGGGGGGGGGTGGTGGGATGGTCACCTCCCTCCGAGCAGTGAGCCATGAATAATATATAGCCATGTGCACAGTCAGAGCTGAGAAGAACAGCATTTGGAACAGAAGGACCAGCAAACTGGCAAATGTACATATCTTTCTTTCATCCTGACTTAGCAACTAAGTCACTTGTTTAGCATCTGTGTTCTTCCACCAAATTATAAGGTCCAGGAGAACAGGGATCACATGAACTTAGAAGGTGCACAGTAATGAATGAATGCATGATAATGATCTGTTTTGAGGTCTTTGAGTGCCTCCTTCTTTACTTTGTGTCCCCCGTGCCCAGCACAGGGTAGGTCATGTAGCAGGTGCTCAGTACATAGCTACCAAACTAATTCATGAAGCCCTTCACTTCCTTTGCAATTACTGCTCTGGGAAAAAAAAAAATGCTGCCATTAAAAAAAAAATTAAAGAATAGAAACCCATGCATCAGTGCCAAACAAAGTACTGTGGAATGGTTTTCAAAACCATAGCTCCCTGATGGGATAATGTAGTTTAAATATAGCTGCTATTTTCCCCTCCAGTTGGTTTGTTCTTTGATTTTTGTGGAAAGATTTCAAAAGTTCTTGTCCACTGCCCTCCTTTCTCACCCCCCAAGGTGCTTAGACCTTAAACAGCGAAATGTTTAAAATGAAGAGATGACAGGACCTCCTGAGCCTGGTAGAGAAATGAACAGTGATTAAATACGAGTTTAATTTTAAATGATGAGCTACTCAGAGTCTCCCTTCCGTGCCCGGTGCCAGGGTGCTGCTCTGGCAGTGGTGGGGGCATAGCGAGCAGGTAGAGTTTCCATCGGGCAGAAATCCAAGGCTTGCGAATGTGCCGGATGGGGTTGCAGCGGACAAATTCCTAGAATAGGATCTTTGTTCCCAAGCTCATGAGCTCGCTCCCTTGATGTCCCACAATAGAAAAAAAAAAAAGGGGGTGGTGGTGGTGGTGGAGGCATGTTTAGGTCTCCTATTGTGATCCTGCTGTCGTTACCTGATAGTTCACAAAAGATCCCAGGAGGCTGGCTGCCCTCCCAAGTCACCTTGTGATTCTCTCCTGATTTCAGAGAGGGGGAAGGGGGGGGACACTGTGTATCCTGAGGGAAGCATGTCTGACAAGGCTGATCCGTTCCATCTGCGAGGATGTATCATGAGCCCCATCTGGCTCCAGCAGTCTGCCGAGGCTGAGGCGATGGTCCTCTCCTGCACACCCCCGCCTGCTCCGGTCCCTCTCCAGCCCGCTCAGCCTTCATCCTCCCCTGAAAGCTGCAACTCCAGGCTTCTCCCAGTTGCAAGGTTTCCCCTCTCTTCCTAGCCCTTGCCTTCTTTTCTGCAATCCCCTTTGCTCCTTTCTCCCACCCGAGGCTTCTCTCAATCTCCTAACCCTCTGAAGACGTGTGGTTGACTTGAAGTGTGCACGCCCCTTGGGACAGCCCTGCACATTCACTCAGTCCTCCTGCACCACCCAGATCACGTCCTGATTTGGAGACAGATACACCCAATGTAAGGTCCCGTCCTGCCTCTCACATGTTGGAATCCAGATACAAGGGTACTGCCTTCCCTTCTCTTAGCAGCTTTCCATCTCAAATGGTGGTAGAACACAGCCTCTGCTTTAGCCTTCAAGCTTAACATTTGATTCTTCTCAGGTGGGTTCAATCTGCACAGATGGGGGGATGGGTGGAGTACAAGAAAGCAAAGGCTTGGCTGGGGATGTTTGCAAACATTAGACGTTTCTCTTCCATGACTCATCGGAGGAGAGCAGAGTCCTCCCTCTTCCTGGAATGCAGCAAACCCATGGCCAATTCCTACCCCCACCCTACCCCCAAAATAAAACAACCCACACATAGAGCCTTGTCCTGAAAAATCAGATTTCCCCCAAAGATCTGACATGGCAACTTGGGGAGGGGAGCATTTTAAGGCCTCAGAAGAACAGCCTCTACGAGGATTCTCTGACCTGGAGATAAAGGGGGCTGCAGAAACAGCCCATCATTTGCAAGCAAAGAAAGTGAGGGTGTTGGTAGATGGGGTCCCTTGAAGAAAAGTGCCTTCTTCAACCCCTACCTCCTCCACTTGCCCCAAACTTTCTATTTAGTAGCTTCCTAATATAAAACCTAGGGATAGACAAACTTTGGGTCATTGTGGAGAGTCTTGACTTCAGTGGTACATAAAAGGGCTCTAGAAAAAAAAATAGGCAGATGCACATAAAAAGGAAGGAAAGGAGACAAAAAGGAAGATAACATTTGTTACAAACAATTGGCTGTGCATGCAACATGCCAGGAACTTCTCACGTGTTGTCTTACCCCATCCTTGGGACAAGCCTGTCCGGTAGGTATCATTATCATTCCTATTTCTCCAGATACTGAAAGCTGACTCTCTGACAGGTTTAAGTCATTTGCTGAAGTCACACAATTAGAAATCGCTATTCAGTAAACATTGTTAAGAATACAAGATTATTTGTACGGGGGAAGAAATGGTTAGAATCATTCCTCACACCATGAAATGCAATTTCACAGGGGAAAGAGTTAAACACTAGAAAAAAACCCGTAAAAACAATTAAAAGCATCAACAAAAGCATAGATGGGTGGAAGGGAGATGAATTTCTAAGTACCTCAGATAAGGAAACATTTTAATTTGCATAACAAAACGTTGCAAAACAAATGGAGGGACTATATGCATAGAGAGTTGGAAAGAAACTACACCATTCCTGAAAAATGTTTTAACGCGAGGAGTCTTGATTCTATGACTCCGTAAACGCACTCAGAGAAAGACACGTGCATACAGATCTCGACTGTAGCAAGTATCTCAGTGGCTGGTTCTGGGAGCAGGTTAGTTTCCTGGCCCCTAAGCCCACTGTGGTAAGAGGCGGGGTCAAGCTGAGTTCTGCGAAACTGTAGTCCCCGCGGGTGGGGGAGGGACAGCTGTTTAATTCGCTGCACACGGAGCTGAGAAAGACACAAAGAAGAAAGTGACATCCACTGAAAACCGCATGAGGCGGCTTCCGCCAGCAGAATGCAGTGACCTGAACTGGAATTCTGCCAGGACAGTGGGATTAACTTCCCAAGCGCGGGCCAAAACGGGCCCCGGGATTTTTATTTTTATTCGTTTTCCATTACAACTGCACAGCAACGCAAACAAGCCCCAAAACAACGAGAGCCACTGAGAGTCCTTTTCCCTTGCGGGTGCGGGGTGCCATCTCAGTATCACACATCTTGCTGACCTTATCTTACCGAAGTGTACAATCAAGAGTTTGATTACTCACTTCCCCACCAACGTTAATGGGAGAGTGGCATAACGATTGCCCAATTAAAGCAGTACGCACACACACACACACGCAAAGGGGAAGTAAGGCAAGATGCGCCCACGGAGCCAGGAAAAATAACTTGAGAAGTCAGTGGGCCTCAGAAAAGCTGGATCTAGCTCTCCCAGTCCCCCGAGATCAGGAGCCTGTAGGCACTGGGATTGAAAGAGATCTGACTGCCAGCAACTAAATGTCAATTAAAGAGATTCCTGGGTTAGGATGGAATGGAAGGGCTTAGTGCCTTAGACCCGCACTTCGGGCTAATGATGCTCTCCGCGGGTACTTTCTAAAGGGCAGACATTAGGTATGATTTAGCTTGTGATTTGCTCTGTTCTTCCATATACATGATTCAACATTATCACAGGTCTTCAGAATACTGCCTTTTGGAAATTGTAGGGAAACAAATTCAGGGAATTGCAGCCACCTGGTAAGGAACATATGTTCTTGGGCAAACTACTTAACCCGTGCCCCCAGTTCCTATTTGGTGAAATGTGGAAAAGAGAGCTGACCTCACGTAGCTTTCATGAAGTGGTGTGTGTATAGCACAGCCCTTGGAGAAGAGCTGGTAGAGAGACACACCTTTGTCTTAGGCTCATCTTAAGATCCAGCCTTCTTAAATCATTTGGTTCAATCTCATAATAAACACATCCATTAACATTATTGAGTATGTAGAGGCTTCATACTTTTCATTTTTCCCCTTTTTTAAAGTAAGAAATATGCCAGGCATATAAAAAAGTACAGTAATTATATAATAAGCACTCATATGCGCCCCCCCCCATCCAGTTTAAGAAATTCAACATGCTTGGTACAATGGGAGTCTTCATGACCTCCATGAATTCCTCTTCCTATCTTTCCCAGTGGTGACGTCTATCCTGAACTTGAAGTTTGTCATCCTCATACACATTTTTATATTTTTACTATATATATATATTATATATATATATAGATGTTGATCCATAAGCAATTTTGCAAACCGTACTGTTTTGCATTTTCTGGGTCGTACATATAGACCTCACCAATGCTGTACATATCCTGCCTCTTGCTTTTTTTACTCACAATTACGGATTTTTTTTTTTTAAGGTTTAGCTATATCTCTATCTACATCTATAGTTACTTCATTTTTCTTGCTAATTACATGTATTTTTAAAATAAATAAGTAAAAAAACACAGAGAAAGCCGAAATCCCCATTGTTCCCCTTCCTCTGTAGTCCATATTATTAGTGTACAATGTTGGGTTTCTCAGATGAAAATTGAAGATGAGAATTTCACTTTCTCTCTCTTCCCTAAAACACTTAGCTCTGTTTTTTCCCCCTGCTTCCAAAATTGATGAGACTTCATTTAGGGCTGCCAAATTTTGCACTGCTGGTGCCTGTAAATAGACTGGTTTGCACTGTAGAGAACTCATATTCATGTGATAGGTCCCACCTCCTCGTTCAGACTGTGAAGGCTGCTCCTACCTTGAAGAAAGCCGAAGCCAGAATTGCCATGGGGTTCTGGCACTGCGGGGGTATTGGCCGATGACAATTTCTCAATTGCGAGACTTTTGATTGAGCCTTAATATCAAAAGGGAATCAAGTAAAGCCTGCAGGTCAGCATGAATATTTCCCTCACCAGCCACCCTCCCTTCCGCATAGTTATGAATGCCCAGACATCTGCATATAAACTTTCCTTTTGTTCTTTCCTCTGAGCTACTACAATAATTCAAACATTAGTTGGCCTGAGAACTACTGTATGGGAGGGTTGTTTACCCTCAATCATATATATATCGTACTTTGTTGGCAATTTAAGACGCTCTCAGGGATTGGTTTGACTATAGATAATTTTCACCTTATATATAACATAATTCCTTTCTTGTAAGTTTTCCATAAATGCTAGTTATTAACTATTATTACTGGAGAGGAGAAGTATTTCACTGATTTGTAAAAATACTGGAGGAACAAAATCAGCTGGGGGTATCGTGGAAAATGGCCCATCTGTATGAAGCTGATGCTTTGGGTCTTCCAGATAATGTGTTCTGGGTGGACCAGGTGGCTTGGTCCCCACACAGCAGACAGGCTTCCACCTCAAGATTCATTATGGAGCCAACTATGCAATTATGCATATGCATAATTGGATTTTATGGCACTCCACCTCCTTTTTTTTAATGCGGTCGAAAATATAACATAAAATTTGCCATCATCACTATTTTTTTTTTAAAGTAGGCTCCACGCCCAGCATGGAGCCCAACACAGGGCTCGAACTCACCACCCTGGGATCAAGACCTGAACTGAGATCGAGTCGCACTCCCAACTGAACCAACCAGGGGCGCCGCCATCTTCACTATTTTTAAGTTACAGTACAGTAGCAGTAACTACATACACATTGTTGTGCAACAGATCTCTAGAACTTTTTCATCTTGCAAAACGGAAACTCTATGCCAATTGAACAGCAACTCCCCTTCTCTCCCCAGCCTCCCAGTCCCTGGCAACTACCATTCTACTTTCTGTTTCTAAGAGTTCGACTATTTTAGATGCCTCATATAAGTGGAATCATGTGGTCTTTGTCTTTTTTTGATTAGCTTATTTCATTTAGCAGAATGTCCTCAAGGTTCATCCACATTGTAGCATACGACAGGATTTCCTTATTTTTTTTTAAGGCTGAATGATACTCCGTTGCATGTACACCACCTCTTTTTTATCCATTCATCTGTTGGTGAACATGTAGGTGGCTTCCATCTCTTGGCTATTGTGAACATGCGGCAGTGAACCCGGTGCGCAAATATCTCTTCAAGCTCTGTTTTCAGTTCTTTTGGATATACACCCAAAGTGGAATTGCTGGATCATATGGTAGTTCTATTTTTAATTTTTTGAGGAGTCTCCATATTGTTTTTCATAGCAGCTGCTCCATCTTACATTCCTCCCAGCCGTGGTGCCCCACCTCATTCTGATCCTTGCTATACTGTCCTGCTTTGCCCCACCAGTTTGGTAAGCCCACCTTTTCACCCCTGCTCTCTATCCTGCTGATTCAAGTGTAGCTACCCTAAGTGCTCCAGCCTCTGGCAGCTCCACCCTGTTCTACCCCCTAGGTTAGGTCTCCTAGAGTGATTCCAGATGGAGCAGGGCTCCGGCACAGGACCCAAGATCCCAGTGACCAAACCATCTCAGATTCCATATCGGCTATTTTTTGCTTTCTAAATCTGGGAAGCATTGCCACTTGTTTCTTATTTTCTCCTTTTTCTTCCAGGAAGGGAGATGTAACTGTCAAAAGGAGTTTATCGGCCTCATTCTGTCATTTTTCTGCTCTTGAGGCTACTGCGGTGGATGGAATGAGCTCTCAGAAGCCCAGGTACACAAATCTAAACTTTTAGTGGAAGCTTCCTCCCAGTTGTTCCTCAGGATCACCTGTGGCTCTGAGGGTTGTCTAGCTCCGAGCTCTTAAAGGGCAAGGCCCAGAGTCACACATGATTCAATTCAAGTCACAGAAGGATGGAGTCCTCCCTCATATCTTCCACATCAGCTCCATATCAGACCAGAAAGTTATAGTCTATTTCTTTTCCTGGACGACCACCCCACTAATGGGCAAGCTGCCTCATTGCTAGTCCTGAGCTGGTGAATCCTGAATCATCTAACCGGGGACAGCTTCCCACCTGTCCCTGATTCCTTTGGCTTCAGCTGTAGATTTGACCTGTTGGTGTTCAGAGGTCCACCTCTTCTTTTGGAGAAGGGTGGCGGGTATAAAAGGAGACACAAATACCTTCAAACATTATTATTGCCCTCTGGAACCTCACTCGTAGTGACGGATATACTGGAAGAGAGAGGAGAGAGAAAACTTCAAAACGGTCTTCCTCCTTAACCCATAAATTCTCAGGCCAAGGGCTTATTGGTGCTATGTCTGCTAGGAACATGGGTAGGCTGGAACCTTACATATTAACTGACCATCTGATTTAGCCTTGGGAAAATGATGCTTTAGCTCTAAAAAGGGATCATGATGAACCTAATTTCCCTCTAGATCCTAAGGTACCACTGAAGAGTTACCCGGTTGGAGAATTTGGGACCTAGGGAAAGATAATGGAAATCTGACTTCATGGGGAGGAAATGATAAATTTACTCATGTATGTGAGTCTCAGGCTTTGAAAAACCACCTTGACCTCATTCTCTTTTCATTCTCATTTCTGATTGCTACCGGTGATTGTCACTTTTATGTGTGAACTTGCCTGGACTATAGTCCCCTGTTATTCAATCAAATCTAGTTGTTGCTGTGAAGGTATTTCGTAGATGTGATTGACATTCATAATCAGTTGTCTTGATGTGGGCATCATATTTCCTGATTTCAAACTATATTACAAAGCTAAAGTCATCAACACAGTATTGTATTGGCATGAAAACAGACACACTGATCAAATGGAATAGAATAGAGAGCCCAGAAATAAATCCATGCATATATGGCCTATTAATTTACAACAAAGGTGCCAAGAATATACAATCAGGAAAGGATAATCTCTTTAATAAATGATGTTGGGAAAACTGGACATTCACATGCAAAAGAATGAAACTGGACCCCTGTGTCACACCATATATAAAAATCAACTCAAAATGGATTAAAGGCTTAAATTTAAGACCTGAAGCGATAAAACTAGAAGAAACATAAGGGGTGAGTTCCTGACATCAATCTTGACAAAGGCAACAAAACCAAAAATAAACAAGTGGAACTACAGCAAACTAAAGAGCTTCTGCACAGCAAAGGAAACCATCAACAAGATGAAAAGCAACCTACGGAATAGGAGAAACTATTTGCAAACCATGTATCTGATAAAGGGTTAATATCCACATATATAAAGAACTCATACAACTCAATAGCAAAACCCCAAACAATCCAGTTAAAAAATGGGCAGAGGAACTGAGCAGACCTTTTTTAAAAGAAGACATACAATGGCCAACAGGTACATGAAAATGTGCTAAAAATCACTAATCATCAGGGAAATGCAAATCAAAACCATAATGAAATATCACCTCACATCTGTTAGAATGGCTGTCATAAAAAAACACAAGAGATAAGTGTTTGCAAGGATGTGGAGGAAAGGGAACCCTTGTGCACTGCTGGTGGGAATGTAAATTGGTGCAGACACTGTGGAAAACAGTGTGGAGGTTTCTGAAAAAATTAAAAATAGAACTAACTACCATATGATCCAGCAATCCTGTTTTGAGCATATATTCAAAGGAAATGAAAATAGGATATTGAGATATCTGCACTCCCATGTTCATTGCAGCATTATTCATAACAGCCAAGGCATGGAAGCAAACTAAGTGTCCATCAGTAGGTGAATGTGAGACATTTGGAATGATAAGGGAATGGTAATGGAATGTTATTGGATCATTTTATTGGATAATATTATTGGTAATGGTATTGGAATGATAATGGAATATTATCCAGCCACGAGAAAGAAGGAAACCTGCCATTTGCAACAATATGGATGGGACTTGAGGGCATTATGCTAAGTGAAATAAGCCAGATAAAGAAAGACAAATACTGCATGATCTCACTTATATGTGGAATCTAAAAAAAAAGTCAAACTCAAGGAAACCTCAGAGAATAAGAAGCTGAGGGTAGGACAAATAGGGAAAGGTTGATAAAAGGGTACACAGTTTTCAACTATAGGATGAATAATGCCAGGGGCGCCTGGGCGGCTTGGTTGGTTAAGCATCTGCCTTCGGCTCCTGGAGTCCCGTGTCAGGCCCCCTGCTCAGCAGGGAGTCTTCTTCTGCCTTTACCCTTCTTCCCCCTTGCTTGTAATCTCTCTCTCTCACCCTCTCTCTCAAATAGATAAATAAAGAAAATCTTTATTTTAAGATTTTTTTTTTAAAGATTTTATTTATTTATGTGACAGAGAGACAGCCAGCGAGAGAGGGAACACAGCAGGGGAGAGGGAGAGGAAGAAGCAGGCTCCCAGCCGAGGAGCCCGATTTGGGACTCGATCCCGGAACGCCAGGATCACGCCCTGAGCCGAAGGCAGACGCTTAACGACTGCGCTACCCAGGCGCCCCTATTTTAAGATTTTATTTATTTATTTGACAGAGAGAGCGAGCACAAGCAGAGGGAGAAGCAGGATCTCCATGGAGCAGGGAGCCCGATGAAAGGCTCGATCCCAGGACCCTGAGATCATGACCTGAGCCAAAGGCAGACGCTTAACTGACTGAGCCACCCAGGCGCCCCATAAATAAAATGTTTTTAAAAAAAGATGAATAATGCCGATCTGAGAATATAACGCATAACATGGTGATTATAGTCGATAACACTACTGTGTCATTGACATTTGCTGAGAGCATAAGTTAAACGTATGATGTGAGGTGTGTGGTGACGGATGTGTTAATTAACTAGATGGGAGAAACCCTTCCACAATGTACACATAAATCAAATCAGCATGATGTACAATTTAAATATCTTAAAATTTTATTTGTCAATTATACCTCAATAAAACTGAAAAAGAACATCTGTTGACTTTCAATAAATTTGTTCTGGATCATCCGATCCAGGCAGCTGAAGGACCTTCCGAGTGAGCCAAGTCTTCCTTGGTGAAGCAGAAATCCTGCCCGTGGACAGCAGTTTCTGTTCCTGCTAAGGAGTTTCCTGCCAGCCTGCCCTTCCTGGTGGCCGGCGCTATGGGTTTCACATTTTCCTGGCCAGCCCCTACAATCACATAAGCCAGTTCTTAGTATGTATCTCCTACTGGTTCTGCTTCTCTGGGAGCCCTGACTGATGCAGAGCCCCTCTCGTGTGTCCTGGAGCTGCTAGAACGATCTTGCGATTTCCAAATGTGCCGGCTGCATTTCCACCTGTGAGTCTTAGCTTGTTGCCTACACCCCTCCTTGGGATGTCCTCCTTCAGGGGGCCACTTGTCAAGTCTTACGTCTTGCCTTCAAGGTCCAGCCTGGAGAGCTGCCTTTGTGAAGGCTTCCTGGCTGCCTCGGCTGTCAGTGCTCCCTCCTGTGAATTCATATAGCACTGTGGGTGACCACGCATCTGGCCTGCAGGCCAACTTAATCTTAGATGACCCCGTAAGGGTCAGAGGCATGACTTCTATGTCTTTGTTTCCCTAATCCTAACTGCAGCTCTACCCAAAGGATATACTCAGACGTTTGCTGATGACGCTCTTGAAGCTCTCCCAGCACACGCAGAGTGCCATCTTTAGCTTTCTGATGCATTTCATAATTCCTGTCGCTTCAGAAGTGCCAACATTTTCACGGTGTGGAGCACCCTCACCCGTATTCTGGGGTTCGGATATGCTGGAATAACAGAAGAGGGGCTTTGGAAACATGACTCAAAATAGGGAATAGGGCCAAAGACAAGATTTTGCTGTGAACACACATAGCAGTTACATGTCAAGAGTCTGAAGAAAGGTCTCACTGTCCAGGCCTCAGGCCAGATTCCCACTTTTTTTTTTTTTTTTTTTACCTTCCCCTACCTGCAGGGATTTGAAACCTGTGGCTCCATGCAGGGAAAACCTGAAGGAACTGAACATCCACCAACCTGAGCCAAAGATCCTACGTGGAGGTGAGGAGGAGGGAAATGAGAGCGGAACACTGGCGCCTGGCAGAGGAGGGAGTCCCCAGAAGGGAGATTCCTGAGTTCTTCAATGACAGTCGGAGGACAGCCCACAGTGAACACTGGAGGAAGTGTTAGGTGATCCTGGAGCAGCCGGCAGGTGAACACACTGTCACTGGCATTTCAGGCTCAGGTGAGGAACTCGAGCAAATCCCTCTGGGCTCTGAGGGTGCACGTGACTAACCAGCCAGCACCCGCCTGTCCTCAATGCCTGTGGCACCCTCTGTCATGCTGATCCTCCAAGCGGAGGAAAGGGATTACACAACCTATCGGAGGTGATGATGCATTCATTCCTGTCTAAGTCAGAGGACTGCAGGCTCTTCAAAGACCGGGGTCCCTGTCAGAAAGCTCAGGAGGGGGGCACTCACGCAGCAGCCTGGGCCCGGGGGCTCACGAGAGAAGGCGAATTTCTTCTCCGGGCCCTCCTCCCTTTCTCACCTCCCCTGAGAACAAAAAGAATTGAAACTCCTCGGGGAAAAGAAAGCAGGGTGCATGGGCCCTCTGGCTGTGGCTCAGCTACTTCCTGAAAAAAACTATGCTATTTCCAGAACGGTCTGAACTTGCAGATTGAGTTTCAGTTAAGGGCAATCTTAACTCTGACCTTTCTTCTGAGGTGGGGCAGTTGTGAGGGAGCCACACAGTGTGGCAGGGGCTGAGGTGAGGGGTCAAAATGCGGACACAGGTCCTCATGAAGAACAAAGTTCTACGGGATATGTTGAATAGGAGGCAATTTTCCTCGCCGATGCAACCCTAAATTATCTGGGTCCGGACTGAACGCAAAATCAGCAGTGACCGGGAGTGAGAGCGAGAAAGAAGTGCCAGCAGGGGGGCGCCTGGGTGGCACAGCGGTTAAGCGTCTGCCTTCGGCTCAGGGCGTGATCCTGGGGTTCTGGGATCGAGCCCCACATCAGGCTCCTCCGCTATGAGCCTGCTTCTTCCTCTCCCACTCCCCCTGCCTGTGTTCCCTTTCTCGCTGGCTGTCTCTATCTCTGTCAAATAAATAAATAAAATCTTTAAAAAAAAAAAAAAAGAAGTGCCAGCAGGAGTGACGAGCAGCTCTCGGTGACAATTACTCATGGGTCTGCCACCAATCAATGTGTGAGAGATAAGTGCAACCTCACTAGTGATCACGGAGATACAAATCCAGGGACCACACTGCACGGCTCCTTGAGAGGATCTTCGCTTAGACGCGCCGGGAGTGCCCGCTGGCTTTCCAGAAAGGCGCTGGGTAATAAGTAACAAGACTTGAAAAAGGATGACTCAGTAACGTCACTTCTAGGAAATGAGTCTAAAGAAATAACAGGAGATGTGAACAAAGATGATTTCATGCGAAGATGATCATTGCTAAAAAACTACAAAGCCAAACCCTTAAACGTCCAACAAAAGGGAATGGTTAATCACCGCAAGTACACATTAAAGAGCATTATGTAGGCATTAAGTAAGGCCACTGGTGTAGACGGTTTGATGAAACAGTGCGTGTGAAATCCCTTTGCTGGTGAGGAGGAGCTCCTTCACCTGAGGCCTCTCTCCCTTCTCCGTAAAATGACTTTGTCAGCATCTACCAGGGAGAGTTGCTGTGAGAATTAAACATGATCGTGAGTGTAAGGTGCTGAGCAGGGTCCCCAGCCTTAAAAGACTCAATCAATGTGAACAGCGATCATTTCGAAATGGGCATGTCTTCTTTTTTCAATAAGGAAAAAAAATCCAAATTCGTGCTATTTTAAAGTAATATGTCAGAAGAATTTCTGATGAAGTGGGACACAAAAAACATTCAAAATAAAAGCTGAATACAAACAATAGGTGTGAATACGGTTCCTCTTGCACAAATGCACCCACACATATGCAAATACATGGGTGCAATTCAGAAACGCTTCAAAGAGCTACCTCAAGATATCGCCAGGAATTAAGTTGTGGACTGTGGATGACTCTTGATCTCCCCTTGAGACGTTAGTATGTTTTCAAAAGTTTCTACAATTGGCGCTTTACAGTTTTTAAAAAAGTAAAAACGCTCAGGAGATTCCGGATCTGGGGGGGGGGGGGGTTGTGGAACACAGAAGGGAAAACTGTGACCTCCAGCCGTGAGCGGCCCCTCTGTTGGTGTCATGCCCCACAGAAGGCCGAGTCACCCCTGTGGGGCCAGGGTGTCCTGTGAGATATATAGACCAGGGTCAGACCGGCTCGTGAGGCACGATGGCCTCGGCAGACCTTTCTGGGGAGTGGGCACTCTGCCACCAGGCCTGTATCGTAATGAGATAATGTTTGTGAAAGCACTTTGCCAGAGAGAAAACTCCACCCAGATAGGTGATTCCGGGGCTTATTCGAGAGAAAGGAGGCTCTCAGAGCACATTCCGTTAAGGAATTTCACACTCGCCTCCTCCCCCAGCTCTTCCTTTTTTCTCCCTCCCCTGAACAGAAGTATATTTAGTAACGCTATCTAAACGCTCTTCTTTCCCTTAATTTGATTAAGGGGCTAGGGGAACAAGGGATGAAGTGGGGGCTGCGGAGAGGGGGAGATGGGGCTGTAGGGAGAGATTAGAGCAGCTGAATGGCTATCTCGGGCCGAGTGGTGCCTGAGTGTGGACAGGACGAGGGCCTCCAGGTACTTAGTACAGAAGCACAGAGGACAGAGGGAGGGAACACTTGATCACGGAGCACGCCTCTCTGGGGGAATGAGAACCGAATCAGGGAGGGTCAAGCCTTGAGGATTAACTGGGAGAACGGGGACATTTCCTAAGGGAGGAGCTAGCTTCTCTCCGAGTCCCTTCTAGCTTCCTGGAGCTTTAGGGTCTTCAGATCTGAAGAAGTCCCGAGAGGCTAACACGTGGCGAACTCCTGCTCTGTATTAGGTACTTTCACATACATCAGCCGACTTATTTGGATTAAGTAAATTATTATCAGCCATGAAGATGATGCTCAGAAGAGCCATTTCTGCCTGCAAGATGGGGATCTAACCCAGCCTGCCCTGCTTCTACCACTCCCCCGGCACACGTTACCTTCAGGAGGAAAATAATAACAGTCAGTATGTATTTAGCTCTATGTGCCTTAAATAGAAGTGGTTCTATTTAATCCTCACAATGTCTCTATGAGATAGATACCATTAATGACCCCACTCTACAGATGAGCAACCTGAGGCTTAGGGGAAACATGAAGCTGAAGTCACGGGGCTGATAAATGGCAGAGAGCAGGGCTGTCCAGAGCCTGGAGAGGTAGAGGAGTGCTGGGTCTGAGGCATTCCAAATGAGAGAGGCCCATAGCATGTGTCTCCTCTGATAGTCTGGTTGCTCTTTAAGGACAGGGACCTTACCTTGTTTATCCTGTATTCCCAGCCCCGAACACAATGCCTGGAACAAAGGGAACGTTTGCTGCAAGAACTAGTGGTACTTGATAAGTTTGGCCAAACGAGTCTCCACTGGGGGCCAGCTTGGTGAGGATTAAGTGAGACATATTTGCCTAGGGATTTCCAAGTCTAAAAAGTCACAGTGCTGGGCCTCAGCAAAAGGCTCTGTTGGCAATGGGGATCCCTGCAGGAGGCTTTAAAGGTGACCAGGACCTTGACAATAGGCAGTTCCAGGGAGAAGGGTCCAGCTCCCTTGTGGGTTTGATTCAGACCAGAGTGACAATAAGGGGGGGTGTCTGACACTCCCCACTAGTTCCTTTCACAGGGACATCTCAAGGACTTCTCCAAACTCCAGGGAATAAAATATAGTACAGGAGGTGGGGGGTAGTTGGTGGGAAGAGTGCCATCTGGGCAGCTCAGAAAGACAGGAGAGAGGGAAGTGGATGATTAGTACTTTAATTAACAGGGACCTAGGACCCTTCTAGAAATAGGCTTGAAAGGACAAAGGGCAGAAATTTATTCTCTTCTAGAGAGGACGAGAATCCTCCAGGAAGGGACCTCAGGCTTCAGCAAGAGTCTCTCATTGATTAATGAATACCTCATGGCCTCATGGTCCACCCCAGCTCTAGATGAGGCATTCAGGCTTCTCTTCCTTCCGTAACCCGTGAGGAAGGCTACCAAAGGGCAGAGAACAGAAGCAGCCACCAAGTTCCTGGGCCAAGTCCAGGGCTTCCTGGCCTGTATTCAGAGAACCTCAGCCTTTCTCCCCCTCTTGCAACAGCCCTTGGTGTCTTTATGTGAGCTGCTTATTAACCAGGGGATATCAGGACACTGGGAGGGGATTGCCGGTGCCGCTTGCCAGTTGCCAGAGAGGGTAATTCAGAATCGCAGAGTGGAGCAAAGCTGATGTATGTCGTCTGTGTGACAGAGGTAGCCGGGCGGGATGGAACCAAAGTCTTGCTGGAGCATCAGGTTGGAGGGTCCTGTGACCTGCGGGTGGCCAGGAGGCCCCAGGGGTTCACTACCCACATTGCCCATCCATAGCAGAATTCAGCCAGGACAAAGGGTGATGGATGGCTCTCAAGGCAGGAGCAGGAATCCTAGTTGTGGGGGGCAGGGCATGGCACTGGATCACCGCTCCCCTCCGAGCAACCAATGGGCTCTTTCAGTGTTATAGGAACTCCTCTACCACCTTCCATTTCCAAAGAGACTACTTTTCAAGAAGAGGCCCCAAATTCAACAAGCAAATCCTGGGCACCCTCCCCCCTCTCTTCCAGTAAACTGCTGCTGACAGTCCCAGTCTATAGGATTGTTACTGACCGGCTGCAGCAGCCAGCTGACCTCCTGAGGTCCAACCGTGGAAGCAGAGCCCCCCTGAGCCCAGAGGTGGTTCTTGATACAAGAGCAGGGAATGGCTTCCTGCTGGGTCTAAAGACATGCGGCTTAGCCAGGCTTCAGTTGGGCCACAGTGTGACAGGTCTTAGGTTTCAAGTTGGGATCAGCTGCACTGAGGGAAATGGTTGGGGAAACTCTCCCTCTTGGCTTCTTTCCTCATGGAGGATGGCTAAAGGAAGAGAAAGCTTAGAGCTGCTCAGCTGGTGTTGGTGCCTTAAAAATAATGATATAAACACAGCCCAGAAGTCGGCCTGTGGATTCCCTGATGGGGACCAGACAAGAAACACTGTCCTGACTTACCCTTCAGCCTACACTCTGCCCTCATCTATCACCTCAGAAACTAAACAACTTCCTCAGATGGCCCCATGGAACATAAATCACAAGGGCCCTAGCTTCTAAGAAACCTGTCCACAACTGCAGCCCTCAGAAATACTTGTCCTCCTGTTTCTTCTTCGTCAGTGCTCAGAATAGGGTCTAGCAAGTCAGGTTCGCCGATGACTGTAGCAGGTCACTGCAAGTATGCTGCTCAACTCCTCTGGGCCTTGGTCCTCACCTACAGGTTGGGGATCGGTCATGTCTCCCTCACAGGTGTGAGGTGGAAGTGAAATGAGATAATTCAGGTAGAGTGCTTAGCACAGCACCCCGATGAACTTTAGATGCCGCGTCGTCATTCCATTGGCTGAAGACGATTCCCAGGTATGGAGAAGGAAAACAAGCAAACACCACTTCTAATTCTAATCCCAAACAAGAAGGGCTGTGGGCTGGAGCCGCGATGATTTCATAAAGCACCAAGCTTCCTTCCCTGCTCGCTCTCACGCCAAATCTGGGCCAGACTGGTTTACGCTTGGCAACCTCGGTGACCTCCAACGTGTTTAGATTCTCACAGGGGAGCCCAACGGATACCTAGACCCGGCGGGAGCAGAGACAAATTCAAACGCTCTGCGGTGGCAGTGAAATAAGAGTATAAGAAATCATCACGAAGAACGTTTGTTCTAATTCTGAGTGTTTGAAGAGCTGCGGTTCACTCAGAGAGCCCCCTTTCCCAAGACAGGCAGGAGAGCTAGCTTATAAATTCTTCCTTTCACACATATTTCCACGATGGCATCATAACGTGTAACACGTTTGGCTCTCCACTGAACAGGTAAAGACACGACAGCATTTCTGTCTCAGAGCTGTTGAATGCCAAAGCCTTTGCTTCTGCTCAGGTGTCCTCACCTTCCCTGCCTGGGAATTGGATCTGGGGTAATGGGTGACCCAGCAGGCACAGAGATGACGGATTCCTGCATCATGTAGCAACGAAGGGGACAACCTGGGGCATCTGGCCTGGCTGGGAGAGGCAGCCTTAAGTACACCGACCTTTGTCCCTGTTTGCTCTTGGAGAGGGCAGGCCCTGCCAATCCTGTCCTCCTCTTCTCCGTGTGTGCTTGGGACTCCTGGCTAATCAGAATGTTCCCGGGAACCTGAGAAGGCCTGACCCTGGTGGGTGGCAAGCAGAGACCTCTTGAGGCAGTCAAAGGGCACTCTGAAACTTGTTCAAGACACGGCAGGGATGGGGCTCTGAGGCGTGTGCGCGCTCCTGCCCCCAGGAGAGATCTCATCCCTTCTGGCTTTTTCCCAGCTAGAAGGTTTATAATTAATTAGCCATCTGCCCCTCCAGAAAACTCTGTCTACTCCGGGACACTACTTTCTTCAAACCCCTAAGAGGCCCAAGGGAACTATTCGAGGACAGTAGCCCCCTGAACCTGAGCTCAGCAGGGTCGCCTTCCTCGTTAAGGGCTCATCCTCTGATGGGGGGGCTACACTCCTGTGTCTGCCATGCTCCCTGCCAACTAAGTGGTCGGCCTGAGGAACCAGCATGGCCTTTCTTCCGGGAAGGTTCCCCAGTCCTCTGGTTCCCCAGCTTGGACACAAGGAGGGTGCCGCACGCGCGATTGGCGGGAGAGGTAGGGGCACTCTCTGGCCCTTTCGTGGTGAATCTGCTTTGTTATTTTTTTCTTTCTTTCCTGATTTCCCTGAGTGATGCTGCTGGGGCTTGAGGAAAGTTGAGCCAGAAAAGCAACTTTTCTTGAGAAAAGTCTGAGGGTTTTCTCTTCTAAGTGGGAAGTTAGGCCCTGGTTCCCTATCCCCTTCACCTTATGGAGGGCACTATGCCTGCCATTCCCTTCCAGCTGGCAGGGGAGCCCACGGTCAGAGAGAAGCATCCTTCTCTTTCACAAATAAACAAATCCAATCCATGTGCTAGAGGACTTAGGGTATATTAATAGCCAGATATTTTGTTTTCCTATTCTGGTGCTTATCCCCTTCCACTAGTATGAAAGATAAGAGAACACAAAATGTTCTCCACAAGCCACCCTTTCCCCCTCCCCCAGGGACAGGCAAGCCAGGGGGCGTGAGTTCTTCTGTTTAAAGCCATCGCTGATGTACGAACTCTGAGAAAATAGACTTAAAAGTTTATATTCGGTCTCTCTTGGCTACTGTTGCTGCTCAGCAAAGAAACTCTATATTGTTTAAACCCTCCAGGCAAACGGGTTGCAAGGCAACCTTCAAACAATAGAAAATACCCCAAACTAAAAATAAAGGCCTTAAAGGATGGAAAACATGGTGGTGCTCTGGTGAAGTATTTCCAAAATCCGGGTAAAGGAGAATGTCGTCAATGAGGCTGCGCTTATGTGGCGTCGACCCCTTTGCCTGCTTCCACCCTTCCTAAACGAGCTTCTTATAATTAGACATATTGGGTCCCTCTTCTTTTTATTCCCGGACTCTTAGTTCTTCCCACCGTCGTGGTCATCGACACCTTTGACGGGGAGGGGGCTCAACGGGCCAGTAATGTCGGGCTGCCTCCTGCCCTAAAGAAAGTTCCACAGACTCTAATCAATGCACTTCCCCACTGGCTCCACCCCGAGGTCCTGAGAAACCCAGGAAAGCAGAGGGTGGGGCTCAGCTTGATCACCAGGGTCCTTGGCCCCTGAAGGCAGAAGGATCTGCTAGAGAGAAGTGTGACAGAAGCTGGGGCGGCCCACCTGGAAGACAGACAGAGAAGGGGCTGTGAGCCAAGGAGCACGGTGGCCTCTAGAAGCTGGAGAAGGCACCGAGTTGGATTCTCCCCTGGAGCCTCCTGAAGGAAGACAGCTTCCTGACTTGTGCCCTCCCAAAATGAAGAAAATACATTTGTGTTGTTTTAAGTTTGTGGTAATTTGTTGCAGCAACAAGAGGAGGCTGGGACAGCAGCTTGAGAACCTGAGGCTCTTGCACAAGAACGAGAAGCCTAAGGTTAGTTCTTGGGCACCGTACTCGATCTAGAACTGCAGACCATGGTGTTTCCTTCCAGACGCACCTTTACCGCAGATGCCCAGGCCATCAGAGGGCACGGAATCAGCTGGGCGGATTAAATGAACAATCAAATAAACACACATCAATAAAAAGGCTGTCCTTTTTTTACCCACTGACAAGGCAGGCTGATCAATGTTTCACCCCATAGACAGACTTGAGCAGCTGGGCATTGTTTTCTACCATAACCTACACCTGACCAGTGTCACTCAAAGAGACATCAGGCCAGAAAGGGAAACTGGAAGAAAGAAAAAAAAGCACCTCTATCCCCCACTCGAGGTTGTTGGCTAGAAACTACCGAAGAATCTCCTGGACTTCTGTCTGGAAGGAAACATTTAAGGGACTTCAAGGCTCTTCTTTCATGAGCAGGTTTGCTTTTTTTTTTTTCCAGTCTTACTCTCTGATTAAATGTCTTCTAAGGGCTTGCATAAGAGAGCCCAGGATACCCTAACTCAACAACAACAACAACAACAACAACAGAGAGAGAGGGAGAGAGAGAAAACACAGGTTTTCCCTGATTTCTCGACTCCTAGAAGCATAAGCACTTGGAGGACCATAGTTTACTCTGTCTTGTGCCATTTCCATGAGACAAGAACCATCAGTCCCATTTTATTATTTGGAACCCTGAATTACAGAGAGGGCAAGCAACATGCATGCAGTCACATAGCAAGTCAGAGTGATTCACCCAAACCAGAGACAGGTCTCCGGATCCTCGATCTGCACTGCCCCTGTGTTCCCGTGCGGAGTCTCAGGCCCTGGCTAACCAGGTCAGTAGGGTGTGGCCTCTGGGTAGGTGGTCTCAGTGGAATGCAGAGATATAAAACCATTAAACCTGTCATCACAAAGCAACCAACGGACACCCCGTGGAAAGATTTTCCAGACCAAAGCTTTGAATTGCTTTGTGTGTCTCGGGTGTGTGTGTGTGTGTGTGTGTGTGTGTGTGTGTGTGTGTGTGAGAGAGAGAGAGAGAGAGAGAGAGAGAGAGAGAGTTTGGAAGGTAGTCAGGGGTGCGAACAACGGCCAGGTCAAGATATTTGCACTCTACCTTGCAGAAGTAAACCCACAAACAGCTTTCTTTTTTTTCTAGCATCAGTACAAATCTTTTTCCAGCTTCTCTCTCATTCATCCCTCCCCTTCTCTCTCCCTCTACCATTCTTCTGAGACAGCATGGAATCTAACTTTAGGGGCAAAGCTAAGAGATTCCCGAAGCTCACTGCGAGGGGACTGAGCTGACTTACACCAAACATGTGCTGCGGCTTCGGGGCCAGAATAGTGAAGTCCATAGCTCCGTGTGAATGCCACCAAATGAGGCATACTTTACCACTTCTACTGTCCTTTCACACCCGGGGATCTGCGCGGTTGCCCTCCTTCCTTGCCACCCACTTTTTGTGATTCTCAAAGACTATGAAAGGGGGACCCCTCTCCTTTCTTTAAGACAAAAAGAGAGAGAGAGAGAGAGAGAGAGAGAGAGAGAATGGAGTGATTTGGTTTTAGCATTTTCGAAGTGTAATGGACTCCTAATGAGGTTGTCCTGTTCAAGTGGATGTAGAAATTAAAGCTGATGTTGCTCAGTGCCCTCCCTGGCAGCCCAGCGTGGGCAGAGCCACGATGTGAAACCTGTGTCATGTCAGGCAGGGGACAGAAAACGGCAGCTGACAAAGGCAAAGTCAAGTGACCCTCAACATCTGAATGGAGGGTACTCGCTTCGGTAGAGCATTTACTAAAATTGAAATGATGCACAGAAGGTCAGCGTGGGCCTTGCCCGAGAATGGCAAGCAAATTCACCTGGCGTTCCATGTTTGAAAAAAAAAATCGGGATGGAGGCAGGTGATAAAACAACACTGTGGGGGTCCAAAGATGTCAAGACAAGTGAAAGGAAGGACTGGCAAAACGTGGCATTTGAAAAGACTTGGTGAATGCTTTTTAAAATCTGAGCTATCCATGGGTTCAGGTTTGGGTTTGGTTGGCCATGCTTCAATCTTATGCTAGTCCTAAACGAAAAATCACCAAGGCCCCCAGGTCTCCTTCCCTTGTGCTGGAGATGTGTACACACAGGCACGGCAGAAAGCAGAAATGGGTTTTACTGGTGAGGAGAAGTGGGAAAGGAAGACAGGGGCCCAGGGCGAAGGATCAGGTAGGAGAGGCCCCCAGAGGCTCTCCATAAGGTTAATTTCTGAGAAGAAGACTAGCAAGAATCCAACAATAGTAAGGTCTGCCACTTAAAGGCAGATAGGTCATGAGAGATGTGTAGCTGGGGTGACTGTGAACTTCCAGTTAGGGGCTGACCCCTACCCACCCTCTGGTCTTCTTGTACGTGGCAGCTGGGGCCTCCCCACCATGGACAACCCAAGGAAGCTACACTCACTCAGCTACCCTCTACTTAGACTCCATCAGGTGTACCAACAAACAGAGGGATGGCCTGAGGGTATTGCGAAAGGAGACCCCTCCACAACAGAGATTTGGTAGTATTTATATGGCATTAGGGAGGTGAGGACAGGGACACGGTCTCCTGGTCAGTTTCCCGGCCGCCGCAGAGCTGTACGTACATAATCAGAAGTAAAAACATCTCAGGCCTCTGCAGCTACTTTCCAGGCTCCCCGTAAGAGCTTCTGATTATCAATGGGGTGTCTCAGATCTTTCGATAACAGGAAAAGAGGTATCTTAGGGGCTAGATGGAAACATTCCAGGCCCTGGGATCTGGTTTCTCTATCTGCAAAACATTTTAATAGTCGTGAAATATGCATAACATAAAATGTACCATTTTAACCATTTTTAAGTCCAAGTTTATTATCACTGTTGTACAACCATCACTACCATTCTAGATCTGCAAAAAAAAAAAAATTTAAAGATTTTATTTTTATTTATTTGACAGAGAGAGCAAAGAGCACAAGCACGGGGAGAGGCAGAGGGAGAGGGAAAAGCAGACTCCCCGCTGAGCAGGGAGCCCTACCTGGGGCTCGATCCCAGGACCATGGGATCATGACCTGAGCCGAAGGCAGACACTTAACTGACTAAGCCACCCAGATGCCCTTACATCTGCAAAATTTTAAATCAGACTCTGTAACATGATGATCACAGCAAGGTGTTGATTTCCCTGGAAAGGCCCTTCCTGACCTTCCTTTGTGACATCTTTCTCTCTTAAACTCTAATAGCCCCCAAAAGATATCAAAAATCCTTTTGAGCTGGAAGAGCTGGAAATGCCACAGTGGAGTAGTAGTAGCAGAGCCTCCGGTGTGCTATAGTGACTCTCCATTCTCCATTCCACTTTCTTTTCAGGCTCCACCATCCCTACCACCTAGCAATGATTTCTGGGCCCATCCAAATCTGAACCAGCTTCTGTTTCCAAAGTTCCCTTCCCCCAAACTGACTCATACCTTCTGGTGTCCCTGGATGATTGCATATTTAATATGTAAGTGAAAAGGAAGAACTGAAAGGTTGAGGGGTAAAGGTTTTCAACCTTGCTGTAGGCAGTTCCATAAATGGAAAGGCTTCCAGAGAATAACAACATGGGGAAATCTCTCTGGTCTGGAGCACCTAGGAAGCTGTAAGAAAATAACTTGAGAAAAGACAGCATAGAGGGATGGAGGAACAGATGGGAAGGGTGATGAGACCTACATGCTCTTGAGTCTCACATCTTTATTTATCTCAAGCTCTAACCTCTCCTTGGAATACCAGAATCCTACAAGAAGCTCCTACTGGACAGTTCCTCTTGTGTGTCCAATAGGCACCTCAAACTCACACAGACAAAGCAGAACTCTTCATTTGACCCACCTTCCTTAAACTGATCTTTCCTGACTCAGTACATGACAAAAATCTGAAAGTCATCCTTTCAGAATGGCCGAAACAAGCTTGAAAAGGAAAACCAAAGTTAGAAGATTCAAAGCTCTTGATTTCAAAACTCACTCCATAAGTCACGGTAATCAAAACAGTGTGGTACTGGCATGAAGATATATATAGACAGATCAATGGAATAGAATTGAAAATCCAGAAATGAACTCTCACAATTATGGTCAATTGATTTTCAACAAGGGTGCTAAAACAATTCAATGACGGGAGTGGGGAATGAATGGTCTTTGGTGCTGGGACAAATGGGTACACACATGCAGAATACTGAGGTTGGATCTCTTCCTTACATCATATATATATGCTTTATATAAAAATTAACCAAAAATGAATCATAGACCTAAATATAAGAGCTGAAACTACTAAAGGCTCTTAGAAGAAAACAGGAGTAAATCTCTGTACTTTTTTTCCCCTAAGTTTATTTATGTTTTTTTTTTTAATAATCTCTAACAACAACATGGGGCTCGAACTCACAACCCCGCGGTCAAGACTCACATCCTCTTCCAACTAAGCCAGCCAGGCGCTCCAATCTTCATGCCTTTGGGTTAGGCAAAACCTTCTTAGACACAATACCAAAAATACAAGTGTCAAAAAAAGAAACAGATAATTGGACTTCATTGAAATTAAAATCCTTCAAAGGACACCATGAAGAAAGTGAAAAAGGCCACCCACAGAATCAGAGAAGATATTTGTTAGTCATACGTCTGACAAGGGACTTGTAGTCAGAATACATAAATAACTCTTACAACTCAACAATGGACAAAGGATCTGAACAGACATTGATCCAAAGAAGTATGGCCAATAAACACATGAAAATTAGCCCCCGGGGAAATGCCAACAAAACCACAATGAGATACTACTTCACACTTACTAGGTTGACTCTAATAAGAAGGTGGGCAATAACAACGTCCTTTTCTCCAGCATCCTGGGTGAGGATGTGGAGAAGCTGGAACCTCCATACTTTGCTGGTGTAAAATGATGCAGCTGATATGAGAAAGTTCCTCAGTTCCACAAAATGTTAAACACAGAGTTTGCCATGTGACTCAGACATTCTACTTCAAGGTATGTGCCCAAGAGAGCTGAAACATGTCTATACAAAAACTTGTCTATGAATGTTTACAATAGCATTTTTCATAACAACCCAAAAGTGGAAACAACCCAAATGCCCATCAACTGATGAATGGATAAACAAAACGTAGTATATCTATACAAGGGAATATTACTCAGTCATAAAAAGGAATGAAGCAGGAAGGAAGTTCTGACATACGAATGACAAGGTTTTTGAGGCTATCATGCTAAACGGAACAAACCAACAAACCAGGCTCAAATACTGTATAATTCCACTTACATGAGGTACCTGGAGTAGTCGAATTCAGAGAGACAAAGTAGAATCGTGGTTGCCAGAGGCTGAGAAAAAGGGAGAATGGAAAACTGTTGTTTAATGGGAATAAAGTTTAGTTTTACAAGATGAAGAGAGTTCTGGAGATTGGTTGCACAACAATGAGAAGGTACTTAAAATACTGAAATGTACACTTAAAAATGATTATGGCAGTAAATTTTAAATTATGTGTATTTTTCCATAATTAAAAAAAGGGGGGATAAAGTAATGATATGTTCTATAACATGGATGACCTTGAAAACATTATGCTAAGAAGCCAGACCACATACTGTACGGTTCCATTTATATGAAATTTCAGAATAGGCAAATCTGTAGAGAGTAGATTGGCAGTTGCTGGGGGCTGGGGGATCTGGGGGGAATGGGGAGTGACTGCTAATGGGTACAGGCTTTCCTTTGGGAGTAGTGAAATGTTCTCAAAGTGAATGTGGGGATGGTTGTGCAACTCGGGGAATATGCTAAAAACCACTGAATTTTTAAATTGCGAATTGTATGGTATGTGAATTATAGCTCAACAAAGCTGTTAAAAAACTAAGGTAGGAAGACTGGAAGTGAATGAGCTCTGCTTCTTTTTAAAACTTACTCCTGTTAGGTTCTGTGACCTAACAATATCTACAGTTGGCAATTTCCTTCTCTTAACTGTGGAACATGAGGCTGTCGCTACGACAGAAGAGGAGAGGAGGGTTATTCACAAACAGGAACACAGCTAACTCAACCTGAAGAAGTTGGAGAGAATGTCTGCAGGCTTGAAGGAAAAAAATTACCCAGGAGCAGAGATAGATTAGCAGGGACTTCCAAAAAAAGTTGTAACTGGTCAAATGCATTTTTAGAAAAAACAACTAAAAACCTTCAATACAAAGGGCTTGCAAAAAGGTCTTTAGAGTCATGACCGCTAATTGAGCATCAAACAGTTTTTCTCATTCTGAGAAAGTTCTACAGTGTGTAATCACTATATAACCTCGTCTGATTTTTTGACAGGAGAATTCGGAAGGTCAAATGTGCATTTCGCCTTGCTTCTCATCATTCTGTATTTAGTCATGTTCTGGAACATTAAAACAGACGATAACTGCAAAGATGTTTAAGGGTAGAATAGACTGTACCATAAAAATGATATTAAAAAGGACAGTGTTCAGTCTTGAAGGAAATCCTGTCACATGCTACAGTGTGGGTGAACCTTGAGGACATCGTGATTGGTGAAATAAACCAGTCACAAAAAGATAAATACTCTATGATTCCACTTATATGAGGAACCTAGAGTACTCAAACTCACAGACAAAGTGGAATGGTGGTTGCCGGAGGGGGGAAGGGGAATGGAGAGTTGTTTAATGGATACAGTTTCAGTTTTGCAACATTAACACATTATGGAGGTCTACCGTACCCCAGTGTGAATATACATAACACTATTGAGCTCTTAAATATGGTTAATATGGTAAATTTTAGGTTATATGTTTTTTACCACAATTAAAAAAATTTTAAGACTGTGTTGAGTTAGAAGTCTTAATAAAAATTTCATTTTTATTCTGCTATTAAGGAATGACTGACAAGGAAAGAATTTTCAAATTTGATAAAGGAACTTGCTAGCCATGTTTATCTTCACTTCTTACTCCTGCTGGAGTAATGAAAACAGATCACTTGGTTTAATTTTGTGATTATTTTTACTTCCTGGTTCCTGCCTGATTATGCAATGCTTTTGGTTACAAATAGAAAAAAAGGAAAGTTTATGTGCTACTCTTTTATTTTTATGGCATTTCATTAAAGAGGACTGGACTGAGAAATATTTCTATTTATATCAAGTTTTTATAAAAACTTATTTCTAAATAAATTGGAATTTTAGGCCTGGGCCATTAGTTATCTTCCCTAAGGGCTATGAGCTGATGCTATTTTATATTTCCAAGTTTATTCTTATTTTAACTGGTTTTACAACACACTAGCTTCCTCTTTCAACAAACTTAAAAGGTCATACACTCTATCTCGAGTAAATCACAAAATGTTCATAGAATTTTTAAAATTTCTTTACATTAACTCTGAAATGTAATCATTGCTTGGACCGGCCTCTGACAATTTGATACAAGAGAAGCCATAAAGGACAGGCGTTCATTTACAATCACGTATAATAGGTCAACTCTGAGAATAGCTACCAACTATTCTAAACCTGTACGGTGTGCCTTCCTGAGTTATCTTCTCTGCTTTTAAACAATCATCATACGGATGCAATTCTAAGCGTGCTAAATGTTCTATAACTTTACCCAAAGCCTGATGGGAGTTCTAGTATTAGATTTACATTAAATACCCTTAAATACTGAGAATGAGGCAGTGGTGAAGATGGCAAAGTATCCAGGTCCTACTGGCAATTATTTCTAATTATAGAGCTGCATTGTATTTACTTGGTTCTCCGTCTGGTTAACCAAGATGACGATACCTGGGCAGTTGCTACAGTAGGGCCTCCTTGAGCAGGGCCTGAATGGCAACTGTATCTAGCTCTGTAAAAATAAAGAGGAGACAGTCAGCTTGGAGGGGACTGCCAGTCTCAGCCACCACCTTCAAACATTACCTTATTTCATCCTTTCGATAATTCTTTGAAGCTGTCAGAGAAAGAAACTGAGGTCCAAAGCAATTAATGATTTATTCAAGGTCACAGTCTTTCACTTCTATTCATTCATTCTTCACTGATCAAAGTTGCCTGTGTACTTAACTAGGCACAGGGAATATAACTGTGAACAGAAACCCATCCCTTATTCCATGCTCTTCCAGTCCAAAGAAGAATCAGGTAAGGAAACATATGATTACCATACAGGACTTGTATCTCTGAATGGCTGACCTTGTATGCTAATCATTTCACTGTTCCCCAGGTGTCCAGCACTCTTTCTGCATGTTCCTATCCTGGCTCACTGATCTCATCTCATCTTGTTTTATGTGTGTGAGTGAGAAAAATGATTATATATGTGGACCCATATATAAACATGCATTATAAAATGTGTGTTTGTTTTTTAAAGTACAGGATTCCTTTATCTTCCATGCCATTAAAGGATCGTAGAGCTCCGTCTCCTTTACTAAGAGACCTGTTGGCTCCCAGGAAATCTCATCCAGTTTGAGCCCTGGTAGTGACAGTACAGTGTCAAGGAAGGAATGCTAATGAGTTTTCCACTAGCTGATCCCAAAACCTTGGCACAGGGGAGCTCAGTCCACTGAATATTTATATAGCACCTTGATTAAAAGAGCTCAAAGCAATACTCTAAGTAGCTGAATTATAACCTCCTTTTGTAAATTGTGTATTTTAAATATGAAAATAAGCTCCTCTACCAACCCTCATTATTTGCTTAAAAAAAAAAAAACACCACAAGATAAATTTCACAGAAAGAAGACTAGAAGTAAAATTGTAAATGGTGATAATCTCTGGGTGGTGGGTTATAGATGATTTTAATTATTCAAAATTTCTACAGTTAACATTATGGACTTTTCAGTTAGAAAAAAATATCACATTATCACTTAAAATAAGCCACAAAAAACTAACCTCACTCATATTTTTTTTCACTCATAATTTTAAAAATACAAATTAAAATAATTCTTGAGACCTATCATAATGACAAAGATGTTATAAAGCTAGTACATCTAGCTTTATACACCTATAAAGGTGTATAAGCTTTATATACACCTATAAAGTTGTACTAGCTTTATAAGGGAACAACAAACTATGCTCTGTCATACACAACTGACGGGATTACAAATTATCACCAGCTTTTTGGAGAGTAATTTGGCAGTACCTATCTAGGAAAATTTTAAATGCACATACCTCTGAATACAATAATGCTACTTCTAAGGTGTTTTGTTTTGCTTTTTTTCTTTCTGACAGATATACTTGCATAAGAGTGCAAAGACTGTCAGGTGCAAAAAGCAAGTTGCAGAACAGTGAATATAACTCCCTTCGTGTACAATGAAAACTTCTGGAAGAATATTCCAAAAGTTAACTTTGGAAATGCCTCAGAGAAGTGAGAAGAGTGGGGTTGCTGAGGGCTTTTTATTTTTTTAAAACTAATACTGATTGATATTATTTGACTTCTTCTTTTTTTTTTTTTTTTAAAGATTTTATTTATTTATTCGACAGAGATAGAGACAGACAGCGAGAGAGGGAACACAAGCAGGGGGAGTGGAATAGGAAGAAGCAGGCTCATAGCGGAGGAGCCTGATGTGGGGCTCGATCCCAGAACGCCGGGATCACGCCCTGAGCCGAAGGCAGACGCTTAACCGCTGTGCCACCCAGGCGCCCCGATATTATTTGACTTCTGTTGCATTGAACTATATTTTTATTTTTAGCGGTTTTATTGGGGGCATAATTCACATACCACACAGTTGACGAATTTAAAGTGGTTTTAGTGTATTCACACATTCAGTGTTTCTTAATACATTCACAGAGCTGTACCATCATCACAGAGATGTATAATCATCAGTGTACACAGATGATTAATTATAATGTTGTTCACTTGGAATTCATACAATGTCATATACCAAATTTGCCTCAATAAAAAAAAATTGGAAGATGATCCAAAAGTGAACTTATTAGTGGCAAGAGAATGTGTGAGATACAATCAGAGAAAGTTTAAGTAGTAATGGAATGATACACATAAGAAGAAAAAAATATGAGAACAAAAAAAGTTGGAGAGGGTCAGGGACAGAAAAAAAGAAAGATGCTAAAATGAGTTTGAACCAGGAACATATTAGATCTGCCTTTGTTAAATAAACATATCTGGATTTTGTAACAAAAAGATCAAGGTAAGATATCTGGGCATGATAAGGAAATAAAGAAACTCTTGATTTGATGGTACTGCAAATATTTGGATAAACCAGATTCTATATAAATCTGCTGACGGCTGAATATGAATTCCATCTATGGAAGACACAGATAAAAAGAGTTTAGAGAAATATATTCACTTTGTAGTTGCTAGAAATCTCTCCTGTGTTAGGAAGGCTGACAGCGAGATACTAATTCCCAAGCAATGAACACTTAACTGAACATCAGTAATGCTCTGATTTGGTGAAGAGTATCGGAGACTATAAGGAGAGCTGGGTAGAGAGAAAAGGGCCCCTGAAACATCCTGACAAACTTAATCAGCACAAACCATGCAGGAATATTCTTTTTGGCTCAAAGTTTTGTATATGTTTTTAGAGGGAGGATGAGAAAACATACATTTGAAAGTAATGTTTTATAAAAACATTCCACAAAACTCACATTTAATCTCTGTTATTACTTAAAATAAAACTACCTTTTCTTTGAGACTTTTCCCTCATTAAAATCTTCTTTGAGCACTGCAGATCTTGGGAATGTTTTGTAGGTATCATCTTATTTTCCTTTTTCATATCTCTAAAAAGCATGGTTCAAAAGTTGTGCGGTTGGAGGAGTTTCTGACAACAGTAAGAGCAAGCTTTACTGCTTATCCTATAAAATCTATTAGTTTGGGTACTATTAACTGTTATTTACTTAATTAGGGCTATGCAGAGACGACAGCAATTACTCTAGCTCAACATCAATAAAATAATGGAAATGTACACAAGATAGGCACGCCCATGGAAAATCTGTTTTTATAAAGGAGTAAATGTCAGATTAAAAATAAAAGTCACCAGGTTTTGAATTAGGAAACTGCAAAGCAAGGCTGGGGCAATAATTTGTAACAATTAAAAATTTAAGATCAGACTGTTATCTGATGGGATGGATCATCTTTAAAAGTATCTTAAGTGGTGATAGTTTTAAGAATCTGTTGACTATTCAAAATCACTTACCTTGTAGCTAACAGTTGATGTCATTGATTTGATTCTAAATCAAGCAACAAGGAATCCTTGAGAATAAGCTATCCTTTCAAGTATTATAATATGGTGTTTTCTGTGTCTGCATGTGCACGTGCATGTGTGTGCGTGCGCGTGTCTAACACATTTTACTGGGAATTAATGTACTGCGTATGCTGGAGATTGTTGCTGACAATGTAATCAGCTCTAATGGGCTATAACATCTTAGTAAACCATAGGAAAATAGAAAATGTTACTATCTCTGGTAATATGCTGTGCAGGACAATGATCAGACTCCAATTCTTAATTACTTACTTGCTTAAAAGTAAAATTGCTTTATCAAACAGGTTACCTAAGTCTTGTCCTGTGACTGTGACAACAAATTAAAAATGGAACTGTTTAAACCTCCAAAATATGCATAATGGTAACTGAAAGAACGTCACTTTAATGACAGTTAAAACCATCCATCTCCGTGGGCTAAATGTAGATACAACTGGAAGCTAACCTTGGCTTTCAGGCTTGAGGTTAGACTAGCAGGACTTGTATTGTCATCTGGACAGGTGGCAATAACCTTAGCCGGGGATGTCAGAGCCTCCCCAGTCTTCTTTTAGATCTTACATCAAGCTACAATGAACCTTGGCTTCGGAACACATTTTGAATGCCAGAAAGCAAAGGCGAAGGGTTAACCGCTCCTTATTTTTTATTTCTCAGATGCTAAAATATTTTAAAAAGCAAGGACAGCTCAATTTAGATTACAAAAAGGCGCTCTGATGAAAAGCAAATGTGTTCCTAAATGTATTTTGAAATAGATGGTTAGAAAGCTAACATAGAGTTTGTGGTCTAAATATATCATTCTTTTAGAGGCAGAACATATTGCTGGGGGGAAAAATCCTCCATCATAGGACTTATGGCATATAGTAACTAAAATGTTTTTCCATCCTTTTAATTTTCAATGTTGGGAAATATTATTCAGTAGACCCAGAGAGAAGTCCTAAATTGGAAAAGCAGCTGCATCCAAGGTCATCTCTCTTGTTTCCAAATATATCTTGAAACAAATGCAAGAAGGGCACTTTGCTGAGTGTTATCTGGACATATATAGTTTCAATCAAATTCTTCAAGAAGTGTCAGAATAAAAGTTGAACATTTGTTTGACACTGCCAGGTCACTAGCAAGTGGGTCTCTTCAAGCGTGGAGGCTCTCCTTGGCGACTTGGCAATTAACTACAACAAAAAGGAGTTCTTTTTCCTACTCTCAAGAAAAAGAAATCAAGCATAAACACCAGCTCTGAATTTTTTCTCACATTTTTTAATATATAGAAAATCATATAAACTTATAAAAATGTCTCTCAACAGAAGTATAACTCTTAAATACGCTGTTTCTAAGCTCAATTCCTTGGAATTATCAAATCTTTTTCATGCATCTGAAAATGTTACATAGAATGAAAAAGTGGTGGTGATAGAGATGACACAGAGTTGTAACCTGAATCAAATAATAAAAAGCTGAATCTTTTGAGTTAGTGTTAAAAAAAAAAAATCCCCCTAAATGCAAAGCAATAAATAACTGGCTTATTGCCTCTCCTCTGTCATGAAAAAAACAAACTTAGTCCATGATAACAGTCTCCTGTGGCAGTGATCATCTGTCATTCTCTACAATGTAGTGAGTCTCTGATTTCATAAAGTGTCCAAGGAGAAGCAGGGATATTAACAACTCCCGATTATCACACACCAAATGGACATGACTTGCAATTGCACTACCTCAAAACCTTCAGCAATTTGGTTTCCATCTCCAAATTATTCCCAATTCCCTCCAGTCTTGCCTGGTTAGTCCTTGAGGGCATTCCTTTCTCAGGGCTCCCTCTTCCCCGTGGAGCTCTTGCTTCCTCCCTGAGCCACATTCTGCCCTTGTGTCCAGAAGGGTTTTAACTTGTACCTGCATCTCCAGCCTGCCCAAATTGCTTCAGCCCAAAGTGTTTTTTCCTTTTGCCCTTAGATCTGTTAACTCTTGATCCCATTCCAAAAAGCTGCATTGAAACTTTTAGAGATCCTAAACCCTGAGAAGAGTATAAGGAAGTCTAATAGTTCTGATTTTTCTTTTTTTCTTTTCTCTTTTTTTAAGATTTTATTTATTTATTTGAAAGAGAAAGTGAGAGAGCACAAGCAGGGGGAGGGGCAGAGGGAGAGAGAGAAGCAGGCTCCCCACTGAGCAGGGAGCCCCACGCAGGGCTCCATTCCAGGACCCTGCGATCATGATCTGAGCTGAAGACAGATGCTTAACAGACTGAGTCACCCAGGCACCCCTAGTTATGATTTTTCTAATGAAAACTTCTTTGATCTCTGAAATATCAAACACTTTCAGAAAATTCAGAGTTTATCAGTTTGCCTACTGGATAATCCAGTGCTGAAAACTGCTTCAATTATTGGTTACATTTCTCATCTTGGTAACTAAGATTTCAAGTTCCCTGAAAGGGGAGGCCATGGCTTTTCCTGCTTGATGTGCTTGATATGGAGCTGGATGCAGGAAAGGACCAATGAGCACCTGCTGGTTTCATCCCTGAGGCCCTCTCATGCTCTCCCATTCACCTGTCCAAATCCTCATCTTTCCAGGCCCCGATCATTCCTCCCTCTTGGACAAGACCTCCTGGACTCCACTTTGAGCCTTTTGTCTTCTCTAGATCTCTGTCGTGATTGAACTTTGATAGTACCACCATGGAATTTCGCACTTGATTATTAGGTTTTAATATGTTTACTACTGTTTAATTTATTGTTAGTCCTGTTAATGATGGGGCCATGTCTTATACACTTACTGTACCTTTTCACAGAGTTTAGCTGAGTGCCTAGCACATCAAATTACAGAGCACAAGGGTTTGGCACATGATAGGAGCTCCTTCTTCTCTCTCATGTATTTGGGTAATTTCGTGTTCTCAAATGCCTTAATGTCTTCCTCCTTTCCCATGGCTATCAAAATCTGAACTCCTTGTTACAAACCCAGCTTGAGTCCTACCTCTTTCATTAGCCTTTCCTCAGTCCCCCATGTCAGAATTAATTGCTTCTTCCTCTGAGCTCCTAGTTCTTTTTATACATAAAAGAACTTCAATTTTTGCTACATATTAGAGTATTCTAGATTGTGAGCTCTTTGAAAGCCAAAACCAGGTCGTATTCACTTTATATTTTAGCACTTAGCACAATGTCAGGCACACAGAAGATACTCAATAAATATTTGCAAATAAATAAATGAATGAATTTACAATTTCATTCTCTAATTAATTAAGTAATATCTTGCTAACTTCTTTGGTTTAGCCTTGGCATTTTCATAAAGGAAGGCAAGAAACATCTATAAAACGATTCAATGGATTCTGGATTTGACCAAATTAAATAAACTTGGTGGTTTTACTTAATATTGTACTGTATTTCAATTCTTAAGTTCCATTGCAGCATTGTTCATAAAAAACTGGAATCTATATGTCCAGCAACAGAAGACATATATGATTTTAACACTTTTACAGAGAAAGATTTAAATTATAACCCATAAAGCTTCCATTTGTTCTGTGTCCAAAACTATTACTTCTTTCTTTTATGCATTTACTTGACATTCATTTTTAGCATAATTCCCACATCTGGACAGTAGAGTTTATTTTTACTCATTTACTAAAGTTTTTTTTCCCCCTTAGGTATATAGTAAGTGAACACGTTTTAAAAAAAGAACTGTAATTTCGCACATATTATAGTTCATTAACTGGACATCAGCCTGTCTGCATATATACAACCAGTATATACATGGGTCACACTGTAGTTCATACAGCACAGGACTGAAGAGCACAGTCTTTGGGCCCTGGCTCTGCCCACAGCTATCAGCTGTGTAATACCGTGGAAGCCTATCTGTGCCTGTTTCCTCATCTATTAAGTGGGGATAACAGTATTTACCTCCTGGGGTTATTGTGAGAGTTACATCAGTTCAGACACACGAAGCACTTAGGACAGTATCTGGTCCATACTAAGTACTCAATCATGATTATGATTACAAAGCTTCAGGGAGTAAAATTGGTTCACTCTCGCTCTGCCTAACTGGTGTTTCTAAAAAAACGTCCTCCCTCTATAAGTTTGCTTCATTTTTAGAACCCAGAAAGTAATCAGGCGGTGCTCTTTAACAATGAAACAGGCTCCCTCGTGAGGAGTGAGCCGCATTGCGGTTACTCCACTGAGGCTGGAAAGTGATTCGCTATGAGCAGCACGGTGCTGATTTCTGCACTGTTGAGAGGGTGAAAGAGAGCTCTCAAAGGTCCCAATTTAATAAATGATTACCCAAATCATTCCAAGGTTCCTTTCAAGCTCCAAAATGCTATGGCTATTTACCAGGTTACCGCGTGCAGGGCAATGCAGCAGCCCTGCCAGGACCCTGCTGTGACACTCTGAACTGAGGTGGAAACAATACTTTTCCTGAAAAACAGAAATCTTTAATTTCCTCGTGTGTTCTGTCTGAATAGTGAATTTCCATAGCAGTAAACCAAGTTTGGTGACTCAAGTCTCTCGGCAATTCTAGAGAGGAAATTGTGAAATTATGTTTGCCGAGAAAGTACTTCCAATTTGCCAAAAGAGGGAGCATGGGAGCAGAAAGCATATGTTTGTCCAAGTCTTCTAGAAAATACTTGATTGGATACTGTGTTTTAGTTTTTGATTTCTTTTGCAAGGATGGGATGGGACTGAATGACAGTTACAGCCAACTTTCTCTTTTTTTATTGTCTTGAGAGAGCCAAAGATTGAAAATATACAGATAACTTCGAAAGACCTCTCTCTATCGTTTCTGGACAAAATGCTCACCTCATGCCTAGCTGCCATCTACTAAACAGCTCTAATTAAACTGTTCTCATTAAAAGGAAAGGGAGGAGGAGCCAAGCCAGTAGCTCCTTCTGGGTAGAGAAACAATTACATATTTAATAAAAGTACAACTTTTTAAAAAAAATCTCCTGGCTGCCACAGATTGTTTAAAAAAGAAGGATTCGTTGTATACACAATCTAGATCTTACTTTCACTACAACAATGGATAAGTTATTGAAATAACGGGGTTTAATGGAAGTTAATCATCAGGCTGCTTACTTACCCACTCCCTAGGGCTAAACACTCCTTCACGCCAAGCAAGAGGAATGATGTAAGCGCCTAGAACCATTTGTAGAAACAAGCCTTTGATTCATGCTCATTAGTCACTAATGTAGGGTAAATGCCTGTGTATGACAAGGAGGTTTCTCTAAGACACACATCTCCATAGGAAGTCATTTTTCAATACAAACTGGATTTTGCCTTTGTAAAGGCAGCTTTGGCAAGTTATCCATTTGTGCATATTTTCAAACTGGATTCAGAAGAATTCAGCAAATTTATACATTTTTAGTTGAGCAACAAATTCAGTCTCTTCTTTTTACTCCAATTACCAAAAGGTGCTCTGGATCATGTTAGCCTAAAAAGTTAAGAAATAATCATATTTGGAAAATGCACAGAGCTTAAAAGTTTCCAGAAAATTTATATATGTTATATAAACTAATAAGGCAGAATGATACATTTGGATTTGATAGTTTAATAAAATGGCTTCTTTTACTATTGCTGCCTACTGAACTAAAGCAAAATGACAGAAAGTATTAATCTAAAGAAGAAAGTTAAGTGTTCTATAATTTCCTAAGATCTGGTTTGATTTCCACAAGCCTTTGACAATGTCCTAAGACCCTTCTGGTATTCCCTGGACCAGAAAAATACATGATCTTGGATTTAGATGTTAATAGACTTATAACAGAAAAGACATTATCCTATTACAAGATTGCTCTTAAAGGACAACCTTTAAAGTTGGATTATTTCCTGAACTAATATAGAAAACAAGATAAGTAGTGGCCTTTTGAAATTTACAGTTAATACAGTCAGTCCCATGCAACAGTTGGCAACACCGAATCCTAGGAGGAGCAAATCCATGAACGCAAAAGCAGATTTCACAGGCTACATTTTTCTTCTTTATTTGGGCCATCATGTGGAAGATAGATTATTTTCCAAAATGATTAAGTACTCTCATCAATTAGCCAGCTAGAGTATCAATCCTGAAGGAAAAATGTAATAAGCTCTTCTCTAAGTGCCAGCTGTCTAAAACTGTCAGAGTTAGTCAAAGCTTTTTAATGTTCCAATCAAATCACAAAATGAGTGGAAAGTCACTTTATAAAACCCATTAAGATGCATTACTAAATGTCCAATGTTACATAAAAACTATAAATAACTTTGTACTTTAGGGTGGCTTTTTTTTTCAATTTGCTTTTCTTGAAGTAATAATGATGTTCTGCTTCAGTTAATAAAGTAATTTTGGAGCTGCCTAGTGTTTAATCCACATATTCCTTCTGTGTGGAATAAAGATGGCAAGCAATAATCAAATCAGAATTATAAGCATTCCTTGGAGTATCTGTCCTTAACAAATTTTAAAATTAAGAGAAGAGCATCAAGGATAGTAAGGGCTAAAAAAAATTAATCACCAAGTTTTATAATCTTACAAGCTGACTTTCCTTAGGGGGATAAAAAGCTGTTTCATTTCTGTGAGGGACATCTAGTCTTTTCCAAAAATTTGCAAAGGAATTCATACTCTGGTTAAAGGAACATCACTTGCCACTGGCTTAAAAATAACAAGCCAGTAGCCAACAGTGAACAAATACATCTACTTCAATGTTCAAAAACTGATTTATTGAATTAAGAAAGGTTTGTTTCCATACTGAAACACAGCCTTTCCTCGTTTAGTATCTGGTATATCTCGTTGTTGATCTAAAGGCACAAATGAGAATTCTGGTGGCTGATACTTGCCCAAATAAGAGGCTAAAGTAAGCTAAGGCCCAGATTGAAACCACATAACAATAATATTAAAATGCTTCTTTTTTTTTCTTGAAATTTATTAAAAGAAGTTTCTTTCCATACTTTCTTGGTAAGTTCTTCCTTGCACTGATGGATCCCATCTTTTCTTGCGATAGCAGTTACCAATAGTCTCCCTATTGGTAAGTTTATCTGATTGCCAAGAAGAAGCTTTCAAACAAAAGTAAGAGAAGAACACACTTGGAAACAAAGAGATCCAAAGCCATAATCAAGTTTGCATGTTTTGCACAGGGTAGAAACAACTTTCTTCATTGAAATGTTCTTTGCCTCTCACTGCCATCCCCAGGCTACCTACAGAGAACTAACCCAGGATGGACATGCTGATAATTTGAAATCTGAGTTTTCAAATCTAAAGGGAAGACATTTTATTTTTTTAAAAGATTTATTTATTTATTTTAGAGAGAGAGAGAAAGCGAGAGCAGGGCAGAGGGGCAGAGGGAGAGGAAGTCTCAAGAAGACTCTGCACTGAGCGTGGAGCCTGATGTGGGGCTCAGGACCCTGAGGTCGTGACCTGAGCCGAAACCAAGAATCAGACACTTAACACACTGCACCAACTAGGCACCCCTAAAAGAAGACATTTTAAAAAGTATAATGAAACTGAAGTGAAGTAAAGGGTAGCATATGAATTTAGTATCTTTCTTCAAGGAAAAATCAAAGAAATCTTCAAGTACCCTATCCAAATGAAGCAGAAATTAGAAGCACTTTGGACCCTTGAATTTCACTTGGAATCCTACAGTAGCTTTTTAGCACATGATAATTTCTATATTCTGTGACTACTTATTATATTTAAAATAAAAGTACCCAAGACCTAAATACTATATTAGATTTCGGGTAAAAATAAGTAATAATCTGTAAATTTAATACAATTCTATAACACAAATAGTTAAAAAATAATAATTTGGCACAGCTATATAATTCAAAAGTAAATAGTCATCATATGTGCACCAAGTTTTATTCGCCTTTAAATAATACAGACAGAACAAATATGTTATTCAAAATAGCAAATTTTCTTGAATTTTACAGAAGAAAGAGAAACTGAAGTGAAACTGTAGGAATTGCTGAACTTCAGATAAATGTTTCTTCAAAACAAGAGATATTAGTTCCTAAAAGATTCCTCTAGAGTTAAAAAAAGATTAAGAACATTAAGCCACTGGGTTATTACATTTTTAAAAAAACTACATGCTTCTTAATGGACACATGTTTACATTTACAGAGAGTAAACTTAGTCTCCTGTCTCATAAAACTCCTAAGACACCACTGCTCTCTAAACTAAGCCAAACAATAAAAGCCGTTTGTCATATTAAAAAACTTTAAAACCTAAATCTACCTGAACATCATCTTCCAAGGAAACTTACTAGGGAATGGCTAACCTGAAAGCAAAATGTACAAATCACTTTCCAGAAAAGAAATGCATTACGGGATTGTGCTTACATCTAGAAGTATCAGCTGAAAACTCCGAATGATGGCACGGGGATTCAGAGCACCAACCGGTCCTCCCCGCCCTCCCGAATTACCTGACCCATGGGAGTTTGGCTTTGTTGTTTCAGAAAGCACTGTTTCTTACATTCCATCAACTGCTCAAAATCACGCCACATTTTCGCTTGTTTCATATTTGGACCATGACTTTCTCGTACAGCTTTTTGTTTTTCTCGGAGTTTCTACCATAAAAAAAAAAAAATCAAGAATGACTGAGTTTCAGTTTCAGGGATTTACTTCTATTACTATCAACAGAAGAACATGGTCTGCTTTTTGTACATCTGATGAATAACAGTTAACTAAACCAGGTTCTTCTGAGATGTATGAAAACTAAGATGATAAAAGTTAATTAAATTGATGACAGATGTAGGAAGCTTGAAGTTAAAAAGAATAGAAAAATATAAAAGAAAGGGAGTGAAAAAATAAAGGGAATCAGGAAAATGAAACAGTACCATGATGTAGAAAAAAGTGCAGATTTTGGAAGTCAGAAGACTTTGGTTTCAAACTTGGCTTTGTCACAAGCTATAAGAAAGACAATTTTTGTGGACCTCACTTCTCTCAACTGTCAGTTAAGGCTGATAAAAGGGGATAATTATAAAATTATCTGCCTTATAAGATTATTTTTTTTAAGATTTTATTTATTTATTCGAGAGAGAGCGTGGGTGAGAGTGAGAGAGAGCATGAGCAGGGGGGTAGGGCAGAGGGAGAAGCAGACTCCCTGCTGAGCAAGGAGCCTGACTTGAGGCTCAAACCCAGGACCCCTGAGCTGAAGGCAGACACTCAACCAACTGAGCCCCCCAGGCACTCCATAAGATTATTTTTTCACATGACAAAGTAGATCTAGAAATACTTGAGAAACTATCATATGTTATATATTATTATTTTATTATTATTATTATTATTAAATATTCTATTCTTTCCTGAATCTGTGTGTGTTCTATGTGTGCCCAAATAAATCAAATTGTATGCATATATTCCTCAGGAAGAAGGTTTTGTGATTTTTTAAAAAGTACACTATTAAATAAGCCATATCTTTATCAGAATTGTTTTTATTTTTATTTATTTTTAAGTAGGCTCCTTGCCCAGCATGGGGCTTGAACTCACAACACTGAGATTCAGAGTCTCATGCTCTACCAACTAAGTCAGCCAGGTGCCCCCAGACTTGTTTTTGTTACTAATAGCCTATATGATTCCATCTGTCAAAACTGTTCTACTCACAGACTCTAAAATTATAAACAGGAATAAGAAAATGTTCCAATAAATTGTAAAAATATACTTTGGTTTTGTATTAGGGCAAATCCAGAAAGGATGACTGAAAGGAGGCATAGCAGAAAGTCAGAGAAAATGAGAGGAAGGAAGGAAGAGGGAAAGAAAGGAAGGCAGGTAGGCAGAGGAAAACAGAGATCATGACAGCGCACACATCAGGAAACACAGCGTGACAGAAATGTACACAGTGACACTGAGTGTGAGGAATAACCAAGGACAGAAAAAGAAGCAAAGACGGAAACAGGTAACACAGAACCATCCCCATCCTTTCCTCTCTTGGTATATGGTTGATCTAATAGTTGATCTAAGGACACAAATGAGAAGCCTCGTCATAATTTAGCCCAAACAAGAGGCTAAACTAAGCTGAGGCCTGGATTCAAAACACTTTACTGAAGACTGCCCTTCCCAGCTATGGCTAATGAAAGCAAAATTAACAGCAAATAGCAACGGGAAACAAAGCAGAATTAACAGAATTTAGGGGTGCCTGGGTGGCTCAGTTAGCTTTTGCCTTCAGCTCGGGTTGTGATCCCAGGGTCCTAGTGATCCCGGGGATCCTGGGTCGAGCCCACTCATAGGGCTCCCTACTCAGCGGGGAGTCTGCTTTTGCCTCTCCCCTCTGCTTGTGCTTGTGCATGCTCTCTCTCTAAAAAAATAGCAAAAGCAAATAGCAAATTTTTGACACAGTACCTGGAATGCAAATACATCTATTTAAGTCTATTTACAAAAAAAGGAGAGAGAGGGAGAGAGAGAGAGAGAGGTAAACCAAGAAACAGACTCTGAACTGTAGAGAATAAATTGATGGTTACCAGAAGGGAGGTGGGTGGGAGGATGGGCTGAATAGTTGATGTGATGGGGATTAAGGAGGGCACTTATGATGAGCACCATGTATAGAAGTATGGAATCACTATATTGTCCACCTGAAACTAGAATTACACTGTATGTTAACTAACTGGAATTTAAATAAAAACTTAAAGTAAATAAATTATTTTACACCAAATATTTTTATCCTCAAGAACTAAAACAAAAGTAGTAAGTCAGATCAAGAATTTTAACAGTTCTTAGAATGATTTTAAGATTAAGGTACTACTTAACTATACATTTTCTTATATTATTGGAATAACTTCCTTGTCAGAAATCCTAACCACCTATAAGTTATTTAAAGAAACTGACGACAGTATGTGGGCACTGTCTGTGTCAGAAATATTAAATTTAATGTGCTTCATAACCATGTGTGTTTGAAACCTTTAACTTTATGAATACAACTACCTTAGTATATAATTTATTTTTAATGTTACTGTCACTTGATACAGTAACGCCACATTTATTTTGTTGATAGTTGTAATGTACAAGAATACTTTTCACAGATTTCATTGTTCTTTAAAGGGGAGGTGATATAGTGGGGCTGAGGGGAGTTATAACTTTCAGTACAGTATTCCATAGTTCTTGGTAAGGCAAATTCTAGTATATGGTAGTGTGAATTGTAGCACTATAGGTTGGTTTAATTCCAGAAACCCAGCTGGCCTGAGGAGGGCTGCGGATGTCCAGTCTATGCTGGTTTGGAAGGCTTAGGCTATCATCACTTTGAAAGGCTAGGTTTGGTGTTTTCCTTAAAAATTTAGATCTACTCTATCTTACTGATATGTGGAATTTAAGAAACAAAACAGAGGATCATAGGGGAAAAGAGGAAAAAATAAAAGAAGGCGAAACCAGAGAGGGAGCCAAACCATAAGAGACTCTTAATCATAGGAAACAAACTGCGGGTTGCTGGAGTGGAGAGGGGTGGGAGTGTGGGGTAACTGGGTGATAGACATTAAGGAGGGCATGTGATGTAATGAGCACCGGGTATTATGTAAGACTGATGAATCGCTGACCTCCACCTCTGAAACCAGTAATACATTATATGTTAATTGAATTTAAAATTTAAAAAATGAAAAAAAATGAAAGAGCATTTGGAAAGAAAAAAAATTTAGATCTACTCTAGCAATGAGAGGATTGAGGAACTTTGTTTCTTAAATGATACAGACTGACAATTGGGGGCTGAGCTAATCAGTGGTTCCTTTTGCTGAAATACACTTGTCATACTGCTACTACCAGTTTTTGCAAAGATCCTGCAATAAAACACCACACTGGAAGGGGAAAGAATAATCTTTATTCAGATTTAGCAATTACATTTGGATCTTTGAAAGGATTCAGGTTTGATAAATATTTCTCTACACAAAGCATCCATCCACATACTTTTCAAAACAAAAGAAATAGAGGAATGTTTTCATATGAAAAAATACATTATGTAATATATGAAATGTTTGGATGAAAGCTAATTATCGACAATCATTCTAAATCCTAAAACCCAAAAGCCTCTAGTGAATGTTTACAACTTGATTCAAATATATGCTTTCAAACATGAAATTATTTCTTTTTTTCCTTTTGAGTATGGCATGTCATCCCATAAATGGAAGAAAGTGCACAGAATTCAAAATTTCTCTGACAAAATGGAGGAATCAGCTTTAAGGTTTCCTTTAATTTTTTTTAAAAAGATTTTATTTATTTATTTATTTATTTGATAGAGAGAGAGAGCACAAGCCAGAGTAGGGGCAGAGGGAGGGGTAGGAGCAGGCTCCCTGCTGAGCAGGGAGCCCAATGTGCGGTTCGATCTCAGGATGCTGCGCTCATGACCTGAGCTGAAGGCAGATACTTACCTGACTGGTCATGAGTTTAATTACTGAAGATGGGTGATGGTTACACATGAATTCATTACATTATTTCCTCTACTTTTTATATAGGCTTGAAATTTTCCATAAAAAATGTCTCTTATACGTTTTTTAGTTTTTAAGAGTCTTTTTCAAAAGACTTTACAAAAGTTTACTTAATAATTATGCCATTGTTGGGTGCCTGGGTGGCCCAGTCAGTTAAGTGTCTGCCTTCGGCTCAGGTCATGATCCCAGGGTCCTCAGACTGAGTTCCACATCAGGCGCCCTGCTCAGGAGGGAGTCTGTTTCTCTCTCTCTGCCTCTCCCCCTGCTCTTGCTCTCTCTCTAGCTCTCTCAAATAAATAAAATCTTTGGAAAAAAAATAATTATGCCGTTTTTCTCCATACCATTTTTTCCCTGGAGTTTAACTTTAGAATATTACTTACAAGTTTATGGGAGCTAATTCAGCACTTATGTAAAAGCATAGATACATGTACGTTTTTTAAAATAATTCAAACTAGTAAATGTAAATAAAGGGGCGCCTGGGTGGCGCAGTCAGTTGGGCAACCAACTCTTGGTTTTGGCTCAGGCTGTGATCTCAGGGTCATGAGATTGAGCCCCGCGTGGGGCTCTGTAGTCAGTGCAGAGTCTGTTTTAAGACTCTCTCCCCCTCTCCCTCTGCCCCTCTGCCACCAAAATAAATAAATAAATCTTAAAAGAAGAGAGAGAAAAAAAAAGAGGAGTGCCTGGGTGGCTTTGTTGGTTGAGCCTCCAGCTCTTGATTTTGGCTCAGGTTGTGATCTCAGGGTCATGAGATGGAGCCCCACACTGGGCTCTGTGCTGAACCTGGAGCCTGCTTAAGATTCTCTCTCTCTCCCTCTCCCTCTGCCCCTCCCCCTGCTGTTTGCACTCTTTGTCTCTCAAAAAAAAAAAAAAAAAAAAAAGAAAGAAAATATAAATAAGGACACCAGTCTTGAGTTGCTGCTAAATATAGATCTTAAAAAAAAAAACACGACAGAGCTGGTGTCTTTAAAATTACTGTCAAAATGTGTTGCTTTATGAAGCCAATCAAAATAATCAATGAATTGGGTCACTTAAGCCCCAGTGGTCAAGGCCTTTACTATCTTCCACCTCTTCTACTAGGAGTGGTTTGGAGAACTGAGAAAATAAGACCTAATTATGTACTCCTGCTTTCATAAGACTGGCAGGGAAGGAGTTGAATATGACAAGGAAGGTTTTTTGATTATTTGTGTTAAATGAATCAATGTTTGTAAAGGGCATGGAACAGTGTCTGGATTACAGTAATGAGCTTTGTGTTTATTAAATAAATAAATTTATACTTATCTCATAAAGAGATACCTGAGAATTATTTGAAAACTTGTAGTTCATTACAAGTGGCAGTTTTGTTTCTTATCCAGAACCTTCTCATAAACTCCTTGTTAAATAAAACCAGATTTTTCTCCAAAAATCCACATGCCTTCACTTTTGTATACACACACATACACACACACACACACACACACACATAAATTCCTAGAGTCTTCATCTTTGCAAGAGATTAAGAAAGATCCAATTTCCCTTTGAAAACTGTACTATAACCTTTTAAAAAGAATGACAATATCAAAACCATGTACTGAAACCCTAAATTAAGACACACTGAAAAAAATAAATAATACATTCTTACCTTTCCAAGGTTTTCCTGTTCAGCAATATTTTTTGTATACTGTTCCCTAGGGGATCAACATAATGATTTAGTTTCAATTTACTTCAATTGATTTGATCATACAACTAAATTATAAATTAACTTATCAATCTAAATATAGTAGAAAATACAGACAGTTTAGAGTATTGGAATCAGAATGAAAACCATTACACTCTCTTTCCCCATCTTTAGTCTGTTCTTCTAGTAAACAGTAATTTATGGAGAAAAACCCACAAACCACTGCATAAGAAATTAAGAGAATTAAAATGTTAAGTACTATTTCTGGTTAATTTACACTTAAAACAATGGTAATGCATTTTTGCTTAAGGCACACTCTATTTTTTTATTATATTTTTAAGTTGTAATTTATTTAAGTAATCTCTACACCCAACGTGGGGCTCAAACTCACAACCCAGAGATCAAGAGTCGGATTCTTTTCCGAGTAAGCCAACCAGGCACCCTAGTGACACTTTATTTTTGAAGAGGTTTGTAGAAAGGAGAAAGGATATACATTTTAAATAAACATTAAATAACATCTAACCCTGCAATTTTATTTCTAGGAAGTCATCTTACAAGAAAAACTCTGGTAACTTAAGATGAATGTAAAGACTATTTAATTCACCATTGCTTATAACAGTGAAAATCTGCAAACAAACTAGATGTTAATAGATGGGGAAATATTTAAATAAATTATGGTACATCCATTCAAAGGAATAATATAGAGTTGTAAAAGGGAGGGGATAGATCTATAAATACCGAAATAGAGAGAATTTTAGGTATATAATTAAGAGAAAAACTGAATATGTAGTTTAACCTGATTTTTGTATACATACACATAAAATTTCCCCATGCATTTGCTAACACACACACACACACACACATCAGCAAATGCATGGGAAAAGAATATGGAGTAATTATACACCAAAATATTTTTATTTATTTTTATTTTTAAAAAATATTTTTAAAATTTATTTATTTGAGAGAGAGAGAGAGTGCAAGTGGGGGTAGAAGCAGAGGGAGAGGGACAAGCAGACTCTGTCTGTCCTGAGCCTGGAGCCCGACACGGGGCTCAATCTCACAACCCTGAGATCATGACCTGAGCCAAAATCAAGAGTCGGATGCTCAACTGACTGAGTCACCCAGGTGCCCCTACACCAAAATATTAACAATAGGTATTTCTGAGGCATGACAATGTGGGCAACATTCAGTTTTTGTGTACTGTACTTCACAATGGTTACTATTGTTTTGATAAGCATATCTTTTGTAAACTAAAAAAAACCCTGTAGTTTTCAAGTAAAAATTAAAAAATACAAATAACATTGTATTGAGTTTTTAAACAAAAGTATAATTATACAGATATATATTTTAAGATTTAAAATTTTTTAAAGTAATCTACACACAACATGGGGCTTGAACCTATAACCCCAAGATCGAGACTCGCACACTCTACCAACTGAGCCAGCCAGAAGCCCCAAAAGTATAATTATATTGTAATACTCCATAAGACAAAAAGTGATATTTAAAGTGTTAAGGACAAAGATCGAAGGAGAGGACAAAGGAACCAATGACAAAGAAGATAAAAGAGACTTTGGACCTCAAATTTACACAGAGAAAGTATTTCTGTGTAAAGCTACACTGTAGTAAGAAGTTAAACAGCACAAAACTGGAAATCTAAGAAATCATAAACCACAAAGAGAAATTCTAGCAGCTTAAATGAAGGACGATCCACATTCATGCAAAAAGGGAGGTAAATATGACTAGACTGGAGAGAATGGGAATAAAAAGTACTCGTAGTCCTTGGAGCGCCTGGGTGCCTCAGCTGGTTCAGCGCCTGACTCTTGGTTTTGGCTGAAGTCATGATATCAGGGTCCTGGGATCCACCCCTGTGAGGGGTTTCGGGCTCAGTGTGGAGTCTGCTTGAGACTTTCTCTCCCTCTCCCTCTGCCCCTCCCCGTGTTCCCACTCTCTCTCTCTCTCTCAAATAAATAAATAAATCTTAAAGAAAAAAAGTACTCAAAGTCCTTATAGAGCTGGATTGAAGGCAGAATTTAGACATGGAAATGAGGGTGGAAGGGAACAAATACAATTTTGATGAACCTTTATTTTGACCTTAAAATTTATGAGACACTAAGTCAAACTGTTTATCTTTCCAGCTCTCCAGTGAAAAACAGCTAGGAGAATATAAATGATTTACTCCTTAAAAAGAACTTATTGATATAGTTCGGATTGATTGATTGATTGATTGGGGGAGAGACTGGTTGGATGGGGGAGAGATTGATTGATTAGATGGAGAGAGAGAATCTTAAGCAGGCTCCATGCCTAGTGTGGAGCCTGACACAGGGCTTGATCTCACAACCCTGAGGATCATGACCTGAACCGAAATCAAAAGTCGGCAGCTTAACTGAGCCACCCAGGTACCCCAAGTTTGGATAGCTCTAAATAATTCATTTATTACCCTAGGACTGAGAAATGTCCAAACTGTTTTAGAATTTCCATTTATATTTAATCAAGAAATCAAAGGCTCATGCTCTTTTACCATACAACACTAATATGTAATTTTTAAATTTATTTGATGAATTTATTCAAGAAATAATTATGGAGCACCTGTTATATACCAAGCATACCCTGGGGTTTCAGGAAGAAAACAAGACAGAGTCCTTGTCCTCCAGGAGCTCATACTACATAATTTCTAAAACACTGCTACATGCATTATATTTAACTTGATCTTTGATGGTATAAATTGTTCTCCTTATTTTATAGATGAGGAAATGATTTGCCTAAGGTCACAAAACTCAGAATTGGAAAAACCAGGTTAGAAAGAAATTTTATGAGTCCCTCTTTAGTATTTCAAAATAAAACATCCTGACTCTAAATAAAACTAAAATTTGCAGATAATTTTTCAAAACCATGCTAATTCCTTAGACCTTTGGTCTTATTCAAAAGTATCATAAAAGTAGAAAATGGGATAACAATAAAAATATTGTGTCAATAAAAATGATAATAATAATAACAATATTTTAAACATGTATCTGTGAATTTAGAGTACAATTAACTCCATTTTATTCATAATATTCTTCTGTAGGGGCGCCTGGGTGGCTCAGTTGGTTAAGCAGCTGCCTTCGGCTCAGGTCATGATCCCAGGGTCCTGGGATCGAGCCCCGCATCGGGCTCCCTGCTCAGCAAAGAGCCTGCTTTTCCCTCTCCCTCTGCCTGTCGCTCTGCTTACTTGCACTCTCTAGTTCTCTGTCAAATAAATAAATAAAATCTTTAAAAAATATATTAAAAAAATAATATTCCTCTGTATTACTCTAGCCAGGGAAAAATATTTTTTCTATAGGAAAACAAAGGAATGGTAAAGGTTTAGGATGTATTTTAAAATGATGAAGAAGACTACCTGGCCAGAAAACCAATAGTTCAGGGGCAATATTTCCTTCTTTACTATTTATATTGTAACTTTGGAAGAAATGGAACTTAATTTCTAAAACTTTTCTGTCAAGGATAAAAGTAACTTCTCACATTTGTAAGATATTACCATTGACCATACAGATTTATTTCAGCAAAGGTTATATTCAGTGAAAGAATGTGAATAAGTACATTAAATATGTGTAACATGTCAGAGTATTAGAAGAAATACTCTTCTATTTATAGGACATGTTCAGTCTGGCTTGCATTCCAGGGCATTATATATTTAAAAAATTAGACTCTGCAACATTCCATTTATTAGATTTCCTTTTTGTAACATTAATATAAATGCCACTAAAAATCTCAAGTGCAATCTAGAATAAACGTGAATCCTTATTTTGAGTTCTTACTGGATGGTAAAAATGAAATATCTGAACTGTGGTAAGGGGCAAAGAAAGATTATCTTGTTCAATTACTGCATTTTGTCACAGCTAGCAATTCAACCATAAATGCATTTTTTTTTCCAGGCAGCATTTGATTTATTACAGTATGCTGCAAGCTTGGATTACCAAAAAAATCACCATATAAGGACTAGTGGTATTTACACACCCTTCCTTGTTTTGAAGGCTGGCACACTGCAAACACACAGCTTCTAGCTGAAATACATGCATACACTACACAATGAGCAGGCAGATGACTACAGTCTGGGCCATGTGGTTGTTTAAAAATAGACCAATCTTAGTGCTTATAAAAAAGGAACCATGAAATTATATGTATTCCTGGGGAGGGGAGAATGTGGAGTTATTGTTTAATGATTACAAGAGTTTCTGCTTGGAGTGATGACAAAGGGTTGGTATTATATACTAGTGATCATTGCACAACATTGTGAATGTGATCAATGCAACTGAATTATACACTTAAAACTGGCAAAAATGGCTAATTTTATGTTATATGTTTTTTTTGCCATGATAAAAAAAAAAAAGTAAGCAAGCCAGCAAGAAAATTATGGGTTTTCTACTTAGTTACTAGGGCTGGACTATCAGGAAGATGTTTAACAAGATTTAATCCTAAATAATATCTTAGTATCTGCTTATTTAAGTACTCCCAATCTTAGTAATTTAGTAATTCCATTTTGTTTATAAAACTTCTATAGGCGACAGCCATAAAATAGAATGAAATCTTGCCATTTGCAACAACATAGATGGAGGTGGAGAGTATAATGCTAACTGAAATAAGCCAGTCAGAGAAAGACAAATACCGTATGATTTCACTAATATGTTGAATTTAAGGAACAAAACAAATGAAAAAAGGCAAAAAAAGAGGGAGAGAGACAAACCAAGAAACAGACTCTTAACTATTGAGAACACATAGATGGTTACCAGAGGGGAAGCAGGTGGGGGATGGGTGAAATAGGTAATGGGGATTAAGAGTACACCTATCATGATGAGTACCAAGTAATGTATAAAAATTTTGAATCACTACATTGCATACCTGAAACTATAGAACACTGTAAGTTAACTATTCTGGAATTTAAATAAAAAATTTAGTTGAAAAAAAAAACTTCTATAGGTGAAAACATTAAGTAACTCAAAAACAACAAAATTACTTGCCTAATTGCCTTTCTTTTTTCTTGTTGATCAGAAGAGACATATGCCTTCATCTCATCAGTAGCTCGACGAAGTTGTATTTCTAGGTTCTAAGTGGAAAGACCAAGTTATAGGTTAAGTCCTTGAAACAGAAAAATCTCAGAAAGGTTTTTGATCCATTTTCTTTGCTTTACCTTAATCATACAATTTGTGTAATGGTATCTACTTTCTTCTTGAAGACATTCTTCACGGAGTCCCCTGACTTCCTACAATATATAATTTTAAACGGGCAACATTATTGAAAGAATAATAATCAAATACTGTTTAAACATACAACAAAATACCATCAGTGTAATCTCTTCTTTTGTGATTACAATTTTGTTTACCATAATAGACTACGCTGAAATCTTTTCTAGAGACTACTCATATCACTCTAAAACCTACAGGTTCAGTTATTCACTTATTAAGTACCTACTGTGTGCCCCACTCTGTGCTAGGTGCTGGGGACACAGCAGTGAACAAGACTATAGATTCCTGCCCTCATTCAAGTAGAGGAAACAGACATAAACAAGGAGACACGTAATGAAGGTAGTTTCAGATGGGAATAAGTACTATGAAGAAAAGTCAGCAGTAGAATGTGATAGGGTGACCAAATGGGCAATATTAGGTAGGGTGATCAGAGAAGACCTCTAGGAGGAGGTAGCATTTAGGCTGAGACCTGATGATGAAAAGGAGAGATGGAGGCAGAGTGTCCCAGAGAGAGGAGGATAAGCAAAAGCCGTGAGGTGAAAACAAGCTTGGCCTGTTTGATGTGCAGGAAGGCGGCAAGTATGACTGTGGCCCTGTGGATGAGGAGCAGAGCACATGGACATGAAGTTCATGAGGCGGGGGGCCTTGCAGACCATAGTTTGGAAGTTAGATTTTAAGTGCAATGGGAAGACAGTGGAAGGTGGCTTAAGTTTTCTACAGGTTTCTTTGGCTCTCTATGGAGAAAAAACTTTAGGAAGGCGAGGGTGGAGGTGGAAGAGCACGTCTGGGTTACTGTGGCAGGCTAGGAGATGCATGATGAGGGCCCGGACTTTGGTGGTTGTGGTACAGATGGAGAATTCAGTATGTACGCATCAAGTCTGAAGAAATAAAGATCTTTGGAACTTAGGAAACTGGCTCAGGGGCTAAGGATAAAGATTTGGAAATCTTTTGATGTTGGTGTAATGAAAACATGCATGCACAGGCAGTTTCTGCTAAATTGTTAAAATAAAAATTTTCTTCTTACCTGTTCTAATTTGGATCGATTGCTTTCGAGGCCTGCTGCACAGCTATCATACTGAGATTTCTTTTCATCACACTCCTGGGTTAGTTCCTAATATGAAAGGATAAATGATTGAATAGGTGGAAAACAAAGGCCTAAAATGTGGCTCTGAAACAATGCATGCCCTTGTCGGTCTTGTAACTTAACTCTAAGCTTCTTGGCATACTTAAGAGTTATTTATACAACAATCAGACATTTGAGAATTATGACAGATGAAGGTGCTGATAAAAATAATAGCTACCATGTATTGAGCTGTGTGCCAGGCTCTTTATTAGGAGCTGGGGATACAACAGTGAGCAAAACAGCCAAAATCCTTCCCCTAAAGTATGTTCAGACAAGTAAACAGCTATCATGGGCAAATATAAGTGTTATAGGAGAACGCGGGGCTCTCATAGGACCTAACCCAGGCTTGGAGATCGGCAGGGATAGAGAAACTGATATCTAAGTTGAGGGATGAAGGATTAGTATAATAGTTAGGGGCGAGGGTGCACAAGGGAGGAGAATGTTCAGGAAAAAAGAACACTATGTATGAAAGCTTGGGAGGCAGAAAGAAGAATAATTTAAGACGAACAAGTAGTTCATTATATTGGAGTATGTCTGGGAAGTGGGAGAAGATGCTGAAATCTTTGGCAGGGACTTGGTCAGAAATTTGGACACCATGGTAGAGCCTCTGAGCTTTACCCTTGTCAGTGATTCAATCTCACCACAACCCCTTGAGGTAGGTATTAATATCACCAACACCATGCTGAGAGAAAGTTCGTGGAGGCCAAGGACCTTGCCAAAGATTATACTGCTGAAAAGGGGTATCAGAATTTGAATTCAGGCTGTTCGAGTAGTTTCAAAGTTTCTTCAAATATAATATTTTGGGTTAGATAACTTGAAAATCTTCTATAAATACTTAGAAATGTTAAAAATATCTGCATATACTTGATAAGGTGGAGTAAACATCTTTTCAAATCCAGAGTGGAAACGAACTTCTCAAGGAAGTAAGAGGAATTACCAGGGACAGAAACAAAGGATGGCACCCTGAGCCTGCCCTTGGTGAAGGAAGCTGGGAGCAGTCAATCTTGGTAACGGAGGGATTCTAATATTCAGGCAGGGCAGAAGACAGAGTGGAAAGTTAGAATGGAGAACCCCACAGAATCCAAGCTTTTTTTCAGCGTGGGTGTAAAGGGTTAACACCAGGCCTGGACTGAAGCAAGCCAGCCTCAGAATGACCTTGGTTTCACATAGCAGTTTCTGTGGGAACAGGAGAGTTAACACAAATGGGTAATGTTGTGTGTGCTTCCTTTGTTGTGTGGGACTGCATCTGGTTTGGGGTAACTAGCACAGTAGAAAAAAATGGTGGGGTGCTTGCTGTGGAGAACATACACTGAAACTGGAATGACAGAAGATTAGCATGGCTCCTGCACAAGGATGACACGCAAATTCGTGAAGCGTTCCATACTAAAAAAGAAAAAACAAAAACAAAACTGGTGGGAGCTCTTTCCTGGGCCCAGACTTAGTTTGTGGCGACAAGGCTAAACACACCAAGAAGGTCAGAATCATCGGTAAATATGGGACCTGTTATGGTGTCTCCCTCAGGAAATTGATGAAGACGGAAATAAGCCAGCACGAGAAGTACTTGATCCTTCTGTGGCAAAACCAAGATGAAAAGAAAAGCAGTAGGGATCTGGCACTGTGGTTCCTGCGTGAAAACTGTAGTGGGTGGGGCCCGGACCTACAGCACCACTTTTGCCCTCACAGGAACGTCTGAAGGAATTGAAAGACCGGTAGAAGCTCTACCATTTGAAACACTGCTGGTCTATGACAAATGGGCTAACTTATGCATCAAAATTACTTTGGTTTGCTGTTAAATTTGTTAATTAGATGTTCTGATTTTCATTGCATTAATTTTGCTTTCTCAAAAGAGGCTTGGAAATGAAAATCCTAATTTTTATTGGAAAAAGGAAACTGGTAGTAAAAAGGAGCTGTGACTTTTCTGTATCAAAGGGACCTACAGATACCTAAGGCTCTCATGGGTGACAGTCATACACACCCTAAATGGGAGAAGGGGCAACAGAGGCTGTGGCTGCTGGGCCTCTCAATGAGATGAAGATACTATAGAAGATGACAGCCTTTTTTTTTTTTTTTTTTTTTTGCTCTGTAAGTCTGATGGCTAAACTAACCAGTAAATGCACCTGTGCTGCTGCAGCGGCAACTGGAGGAAAGGGACCTGTCATCAGGCAGGTCTGGGTTTGAATTTACCCTTACCTACATGAACTGCTAAGCTGAGATATTAATTCAAAATTAGCTCTAAGCTGGTGATATTCCTAAAACACCTGGCAGAGCCAACTACAAAGCCACTCTGGAGGGACACACCCTCCATCCTAGCTGCTGGGATTCAAAAGACAAAACCCTACTAAAGATAAGCTCACAAACCAAAAGTATAAACATACACGGAAACAAGACAGAAACAATCAATCCTTATGAGTGAAGATGAGAAGATCTAAAAAACAAACAAACAAACAAAACACAGCCCCTCCAGGAACTTTGGATAGTAGAAATAAACCTATTAAATAAATATGCTTGAAATAAAGTTATAAAGGAGGAACTGAAAACAAAAGATTTAAAAAAAAGTACAGTGAGTAAAAATAGACAAACATGAAAAAAAGTCGTTGAAATTAAAAATTAAATGGCATAAATATAAGACTAGACATGGCTCAGAAGATAAAAAGAAAGATGAAGAAGTTATTTAAAATTCATTGCAGAGACACAAAAAGATAAAAATATGAAGGCGAAGTCATGCAACAGGGGACAGACACCCCCTGTTATCCCCATAGGGACGTGATAAGTATGCCTAACATGCATCTAATAGCAGTCCCTGGAGAACAGACTAAAAAGAACAGGGAGAGAATATTTGAAGATATCATGTGGAATTTTCCTGGAATTAATGGAAGACAAAAAGTACAAATTCCAGCAGAGCAAATAAAACTAAATCTGTATTTAGATCGTGGTAGTGACATTGGACAACACCAAAGACAAAGAAAAAAATATTACAACCAATTATAGGGAAGACATTACCAGTATCTTTAATGATAATTAAACTGAGAGCAGACCTTTCAACACAAGAGAAACCAGAAAGCAATAAGCAAGCCACTATTTAAGGGGAAAAAAAAGATGGTTTACTTATGGTAATGATTCTTTATGGAGAGAACTACTACAAGAAAACAAAACAAGGAAATTTATCAGGAAGAAGAAAACAGAATCCAGTAGAAAGGATCAACATACAAGCGGCAATGGTGAGAACTGTTAAATATGTGGGTAAATCTAAACAGGAAATGACTGTATAAAATAGTAATTGTAAGCAATGACCACCATGACAACTGCTTTTAGAGACGAAGAAATAAAATGGAAACAACCTACCAGAGGATAACAACACACATGTAAGGCAGGAGAGGGTGTTAAATTACTCTAAGGTCCCTGGATCATTTGGGAGATGCTGATTAAATTTAGACTGTTAAGTCAGGAAAACAGACGTTAAACATTTAAGAGTAAACAATATCAGAATACAAGACAGAAAAGGAATAAAGGGAATAAAGAAGATAAAAAGAAAGAGTGGTGCGATGAATGGCAGGAAAGAAGCAGCACGGTAAACAGGATGCACGAAAGGGAAATAGATCCCAATGTATCAATAATAAAAGTAAATGTAAATGAGATTAAAGTCACCAATTCAAAAGACAGTTTCAAACTGAATGAAGAAACCACCCACACAAGATCCAGCTATATGCCGTTTATAAGACAAGTGACAAAAGTAAGGGCACAGAAAGCTGAAAGAAAACAAATAAAAAGATATACCAAGCAATCTTAATCATAAGAAAGCTGGCGTACTTACGTTAATAGCAGACAAAAAGCATCAGCAGGAATAAACAGAGTAAAAAATAATGATAAAATAAATAATTTACAAGGAAGGTTTTTCTTTTAAAACCAGGAATCTTTTTCTTAATTGTTGCAAAATAACATAAAACATACCATCTTAACCATATTTCAATGTACAGGTAAGTACTGAGTACACTCACATTGTTGTGCAACCGACCTCCAGAACTTTTCATCTTGCAAAACTGAAACTCTATACACATAAACAACTACCTATTCACCAGGAAGTTTTAAATGATACATTTGAGAAGCTTGATCTGATGAACGCATAGAGAACCCAGTACTCAACAACTGGAAAAGACATACTCTTTTTAAGATAAAGGCACTAAAAAAATTAGGTTGGCCTCCTATCTCTTCATGGCCACACTTAACCTAGAAGATTGTAGAGTTATACTTGGAAAATTCTCAAAGAAAAAAAGCACGATGTAAAGATTTTATGTTCAAATCAAGCTGTTTTTTTAAATATATAAGGCAAGAAATTCTAGAACATGCAAGAACTCATCAGGGAATATTGTTCTTGTGAGTTTTTTTTGAGGATTCTCCTAGCGGACAAATCACAGACAATAGAAATTAGGAAAAAGGGCAGTGAAAGTATTGGTAATGAGTACTGAATCTAATAATTACAGGTTGAACCCTGAAAACAAAAGTGGGAACCAGGGAAATAGAACTGAATGTAAATGTTACATGCCTTAGCAATGTAGAAATGATACAACAAAACCTGCAGGGAAAGGAAAGGTAAAAGAAGGTGGAAGGTAGAACAAATATGCTGGTTTCCTCAGTTCTTAATTGCTGGGGATGGGTGGGAGAATATCAAAGGATATAATTTAAAGCTGATGAATCAAGTCATAATATAAGTATATTAAAAGTATAAAGGCTAACAGTAAGAGAGACAATAAAATTGACTAAAATCAGATGCTAATAAAGGAGAGAGAAGGGAGGGAGAAGGAAGAGGAAATACACTAATTTTGTCACTGCTCACAGTGGGGATTAATAGATACTACCTACAGAAATGGATGATTAATGGTGGAGTTACAAATATAACCACCAGAACAAAACCACAAGCCAGAAACACACACAGGGAGGGAGAGGGAGAGGGAGAGAGAGAATGAGAGGACAAACAGGATTTTTTAATAGGCCTTAAAATCAAGAGCTACCCATAAAATGTACTACGATCAAATACGTCTGCATATCAAATAGATATAAATGGGCTAAACTTACTAATTAAAACAAACCCTTCAGATTATATCACATACATAAATCCAATTCAAGACCTATTTAGAGACACACCTAAAACATGATAACTTTCAAAAAACTAAAAGCAAAAGATGGGCAAAAGTAGGCAAATGCAAATAAAAGGAAGCAGAAATTTTGTTCTTAAAATCAGAAATGAATTTTGTCTCCTACCACCAAAAAAGGTCTTTGTCCTTTTAGAGAGTAGAATAAAGGTATAGAGAACAAACTTTAGGCAGCCAATAAATAAGTATCCATTCATTAATTCTCAGAAAATTTCTAGAAAACACATAAGGACCGTTTTACTCCTGGGGAGGGTAGAGAAAGAAATAATTTCTATTCTTTCCTTAAACAATTCTTCGTAGTTTGAATTCTTACCCAGCACATGTATTTACTTTTATAAGAAAAAGTGATCAATAAGAAATATTTCAGTGAAATCAATAATTGTATTGTATACTCTGAGTATTTTAGCTTTTCTCATAGATTAGCAATTATATGTACTATGACATTTAATTACATACAATTTATAGAACTACTCCTAAGAAAACAAACATGAAACTTTTCAAGATCCTATTCTACTTCTAGGGGACTATAAAAGATTTAGATAAATGTAAATTATACATCTGAGTTACGATACCCTACTTTTCAGACCATTGTTAATATTCAAATTTAGAACATGCAAGTACAACAGAAAGGAAATGTATAACACTTCACTAAAAAATTTCCTAAATATCTGAGTTGCCCATTAAAGCAAGAAGTATATATTTTCTTAGTATAATATATTTTTAAATGGTCCTGCACTTTACCAATATATCTATGTAGTTTTGAGTGGTAAGTACACTCAAACAAGTTAAAAATAATGTTCCAAGTAGAGAACAATTAAGAATTTCAGTTAATATTTGCAAAGAGCTTATAATCAATGACGTGGCTAGCCTTTTTTTTTCAGTATACTTTTTATCACAAAAGGTTTCTGGATAAAAGTAGAACTATACATGGATGCAGGAGATGGACATATGAAGATAAGCAAAATGAACATCAGGCACTCACCAAACACACTGACCTCAAATATTAAAAAAAAAAAACAACAACAACAGTTAATGCAAATATAGACAAGTCCTGCACTTTTTTTTTTAAGATTTTATTTATTTAATTGAGAGAGTGAGAGAGAGCACAAGCAGGGGGAGCAGCAGAGGGAGAAACAGGCTCCCTGCTGAGCAGGGAGCCCAATGTGGGGCTCTATCCCAGGACCCTGGGATCATGATCTGAGTCAAAGGCAGATGCCCAACTGATTGAGCCACCCAGGCACCCGCCCACCTCCTACTCTTTTTAAAAGATTTTTTTTTAGGGGATCCCTGGTGGCTCAGTCAGTTGAGCATTCAACTCTTGGTTTCAGCTCAGGTTGTGATCTTGGGGCCATGAGATTGAGCCCCACATTGGGCTCCACGCTCACTGGGGAGTCTGCTTAAGATTCTCTCTCTCCCTCTCCCCCTCACCCCACTTGTGCTTTCTCTAAATAAATAAATAATCTTCAAAAAAAGATTTTTTTATTGTGGTAAAACATACATAAAATAAAAATTACCACTTAAACCATTTTTTAAGTGTCCGGTTCAGTGGCATTAAGCACATTCACATTGTTGTGCAGCTGTCTCCACCATCCATCCATCTCCAGATCTCTCTTCATCTTCCCAAATCAAACCCCTGCCCCATTAAACACTTAACTTTCCATTCCCCCATCCCCCACAACCACCATTCCACTTTGTATCTGTGAATGTGACTACTTTAGTCAAATTTATGTAAGTGGAATCATACAGTGTTTGCCCTTAGCAGTGTGAGTTTTCAACATGGCAGAAGACAGAGATGAAAATGTTGACATGGCTTAGGTACTCTCTCTGACTTGATGATAAGGGGTATGAAAAGAACTGGAGAGTTGCATTATTTGGGAATGGTGGTAAGATAGCTACATCTCTCTGTGATGAGAGATGTAGGCAGTGCTTCATATACAGAGAAATCTAGTTAAATCACATGAAAATGAGTTTCAGGTTTGGTTAGATTAATATAATAAATGACTTTACAGAACTTAAGATATGGTATATGGTTTACTTAGAAAACAATTTGGTTGAAAGGCAATAATATCTCTTCTTTTAAAACTATCTTTAATAATTATAATGATACTTTTTAAAAAGTTCTTATGTATTTGCCATTGTTGCAAAGTGCCTTGTATGTGTTATTTCATTCAATCTTTACAACCACCCTATAAGAAGAGACTAGTTTACAGATGAGGAAACTTAAGTTTATAGGGATGAAGTCATTTACCCAAGGTTATCTATAGTCCATGTTCTTAATCATTCTATCTACGTTGTCTGAATAGAACCTTAAAGTAACTAGCAGTATGTACTAAAATTCCAACCATGTAAAAAAGTATATATGAGAGGACAAAGCTAAAATGCAAAGATGAACATTGTTCAGCTGTTACTAATAGGAAAACAGGTGGTACACTAAAGATGTCAGTTAAAGTCCCTGACATACCTATAGCTTCTCCAGAAGGAAAATTCTCTAGGCAGCCATACTTGGTACCATATCACTCTCCTTTCTTCTCATCCTGTCCTTACCCATGAACATAGCTGGTTAGGTTAAGGATGGACCCCTGACCTGACCTGAGGATAGACCATTGTCTGTGAGATAGTTGGGCATGAAAATCTGCCCCCCAAACAGAAGAGCTGCACCAGGAATTTTAAATACAAAATGCAGAGAAAATAGGGCAGCTAGCTGTGAAAACTTCAACACAAAATATATAGAGAAAAAGGTCATAGAGTGTGATATGAACAATGCTTGGAACATAGAAAGCACTTAATAAATGTTTTTACTATTGCATTCATCATCATTATCCACAAGCTCCCACTGCTAGCATTCCTGAAACTTCCCTGACCCAAAAATGCTCTCTGGTTATAGTACCTCTACCTGTTCCAGACAGATTATGGTTCTGATCCTTGGAATTCCATGACAGCACATTTCCTTTACTGTCTTAAATATCCTTTCAATGAAACTCATTTAAAATATAAATGAATTTTATAAAAGAAATATTTACAAATAGATTTCTCAGCTTACTCTTAGGAAGAAATTTTTTCATCACTAGAAATACATATAACCAGTCCCTTTTATTTCCAAGTTGCCTACTCAAGAAAAGCATTAAGTAAATCAATGGATTAGAATGTAACAACGAAAACAACTCTTGATGTCCTTAATCTCAAAACCTTGCTCAAAAATTCCGTTTCTGAAACTGTTCCTTCCTAACAATCACATCACTTGCTTCCTCTTTCCTTATCAGTTAAGTGTATGATTCTGATTACACTTTTTTCTTTCTTTCCTTCCTTCCTTCCTTCCTTCCTTCCTTCCTTCCTTCCTTCCTTCCTTCCTTCCTTCCTTCTTAGTAAGCTCTATGCCCAACATGGGAACATGGGGCTCAAATTCACTACACCAAGATTAAAGTCACATGCTGTACCAAGGGAGCCAGCCAGGTGCCCCTTTTCTATATATATATATTTTAAGATGTTATTTATTTTTATTTGAGAGAGAGAGCACAAGCGGTGGCGGTGGGAGGGGGGCACAGGGAGAGGGAGAAGCAGGCTCCCCACTAAGCAGGAGATCACAACCCGAACTGAAGGCAGACACTTAACTGTTTAACCAGCTGAGCCACCTAGGCACCCCATCTATATTGTTCTTAAGTTGGGTTATCTTTTGTCTTTCTTGAATTTTGTCTCATCTCACCTATGAGTGTATGGACTCCAGAGAACAGGGACTTGTCTCTTCCATTTCTTTTGTGATGACAGTGTGGTGTGTAATGGAATGAGCAGGAGATGTGAAATAAGATAATACAGATGCTGGAGTCAAGCTGTAACTCTCTCACTGCCTACTTGTCTATTTGGATAAGTCACTAAACCTGTTTCAGACCCCATGACATTTTCTATAAAAAGGAAATGATATGATTTTCACTTTGCTCCCTTGACTGATGGATGGCATTCGTGAAGAATTTTATAGTTCCATACTCAGGCACATGCAGTACAACCCACATTCAAACCTAAATTACTACACGGAGAGTGATAAAATAACAACTGCTAATGTCAGATGGCGGAGGCCATCTGATCTGGATTTGTGGAGGGCATTTACCTTCTAACAGTTTAGCTTCAAAGCGGCAGTTAGCATCAGCTTCCAGGCAACGGTATTTCATCACTTATCATAAGCTTTCGTAGTTTGCCCCTGGCCCTGCTCCCCAGTGAAGCAAGTCCATTAATCTAAAGTTAACTTGTCACCACTCATTGGCAGACTCTGAGCTTTTACCTGGCCACAGAAGAATGTGACTTCATATTTATAGCTCTGACATACATCAGATTTAAAGCAAAAATCTAATCTAGCTCCACTTGTAATCTCAGCTTAAACTCCTCCTTCTCCTTCTCTCTTTCCCCTGATAATTTGACAAAACAAACAGCATAAATTAAACAAAAAACTTCATAGGTCACATTACTACTCTTTTGTGGAATCATATCAAAATAATAACAACAACAATAATAATTTGCTTTCCATAAATTACCCAAGTAAAATATTCAGGATTCTAACTAGTACATCTGAACAAGATAGGATGCAAAAGTATAGCAAATCAAATTTACTTACTTGACATTTCTGACGCAACTGTCGTAGTTCTTTTATAACTGGGGCTAGAGCTGACTTCTTCTCAGATACCAGTGAATTCAGTTTTTTTACCTGTCATTTAAACAAAATACATGAGCTCTAAAAAAATAATTCAAAAAAGCAAAAATACTACATGCATAAATATATTTATTAAAGTGTTATATAAAAGAGTAAAACTGTAAATTACTTCCAAACCAAACAATGGGGAAATGATTTAGTAAATGTTGTTTCAGTTAGATGGAATAGCATTTAACTATTCAAAAGGTCAGTTATTAAGACTGCAAACCATATGGGAAAATATTTGTAATCTAACATTGAATGATGAAAACAAATTAGAAAGTTGCCTGAATACAACTACAATCATGTTGTATTATTAAAAAATACGTAATTATGTAGATTATACAATATATACATAACATGATGGAGCGATACTCAAAATACATAATAACCCAAAGGATATAAGTAATGACCAATCAAAATGGGCACCAGCCATAGAGACTAATGGGGTCTTGAAGTCCTCTGCTTTTTTTTTTTTTTTTAAAGATTTTATTTATTTATTCGACAGAGATAGAGACTGCCAGCGAGAGAGGGAACACAAGCAGGGGGAGTGGGAGAGGAAGAGAGACTGCCAGCGAGAGAGGGAACACAAGCAGGGGGAGTGGGAGAGGAAGAAGCAGGCTCATAGCGGAAGAGCCTGATGTGGGGCTCGATCCCAGATCGCCAGGATCACGCCCTGAGCCAAAGGCAGACGCTTAACCGCTGTACCACCCAGGCACCCCTGAAGTCCTCTGCTTTTTAAGAGTCAGATTGTAGTGAGATCCAGAGGGTTCTGGGGAAATGACCAATGTGGAAAAGACAGGTGGAAGTGGGTACTCTGAAGTCTGAGGCAGCAGCTATTTATCAATAAGGAAGGAAAGATTTCAACATTTTAATGTCTGATGAAGCTGCACCAGTGCATTCAGTCTGAACAGCAGCTCCAAATACAGAAAGATACTAAGGACACAAAAATGAAGTAATTTTATTAGTTAGAGTGGTATGATTTGGGAAAACTTATTTTCAATCTTAAATATTTCTTTAATGTTCTTTAAAATTTTCTTTAATGTAACTTTTACACACTTCAAAAACCGCAAAGATAAGGTAGGCATTTCAATACATATTTCTATAGGGTATTTAATAAGCCCATCGTGTTTCCTTGGAAAAAGAGCCCTGAAAAATGCATAAATTATGACAAGTCAAACAACTTACTAGAACGGAAACATTCAGAAGAGACTGCTAAAGATAGATGAAAGAATATAAAGTAAACAATGTGCAGAAATGAAAATTTGAGTGTTTCACAAAACAAAACACAAAAACATCTGCCTCTAGCTACATAATTTTAAAAAACTATTAAAAAAAAGTGTAATCGGGGCGCCTGGGTGGCTCAGTTGGTTAAGCGTCTGCCTTTGGCTCAGGTATGATCTCAGGGTCCTGGGATTGAGCCCCGCATAGGGTTCCCTGCTCAGCGAGGAGTCTGCTTCTCCCTCTCCCTCTGCTTCTCCCCACCCGGCTCTTACTTTCTTTCTCAAATAAATAAATAGAGTCTTTGAGGAAAAAAATCAAGCGGATGCTTGGGTGGCTCAGTCGGTTAAGCGTCTGCCTTTGGCTCAAGTCATGATCCCAGGTCCTTGGCATCAAGTCCTGTGTTGGGCTCCTTCCTCTGTAGGGAACCTGCTTCTCCCTCTGCCTGCCCTGCCTGCCACTCCCCCTGCTTGTGCTCTCTCTCTCTGACAAATAAATGAATAAATAATCTAAAAAAAAAAAAAAGGAAAGAAAGAAAGAAAAAAAAAATCAAGCGTAATCACCATTTCAGACATGTTGTCGAGTGTTCGGCCTTTCATCTCATCAACCTCAGTCTTCAGTGCAGATACCCGTTCTAGCTCTTCCTGGGTGTAACTATATCCAGATATACCCTTTTTCTCTTCAATAGTTTGCTGAAAGTAAAGAATAAAAGTAGGTGTCAAAAATGGGGTCCACAAAATGGGTGTCTAAACCTCGATGATTCCATAAGAGGTGTACAGATTTAAAACATAACAATAAAGTTATAAATAAATTAGCTTAGAATCATAAATAATAAATTTTATTGACAATAATTACATACCTTTATATGTTATAAACTTGCACTAAATTTTACTTTGGTATCCTTGGGTGCATAGTATTTCTAATTTTAGCACTCAATAAATATTTGGTGACTAAATGAATTCTCAAGTGATCAATATATTTGCATTCACTCACCCATCCAATATTTATTATATACCTAAATATGCTGAGCATAGGTCTAAGCACCAGATATACAGCAGTGAACAAAACAGGGAAAGAAAAAAAACCCTCCCTCACAGAGCTTACTTCTAGTGAGAAAGTAAACAAGCAATATGTAGACAAATAAAATACATAACGTGTGAGATGAGAGTGGGGTTGGAATCTTAAATAACAGGGTGGTTAGAGAAGGTCTTTCTGAGAAGATGACATCTGAGCAAAGCCCGAATGAAGTGAGGGAGCAAGTCATACAGATCTCCACATGATCAGCAAGTGCAAAAGACATGTTCTTTCCAAGAAATAGCTAAGATACTGATGGAGCCGAAAACAGAGCGAGAATGAGGTTGGCGGGAGGGATAATACAGGACTCAGATGATTTGCTGGAACAGTCTCAGTTAATGCCTATCGTCCTTCGCATTTTCAAAAGTGTTCTACTTTAGATGATGAATTATATGGTTACTTTATTTTTAGGCCAATGAAAGAGCTTGGGCTTATTTTAAATGAGATGGGAGACTTGTTGGGTGGTTCAGAGTAAAGGAATTTTAAAATGGCCACTTTAACATCTGTGCTGAGATCAAACTATAGAGGGACAAAGGAAGCCAATTAGAAGACTACTCCAATAATTCAGGTTAGAGATAATGGCAGCATGAACCAGATGGTGGTGGTAGAGGTAATGAGAAGTGGTTGTGTATCTATTTTAAAGGTAGATGCAACAATATATTATGACAGATTAGATGTAGGGTGTGAGGGAAAATGAGGGGTAAAGAATGATTAAAGTTTCTGGCCTGCAGAACTGAGGGGATGGAGCTACCATTTGTTGAAATGAGAAAGACTCAGTAAGACCAGGTTTGAGGGAGTAATGAAGATCGGAAATTTAGTTTGGGACATTTAAAAATTTTGAAATGTCTAGTAGATATTCAGTAAGAGGTCAAGATGTTATAAGACTGGAATTCGAGGAGAAATCTAGGCTAGAGATATAGAGTTGGGAGTTGTCTGCATAGAGAAGGTCTTTAAAGCTATGAGACAGGATAAGATCACCAAGGGAGTAAAAGAAGAGAAGAGATCCAAGGGCTAAGCCTGAGGAACTCCAATTTTTAGACCTTGGAGAAATGAGAAGAAATCAGCCACGGAGTAGGTATAGGAGTGATAGTAAGGGAGAAAAACAAGGAGAGTGTAGTTTACTAGAAGATAAGTAAAGGAAGAGGAAGTAGAGTGATCTATGTCAAACACTGCTAATAGGCCAAGTAGGAAAAGGACTAAGAATTGCTCACTGGATTTAGCAGTGTGAGGCACTGGTGATCTTGATAAGAGAAATTTTAGCACAATGACCTGATTGGAGAGGGTTCAAAACAGGATGGAAGAACCAAAAGGAAACAAAGAAAAGGAGAGAGGGAATGGAAGAAGAGTTGGAATTTGGGGCTGCCAATAAAATTAAGACTCCTTAGAAAGGAGTAGAGAGAACTATAGAGTATTAGCTCAGAATTCTGTATGCAATTTCCTCTTTGGGCGTTACCAAATCCTAAGCTGTGCACAAGGAGGGTAAGGCTCCTAGTAACCAAGTGGAAATCAGTAGATGGGTGACTAAAAAACTGGGCAAAGACTTCAGTATCTCATAGTGCTAGGGAGACAGAGGTAGGAGTTCAAGACTAGTCAAAGTATGTTGCTCCAGACTATCAGCTGAAATCCCAGAAAGACTACTCCTAAGGAGTAAGGGTCATAACCCAAGAGTAAGGGTTAGGCTCAAGAATTAAGGACTACTTCCTGGGAGTAGAGTTTCTGCCTCAGGTATAAGGGCTGCATCTTAGGAGTAAGAGAAAAATATCAGCTTTAGTAAAACTGGGCCAAGATGATCTATGAGGAAAAAAATCAAATGTTCTTTTAAGGAAGGAAGTGTTTCCAGAGCCTGACATTCAATAAAAAAGTACTAGGTAAGCAAAGTAACAGGAACAAATGTCTGAAAATCAAGGGGAAAAAATACAGATAATAGAAACAGACACCCAGATGAATTTATCAGGTAGAACATTTAAAATAGCTATGATTATTATATTCAAGACAATAAATGAAAAGTTGGAGAATGTTACAGATAACTGGAATCTATAAAATAAAATAAAATGGAAATTCTAGAACTGAGAATGGTAATAAGTGATATTCAGAATTCAATACATAGATTACATAGCAGATTAGACACAAAAGATTAATGAATTAGAAGATGGCACAGCAGAAAAAAATTCATATTAAGTCACCAAGAGCAAAAATAATGGAAAATGGTGGGGGGGAGGGCAAAACAGGGGCACCTGGGTATCTTACTCCACCAGGCAGCCAACTCTTGATTTTGGCTCAGGTCATGATCTCAGGGTTTTGGAATTGAGCCCCATCATGGGCTCAGTGTGGAGCCTGCTTAAGATTCTCTTTCTCCCTCTCTCTCTGCCCCTCCCCCTGCTCATGTTCTCTCTCTAAAAATAACCAAATTAAAAAAAAAAAAAAAGCAAAACACAAAACCCATAATATACATGGTAAATAGTGAAAAAGCCTAACATATATGTAACTTTAACTGTAGCTCAGGGAAGGGAGAGAAGAGGATGAGATTATAATATTTAAAGAAATACTGGCTGAGAACTTTTCAGAAACTGACAAAAGACATTAAGACCACAGCTTTAAGAAGCTTCACAGACCCCACCAGATAAATAAAGAAAAACCTAGGAAAATCATAGTAAAATTGTTGAAAAACCAAAGACAGGAAAAAAAAAATCTTAGCAACCAGAGAATAACATACTACCTTAAAAAACAACAAGTAATAATCAAAGCCAGAAGCCAATGGAATTAAGTCTTTAAAGAAGTGCTGAAAGAAAATAACTGCCACCCAAAAATTCTATATTCAGTGAAAATGTGCTTCAAAATGAAGGTACAATAAAGATATTTTAAGAGTGGGCCCTAGGAAGGCCTGCAGGCCAGCTGTGGGCTAATAAAGAGGGCAGTTGTTCTCAAAAGAAAAAAAAAAGATGTTTTAAGAAAAACAAAAATTGAGAGGATTTATCACCAGCAGACCTCTACTGAATGAAATACTGAATATGAGATCCCAGTAGAATAATGATGCAGGAAGGAAAGAGCCATGAAACAGATAGATAAATCTAGAATAATATTAAATATAATAATATCATGTGGATTCAAGTTATATATAGAACTTAAAAATATATATCCACAATAGCACAAAACATGAGAAAGAGGTATATGGAGTTAAAGTGTTTTAAGTTTCTTGAGTTGCCCAGGATATAGTAAAATAGGAAAGACTGTAATCAGTCAAAAGTGCATGTTATAGTTTCTGGCATAAGCACTAAAAAATAAGAGATAATAAAAGGAAGCTATAACTAGTAAGCTAAAAGAGGGGAAACATGGAAGATAAAAATACTTGAGTAATGCAAACATCAAGGGGAAGAAAGGAGAAAAAGGAATGAAGAACGGATGGAACAAATAGAAAACTTTGAAAAATCAGTAATTACGTTAAAGTTAAAGAAATTAAGTACTTCAGTGAATAGACAAAGACTGCCAGATGGAACCAGAGTGCATAATGCTAAGCAAAATAAGTCAATCACAGAAAGGCAAATACCATATGATTTTGCTCATGTGTGGAATTTAAGAAACAAAACAGTTGAACATAGGGGAAGGGAAGGAAAAATAAAATAAGATATAAACACAGAGGGAGGCAAACCATAAGAGACTCTTAACAATAGGGAACAAACAGGGTTGCTAGAGGGGAGGTGGGTGAGGAAATGGGGTAAATGAGTGATGGGCATTAAGGAGGGTTCTTGCAATGAGCACTGGGTGTTATATGCAAGTGATGAATCACTAAATTTTATCCCTGAAACGAATACTACACTGTATGTTAACTAACTACAACTTAAATAAAATCTTGGGAGAAAAAAAAAGACAAAGATTGCCACACTGTATAAAAATATAAAGCTAACTAACTATTTATATATATATATATATATATATATATATATATATATATATATATATATTTTTTTTTTTTTTTTTAAAGATTTTATTGATTTATTTGAGAGAGAGGGAGAGAGAGAGCGTGCACACACAAGCAGGGGGGAGAGGAAGAAGCAGGTTCCCGGCTGAGCTGGGAGCCTGACACGGGGCTAGATCCCAGGACCCTGGGACCATGACCTGAGCTGAAGGTAGACACCCAACGGACTGAGCCACCCAGGTGCCTCTATAAAGCTAACTATATATTTCTTACAAAATATATACAATATTTATAAAGATGGAGAAAGGTTGAAAGGATGCAAAAGATATATGTCTTTTAAATATTAACTAGAAGAAAGTTTGTGAGGCTGTGTTAATAACAGATAAGTATATTTTAAGGCAAAAGGTATTATGAGATAAAAAAAAGTATATTTCCTAATTATCAAAGGGCCAATTTAACAGGAAGGTAACGAATAGCAGCACTGTCCACAATAGCCAGATTGTGCAAGGAGCTGAGATGCCCTTCAACAGATGACTGGATTAAGAAGATGTGGTCCATATATACAATGGAATATTACTCAGCCATCAAAAAGAATGATTTCACAACATTTGCAGCAACATGGACGGGACTAGAGGAGATAATGCTAAGCGAAATAAGTCAAGCAGTGAAAGACAATTATCATATGGTTTCACTAATTTATGGAACATAAGAAGTAGAAAGATCAGCAGGAGAAGAAAGGGAAGAAGGAAGGGGGGGTAAACAGAAGAGGGAATGAACCATGAGAGACTATGGACTCTGGGAAACAAACTGAGGGCTTTAAAGGGGAGGGGGGTGGGGGGTTGGGATAGGCCGGTGATGGGTATCAAGGAGGGCACGTATTGCATGGTGCACTGGGTGTTATATGCAAGTAATGAATCATGGAACTTTACATCAAAAACTTGGGATGTACTGTATTGTGACTAACATAATAAAATATTATTATAAAAAAACAGGAAGGTAACGATACTAGATTTGTATGGACTAATAACATAATCTCAGGATATTTGCAGTGGATATTGTGGGTGCCCTGTCCTGATCTGCTTACTGGGCCAGTGTACCTATCCCTTAGCTGTTGTGAGAATTGGCTATTAATGGCTTACAGCCACCCCTTCTTTAAAGTGTGCCCTTGGCTGAATAGGAACTGTATCACACCACTTCCTGGGTCGTAGTAAGGGTCCACAGCACATGACTGAGAGTGGGGGACAAAAAGGCAATTTTCTTGCCTAAAGATGAGACTAATTTTGTGATGAAATTTGTGTTCTAGAGCTCCTCATGGGATCAGACTGAAACTAGACTCCAGATGAATCCACTTTTCCTCACTACTTCATTCTGGTTCCTTCACTTCCTTTCTCCTAAGACCACTCTCTGACTTAATCATATGAAGAATAAGAATTCTTGTTTCAGGGGCGCCTGGGTGGCTCAGTTGGTTAAGCAGCTGCCTTCGGCTCAGGTCATGATCCCAGCATCCTGGGATCGAGCCCCACATCAGGCAGTCTCCTTGTTCAGTGGAGAGCCTGCTTCTCCCTCTCCCTCTGCCAGCCACTCTGCCTACTTGTGCTCTCTCTCTCTCTGTCAAATAAATAAATAAAAATCTTAAAAAAAAAAAAAAAGATTTCTTATTTCAGGTTCTGCTTCCAGAGAACCTGACCAAACTATAAAAATGGGCTTCTAGAGTGGGATTACTCGCTGAATGAATGGAACTGAAGGGTCCATCACTGGTGGCAGGGTGAATATTGTTAGTTCCATGCATGTTATGGCAGTGCAATTGCTGAGACTTGTGGTGAACTGAGGCGGAGTATAAGTGGAAGGTGACTGTAGTGGTCATGAGAATGGACTGCTCAGGTCTCTTCGGGAGAGCCTGCTGAAACGGACTTGACTGATAGACAAAACTGCTGCCCCCCTGTATCCACTGTCATGTTCCTACCAAGCCCATGCTTCTCCCAGGCTGCTCCTAGCATGACTGAGCATGGCAATCGTACTAGTGCTGGCCTGTTCCTGCCTGACAGGGGACGCCTCTAGTGGGTGACTAGCTCAGGCACTCCCCCCATCCTGACCAAAACTTTCGTAAAACTGTGCTGCAGTCTGAGGTTCTTCCTACACAATCCTCCTTCTTTTTCTCTCCCGTCACGGGTGTCAGACCTACATTAGGGCCTAATGGTTTTCCCTGCCTCGTTTTGCTCCCTTCCCTTTATCTTTCACAATATTTCCCCCAGCAAATCTCTTGTACATCTAATCCCACCTTGGTGTCTGCTTCTTGAACTGTCACACGGATGCACTAGCTGGTACAATGTTGCTGGTATTTGGGAAGTATGCAGAAATAATAACTAAAGGGACAATGGAACTGGGGTGGCTGTTGCAATGCTCCATTTCTAGTTGAAGAGATAAAGTGACAGGCTCAAATATATTAATCATTAATTTAAAGCAAAGTGATAAAGTCAGAGAACCTTCTTAGGAGCTTTAAAGAAACCCTCATTTCCTATGGCTGAAGGGCAGAGAAAGCTGAAAACCAGGCACACAACTTAATTGTCAGCAGGGCAAAACTTCAGAGAAGGCTGAATATATTCTATGACAAAGTCAGGGCTCTAAGAAAGGGTACTACTGAGTCTAGGATGGAATACCTGCATAGACTTGCTTGAGAACCCTGAACCCCCCCCTAGATTATCTTATATCCTCTGGGCAGTGGCAAGTGGCTTAGCTTGTTGGTCAGGGGCCTGGGAGAATTAGGTACCAGGATTGGAAGAATGGGGACACAGAGGTCTGGGAAAGAGGCATGCAGATAGATCTACGGGAATAACACACTAAGTGTAAAGATCTTTTCTTTTCATCATATGCTAATGGCCACTACAGAACATCCAAAGCAGAGGAGAGCACTAAACAACCAGTGGAAAGGATGATTTGGCCAGTAGATGTCAGGCACCCTCTGTCATTGGCCACCCAGTGCTTGGACAATGGGCTCATGAACAGAATGGCTATGCTGGCAAGGATGGAGGCTAAGCAAGGGCCAAATAGCATGCGTTCTCTCTCGCCAATGCCCACCTAGCTATTCCCACTGCCAAATGTCTGACCTGGCAACAATAGAGAGACCAATACTGAGCTCTAGATATGGAATCACACCTTGAGGAAACCAATCATCTTTCTGCCTTGAAAAGGGCAACATTTCATTCTGACCTGGACTGACCCATATTCTGGGTAAGTATTTGCTTTTCTTGCCCACAGTACTTCAGCCAGCATCACTATCCAAGAGCTCAGAGTATCTGGTCTACTGATGTGGAATTCTGTATAATACCACTCAGACCATGGGATTACTTTATGGCAAAGGAGATATGGGGATGGACGCATGACCATCAGATTCAGTCACTGTACCACATAACACACCATCAAGGAAGCTAATACCCTGACAGACTGGTAGAAGGGCCTTGTGAAGGTACAACCAAGGTACAGCTTAAAGTCGATGGCCTGTGAGGATGAGTTCTATTCTTCAGGATGGGTGGAGTGTACATTTTAAACCAATGCCCACCATTTGGTGCTGTGTTGCAAACAGAAAGAATACATGGGTCTTGGAACTACAGAATATGAGTGTCACCACTCACTAGGATGCCCACTCATCCACTTAGGGAATTGTGTTTCCCTTCCTGACACCTTTAGGCTCTGTAGGTGTAGATGTTCTGGTTTCCAGAGCGGGCATGCTTTCACCAGAAGGCACATTAAAAGGCCTTTAAACTTAATGCTCTGGCTACCATCTTGTACTTGGGCTCCTTATGCCTGTAGAACAGCAGGCAAAGAAAAGAGTTATTATAGTGACAGGACATCATGCTATACAAATGCTGCTGTATAGTAAGGGCAGATAGGAATATGTTTGGCACTCAGGTGATCCATTAGGGCATATCTTGGTACTCCCATGCCCCGTTTTAACAGTAAATGAGTAATTACAGCAACACAGCCTGCTAAGGTCATGGTTCCTAGAGTCTCACACCTCTTAAAGATGAGAGACTGGGTCATCCCACCAGGAAAGTTATTTAGACCAGTGAAGGTGCTAGCCAAACATGAGGGAAATCTAGAGTGGATGGCAAAGGAAGATGTCGAGTATTACTATATGTCCTTGGGACTAAATGTAGCAATGAGAGTTTTCATTTGTCCTATTAACCCTCCTCCTACAAATTTTCCTAGAAATTGTGACCAACCGGATTCCTGTAGAAGCTATACCGAAACAGAGTCAGTTTAACATGAGAAACAGGTAGATATCAGCATTGCAAGGGCTAGATTTTAATGGATGTTGTTGGTGCCTCACTCAGACCTCATCTGCAACCTGCCATGAGAGTTGTTAATTGCTAAAGGTTCACAGTTGCCCCCTTTTCCAGAGGATGTCTTCCCATTGGGCTAGGAGGTTACACTCTGCCACAGCCACTGACTAACTGATACGGGAGTAAGAAGGGCCAGCCCCTTTGCCTCAAGATGGAATCAACTTCATACTGCAATTTGACCTCCAAAGTTCCTCAAAGAAACAAAATGAAGCTGTCTAGTCAGAACTACATCCTTGCTTGGCTCTTTTCTGCTGCCCTATCTTCTTCCCTCGCTCCCCTTCTTCTGAAGGCACTCCCTCCCTCAATAAGTCACTTGTACAAAATACTCCCCTCTCAGGCTCTGCTTCTAGGGAATCCAACTTAAGAAAAAATGTAAAGAAAAAACTGATGGAACAAAAAAAGAAGCAGACAAAGCAATAATCATACAGATTTTAACACACCTCTCTCAATAACGAATGGAACAAGCAGACAAAAATCTCAATAGGAATATGGAAGATTTGAAATCATGGTTAACACACTTGACTGAATTGACATATAGAGAACACCATCCCCAACACCTGCAGAATACACATTCTTCTCAACTGTGCTGGGACAATTACCAAAATAGACCATTTGCTGGATCATAATGCAATACTTAACAAATTTCAAAGGACTAAAATTACACTGAATGTTCTCTGGTCACAGTGGAAATAAGGTAGAAGTCAATAACAGAAAGGTAACTAGAACATGTTTGGTTTTAAGCAACATTTGGTTTTAAGCAATAATCCATAGATCAAAGAAATCATAATGGAAATTAGAAAATATTTTTGAAGTGAACAATAACACAATTACTACCTATCAATTTTGAAAGTAGTGCCATTATGCATAGTAAATTTTCTATCTTAAGCTCCCTAGAAGCAAACAATATTCAACAGCATGAGACAGAAAGTTCATATTGCCAGCTAACCACAACTGGTTGAAACTTCATTCACATCCACCATATTAATGCTAACTGGTAAATCAACATCGTGATGAAATAATTTTCCCGTGGGTGAAAGGAACAAAAATCCAAATCAAGAAAATTCTGAGGAACTGTGTCCACAATGAGAGATTTTGCTGTCAGAGTGACCACTCTGGGCTTAACTCTTTCCTGACAACTAAGGCACAAATACATAAGGAATAAGCCTGCAGGCAAACTTCCATATGGTACCTTTCCTAGACATTTCTTTCCAGAACTCCACAGAAGTAGTTGATTAGAAATTTCTGCCCAGCAGGCCATGATAAATATTTTATAGTCACTTTCTTGGTATGATAATTTTTCTCATATTAACTATCTAACCAAAGAAAAATCTACTTGGAATTCAACTTCTATTAATTACCCCAAAGTCAGCACACATGAAAAAGCTAGTATTTACTGCTACATTAAAAAATAAATGAATCAGGGTGCACCTGGGTGGCTCAGTTCGTTAAGCATTTGACCCTTGGTTTCGACTCAGGTGACTCAGGTCAGAGCAGAGTCTGCTTGAGATTCTCTCCCTCTCCCTCTGCCCCACCCCTGCTCACACACATGCACATGCTCTCTCTCTAAAATAAAAAAAATAAAATCTTTAAAATAAGTAAATAAATAAATAGGCTTATACGATAGCTCTGTAATTAATCAGAGAACATTAATAATTTTACGGTGTTTTCAGTAAAAACAATGACCTCACTATACAGCTATAACCCATAAACCTCCTGGCATTTATATTTCTAGCACTCCAAGATAATATCGCATTACCAGTTGATGTTGAATATTTTCATGACGTTGCTTAAGAAGTTCTTCTGTCCTCTGCAAGAGACCGAATTCAGCTTTAAATTCAGCTATTATTTGATGCTTCTTTTTGAAAACTGTACTCTTGCTTCGAAGTTTACTGACATATCGTTTGAACTATAAAAGAATAAAACATACAACCTCATGAGTAGAAAAGTCATTGTTAAACATATATAACCTCAGTGTATTAGAAAAACTTTACTGTCTCCTGTCCAACATGGGTATCACAAGTATATAATAATAACTTACTTTTTTTTAATAATTTTTATTTTGTTATATTAGTGACCATACAGTACATCCCCAGTTTTTGATGCAGTGTTCCATGATTCATTATTTGCGTATAACACCCAGTGCACCATGCAATATGTGCCCTCCTACTACCCATCACCAGCCTATCCCAATCCCCCACCCCCCTCCCCTCTGAAGCCCTCAGTTTGTTTCCCAGAGTCCACAGTCTCTCATGGTTCATTCCCCCTTCTGTTTACCCCTCCTTCATTCTTCCCTTCCTTCTCCTACCGATCTTCCTGTATGATTGATTGATTGATTGATTGATGTTTTTTTTATTACATTATGTTAGTCACCATACAGTACATCCCTGGTTTCTGATGCAAGGTTTGATGATTCATTAGTTGCGTATAACACCCAGTGCACCATGCAATATGTGCCTGTGCCTTCCTTACTACCCATCACCAGTCTATCCATTCCCCCACCCCCCTCCCCTCTGAAGCCCTCAGTTTGTTTCTCAGAGTCCATAGTCTCCCATGCTTCACTCTGATTACCCTTCTGATTACCCCCCTTTCTATATCCCTTTCTTCCCCTACCGATCTTCCTAGTTCTTATGTTCCATAGATGAGAGAAATCATATGATAATTGTCTTTCTCTGCTTGACTTATTTCACTTAGCATTATCTCCTCCAGTGCCGTCCATGTTGCAGCAAATGTTGAGAACTCGTTCTTTCTGATAGCTGAGTAATATTCCATTGTATATATGGACCACATCGGAAAACTTGGAAAGACTAACTGCTCAATTAAAATATTTTGTGTGATTTTAATTTTTGGACCCATCTAAATATCGTAAATGCCTTCATAAAAGCTATCTGTTTTAGGCTTTACAAATAAAAATTTTAAAAACCAGAAACTCAACCCTATAAAAGTAAAAAGCTTAAAAAATAAGGAGAAGAAGGAGAAGGAGGAGAAGAAGAAAAAGAAAAAGTAGGAAACCAACTCTGGCTGTGATCTTCTATCTCTTGCATATTGTACTATTTTGGTAGCACTGCATCTACTGAGATTAATATAGTCAACCAGAATAGTTAACACTTGTAGCTACTGTTTATCATTTAAGAAATGTACTGTGACCATATACACTAAAAAGCATCTAAGACGTTGGGATGAAACTCATCCCAAACCTTAAAAAGCTAAGAATATTCCAAGTTAGTGGGAGCTGACTGTTGCTTAATTCAGCTATTTACCTACTAATGATAAAAGTTATAACTACTCTAATGGAAAGACCCCACTATTAAGTAATACCAACTATAGTTTGGAAAGGCAAATGAAATGAACAGGAATTAAAGGAATTCATTTGATAAACAGTACTTACTAACTATTATGTACTAGGCACTGTGCCAGACACGGAGAATACAACTCTAAACAAGATACTCAGAAATCCTGCCCTCACCAAGCTTAAGGAAATAGTGGCAAAAACAAACATCGAACTGATGTTTACAACCACCATGAACATTATGAAGAAGTAAAGTGGTCCTGAGAATAAATGACAGGAGTTTAACATATGTTGGGATGAAGGCAGGAAAGGTGGGTCTTGGGATTTAGGGGAGGTGGATTATGGCAAGCTTCTCAAAATAATTATATTTAAGCCAAAATGAAGAAGTAAGAGTGTGTACTGGAGGTAGGAGGAAGAGGCAAAGAAGAACATTCCAGGTAGAGGAAACAGAAGGTATAAAGATCCTGGCTCATTAAAAGTATTGCTTGATTTAAGAAGCAAATGCCAAAAGCAAATGTGAGAAATTTCTGGTATTTCTGAAACAGAACATAATACTTAAAAAAAAAAATCCTTCCTCTTACATACCATATTACTAATAATTTTCAGATCTTTTTTACTACATAAAATAAATCTTCCTGCTCTATCCTTTTATTAACTACATTATAAAGAAAATTTCTAAGTAAGAATTTGGCCTGTTATATTTAAGCACATCACTTCAAAACAAAATAAGTTTCCATTTTACCTAATACAAGGTAATTCTTTTTTTGGAAATTTTTATTTTATTTTTTTAAAAGATTTTATTTATTTATTTTAGAGACAGAAAGTGTGAGCAGGGGGAGGATAAAAGGAGGAGGGAGAGGGAGAGAGAATCTCAAGCAGACTCTGTGCTGAGCATGGAGCCCGATGTGGGGCTTGACCTCATGACCCCAAAATCATGACCTGAGCCAAAGTCTAGAGTCAGATGCTTAACCAACTGAGCCACCCAGGCGCCCCATTACTTTTATTATTTATAAAATTACTTATAACTCTTCTCAAGTTAGCCTTTGAAATGATTGGGTATTAAAAAGGCTAAGATTCTCAAAGAATTACCTTGTAGGAGAATGTGGGTGGCTCAATAGGTTAAGCATCCAACGCCTGATTTCGGCTTAGCTCACGATCTCAGGTATTGAGCACCACAACAGGCTCTTTGCCAGGCATGGAGCCTGCTTAAGATTCTCTCACTATTCCTCTGCTCCTCCCCCTATAAATAATAATAATAATAATAGTAATAATAATGAAAGTAATTAACATATTACTGAAATTTTGGAAAACAGAAAAAGAGGAAAAAATCACTCAAAGCCACTATTCCAATGCAAGTTCCACTACCATGTTGCTATTTTTCCTTCTAATTTTTAAGGCTAAACATAAGGGCAATAATTCTAAATTGTAAGGTAGTAAAATAAGAAGCACAGCATTTCTAAAATTTAGGTGATATTTTTCCTTAAAGACTTGATTTTTCAGTACACAAAGAAAGTCCTCAACAATAGTAAGATTAAAAATTTTTCACATAAAAATAACTGTCTAATTCCTAGTTTAGACATTTTTTAAAACTTGACTTAAACTTTGAAAGAAATGAAGAACCCACTGTGTTTTAGAAGAAAGTTCAAAATATTTTTCTGTGATTAAGTTAGTTTTAATAGTAAGGAATCCAGCCCACACACAGCAAATTATTAATGGCTGGATTACAGGAATGGTTTAAAAATTTAAGTCATACCAATGTACCTAGAGTCCAATAACTTGCAATTTTTCCTTTTAAAGAATAAATGTGTAAGCCTGACATAACCACAGACTCAGAATCCCTAGAGCAACTATATGTTCTATTAAAAGTGTCCTGGGCAAAGTGCCCAAAATAAAATCAACCCTGTTCATCTGCTATCTTCTGTATTATCTAAGCCAATTTCCCCCTTCTTTATCTTGCTGTGCTCCAGAATTATTTTTAAAAGCTAAAACTTATAAATATTTTTGGTGGAAAAATAAGCCCACTAATTACTCAATATGCTCTATGCTAATTGGTTATTATTTGACATTCACAGGACAAACTACCTAAAGGAAGGGTAGTCAGGGCCAAATTAATGATGGTTATGTACAATTAAGCAATAGGTGGCCATCAAAGCACTCTAAGGGATCCACTACCCTGGATGAATTAGAGAAAAGAAAACACATTATCAATGTTTTTCCTCCACTGGAAGTTTCTTCTCACTATCATTTGGATTTTAGGTTATTTCTGAATTTTCAAGTTATTAAAAAAAACCATGATGAATATATTGAAGCTAAAACTTCAGAAACATTCTTATCAATTTCTATAGGACATACTTCCTGAAATGGTCAGAAGGAAATTAGGTTTTCTTTTCTTTCTTTCTTTCTTTTTTTTTGGATTTATTTATTTATTTATTTATTTATTTATTTATTTATATTATGATGTGTTAGTCACCATACAGCACATCATTAGTTTTTGATGTACTGTTCCATGATTTGTTGTTTGCATATAACATCCAGTGTTCCATGAAATACGTGCCCTCCTTAATACCCATCACTGGGTTAGCCCATCCCCCTCTGAAACCCTCAGTTTGTTTCCCAGAGTCCATAGTCTCTTGTGGTTCATTTCCCCTTCTATTTACTCCCCCTTCATTATTCCCTTCCTTCTCCTACCCATCTCCCTGCTGTTCCTTATGTTCCACAAATGAGTGAAACCATATAATTGTCCTTCTCTGCTTGACTTACTTCACTTAGCATAATCTCCTCCAGTCCCATCCATGTCGATGCAAATGTTGGGTAATCGTTCTTTCTGATGGCTGAGTAATATTCCATTGTATATATGGACCACATCTTCTTTATCCATTCGTCTGTTGAAGGGCATCTCGGCTCCTTCCACAGTTTGGCTATTGTGGACAATGCTGCTATGAACGTTGGGGAGCATATGGCCCTTCTCTTCCCTATGTCTGTATCTTTGGGGTAAACACCCAGTAGTGCAATTTCTGGGTCATAGGGCAGCTCTATTTTTAACTTTTTGAGGGACCTCCACACTGTTTTCCAGAATGGCTGTACCAACTTGCATTCCCACCAACAGTGTAAGAGGGTTCCCCTTTCCCCACACCCTCTCCAACAGGAAATAAGGTTTTCTATATTTTGTCAAACTGCCCTTCAAAAGCTATCTATAGTACTTTTAATAATTGTCAACATGATAATTAAAATAGTATTTTACTTTTTATTTGCATTTCTTTAATAAGGAAATTCACTTTTTTGTCATGTTCATTATTCATCTGGGGGAATTTTTTTAAGTGATTTGCCTGTCTTTGGCCCACTTTTTTATTGGAGCTTTTAATTTTCCTGTGTATCTGCAACAGTGATTCTCAAACATTTTGGCCTCAGGAACCCTTTTTGTATTTTTAAAATTATTAAAGTTCTCAAATTGTTTTTGTTTTTGTTTTTTTAAGATTTTATTTATTTATTTGACAGAGAGAGACAGCAAGCAAGAAAGGGAACACAAGCAGGGGGTGTGGGAGAGGAAGAAGGAGGCTCCTAGCAGAGAAGCCTGATGTGGGGCTCGATCTCAGAATGCTGGGATCACGCCCTGAGCCGAAGGCAGACGCTTAACGACTGCACCACCCAGGTGCCCCTCAAAGGGATTTTGTTTATGTAGACTACTGCTGTGGCAAATTTTGAGGGAAAAGAACATAATTTCAATTAATGGACCCCTTACTTCATAATATATAAAAATCAATTCCAACTGGATTACAAACTTAAATGTGAAAGATAAAACTAAACATCTTTTAGAATATAGGAAAATATCACCATACCTTTGAGATAGGAAAGGATTTCTTAAACAAGACACAAAGAGCACAAACTGAAAATAGATGATCAGTAAACTTGGCTAAAATCAAGTGGTAAAATCAAGAACTTTTGTTCATCAAAATAGATACTAAGAGATTAGGAAAATAAATCACAAATTGGGAGAGCATATTTGTAACACATTAAACCAATAAAGGATTTGTATCCAAAATACATAAATTAAACCTATAAATCAATAAATGAAAGACAAATAATCCAATAGAAAAATGGATAAAATACTCAAATAGTCATTTCGCAGAAGAGAAATCCAAGATGGCCAATAAACATACTAAAAGATGCTCAACCTTATTAGTAATCAGTAATACAAATTAAAACCACAGTAAGATACTATTTTAACATCCATCCAATTAGCAAAAAGAAGTCCTTCAATACTAAGTGTTGGTGAAGATATGGAGGAAGTGGAACACCTGTATACCACTGGGAGTGGAGGATTTATAATTTAGAACAACAGTTTGGAAAACACTTCATATCTACTTCAGTTGACATTGTGTTCACCCTATGCCCCATCAACTCCACTCCAATGAATAGCAGGGCTTCTCAAACTTACCTATGGTGATGGGGCAGTTTTTAAAATTTCTAATCATTTCTAGAGTGGATACTTAAATAAAACAATAAAAATATTTAGGAAACATCACGTTACTATAAATGTTTCTAAATGCTTCTGCTCAGTTTATATGGTCATGGATTAGTAACTAACAGTTTGTGGGCTAGAACAGGACTTCAGACAACTCTTTGAATAAAACTGCTACAGAGCAGAGCTTTGTAAATGCAGTATGCTCCAGTGTACTCAGGTGGTGCAAATATTAAGTGCATGCCAAGATATTAATCCACTAAGACTCTGCAGCAGTTGGGCAAGATATTATAAAGAACTCCCAAGCCAGTCACCCTCAGCTATAAGCAGCTCTGTCCTTTTACCTCAGTATGCTAAACAATGATCAATTTTTTTTTAAGTGTCATATTGTGAAAAAAGGTAGACCCTGCTCTGGGGAAATTCTGTTCATAGTCACATACATAAGAATGTTGACAGAAACACTGCAATAGCAAAAGACTGGAAAACGAGCCACAACAAATTGTTATATATTCAACTACATGTATACAGTGAAAGTAAATAATTTTAAGTTCAAGAAATAATGTAGAGCAAAACAAGTTACAGAATATATGGAGTGTGCTTCCATTAGTATTGCTTGGGAAAATTAAACAACATATTATTTAGGGATACAAATGTGTGATCAAACAGTAAATAAGAGTCAGAAAATACCTAACTTGAGATGGTGGTTACCTCGGAGAGGGATAGAAATCAAACAGGATAAAGGAGAGGCACACAGAGAACCTCAAAGATTCTTTTTTTAAGCTGAGTGCGAAGTATATATATGTTCATGATCTCATTGTTCTTTAACTCTTCTCATATAATACACACACACACACACACACACACACACACACACACACATTGTCACCTAACTTTACTTAACACCTACATTTTGAAAAGTAAATAAACATAAAAGAATCAATATAGAAGTTCCCAAATCTAACCAATGAGTTCCAGAAGAAGAGAATTTTTTCAAAAAGATTTTATTTATTTGACACAGAGAAAGAAAGAGCACAAAAGCAGGGGGAGCGGCAGGCAGAGGGAGAGGGAGAAGCAGGCTCCCTGTTGAGCGGAGAGCCGGACTCAGGGCTCAATCCCAGGACTCTGGGATCATGACCTGAATTGAAGGCAGACGCTTAACCAACTGAGCCACCCAGGCACCCCCAGAATTTTTTTTAAATTTAGAAATACAAGAAAATCTCCCAGGGGCCCCTGGTTGGCTCAGTCATTAAGCGTCTGCCTTTGGCTCAGGGCGTAATCCCGGGGTCCTGGGATCGAGCCCCGCATCAGGCTCCTCCGCTGGGAGCCTGCCTCTTCCTCTCCCACTCCCCCTGCTTGTGTTCCCTCTCTTGCTGGCTGTCTTTCTCTCTGTCAAATAAATAAATAAAAATCTTAAAAAAAAAAAAAAAAAGAAGAAGAAGAAAAGAAAATCTCCCAAAACTGAAGGGTATAAAATAAGATTCTAAATTGAAAGGACCAATAGAATTCCCAGCTCAGTGAAAGAAGAAAAGATTATTTAAGCCCATAACCTTAAAAATTTAGAAAATCAGAGGTAAAGAGAGAATCCCAAAAGTTTCAAGAAGAGGTTTACCTCAAGAAGAGGTCACATCAAAGGACTGGGAATTATAACAGCCTCAGACAGCAACAATGAATACTAGAAGACAACAGAACAATGTCTTCAAACTTCTCAGGAAAAAAGATTTTCAACCAGAATTCATCATTCAGTCAAACTATCAATCATGTATGGAATGGAGTAAAGACAAGATGGAATAAAGACAGATGGAATAAAGACAGTTTCACATAAGCAAGATTCTCAGAAATTTACCTTCCAAATCCCTCTTTTTCAAGAACATTCTCTAGTACAACAAGGAAATAAACCAAGAAAGAGAAGCCTTGGGATGTAGAAAGCAGGGGACCCAAAACAGGAGAATGGTTAAAGAAATTTCCAGGATGATGACTGTGAAGCCCTAGATTACAGTTCACAGCAAGCCTACAGTTCACAGCAAGTCTAGATATAAATCTTCTGACTGAGGGGCGCCTGGGTGACACAGCGGTTAAGCGTCTGCCTTTGGCTCAGGGCATGATCCCGGCGTTATGGGATCGAGCCCCACATCAGGCTCCTCCGGTATGAGCCTGCTTCTTCCTCTCCCACTCCCCCTGCTTGTGTTCCCTCTCTTGCTGGCTGTCTCTATCTCTGTCAAATAAATAAATAAAATCTTAAAAAAAAAAATCTTCTGACCGGAACAGAAGAATGAGAGGGACTCTAAAAAGAATACACTTAAGGTTTACAAAATATAATTAATAGATTACTGTGTATGAACATATGCCATATTAAGATAAATTGTACAGTTCTATCAGAGGTCTGGAGCTGAGTGGGTGATAAGTACGTGAAAAAACTAACCAAACAAAAACAAAAAAAAATGAGGTCAGTATTAATTTTTTTAAAAGTGTACAAGAAAGGATATGTAACCATAGTATACTACATGGCTCAGTTGTAAACTGTGTTTCTACAATTATCATAGTGAATATAATAATGATTTAACCAAAAATTATAGTTGCATTGGGAGGCTCTAATGAATGGAAAGATAGGTATGGGGGTAGACAGGGAATGAGAAGTGTAGGGCTAAATCTTCATTTCCCATGATAGTATATCCAAAATGGAAAAAAAAATTTTAAGTTTCAGCACAAACATGCTATTTAGATATGTAGAAGTAGATTCTAGAAGAAACAACCAAAGACATTAAGAGTGGTAGCTTCAAGGAAGCATGACTTGGGAATGTGAAAGGGGATCATTATTTTCATTATAAGCGTTGTAGTACTGTTTTACTTTTTAAACTACATATTTGAATCAATCTAAAAAAAGTGTAATTAAAAGTACAACCCACCTCAAAGAAAGCCCATCACCAACAAACACCTAACAGCTGATAGATTTTATTTTGAATAGACTTTGAGTACTAAAAATTAAATTCACTCATAATCCCATGTTGTAACAATTTATATGAGCAAAAAGTCACAAATAATTTCATTTAGAACTTAATCATTAAGGTCCTAAGAGCAGTAAAACAAAGTCACAGAAGCAGTTCAGAGAGGTGTTAAGATCATGGGCTTTGGAGTCAGAGAAATGTAATTTCACATACAGGCTCCACTACTTAAAGTGACCTTAGGCAATTACTGTTTTGTCCTTATATATCAATTCAACTGTAATTTAAAAAAAAAAAAAGGAGGTAACAATACTTATCTCACAGTGATATGAAAATGTAAGGCAATTAGCACAATGCCTTGTGTAGCATTGAATAAAAAGGAGCTATCATTGTTATGATTAATTAAGCCACAATGGTTTAATAAAGCAAATTCTTGACCTAAACATCTACAATTATTAATAACCATAATTGCCACCATATACCAGCCAATTCTTAAAAATACTTTATTACAGTATAAAGGGTAACCTCTGAGGATCAAATCATACAATGTTACCATTATAAAATGAATGATTATTTGTCTAAAATAAAACTAGGTAGTTTTTAAATAAAATCTATAAAATATACTAAAAGTCTATAAAAATTGAATAATGGATAATGATTAATAATGTCTGTCATTCTGTTTGAATGTAGTTAAGGAGTACCTAGAAAGTAAGAGATGATTACTGTTTCTTCTAATTAGTGAAGAAATAAAGAAACGTCAAGTAATTAGACTAAGCAGAAAAGTAAAAATCTAGGTGTTATGGATGCTCTTTAGAACTAAAACAGAATAATTACTACTACGAGCAATTATAAATTTATACACTCTGAGTACAACTGTGTAAAAATTTTGTGTATATATATATATATTTATAAGCCAAGATTGGGAGAGAATTAAGAAATAAAATTAGCTGTTGTATAGGGCAGATAGAGTTATGAGTGAATTTTTTGGGATTTATTTTTTAAATACTTAATTTAAAAAATATTTTAAAAATAATTTTTAAAGGAACTCTGAGATAAGAGATAAGCAACAAATTCTTGGACCATTAAGGAAAAGCTTTCTATAGTGCACTATAGCAGGTTAATAAAGCAAATTTGTCATTAAAGTGAACTACAAAGCTTGCCACTGTGCAGGAAGGTCCATTATAGCAGCTACTACTAATCATTTGGACCAATATACATTTGTAACCTAAATTTGTCATTTATGAAAGAACAGCCATCATTTTAAATGCTGAGATCAATAAGATTAAAGCTTTATAGAGCTAGCTTCTAGCTTCAGGACTAATTTTACACATTCCTTTGTGATCAAAATGGAATTTGCCAGATGTTCTTTCTCTTTTTATCCATTTAATATGTTTTAGAATCTTTTTTTTCCTAAAGATTTTATTTATTTATTTGACAGAGATAGAGACAGCCAGCGAGAGAGGGAACACAAGCAGGGGGAGTGGGAGAGGAAGAAGCAGGCTCCCAGCGGAGGAGCCTGAGGTGGGACTCAATCTCGAAACACCGGGATCACGCCCTGAGCCGAAGGCAGGCGCTTAACCGCTGTGCCACCCAGGCGCCCCATGTTTTAGAATTTTTAATAGTAATGATCAAAATCTAGGCTAGCTTTTTAAATGGACAAAGCAGCTTATTTCCTTAAGTATGTAACCATTTACAAATGCTTTTCAAGCTTATCTGGAACTTAAAAGCATTATTAGATTCCAGGCATCATTCTGGATATTTATGCGGAAACAAGCACCTCTGCTCCTGCTGCAAATTTTCCACCTCAGTATCTGGCATGAAAATTATTTCCACAGTAATTAGCTGTGAGGACCTTACAAGACAACCATATAATAAATACTCTATGTTGTCCAGAACCACAAAAATCTATTGTTTTTTTCCCTTTTACAGAGAAGGAAACCTACAGAGAAATTAATACAACTCACCGAATTTTAGCAAGTTGGGAAACCTGGAATAGAATGAGTACTTTTGTCCTCAAATCTTAATAGTCCAATATGCATGCTATTTTCCATTTCTTAATTACATCACATCTTTGTCAGTTACTCCATCAGATGATTTTTTTTTAAAGATTTTATTTATTTATTTGACAGAGAGACAGCGAGCGGGAGAGGGAACACAGTAGGGGAGTGGGAGAGGAAGAAGCAGGCTCCCAGCGGAGGAGCCCGATGCGGGACTCGATTCCGTAACTTCGGGATCACGCCCTGAGCCGAAGGCAGACGCTTAACGACTGCGCCACCCAGGCGCCACCCAGGCGCCCCCCATCAAATGATTTTTAAGCATGGAAAACTACAGAAAAAGGCCCAAGAGAGTTAGGTGTCACATGAGATAACACCAACTGTTCAAGAGTAGCATGAATATGCCCAATGACCACGATTTGTTCGCCCATTTGTCAGTGTCTTCTTTTCTGTCTGAATTCGGACTTGTAGAAAACCTGAAGAGGCTGTATTTTCATGTTATGCTCCAATAAATCATTTGGACTCCCTGAAGTCTGGTTTCAGATATTTGTACTAAGGCAAGAAAAAATGTTTCAAAGCAACCTTTGTTTTCTGTTAAAATGACAGTCTTTTCAAATCACCCATCATAACTAGTGCCAACGTAGACACACATACAAATACTATTCTAAACTTTTGGAACCTGTTAGTATTAGGTTTTTAACTTTAAATTAGAAAATTCTGGGGCACCTGGGTGGCTCAGTCGGTTAAGCATCTGACTCTTGATTTTGGCTCAGGTCATGATCTCAGGGTCCTGGGATCAAGCCCCCCAGCGGGCTCCACACTCACTGTGGAGTCTGCTTGAAATTCTCTCTCCCTCTGCCCCTCCCCCCATGCTCACTCGCACTCTCTGTCTCAAATACATAAATAGATCTTTAAAAAATATTTAAAAATAAATTAGAAAATTTTACCAATCTAAGCATAAGCAATGTAATTACCTATAAATGGTAGTGGATAGTTAACTGCTAATTCTTTTGAGACAGTATAATAAGCAATAGGATATATGCTGGTAGAAATCTGTCTTAAATGAAACTTGGGGCACAGGAACATCCATCTGTGAAACACAGTTAATCATACCAGTCTCTATGCTTCTATTATAAATCAAATCACCACCACACAGCTGTTACTATATTAGAGATAATGGATTTTTCAACTGCTGTCCAAGCAGTTAACTCTCAAAACATTTTGCTATGAAAAGTTTTCAAATTTTGGGTTGCAACTGTGGCTTTACCTAGATTGCATGCATAATACACTACTTCTATTACAGTGAATTGAGACAAATTTCTTTGATTCTGTTTTGTTCCATCTCTTGGGAAATTTTAGGGGCTTCGGGTCCTGCTATGAACTCTAAAGAGTGTAATGTGATTTGAAAGGTTCTAAAAATATCACAGGTTTGCCTGGGCTCACTTAGAAGGGTGGATGATTCAATTACAAGTGTCAAAATTTGATTCCTAAATTTTCGGGATCTGACAGCTGCAGCAAACCTTGCCAGGATTCCCTTATCTTCACTGTGCTTCTCTTTGAAGTATTTAAAGAAGATTTCATAATCTTTGCAATTTAGCTCTAGGATTTCTATCGGTAGCTGTAGAATGAATTGGTGGGATCTTTCTAAAGCTTCTTATAAACATTACTTGACCAAGCACATTTTTAAAGCAGTCATAACTGCAAAACAGGTGAACTTCTTGTAATGGTTAGGGGACAAAACACAATGGACTCTATACTCATACATGATTAACCAGGAGTGACCTTTCAATGCATGAAGTGCCAAAAGAACCTTAACCAGAGGTTCACTTGTTGCTATAAAAAAGTTCAGACCCTGGGGCGCCTGGGCGGCTCAGTCAGTTGAGTGACTGACTCTTGGTTTTGGATCAGTTCATGACCTCATGGGTGATAGGATCGAGCCCTGCTTCAGGCTCCACACTCGGCAGGGAGTCTACTTGAGATTTTTCTCCCTCTGCCCCTCCCCCAGTCCCTCTAAAATAAATAAATAAATCTTAAAAAAAGACGGTTCAGAACCAAAAGGCATGCATTCATTTGAACAACAACAACACAGTACCAGCACTACATCATCGGGGCTGATTTTTTTGTTTGCTTTTTCAAATAATTAAAGCTGAGATTCAGAGATATCAAGATGACTAAGATGGGAAAGGTCAGTAGCTATGTGGGACTACTACAAGAGGCAGTCTCTCTTCTTTGCTCTTCCATTAAGACAGATAGTCATCACACTCAGATTGCCGCCTATGAAATAGCAAAATTTGTAGTTACTAAAGAAGTAATGGAGGTTAACAGATTAAATGGCAAATTTAGGTTTGTTGTCAGGTATCTAAAAATAACTTTATCTGGGATGGGATGCCTGGGTGGCTCAGGCAGTTAAGCGTCTGCCTTCAGCTCAGGTCATGATCCCAGGGTCCTGGGATCAAGTCCTGAATTGGGCTCCTGGCTCAGTGGGGAGTCTGCTTCTCCCTCTGCCTGCCGTGCACTCTCTCTCTAAAACAAATACATAAAATCTTAAAAAAAATAAAAAAATAAAAAATAAAAATAACTTTATATAATGAAATATACAACTATGGCTAAGACAAACAGTTAATATACATAATTTTTCCTATTAACTGAAGCCTACAAAGAAGTGCCAAGACATTTTTAATATTATCACTTTTCTGATGAAAAACATACATATATCTAGATTACATTATATACTTTCAGATTTCCACACATTTACTAAGTGCCTGTTACATTCCAGGTATTAAGTAAATGATGGTGAAAAAGAGATAAGCCCCTGCCACCGTGGAGCTTACTGCTTTCTTAGGGGAAGCAGAAACTGACAAGTGATCTTAAGTGTATTGCATGTTACAACACACAGGAATGGAGGGCTATGGGAGTACATTTCAGGGTCATGGGGTGTGAGCTGGGGAAACAATAACAGGGTATTATTCTGGAAGACATGCTCCTTAGTTAAATTCATTACATTATCTTAAAAAAATCGTACTGACTACAGCAATCTTTTATTAACAACTCAGAGTCAAATATATCACCATCAACTATTACACTTTGTTATAATACTGTTTTTTTGTCTCTTCTCACACTGACTCCTGCATAAAGTTAGATAATTCTATGTAAACATTTTTAAAGCACTCCAAATTACGGAAAACTAAGGTCACTTAGTTTAATACTTAAAATCCTGTCCAAACAATTCTAGTTATCATAACTTAGAATAACTGCAACAATTTGCATTTAGAAAGTCTTAAGAGAAAACCACATGAGGATTCCAACCTACGAGGGGAGTTTTTGGGTCATATGATAATTCTGTGTTTGACTCTTGAAGAATTGTCATACCGTTTTCCACAGCAGTTACACCACTTTATAGACAAAGAAACTGAGGCACAGAGGAGTTCGCTAACACGTTGAGGCTGAAGAGCTGACAGGTGGCACAGCAGAAATCTACACACAGGTATTCTGGCTCCAGAGCTGATTCTTTTAACCTCTACAGAATTCTCTTAACCTCCTCATTTACTGACATGGAAAAAATCTCCAGGACATTTTATTAAAAGCAACTTGTACAATACACACAGTATAAAACCATTTATATTTTTAAAAACCCACAAAACAGTATTATCTATGTCTATCTGTAGAGAAAGAACTGAAAGGACACACAGACTTGAAGCAGCGGTTTCTCTCTGGTAAAGGGCCGGAGAGACTCGGATTGGGGGTGGGAGGAAGTCAAGGAAGACTTTAATTTTGTGTGTGTTGTTCGATTTTCATGTCACAAGAACATATTCATGTACTACTTGTATAATCAGATTTTTTAAGATTAAAAAAACTCCCCAACATTGATCCAGTCCAATCTTTTTTTCTACTAACTGCACACATTACTTCTAAAATGTCCCTCATTCAGCTTCTGTCATAATATTTTAAATGGTGGAGCACTCTACTTCACCAAAGCAGCCTGCTTCACTACTGAGGAAAGCTTAAGTTGTAGAAATTTCTCCTTATAGCCAATCAAATATTTCTTTCTCTCCATTGGTCCTAATTCTGCCTTCTGTCAAACAAACAAGATGAATACTAATCCATCTGTGTCAGGGGTCCCCAAGACCTTCCCCAGGTTCAATGATTTGCTAGGAGGACTCAGAACTCAGCGTATAGTCCTACTCTTGGCAACGCTTTATTACAGTGAAAACATAAAAGCAAAACCGGGAAAGGGAAAAGGCACATGAGGTGAAATCCAGAGGAAACCAGGGGCAAGCTTCCAAGAGTCTTCTCCCTTAATTGCCCAGCAATGAGTTATAACAATGTGTGAAATGCTGCCAACCAGGTAAGTTCATTAGAGACTCAGCATCCAGGCATTTAGTCTGGTCACGGAGGCACATTCTCTGCCTAGCCCTTACCAAAAGTTCAGGCTCTGAGAAGGAAAGCAGGTGTTCAACATAAACCACATTCTTTGTATATACAGTTTAGGCACAGTGAGCAATTCTTATCAGGGAATGGTGGGAATCCTTCTAAATTCAAGTTCCTAGATGCCAGCCAAGGGCCAACCGTGCGAACAAGATTTTCTAAGAATAGCAGTTTCAGGCCTGCTATGTTAACTCTTTTTATGCACACCATCCTTTCCGTATCCTTTTGAAATTTAAATGCAATTCTATTATGCCTTTGTTTTTTTGTTCTCAGTTAATACATAATCATTTCTTTCTATGAAAATTGCCAGACTTTTCATCCATTTTGGTCACCTTCATCTGGACTCTGCCTTAACTATGTCCTTCTTAAAACATATGCCAAAAAATGTAAAATAGTATTCCAGGCATAATTTCACCATAAATAGGATATTACATTTTTATTAATGGAGTATAATAATTTGTTTTCTAATGCTGCATTACTCATGGTTGGTATGTTGAGATGACAAACAAACTCAAACTCTACAACACTGTGTTCATAATCCTGTTGATGGCATTGTTTGTTTCAGCACAATCCTCCGGCCTCCTGAGATGACTCTGAACCCTAATTCCATCATCTCTCTCAGGCTGACTATTCCTTCTAGCTTCCTGTCATGCGAAAATTATTAAAGGTTCTGGAGGGAGACCACCTCAATTTAAATCAAAGTACTACCACTTACTAGCCATGTGATCTTGGGTAAGTTAGCACAAATCCTCCGTGTGCCTCAGGTCCCATATCTGTAAAAACTAGGAATAATGATCATAACTATCTCTTAGAGTTGTTCAATGAAATAAATAAGCCTAGGATGGTGTCTGGCACATTGTAACTGCATAATAAACATTAACTATTAATTAATCTAAATTATTGGTAAGAATAATAAACAGATTGATATCAAGGATGTTCCATAGCATTTTTGGGTAACTTCTCTCAGAGATGACAGCGTTCACAATTCTTTGAGAATATCAATTCAACTAGATTTATACTTGGGTTTTTTTTTAAATTAATTAATTATTTTACTAGACAGAGGGAGAGACAAGGAGCACAAGCAGGGGGAGCAGCAGAGAGAGAGGGAGAAGCAGGCTCCCCTCCCTGAGCAGGGAGCCCAAGGCGGGGCTCAATCCTGGGCTTCATCCCAGGACCCTGGGATCATGATCTGAGCTGAAGGCAGTTACTTAACTGACTGAGCCACCCAGGCGCCCCTATCCTTAGTTATTACATATGAAAATCCAATATAAAAACCTCAAGATATAAAAAACAGACATTATCATCAATTTTTAGTTATGTTAAGAGACTATAGTCTCTAAATTTAACCTTCTTATCACCTACCAAATACTGGTGTGAAGAGAAAGAAATCAAGATAGACTAGACTGGTAAGAAAACCTCTACCACTGAGAAGATAATTTCAATAGTTCAAGAAATTCCTACCCATGTCAGAAGTCTGGCACAATAAGAGATAAACACATTCCTGTGCCTACTGCCATAATCAAGCAAGGCAATACCATGAAAATAAAATGTTCAAGTGATAACCAAAGTACAATGAAAAAGAGGAGCATTTTTAGACACTTCATCTTTTATTAATAAGAAACATCCAGGGAATACTAATGAAAAAGTCTAGTGAGGAACAAATGCCTGCAGCACTTGTCATTTGCAAACAGAAGAGCTAAAATTCTCAGACGAAATATAACATCTGGAATATTAACTTTAACGGCAGTGGGAAGCATCAGAATGCATACTTCAATACCGAACTTTAAAAACTGCTAGCTGACCTCTAAAAAGAAAATGACAAAGGAATATAAATTACTGTACGTATAGTATTTGTTACATTTATCCTTATTAACAGTCACATTCCTAAATTTTTCCAAGAAAAGATTAATCAAACAACCACACATGGATAATCAAGGAACGAAGGTTTACATCCAAACAAATGGCTGTCATCCAGTTTCTAGCAAGCTAACAGTTAGTGACTGTCAGACCTGAGTTCAAATCCTTACTCTGCAACTCAATTTACTGTGTGACTTTAGGCAAGTTACTTAAAATTCTCTAAGCCTGTTTCCCCAGTTATAAAATAGAGATAATAATTACCTCACAGGTTTTTTTGAGAGGATGAATTAGGATATATTGCATGTGTATTTTATTGTGGTTAAACACAGATAGTATACAATTTATCCTTTTAACCATTTTTAAGTGTACAGTTCTGTGGCATTAAGTGTACAGTTCTGTGGCATTAAGTGTATTCACATCATTGTGCAACCGTCATCAAGGATATGTTTTTAAAGGTTGAGCACATGGTAACTGCTCAGTGAATAGCAGCTAAAATGACTTTCATTAGTGTTATCCTATTCTGAGTCTATGCAAATTATTTATCCGTAAGCAAAAACTATTTCATATTTACTTCTACTGAATTGCACCCAGTTTAGGAAATACCAATTTCAAGTATTCAGCTGTAAAAATATTCTTAGCTTTCAAATTCTTCATTCAAGGGACTGACAAAAATATAAAAATATCAAGAGCTAACACGTACTGAGTACTCAGCATGTGCTCATGCTATTCTAAGCACTTTTCAGGTATTAACTCATTTAATCTGTACAATAATAATTCTAAGAAGTATATAGTGATGATAGTCACATTTTCAGCTGAGTACAAAGAGGTTACAGAAGCTGCCCAAGGTTACCCATCTGGTAAGCTGACAAAAACAGGATTTGCACTCAAACAACCAAATTCTAGAGCCCATGCCCTTAACCATTCCACTACACTGCCTTTCACACATGTAGTAACATGAGGCCCATAGGAATGATGACTTCCAGATGCCAGATGTTATATTTTGACTGAGCCTTCCAGTTTTTTGGAAGCTCTGACCTCCATTATTTCATGTGTTCTTCGTAATGACAGTGAAGAGCAATCACCCCCATTTTATAGATGGAGAAGTGATTTGCTCAAGGTCAATGGGAACGTGTGAGAAAGACCTGGATCCCAAGCTGGCCACTTATTACCTATAAGTGCATCTAAAATCTCCCTGAGCTTCACTCAATTGTAAAACGTAAATAACAGTAACAAGAATATAAGAAATAAAGAAGTGTGTGTTTGCAAAGCATCTAGCACAGAACCTTGTATAAAAAGTGCTCAATTAATGTTAGCCCCCCCTTCCTCATTCTCCTATTTGTGACTGCTGGTATAGTTATTCTTTCTAAATGCCATGATACTACTCGATACCCTCTCACCAACTGTGTTAACAGATGGGTGGCAAAAAACATGATTTTTTGGTGATTACCATGTGATACCAAATGAAACCTCACTGAAGTCCAGCTATATTACATAATTTTAAGTATAACAAGCTTCCTCCCTTTTGTCCATATGGTCTATCACTTTATCAAAGTAGAAAATAAAACTGGTCTACCAAGATTTGTTCTTTACAAAATTACGCTTAATGTTCCCCAATACCTTCTGTTCTTTTAGGTAACTGCCAAATGATTTCCTTGATTTGTTCTCGTTTCTGACCAGATACTGTTTAAAAAATTAAGTTGACCTTATCATTTCCAAAGTTATCTCTTTCCCCTTAAAGAAAGTATGCTATTTCTGTCATCAGACACTTCTCCTATTCACTATAATTTATCAAAAATAAAACCTAATAGGTTGGCACTATGTTCTATTCCCTCACATTTGCATAGAAGGAATATCTAATGCTGAATTTATAAGCACTATTCATGCCAAATGTGGCCACGGCAATTAGTATTTCTTGTCAATTGGGCAGCATTTTCTTAAGAGAAGACAAAAATGGTAGGAAGTAGCAGGGTCTCTTACAATTAACCCCCCCCCCCCCCCCCCGCCGCACGCCCTGGATTGTAAGGATGTCACTCAGCACACTGTGTTGGCTTCCAAGTAACATTTTAAATAGTCTCTTAAAGCAATCTGGAAGTGTATGTTAAAAGCCAAAGTAAGTTTTCAGTCACACGCTGAATGCTGAAATCTACTACTTCCCAGAAAGTTAACAGCATACTGGGAGACCACAATCAGAAACACCACAGAGAAAAGTGGTACTGTGGGAATAACTCACTTGTGTGTGTCATAGTGAAGGTTCACTGCCAATTTGTAACAGTATGAATTTGGTAACTATTCAAAGCCAAAAATGAAGTTTGGATGTGAGCAGCTTTTTGAAGTAGCTTTTGCTGAGTCCTGGCAGCTACGTAGCTAATATAAAATAAATGAGCTATAACCAGTGGTAAAGTACAGGCGATGACTGGGAATTAAAATAACACCTATCACTTGATTTGCTTAAAAAAAAACCACTGTGCTAAAGACAAGATATTTTGCTTCATTTATTCATTCTTTCTTGAGCTAATTTTATGAAAATGAGATGGGGTTATATTTTTGGTGCTTAAGTTTAGCCATATATACAAATGACAGTATTACTTGTCCTACTACTCTCAGGAGTCTGACAGAAGAATAAATGAAATAACAGCTGTTAAAACATATTTCAAAAATTTAAGTATACAGCAACACGAGACAGAGTTGTATTTTTAAATTTACAAGCATCTACAATGAAGTAATTTAAATGGTGCCAGTCCCAGTGGCCAAATACACATTACTGACAAAGTAACTTAGTGATATTATTTTCTCAGCCCTTTCTGGAATGACATCTATCAATGAATATGAATTTTTGTCTTATCTGTTAGTTCCTACTAATTTTGCCTTACTTTTATAACTTAATATTTATAATTCATAAATCCAATATAAATTTGCTTAATTAAAAAAGTAAAAATTTGGAACCTTATCTCATAAAATCACTAAGATCTATGTCATTATAAGCAAGATTATCTTAATATTATTGCAAAGACTTTTCAGTTTTAAATACATAGGTTTTATAAAATAAACTTTCCATTAGTGATATTCAAACCAAAAAAGTCAAAAACATGAATGTTTTCAAACAAAAACAATACTCATATACTTGTCCCATTAGACGCTTCAACTTACTTCATCTCCCTTCAAAACTTCAGTGCCATCAAATTCACGGGTCTGATTTGTCTTCACTGATACCTCTCTCTCTAGGTTGGCTAATTTCTCCTTTGCTTCCTGAAGTTCCTCAGCTTTGGCTTCTTTTTTACGAGAAATGATGGATGCCTAATTGAGCATTAAATATAAATGTAAAATTAGACACACAATCAACTTTCTATTATCTTATGAAATTATCAATTTTTTAGATTTTTCCAAGCAAAATTTTCAATATCAGGTTGGCTTCCCCTAACCAATACCCTTTGCCCTACTACCTATCATCACCACTTATCTGTTTAATAGGAGTATGCAATGTATACTAAATACCAACCCCAAAACATTTGGAAGACAAAAGCCGTGAAAATATAGGCTATATCAGCAGAGAAACAAAATACAGTAGTAAAAAAAAATATTAAAATATTCCCAAGTAACACTCAAATGTTAATGAAGGTACTTTCTAGGTAAGTAAATAGAAGTTCTCCTTAAGTCTTTTATTTTTCTGCATGGTAGGTTTCCTTTCATGGAAAGAAAACAAGAATGTTTTATTCTCAAAACTACAACACAGATTATCCTACCTAAATTCAATATCCATACTTTGAAAATGAAATGTTAAAACATCTATTATATTTGGGGCATTCTAATAAATAAAGAGCAGGTTTAAAATCAAACATGTGACTCACCAGAATTAGGCAAATGTTTACACAATCCAAATGGCTGCTCTTAGCCATGAATGCAGCACTTTATATTACTTAGCAACTCTTGGGGGATTTCCTTAAATGAACCATGGCTGTACTAGTTTAAGGAAAACATTAGCCAAACTGTCCTCTTAAGTGAAATAGTACAAATATTTTCTTCACACAAATTTGACAGGGGAGGGGAAATCTCTAATGCAAACCCTTTTTATTTTATTTTATTTTATTTTATTTTATTTTATTTTATTTTATTTTATTTTTTTAAAAGATTTTAAAAATTTATTTGACAGAGAGAGAGACAGACAGCGAGAGAGGAAACACAAGCAGGGGGAGTGGGAGAGGAAGAAGCAGGCTTCCAGCAGAGGAGCCTGATGTGGGGCTCGATCCCAGAACCCTGGAAACACGCCCTGAGCTGAAGGCAGATGCTTAACGACTGAGCCACACAGGCGCCCCAATAATGCAAACCCTTTAAACAAGTCTATTCTCTCTGTTTAAAAAATGAAAGAGAGATGATGAAGGAATGTTTCTCTCTACGGAATTATTCCAGCAGAGAGAGAGAGAGAGAGAGAGAGAAAGAAGGAATAATAAGAGTACCAGAACCATATAGGAATCAATGGTATACTTCCTTAAAATGATAAAATAAATAAATATAAAACTCAGCCCAAACCAGGATCTTATTTAATAGAGAAACATGAGAGCATTCCTACTAAATCTGGAACAAGGTATGCCCACTATCTCCACTATAATTTAATATTGTGTTGAAGGTATTTGCTCATACCATTAGACAAGAGAAAGTAATTCGAAGCATAAGAATTTGACAGGAAAAGTTGGAATTTTCACAGTATATGATTTTATACCTAAAAAACCCAAGAGAATCTATGGGAAAACAATAGTAAACAAATCAATAGCACTACAGACAAATAAGGAAGAAGACATAAGGAAAGAAAAGCCCTCAATTATAAGAGCAAAACACAAAATAAAACATGTAAGCAGAAGTTCTAAAATTTGGAGGAAAACAAATACTCCCAAAAGACCAAAGAATAAACTTGAACAAATGGAGACACATAACATGTTCCTAGATGGAAAGACTCAAATATCATAAAGATGTAAGTTCTGAGGCAAGTGATAAATATTAAGCAAACCCAATAATTTAAAAATTACATTTTTTTAAAGAGCTGGACAAGTTGATAGTAAAGCTTACTGAAAGAACATACAAAGAAGAATTGTAAGGAAAACCCTGAAAAAGTATAGCAACTGGGGGTGAAGGTGGCTACTTTTATCAGTTATTTGAACTTGATTATAAAGCTTCTGTAAATAAGTTAATATGAGTATCTGAACAGAAGGCCAATAGAAAAATTGAAAATACAGAAATAAATTCAAAAGCATTTTTAAATTAGAACAAACAGAATCTCAAATCCAGAGGGGGAAAGATGGACTTTTTACTAACTGGTATTGGGAAAATTAGATAATTGGGTAGCTATATACAATCAATAGCATACACCAGAAAAAGAATTCTAAATAGACTGGAGACTTGAATACAAAAAATTAAAACAGAGAAGTCCAAAAAGAAAACTTGAGTAAATTTCTCTATAACTTACAAGAGGGAAAAATGTTCCTAAATATGCCTCAAAACCTGAAATAATAAGAGAAAAAGCTATTAAATTTGATTTCATAAAAATAAAGAAATTTTCCATGGTGACATAACCCTGTAAACAATGTAAAAAGGCAAATACCAAACTGGGGAAAATGTTACAATTATAAGCAAGACAAAGAGTAAATATTTCTTTTCTTCTTCTTTTTTTTTTTAAAGTAGGTTCCACACCCAGCACAGAGCCCAACACGGGGCTTGAATTCATGACCCTGGCATCAAGACGTGAGCTGAGACCAAGAGGCGGATGCTTAACTGACTGAGCCACCCAGGTGCCCCAAGAGTAAATATTTCTAATATAATAAATAAAAAAGGGCCAACAACTCTAGAGAAAAATGGGGACACAGACATGAAGGGACAATCACAGAAAAAGAAATTAAGATGACTATTATTCATGTGAGAAGATGCTCAACCTTGTTTAAAATAAGATAACCAAAAATTAAAGCTATCACAGGATATGATTTCTCATCTACAAGGATGGCAAAACTCTAAAGGTTCAACAACACACTCTACTGGGAGGCAGCAAGGAAACAGGCACTCTCCCACACTGCAGGTGGGAACATGAAATGCTGAAACCTCTATGGAGAGGAATTCGGCAATATCTAGCAAATTTACATATGCATTTACCCTTTGATGTAGCAATCTCACCTCTGGGACTATATCCTGAAGGTAACACTGACAAAAATATGCAAAGACATAAATAAAAAGCTATTTATTGAAGCATGATTTGTAATAGCAAAAGAATGGCAACAACCCAAATGTCCAACTGGTGACTGGCTGCATGAACTGCGGTATAACCACTCAGTGGGGTACTATGTGACTGTGAAGAGGAATAAGCATACCAACTAAGACGGCTATATTTAAAAAAAAAACAGATAATAACAAGAGTTGGCGAGGATGTGGAGAAATCAAAACCTTCATACACTGTTGGTGGGACTGGTTTGGAAAGAGTCTGGCATTTCCTCAAAATGTTAAACACAGAATTATCATATGAAACAGCAATTCCACTCCTAGGAATACACTCAAGAGAAAAGAAAACATATTTTCACACAAACGCTTACATAACAATATTCATAGCAGCATTGTTCATAACAGTCAAAAGGTAGAAATAACCCAAATGCCCATTAATGGATGAATGGATAAACAAAATATGATCTATCCATACAATGGAATATTATTCAATAACAAAAAGAAGGAAATACTGACTCATGCTACAGCATGGATGAACTTTAAAAACTATGTTAAATGAAAGAAGCCAGTCACAAAGGACCACATATTGTATGATTTCATTCGTATGAAGTGTCCATTATAGGCAATTCTATAGAGACAGTTTGGTTCCCTAGGGCTAAGGGTTGGGAAGGAAATGGAAGTGACAGCTAATGGGTTATTTTAAATATAAAAATAAACATAAAAGCATTCTTTTATCATCTTTTTGAGATGATAAAAATGTTCTCAAATTGATAGTGGTGATGGTTGCACAACTCTAAATACACTAAAAATCACGGAATTGTGCATTTTATATAGGTGAATTGTATGGTATGTGAATTGTATCTCAATAAAGTTGTAAAAAAAAGGAACAAAGATTATTTTACTATTCATCAGCATATATCATTTTTTTAAAAAGATTTTATTTCTTTATTTGACAGAGAGAGAGACAGCCAGCGAGAGAGGGAACACAAGCAGGGGGAGTGGGAGAGGAAGAAGCAGGCTCCCAGTGGAGGAGCCTGATGCGGAGCTCGATCCCAGAATGCCGGGATTACGCCCTGAGCCGAAGGCAGATGCTTAACGACTGAGCCACCCAGGCACCCCAGCATGTATCATTAAGAATTTTAAAAAGCGGGGCACCTGGTGGCTCAGTCAGTTAAGCGTCTGCCTTCAGCTCAGGTCATAATCCCAGGGTCCTGGGATCAAGCCCCACATCAGGCTCCTTGCCCAGCAGGGAGCCTGCTTCTCCCCTGCCTGCCCCTGCTTGTGCTTGCTCTCTCCCTCTCTCTCTTTCTGTGTCAAATAAATAAATAAAACCTTAAAAAAAAGATTTTTAAAAAGCACGGAATATGAAAGTATGTATAATATGCTCTTCCTTCTCTAATAAGGAAGATGTATGAATCTATGTATATATACTATTATTTTTAATGGAATAATAAAGCACATAAATTTTTAAAAATTATCTACGAGGGAAGGAAAGATTAGCATGGATAGCACCAGAGTAGATGTTTGAAACTTCTTTGAATATTTCTTGTTTTTTAGATTTGACTTAGGATCATATAAATATTTTAAATAATTATAAAACAAATTATTCCCTAAAAAGTAATCCCTAGGGGTGCCTGGGTGGCTCAGTTGGTTAATTGGCCAACTCTGGATTTCAGCTCAGGTCATGATCTTAGGGTCCTGGGATGGAGTCCTGCGTTGGACTCTGTACTCAGTGGGGAATCTGCTTGAGGATCTCTCTCTCCCTCTCCCTCTACCCCTTGCCCCATTTGGGTGCACATGCTCCCTCTCTAAAATAAATAAATAAATAAATAAATAAATAAATAAATGAAAGTACTCCACAAAAGTAAAAATAAACATATATATGTATCCAGTTTAATTTGTGGAATAACCATATAGAAGAACTAGTCTAAATGACTTTAAACCAGTAATTTGTCTATCCCTAGTGGGATATAGCCTAAGGACAAAACGACTGAAAAATAATTTTCAGCAGCGATCATATTTTTGGTGGTAGTATTATTACTTTTATTTTGAAACGGTTGTGTATAAAGTGTGGATTAAAGCAAATAATGAATTAAATTATGTTAGTGTTACTGAGAACCAGAATTTTCCATGTGGGATAAGGAGAAAGATGTGAGACTGATGAGGCTAAATAGAAGCCCAGTAGCCTTGAACCTGACCTGGAAGGGTAAGTATGAACTCATGGTGTATGTTAGGAAGACAGTAAGAGATGGGGTGCCTAGGTGGTGCAGTTGTTAAGTGTCTGCCTTCAGCTCAGGGCGTGATCCCTGCGTTCTGGGATTAAGCCCCACATCAGGCTCCTCCGCTAGGAGCCTGCTTCTTCCTCTCCCACTCCCCCTGCTTGTGTTCCCTCTCTCGCTGGCTGTCTCTCTCTGTCAAATTAATAAATAAAATCTTAAAAAAAAAAAAAAAGGAAGAGAGTAAGAGGAAAAACTATTTCTTAGCTTTTTCCACGGAAAAGACCTAAAAATAATCACCACCCAGGAGCAATAAGAAGTCCTAATACCCAGATTTCAGTCTCTAAATATTATTTCCTACTAAAGCAAATCAGACTCATAGAAGAAAGCCTAATTCCAAGCCTAGGATAAGAAATATAAAAGATGAGCACAGAAATATCTTAATCACACCAGAGAGCAAGGACATTATCAAAGACAAACAGAATCTTAAAAAGGAATCAGAAGTTACTTGAAAAGCTTCCTAGTAGCCAAAAATGGGACAATTTGAGCATCATTAAGGAAAATGTTTTAAATTTACCAAATATAATTATATCAATGATTCATAATGACATTAAGTAAACAAGCAACTAAAAAATGAAAAACTACCTTAGTTGATGGAGAATGAAAATGAGCTGGAGGAAACCAATTCTTTTTGAAAACTGATAAAGAATCAAGCATGTAGCCTGCCTTTCCTACATGAATGCAGCTCAGTTTAATCAAATTGTTGATGAGAGGAGGTTTCTTTTATAGAGGCAATCCAGCTAACAAATGAAGAAGCAATCAAGAGTATGAATAGGCCACTGTTACAGGATAAACAAGTTTTTTCAATAAATTAACTGCAAGAAAATTATTAAATAGATAAATAAGTGGCCAAGAGACTCTACATATTAAAAGAGACTTAAACATATCAATCAAATGCAGTGTATGAATCCTATAAGGATCCCAATTAAAACAAAGCAACTAGAAGAAGAAGAAGAAGAAGAAGAAGAAGAAGAAGAAGAAGAAGAAGAAAAAGAAAGAAAGAAAGAAAGAAAGAAAGAAAGAGAAAATGAAAATCCAGGAAATGTGAACACTGACTGGATATTTGCCAATATCAAGGAATTATGACATTTTTCAGATGTAGTATGTTGCAAAGTTTTTTTAAGCCTTTATTTTTTAGACATACATTCTGAAATGTTTATAGATGAAATGATATCAAGTCAAAGATTTGCTTTAAAATAATCCAGTTAGGTCTGGGTAGGTATAGTGAAACAAGAATGGCTGTGATTGTTATAGCCTGGGACACATGAGGGTTTATTGAATTATTTTCTCTACCTTTGTATATGGTTGAAATTCTCCAGTATAAAAAGTTTTTAAAAATTTTAGCATCTAAAAAAAATTTTAGCATCTGTGAAAACTGCTTTGTTACGTAGCTCAATATTTTCTGAGGTTACAGAGTGCTCATCACACTAAACTCCTCCTGACTGGGTTCTTTTTAGATAATCCATGGCTTTCATTTGAACCTTTTGTCTAGAAATACAGAACAACATTTATACCCTCACAATCTAATAGTTGTGGATAAAATGATAAATGCCTTAGCACTGAAATTTAACTTATGCTATACTTGCAAACTAACTTTAAACCTGAAAAGGTATATTTTTAATTAATTAAAGATTATATTTTGATTTTATACCACTTAAGGTAAGCTTTCATTTAAAAAAATCAAGTTTCACAGTCAACAGATATAAACACAAACAGCTCTATAACCACAGTTGGCAGACAATAAGGAAACTAAGCATCATCAGGTGTATTGAATTTCAAACTTGAACATGCATCTTTTGTGGCTTTTCCACAAATTCTTTGTTATAATCTGGAGATTAGCAATAACAGAAGAATATTTATTCTTTACTTCCTTCTTACTTTAAGACTATGCACAACACAGCCTGGGGTTTTTATAGAGACGTTTACCAATAAGATGAAAGATCTAAATATGAGGGCCAAAAGAGTGGTCTCACCTGTTGCTTATATAGTGAGAGTTTGCCTTCAATTGGCTCATTTCTCATCATTTTCTTTTCAATCAGCTGATTGATCTGTGTGTTTACTTCATTTATCTAAAACAGTATGAAAATAAAGAAGGTTAAAACTCTTCCTGTGATTACACAAACTAAGGGACATCTGGGCAAACCAAGCTTTGAATTTACTGTTCTTATCATCAGTGATTTCATGGGAGGAACAGGTTCATTAATGTTATAAGTGGGTTGTTATCATTATTTTTAGAAACAATTTACATTTCATAGTTCATGATATATATTTACACGTTTTGATGACTTACATAACCATCCATGTTTAAATTATACTAAAAGTATTCTATGTGAAATACTTATGCATTTTTATCAGAAAGACAATTTCTACAAATCTAAAGTTACCCCTCACCTAGCTTGTGACTTTCAAGTCATTGCAAGTGATAAAGCAAATCCAGACTAACATTCCCCAGGGATTTAGTGCAAGGAATTCATGAACCCAACTGACAGTTGACATGGATGACATCTAAAAACTCTTCTTGTTCTAATGATCTGTGATTTGATGATAGCTGCCATTTAGCCTACTCATTAATCCTTTAGCAAATGTAATAAAAGTGAATAAAGCTAATAGAAGCATATAGTCCCTCAAGTAATAAAAAAAAATTATATGGCTTTCAGTATATCTACCCTCTGAAAAGACTAGAATTCTCCTGTTAATTCTATGACATTAAATTTGAGCCAAATCTCACTTGGACATGTAATTTCTATAAGTAAATTAAAAGAATAAAGTGGTCAGAATTACATATTTAATTATAGTGGCTATTAAGCACATATTAAGCACATTAAAAGATTAGCAAATCAAAATCTTTCAATCAATTGTTATAATATTTGTTATTTTTTAAGATCTGTTATTTGTTAAGATTTGTTATTTTTTACATCTGATTGGTGCTTTATTTCTATGGAACAAAAATGTTATAACATAAAACCAGGTTTCAATAAGCATTATAAGGAAGTTAGTAATTCCAAAGCAGGCATAAAAGGCTAATACAAATATTTTAGCTTTAAATATAAAATTACTATAATATTATTTTTGGAAATAAAAATTAATGATATGCAAAATATTTTAAAATTTACCACCTAAATGATTATATTATGAATACATAAACCAATGAGTCAATCATGTGCATTAATTTACATATTTAAACTACTTAGTTTCCTAATCAGTTGACTAAGTCTTTATAACATCACGTGGATTAAGTAACAGCGTTACATGTTACAATTTCTCACAAAGAACTCCTCATAAAAGCTGTCAACTCAGCACAGGTTAACTTAAGAGTCAAGAGTAGGACACTAGAGAAAGCAGTTCACATAATTTTCCCAGGACCAGGATGAGAGAAAATTGGGAGCTATAAAAAGAAGATGATTGTCACTTACTTTAGATTCAAGCTCAAGAAGATCAGAATGGCCCATGGCAGGCTCTGAAACCACTTTTTGTAAAAAATGCAATTCTTTTTTCTTGCTCTCTAATTCTTTAGGAAATTTTTCAGTTACCATATAAAAATTAAATTTTATCTCTTCCTCTAGCCTCTTCATGAAACCTTTAAAAATAAAATGAATATTCAGCTCAAGAGAGTAGACATAGTGATACTTTGTGCACTTTAAAATGGAAGACCTGAATAATAGGCATATCTATCGAAAGCAATATGTATAATAAAAAATTGACCATTGAAATTTTTTTCCAATTTTTAATGTTTTTTTTTATTATGTTATGTTAGTCACCATACAGTACATCCCTGGTTTCTGATGCAAGGTTCGATGATTCACTAGTTGCGTATAACACCCAGTGCACCATACAATATGTGCCTGTGCCTTCCTTACTACCCATCACCAGTCTATCCCATTCCCCCACCCCCCCTCCCCTCTGAAGCCCTCAGTTTGTTTCTCAGAGTCCATAGTCTCCCATGCTTCACTCACCCTTCTGATTACCCCCCTTTCTTTATCCCTTTTTTCCCCTACCGATCTTCCTAGTTCTTATGTTCCATAGATGAGAGAAATCATATGATAATTGTCTTTCTCTGCTTGACTTATTTCACTTAGCATTATCTCCTCCAGTGCCGTCCATGTTGCAGCAAATGTTGAGAACTCGTTCTTTCTGATATCTGAGTAATATTCCATTGTATATATGGACCACAACTTCTTAATCCAGTCATCTGTTGAAGGGCATCTCGGTTCCTTCCACGATTTAGCTATTGTGGACAATGCTGCTATGAACATTGGGGTGCATATGGCTCTTCTCTTCACTACATCTGTATCTTTGGGGTAAATACCCAGTAGTGCAATGGCTGGGTCATAGGGTAGCTCAATTTTTAACTTTTTAATGGACCTCCACACTGTTTTCCAGAGTGGCTGTACCAACTTGCATTCCCACCAACAATGTAGGAGGGATCCCCTTTCTCCACATCCTCTCCAGCAATTGTTGTTTCTTGCCTTGTCAATTTTTGCCATTCTAACTGGCATAAGGTGGTATCTTACTGTGGTTTTGATTTGAATTTCCCTGATGGCTAATGATTTTGAACATTTTTTCATGTGTCTGTTAGCCATTTGTATGTCATCATTGGAAAAGTGTCTGTTCATATCTTCTGTGCATTTTATGATTTATTTGCTTCTCACGTATTGAGTTTGAGAAGTTCTTTGTAGATCTTGGATACCAGTCTTTTATCTGTAGCATCATTTGCAAATATATTCTCCCATTCCGTGGGCTGCCTCTTAGTTTTTTTTGACTGTTTCCTTGGCTGTGCAGAAGCTTTTTATCGCGATGTAGTCCCACAAGTTCATTTTATCTTTTGTTTCTCCTGTCTTTGGAGATGTGTCATGAAAAAGGTTGCTTTGGCCGATGTTGTAGAGGTTGCTGCCTATGTTCTCCTCTAGGATTTTGATGGATTCCTGTCTCACATCAAGGTCTTTCATCCATTTGGAGTTTATCTTTGTGTATGGTATGAGAGAGTGGTCAAGTTTCATTCTTTTGCGTGTAGCTGTCCAATTTTCCCAGCACCATTTATTGAAGAGACTGTCTTTTTTCCACCAGATGTTTTTTCCTGCTTTATCAAAGATTAGTTGCCCAAAGAGCCAACAGTCCATTTCTGGGTTCTCTATTCTGTTCCATTGGTCTATGTGTCTGTTTTTGTGCCAGTACCCATGCTGTCTTTGTGATCACAACTTTGTAATACAGCTCGAAATCTGGCATTGTGATGCCCCCAGCTTTGTTCTTCCTTTTCAACAGTTCCTTGGCGATTCGGGGCCTTTTCTGGTTCCATACAAATTTAAGGACTATTTGTTCCAGTTCTTTGAGAAATGTCCTCGGTATTTTGATAGGGATAGCATTGAAAGTGTAGATTGCTCTGGGTAGCATGGACATTTTAACTATGTTAATTCTTCCGATCCATGAGCATGGAATATTTTTCCATCTTTTTGTGTCTTCCTCAATGTCTTTCAAGAGTGATTTATAGTTTCTAGAATATAGATCCTTTATGTCTCTGGTTAAGTTAATTCCAAGGTAACGTATGGTTTTTGGTGCTATTGTAAATGGGATGGATTCCCTAGTTTCTCTTTCTTCAGTCTCATTATTCGTGTATAGAAATGCAACTGATTTCTGAGCATTGATTTTGTATCCCGCCACATTACTGAATTGCTCTATAACTTCTAATAGTTTGGGAGTGGCTTCTTTTGGGTTTTCCATATAGAGTATCATGTCATCTGTGAAGAGAGACATTTTGACTTCTTCTTTGCCGATTTGGATACCTTTTATCCCTTTTTGTTGTCTGATTGCTGTTGCAAGGACTTCTAGTACTATGTTGAATAGTGGCGAGAGTGGGCATCCTTGTCGTGTTCCTGATCTTAAGGGAAAGGCTTCCAGCTTTTCCCCATTGAGAATGATATTTGCTGTAGGCTTTTCATAGATGGTTTTTATGAGATTGAGGAATGTACCCTCTATCCCTACACTCTGAAGGGTTTTAATCAGGAAAGGATGCTGTATTTTGTCAAATGCTTTTTCTGCATCTATTGAGAGAATCATATGATTTTTGAATTTTTCTTTCTGGATAAAATCTAAGACACCGATCGATTTGCGAATGTTGAACCACCCCTGCATCCCAGGGATGAATCCCACTTGGTCATGATGGATAATCCTTTTAATGTACTTTGGATTCTATTAGCGAGGATCTTGTTGAGGATTTTGGCATCCATGTTCATTAGGAAAATCGGTCTGTAATTCTCCTTTTTGATGGGGTGTTTGCCTGGTTTGGGGATCAAGGTAATATTGGCCTCATAGAATGCGTTTGGTAGCTTTCCTTCTGTTTCTATTTTTTGAAATAGCTTTAGGAGAGTAGGTATTATTTCTTCTTTGAATGTTTGGTAGAATTCCCCAGGAAAACCATCCGGGCCTGGAGTTTTGTTTTTTGGAAGGTTGTTTATCACAGATTCAATCTCTTCATAATTAATTGGCCTGTTTAAAAAATTAATTTCTTCCTGTTTCAGTCTTGGTAGTTTATAGGTTTCCAGGAAGGCCTCCATCTCTTCCAGATTGCTTAATTTATTGGCATAAAGCTGTTGATAAAAGTTTCTAATAATCCTTCCAATTTCATTGGTGTTGGTTGTGACCTCTCCTTTTTCATTCATAATTTTATTAATTTGGGTCCTTTCTCTATTCTTTTGGATAAGCCTTGCCAGCGGTCTGTCAATTTTATTGATTCTCTCAAAGAACCAGCTTCTAGTTCTGTTGATCTGCTCTACTGTACTCCTGGTTTCTAATTCATTGATTTCTGCTCTAATCTTGGTCAACTGCTTCCTCGTGTGTGGATTAGGTCTGTCCCTTTGTTGCTGTTCCAGCTTCTTGAGGTGAGAATATAAAAACTGCATTTTAGATTTTTCTATTCTTTTGAGTGAGGCTTGGATGGCTATGTATTTTCCCCTTAGGACTGCCTTTGCAGTATCCCATAGGTTTTGGACCATTGTGTTTTCATTCTCATTGGTGTCCACAAATTGTTTAAATTGATTTTTGATTTCCTGGTTTATTGAATCATTCCTGAGCAGGATGGTTCTTAGTCTCCAAGTGTTTGAGTTTCTTCCAAATTTTTCCTTGTGGTTGAGTTCCAATTTCAAAGCATTGTGGTCTGAGAATATGCGGGGGATAATTTCAGTTTTTTGGTATCGGTTGAGACCTGTTTTGTGTCCCAGAACATGGTCTATTCTTGAGAATGTTCCATGGGCATTAGAATAGAATGAGTATTCTTTGGTTCTGGGGTGTAGTGTTCTATATATATCTATGAGGTCCAATTCGTCGAGTATGGCATTCAAAGCCCTTGTTTCTTTGTCGATTTTTTGCATGGGTGTTCTATTTCTGATAGTGGAGTGTTGAAGTCCCCTACTATTAACATATTTTTATCTATATATCTCTTTATTCTGGTTAAGAGTTGGCTTGTGTATCTTGCTGCTCCCCTGTTGGGGGCATATATATTTATAATTGTCATATCCACTTGTTGGATACATCCTTTAAGAATAACATAGTGCCCTTCTGTGTTTCTAACTATAGTCTTTAGTTTAAAATCCAATCTGATATGAGAATTGCTACCCCAGCTTTCTTTTGAGGTCCATTGGCGTGAAAGATGGTATTCCATCCCTTTACTTTCAGTCTGAATGTATCTTTAGGTTCAAAATGAGTCTCTTGTAGACAGCAAATGGATGGGTCATGTCTTTTTATCCAATCTGCAATGCTGTGGCGTTTTATGGGAGCATTTAGGCCATTTACATTGAGACTGAATATTGAGAGATATGATTTTAATGATGCCATGTTGCCAGTAAAGTCTTTGTTTCTATAGATTGTGACTTTCTGTTCTGTATCACTCTTGGGGCCTTTTTACCTTTATAGAACCCCCCTTAATATCTTCTGTAGGGCTGGTTTCGTGGTTACAAAATTGGTCAATGACTGGCGATTCTGGAGGGTCTTTATTTCTCCATCAATTTTGAATGACAGCCTTGCTGGATAAAGGATCCTTGGCTGCATGCTTTTCTCTGAAAGAGCTTTAAAAATGCCCCCCCCCCAACCCTTTCTCTCATTCTAGGTCTGTGTAGACAGGTCTGACGTAATTCTGATACCTTTGCCTTGGTATGTGAGAAATTTCTTTGTCCTGGCCGCTTTCAATACTGTATCCTTGGATCTAATATTTGCGAATTGCACTATGACGTGACATGGCATAGGTTTGTCATGGTTGAGCTTGGGAGGGGTCCTCTCTGCCTCTTGGACACGGATGTTTGTTTCCCTTGCTAGGTTAGGGAAGTTTCAGCTACAATTTGTTCAAATATCTCTTCTAGACCTCTGTTTTTCTCCACCCCCTCGGGGATGCCGATGATTCTGACATTGGAACGTTTCATTGAGTCAGTAATCTCCCGTAACCTACATTCATGAGCGTGGATTTTTTAAAGTCCAGATTCTATTTTAGTTTTCTCTTCTACTAACCCATCCTCCAATTCGCTGATACGTTCTTCTCATTCACCATGGCTGTCAGAGCCTCTAGTTTTTTTTTTTTTTTTAAAGATTTTATTTATTTATTCGACAGAGATAGAGACAGCCAGCGAGAGAGGGAACACAAGCAGGGGGAGTGGGAGAGGAAGAAGCAGGCTCACAGCAGAAGAGCCTGACGTGGGGCTCGATCCCACAATGCCGGGACCACGCCCTGAGCCGAAGGCAGACGCTCAACCGCTGTGCCACCCAGGCGCCCCAGAGCCTCTAGTTTTGACTGCATTTGGCTCATAGAATTTTTAATTTCTGCCAGATTTGCTCTCATTTCTGCCCTTAGAGATTCTATATTCTCATTAACATTTTCGTTAATACTTTTTCCAAGTCTACACATCATCTTGACCATTGTTACTCTGAATTCCATTTCTGATAATTTGGTTATATCCATATCCATTAGTTCTGTGGCAGAGGCCACAGACTCATTGTCTTTTCTTTGCTGGGGGGGGATTTCTTCTTCTCGTCATTCTGATGAGGAGAGGTTGCAGGGTTGTCCAGAGCCCAAATTATTGACCGGGACCCAGGCCGTATGCCCTTGTTTTATAGGGATCTTAGGGATGTGGGCTTCTTGATTTTTCAGCCTGCCTTCCGGGGGAGGGGCCTGTCGTGCCGATACTCAGGCAACCCTGCTTAGGTAGAGTCTCCATGTCCCCTGCGAGGGGGGATGGGGATGGGCACACTGTGAGCCGGTATTTCCAGGCTTTTGTTCTCTGGCGGCTTTCCCTGGCGGTTTGCTGTGCCTCTTCTGAGAGTCAGAGCAGCAGTGGCCGAATCTCAGCCTCTGTCTCAGAACAGAGGGATCACAGACCGTTCTCCACTGATGTTCTGGCCACTTTAACTCTGTTTCTGTTGGTGCTGCTCAACCCTGCAGCGTCCCAGGATGTGCACCCCACACCTGGCATCCCAGCCCTCACTTCCAGGGCCAGTGCGTCTCTGTCCTTTGTGTTTCTAACAGCGCCAGCCGCCAGCTGCCCCCATACGCTCCCGGAGCTCCCGGTCTCAGTCTGGTTCCAGTGAGCACACCGGAGCTCCGTTTCAGCCTGGTGGCGCACGTTCCCCGGCTCATGGTCTCAGTCTGTTCTCTCGCGGGTGCCGGTCTCCCCCGTGCAGGTGGCTACCACTTCCCGGCTCCCGAACACGGCAGCTCCCTTCCCCTTCCGTTTATCTTCCGATATCTGTGCGCGGTTTCACGGCTCCCCACTTTGTACCTCAATACTCAGCGCTGGAGATGTTCATTTGTAGAGATCCAGATGTATCTTCCTGTGTCTCATGCTGATTCCATGGATGTTCAGGCTCGTCTGGTACCTACTCAACTTGACTCAGGGGACCGGCTGAAAAAGGGGTCCCCTACTCCTCCGCCATCTTAACTCCCTCTCTTTTTTCCCCCAATTTTTAAAAAGTAATCTCTACACCCAATGTGGGGCTCAAACTCACAACCCCAAGATCAAGAGTCGTACAATCTTCTGACTAAGTCAGCAGGAGCCCCAACCATTGAAATCTTTTGATGTTAATTAGAATGATAATGAAGGACAATTTACACAGAACATTAATATAATTATAGAAAAAATAATACTATGATATTTCCAAATTACTACCTAATTCTTTTTATACTTCACAACATACAAAAATAACATCTGCAGAGCCAGATATCTTTCAGGTCATATTTTGCCTTCTAAGTATATAAGCAGTCCACAACACAAATGAAATCTCACCCAGATTCTTTCTTCTATAAGTGGTCATTTACTCCTCTTCTTTCACAATACTTCTGGTGCAACTTACATTTCTATTCTAATACTTCATAAATGGTAATATATTACTCTTTGTCAGCTTCAAACCAATGAAAACATTACTAAAAGTACAACTTAAAATGCAAAAAAAAGAAATTATCTACATTCATAAACATTTTTGGCTTTCCATGTTTGGTAGTTTCGATATTGTAAAGTATTAGCTTACAGTAAGTAGTAATTTAAATCATACTTCAAATATTCAGTAAGTTTCCTTATTTTGGTAGAGCACACAAATATACACACACAGAGATTTTCAATGAATAATGGTTTTGTTATAAATTCCCAGCCTAGAGAGCTTCAAAAAGTTTACTTCAGATCTTTCCATTACACATTTACAAATTCTGGCTTGACTTTTTAAAAACACTGGATTTCCGGTTTAAGTAATCTACGTAGGTAGATTGCAAAAGTTTGGCCTGAAGCCCTAACATTATTTTTAGTTCTGTTGTGCTAACCATATATTAACATGTAAAAATTTATTAATGGCAAAATCACAAGTTTTCCATTCATCCCTACAATTTACCCCCCTTTTTAGGGACTGGAGAAAGGGAGGGAAGAGAAAGTGTTTAATGAATCAGACTGTAATTAGGCAGTCATTCCTATGTGCTTTCCGATTAAAGCTACATTCTGGCTTCTTGGCTATTAGGTGACTAGTTTTTCCATCTTCAAGTTCTTAAACTACATGTAATCAGAGATGTAAAGAATCAAATCTAAAATGTTTTTAAAGATTAAGAAGTCTTAAATATTATTTTCCCTAAAAAGAAAGATTTGGGGCACCTGGGTGGCTTAGTCGGTTGAACATTCGACTCTTGATTTCGGCTCAGGTCATGATCTCAGGGTGGTGAGATCAAGCCTGTGGTCAGGCTCCACACTCAGCGGGGAGTCTGCTTCTCTCCTTCTCCTTCTCCCTCCCCCACCCCTCATGCTCTTGCAAGCTCTAATAAATAAATAAATCTTAAAAAACGAGAGAGATTCAAATTTTAGAAAATACAAATTCATCTATAGTGACAGAAAGCAGATTAGTGGTTGCCTGGGAATAGATAGAGGGACAGAAAGGGACAAAAATGAGCTATTACAAAGGACACAAGAAAACATTTGGGGGTGATGGATATATTTGTTATCTTGATTAAGGTTGATGGATTCACCAGTCTGTGCATTATGTCAAAGCTTATTAAGTGTATACCTCAAATATGTGCTGTTTATTATATGTCCATTTTACCTCAATACAACTGTTAAAAAAAACATAAAAATAGGGTTTCTGTCACATTTTAAATTCTTCCCTTAAAAGTTTTAACTTAAGACCTTGAAAAGTAGTCATATGTTCTATGCAGCTTTTAAAAAATTATCTTTCAAAATCCTTGTGAAATTAAATATAAGGTCACTAAGATCTCAGCAAACATTTTGATTAAAAACCCTCTGGAAACGTCTTACTGGCCTTACTATAGTTTAATGAGTAGCTTCTTTTATACAATAAATCTCACGAAAGTGTAGCGTATAAAGATGAATTAACTTCTGTGAATGTTTTATAATACGGCTGTTACTCTGAAAAAATACAAAGCACATTCCTATACTAAAAATGCTTTTTATGTTATTTATGTAAATGGAAACTTTCCATAAGTCATTTTTTGTTACTTAAAGAGTTTAGATAGACCTTTTTAAAGGAAATACCTGGATCAATTAAATATATTTCATCTACTCTTTTCCCAGACTGCTGAATACAACCCTTGAGACTGTGTTCCAGAAAGATGTCAACAAAGCAAGAACTCTTTAACTTGCTGCTCCCCACCCCCTGTCCACCCCCAAAGAACATAAATTGCACACATAATATCTTATTTTTATGTTTTCAGCCTTTTTTTTCTTACTTAACTCCCCTCCTATCTGTGGAAATGATCATTTTCTTCCTGTCCAGGGATTTGGTCTCTACTCCTACCTCCTAACTACTTAAGAGAATATTTACTGAAGGCCTGTTGTGTGTAATTTAGCATGCTAGGGCCTAGAAATAGAAAGACCAATTATGACTCTGACTAGTCTGGAGCTGAGCTGAGTCAGATTCAGATAATGCCAACAATTAACATACTGTGGTAATTGCTGCAGAACATTCAGTGCACTGTACCCAGGAAAGGCTGCTATCACTTCTCACCTTTTCCTCCTGGATCTTCAATCTCCATTTGTCTGGCTGACTCTCTTCTGCAGCACGCAATCACCCGACACTACTAACCTCTCACAGTCTAAGCGCAGTACTGTCTTCCTCATTCACTTGCACATCCCCTCCCTCTCTGGCCTCCTTTTCAAAGACAAGCAGTCAGAAGAAGCCTACCCTTGTATCTCTCCTTCATCTATTGTACTTATGTTCTTTCAGGTCACTGTGCCCTGGCACGGAATGTCTTCTACTCCTTCACCTTTCCAACTTGAACTTAACTCAGGTGCCACCTCATCCAGGAAGCCATTTGATTCTGTGATAGGGTTTGGTGCTTTGCCTCTTTGTTCTCAAGAAGCCTTGTGCTGAGCTTCATTAGCAAATTTGTAAAGCTGCGTGATTGCTGTTCACTGCCTGTTGTTCTTGTATTCGACTGTAAGACCCTAAATATCTTCTCTTTCTATTCCTAGCACCCAGCACAGTTCCTGACATGTAGTAGATGTTCAACAAATACTGAATTAATGCACTGTAGGTTTGAGCCAATTATTTCTATTACTACTTAACAGTGCAATTGATTTTATCATTTAGCAGGATCTACTAACATGTTACTTAAATTAATATTTTATACCAACATCTCAAGAGATGCATAAAACGCAATTTCATTACAAGGTGAATAATTATGTATTTCCTGGCCCAAACAATTTCTCTTTGGGCTAGAAAGCCAAAGCAAAATAAAGACTATCAATTCAAATAAAAAATGAAATATTGCTAAAGCTATAAATATCTTTAGATATTCTGTTTAGTGGTCTGGATTAAAACATAACAGCAAGAAATATTTAACCTAATGAGATTGAGGACAACAGACAATAGAGAAGCACATTTTCAGGCGAACATTTTAAATTGTATTAAACTGAACTGATCAACTAATTTTTTTTGCATACCAAATCTTTCAATTCTTACCTTCATTTTAAAAAAACTCACTATTAATGGTAAATTCTAATACTTTCTTAGTAAGAGTAGGCCTATACAAATTACTTATTGATGTTAATTTTTAAATGACTATATTTAATGGGTTTCTTTTGAAAATTTATCTTACCTTTTTGCAGTAAATTGTGAAGGAACCTACATCAAATCCAAAGAACATACGCTAAAAAGATATAAATTATACTAAGGAGAAAGAAAATCATAAAAAATGATTTTCTTTCTCCTGAAAATTAATATTCTCCTAAAAAGTGAAAACTTAGTGAATGAAGAATGAAATGACCCGAACAACTAAATGCCTGGCAACTTCCAGGTATTGCCTGAATCTGAATTTACAAGACTAAGAGGAGTAAGAGAGTCTAATTAATATGTATTTACCATATATTTTGTAGGCAACACTATACTGGTTTTTCAAATATTAATTAAATATACCATATTTCCTTGATTCTGAGATGCCCTCAATTAAGTAACAAATATCATGGTAAATGTACATATAAAATGTAAGATATATCCCAATGGCAAAAACAATTAAAATGGGAAAGAATATGTGTCCAGAATTAAGGAAATACTTTATTATCTCTTTTAAGAGTTTTACTGAGATATAATTTACATGCCATAAAATTCATCCATTTAAACTGTATATAATTCAATGGTTTTTAGTAAATTAACCACAATCAATTTTAGAACATTTTCATCGGCTCTGAAAGAAGCTCTAATTAGCAGTCCCTTCCTCCCCACACCACACACAGACAGCTGTCCTCTCCTACAATCCCTAGCCCTAGGCAATCAGTAGTTTGATTTTATCTCTCTAGATTTGCTTATTCTGGACATTTCATACAGATGGAATCATAAAATATGTGGTCTTTTGTGACTAGTTTCTTTCACTTAACATGTTTTTGAGGTTCATACACGTTATAGTATGTATCAATAATTCATTCCTTTGCATTCCACTGCATGGATATACCACATTTTATTTATTCACTCATCAGTTTAGGAACATTTGGGTCGTTTTCACTTTTTGGCTACTATGAATAAGGCTGCTGTGAATGTTTGCGTACAAATTTTTGTGTGGACATAGGTTTTCAATTCCCTTGGGTAGATACCTAGGAATGAAACTGTCGGGTCATGGTAACTCTGTGTTTAACATTCAGAGGAACACCAATATGTCCTTCAAAGCAGTCACACCATTTTATATTCCCATCAGCAACACATGAGAGTTCCATTTTCTCCACAATGTCACTAACACTTGTCATTGACCATCTTTTTTATTCTATGACTTATGGCTTAGAGTATAATATTTCATATAATACTACAGAAGATGAATTAACCCTTGAACAGCTAGATTTTTACACTGGAATATTTCTCCAGTACCAATGACAGCTTTTCACTGCTCTTTCAGTTTCCATGGTCTCCCTTCTGATGAGAAAAAGGAGCTTTAAAAATGCCTAGCATGGGTTTGGTGGTGTAATCTGGAAATATCACAACAATTTATCTTCTAAGTAAGGCTAATGTGACAACAGAGCCAGGGATACCCATGTCATTAGCACAACCCAATATATGAAAAAACACTCAGCTTTAAGGGTCCAACATTTTACTCCATTTCTTTATAGCCCAGGCTCTATAACAATTATTCACATCTTCTCCATCCATCTTTTTCATAACATACATCCTAAGTATTTTATATGCTCACACACCAGAGAGCCTCCCTCCATGGTGGTTTTCACTCCCTTCACTCTCTGACCAAACAGTGAATGGGAATTATAAAACCCCAGGTAAAAACTTAAGGATGTCTTCAACAGGGCTCTCATTCATTAACTAGGAAATGACACTCTAAAATGCTTAGCTATCACTAGACAATAATCGATTTCTATGAGTTGACTGCTTTAAGGAAAACTGACTTAAGCTAATATTCTCTGATCATCTGTATCATATAATAGTTTCCACTTACTTTCAGGCTTTGCATCTGCTGCTGCATGGCGCATACTTTTCAGCTGATTTTGTACTCTTTGCAGTCTCTGCACTGCATGAAATAGCTTTAAAATACAAATAGATCCATTATTTGCTTAGTCTATTGAAACCTACCACTCACATAGACAAGCAAAGAAAAATACAAGTTCCAGATAATTCTTGCGATGTAAAAAGAACAAATAATAAGAACTAAGAAAATTACTATGTTGAGCCCAAAATGTAACTGGTTTTCTCAATAGCTTTTCATGTAAAGCTTTTTTAAAAAAAAGCTTTCAGAAAGTTTATCTTTAGTTATTGGTTGTACTTAGCAATCAAGGAAAAATACTTGGTAAAGAAATATACACACCAGGCTTTTCTTCTTATAACATGATTTTCTTTTCTTTTTTTTTTTCCTTTTCCTTTTTTTATTTTTAAGTAATCTGTATACTCAATGTGCAGCTTGAACTCACAACCCCGAGATCAAAAGCTGCACACTCCACCAACTGAGCTAGCCAGACGCCCCTAACATGGTTTTCTTAATTCCAAGAAACATTAGTATTCTCACAAATGATGTCTTAGAATCAGACACTGATGCTAACTAACCATTCAGGGCCCAAGCAATGCAGCTTACTGGTGCAGCGGAACTACCACGATGCCAAATCAAGTTCCAAGAGTCAAACATCTCATTGAGTAGGAAATGGAGCTGATTTGAAGTATATTTTTAATGTATAAGTCTACTCAGTTTTAAGATAGATTTTTAATAAAATAAAAGTAATCCTTTCTAGTCAAATTATTTTTTCTTTAAGGCAAAGTCTAAAAATGTGGAGTATGGGTGATTTTGAGCCTTTTTATGATTTGCTTACTTGCCATGGGAATAAATTGTAGTGGATACTGTGATCAGTAGAATAAAAATGGATATTCTCATAGCCCCAGAATCTCAGGACACTCTTTAGAGATTCTACAAGGTTTTTTGTTTTTTGTTTTAAGATTTTATTTATTCATTTGACAGATAGAGAGAGAGCAAGCACAAGCAGGGGGAGCAGCAGAGGGAGAGAGAGAAGCAGGCTCTCCACCAAGCAGGGAGTCCGATGTGGGGCTCGATCCCAGGCCCCTGAGATTATGACCTGAGCCGAAGGCAGACGCTTAACTGACTTAGCCACCCCAGGCGCCCCAGAGATTCTGCAAGTTTTACCAGCAGTTAATCTTAATGCTTAATATTATAATGAATGCTCTGTAATGTTGGGTCAACATGAGTTAAGCATAGGCCAAAAGGTAGTACATAAATACATACTGGGTACAGAACCCAAAAAAGTAGTATTATTGCTGTTGGTGCCACAAAATCCTCTTAAGAGTATTCCATTATGTTAACAAAAGGAAACATGAACTTCTACAATTGTAGGATTCTTTTTTCTTTAACATTTGGATGATCAAAAGGAACTATTTCTTTCATCATGAGAATATAAACTTTTATGAGGATACCTGATTCTTTTGTTCCTGTTTCTGTTGTGCAAGAAATTCTTCTCTCTCTTTTTCAACTCGAAGTTGCCTTGCTATTTTAAGCATCCGTTGATGATTCTGAACTGTCTCCACCTACAGTAAGGGAATAAGTAGTACATGTTACTGTCAAGTTTAAGAAAGAAATTAGCTCGTCATGTGACTCAGACATCCACTTATCATTTCTTTTTGGCAAACAGTACTCCCTAGAGATGACAGTAAAGTTCCAGACTCCAGGTCCTTAAAAGTTCTGGGCTACTGCCTAAGGAGATTCCCTTTCTGTCAATGTTATTTGAGTCCATCCTCAGATGTACACCCATGCCTTGCTTAATCCTTATTTCCATTCCTAAATCTCTGCAAGTCCTTGGGACTTGGGGCCAAAGTCTTACAGGGCTAATTCTTGCCTTACCCTTTTCTTCAAACGTTCAACTCTCTTAATGAGCTGATCCTTTTCTTCCTCCATTGCACTGATATCCTAAAAAATAGTCAAGGATACATTATAAGAAAACGCATTCTTTGTAGATTCAAATAAAGTTTTCATATGACTATGCATCGACCATTTTCCTACTTATAACCAGAGCATTAAGAAACAAAGATCCTCTTTTGGATAAAGGGTATTTTTATTTCCCCCTAGGGTTCTTTATGCAGGATAATTTATTGGCAGCTTCATGTTCACTTAGAAAAGCAACCAAAACAGGTTATAACGTAGCAAGGTAAAGCTGCCAACCAGCACATTTGTGTTCTGATTCCAAATATGGGCACACGATTTTTCAAAAGTCTTCTATAATGGAAAGTGTACAGGTCTAAAACCATGAACAACAGCTGCTGACATCCCATCTGCTCTGTTAAATATCAAACTATATATTCTGCTAATTTCCATCAAAATTATTTTAGGCTATGGTATTTTCAAGACATAAATTAGTGTCTGGTTTTGTCAATTAACCAATTCCCTTCCTAAAAATAAAGACTTCAGAAATAAACCCCTTTCCTTTTAACCAGCTCCATAATATTTTCTAGTGAAAACAAACAAAAAATCTTTCCTAAACTTAAAAAACTAATAGCCTAACTATCACAGTAATACTAAAGAGAAAAATATACATAGTCAGTATTGATAGGATCTGAGGAAGTCAGCACTCTTACTCACCACTGGTGGCATGGTATTGAAGAACAATGTCAAAAGTCTTAAACATATTTACCATCTAGCCTGGTAATTCCACCTCTGGGAATTTGTCCTAATAAAATATACATGGAAGGTCAAAGCCTTCTCTCTGAGGAGTCTCACAGATACTAGTCATATCTAAAATGTGTAAATTACCTAATGTCTGAGAATTATTAAATAAACTATGGCACAGGGGCGCCTGGGTGGCACAGCGGTTAAGCGTCTGCCTTCGGCTCAGGGCATGATCCCGGCGTTATGGGATCGAGCCCCACATCAGGCTCCTCCGCTATGAGCCTGCTTCTTCCTCTCCCACTCCCCCTGCTTGTGTTCCCTCTCTCGCTGGCTGTCTCTATCTCTGTCAAATAAATAAATAAAATCTTAAAATAAATAAATAAATAAATAAATAAATAAACAAACAAACAAACAAACTATGGCACAATACAATGAAAGCCATTAAAAATTATGCAGAATATTTAATGACAGCAAAACTCATGATATGACATTACCTGAAAGAAGCAGATTAAAACACTTATACATATAGTACAATACAAAGAAAAAGATTTAAAAACATTCACTAAAATGTCAATAGTACTTATCTCTACAGTGTGAGATTATGAGTGAATTATTTTCTATTTTTGCTTATCATATTTTCTTTAAAAAATATGTTCAAGAATACTTTGGCAATAATGAAAATAAAATGACAGACTCTCAGTTTACTCACATGACATAACAGAGTAACAGTGCATGAATGTCCATCACTCATCCTTCATACTGTAAATATCCTATTTATGGGTCTTTCTCCCCCACTAAATGTGAGCTCATCTTTCATTCCTAATACACTCAACAAACTCTCATTGAGAACCTACCATGTGCGGGGTGCTGTGATAGACACTAGGGATACAGTGACGAACAAGACAGACAGACATGGCCCTTGCCCTCATAGGGTATAAAGATAGTTGGGAAGACAGACATTAAAGTAATTATAAGTGTGATGAGTATTATAAAAGAAGAATTGGGGGAACTAATCTATCTAGAGAATCAGGGAAGGCCTCCCTGAGGAAGCAACTTCTATTGTTTCCTGATTAAGAAGATAAAGATGGCATGGAATAACTCAGGAATTCTAAAAATACAAAATTTATGAAAGTGGAATTAGGACGTGTTTAGAGAAAGAGGTTATATGCCTGGTGAAAATGTTAAATTTTTTTGGAGACCATTAAGTAACATGTGTCAAAAGTCCTAAAACTTCTCCTATGCTTTAATATTTCTATAAATTTATCCTAAGGAAACAATTATAGATACCTCAAAATAAATTTATGTATATGATAATCATAATCATAGCATTACCTATAATAGCAAAGAATAAAATAAAAAACCAAAAATGGTTAAACTGTCCATACTATAGAAAATTATTTACTCATTAAAAATCATACATAGGGGTTCCTGGATGGCTCAGCTGCTTCAGCAGCTGACTTTTGATTTCAACTCAGGTCATAATCTCAGGGTCATGAGACTGAACCCCACATTAGGCTCTGTGCTCAGCGGGGAGTCTGTTTGAGATTCTCTCCCTTCTTCTTCCTCTGCCTCACCTTCCCCAAATTAAAAAAATCATTTTTAGGGGGTGCCTAGGTGGCTCAGTTGGTATAAAACATTCAACTCTTGATTTTGGCTCAGGTCATGATCTCAGGGTCGTGAGCTCAAGCCCCATGCTGGGCTCCGAGCTAGGCATGGAGCCTACTTAAGATTCTCTCTCCCCCTCTCCCTCTGCCCCTGCCCCCAGTCCCTCTCAAAAAAAAAAATCATATTTAGAAAGATAACAATGTGAATATATTCACAATGCAATTATTAAAAAAGCAAGATACAAGTAACTATGTATATAGTATGATCCCAAATACCCACCAACACAAATATACACATAAAGCCTGAAAGGGTAGCAATTGGATTTTTTTTTCTTCTTTGTTCTCATCTCTATTTTCTATTATATATTAGATATATTATATATTTTTAGTATATATGATATATACTTTATACTTGATATAATATATATTCTTTACTATATATATATATAGAGAGAGAGAGAGTGAGAAAGAGAGAGAGAGGGAGAGAGGAAGACCCAAAATATAATCTATTTAATCCATGGTAGTAGTCTACATAGTACGTAAGAACACATTATTAATTTACCTTAGTATCATTAATTTCTTCAGTAAAGAACTAGCAAAGGTTCAACAAAAGAAAAGCTGCCACTTGCTATCACTAGCTTAAGACTCATACTGAATTAACTAAAAACAAAAATGGGAAAACTAATATTCAAATCTAAAAAAAATATATTGTTCTTATATTTTCTTTTCTTTACCCTTCTTATTTCTGCTGTAGAAAATCCAGATGTCTTGAGTTGCTCACATTCTTTATGCAAAGTTTTAAAGGCTTCCATTAGCTCTTCATACTAAAAGACAAATTAAAAAATTATAAACTCATGACTAGATCCAGTAGATTTTTCTTCATCAGGTTACCAATTAACTTAGAGTGATTACTTAAATCATTATATAACAGCATTAAAAATACATCCTTAAACATTTATATAAGACACAAAAAAAGTAGGTGTGTATAATCTGGTCACTAAGTACTCTCCAGCCTCCACTCTGGTTACTTCCCTAACTCACATTCTATACCCCACTATAGTGATCTTTCAATCCTTGGAATACTCTATGCTCTCACCTCCAGTTTACAAAGCCTATTCTCTCTGAGAATACTCTTTGACTTCCTCACTCCTTACCTGGATAAATTCAGTTCATCTGTCAGGTATCAGCATAGATATCACCATCCTCAGAGAAGACTTCTCTAGCCCTATACCTATTCTAGATCAGACTGTAATGATATCAGAATAAAAATCATGTAAAATTATAATTGCCTAGTTACTTGTCTGTCTTCCTCCATTAGACAGCAAAAGTCAAGAGGACAAGAATCCTATTATCCTGTACAATTTAGTATCCGTGGGGCCTAGCATGATGCATAACTGATAGAGATATTCGATAAAAAGTTGTTGAATGAATGAAAAAAATCACAACTCTTACCAAAATTGTTTAAAAATTAGTATTTTTTTGTGAGCAATGACAGGAAATTAATATATTTCTTGACTAATCATATCCTACAAATCTGGAAATCATTTACTCTAAAACTCCTCATTGAGAAAGACAACGTACATTTTTTTTAAATTAGGTTCTGTGCTAAATGACAGGCTAAATGTTTAAGTCATATTAGATATACACCTCAGATATGTTTCAAGAATAAACATGTCTTTATCATTAATTCTTCCATTAATTATCTGGGCATATTTAGTAAAAGCTATTAATAAACTTCCTCTAGAGGAATTAGTTTTTATCAAGTTTATTGATGGGGGAGTGTAAGAAGGAGAAAGTATTTCATATTTACACTTCTCTATTTCCTACATTATGTAAAGCCTTCAAATGTAGGAGCAGGGGTAGTCTCATCCTGCTGTACTTCTCCCATGACATCTACTATAACATTTGATATGATTATTTACATAGATCTTTCAACACCCAAAATGTCTTAAGAGATCAATATTGACTATTTTGAGTGACTGCCATGGCTATCCAAAATAACAAAATATATGGATGAAAAACATGTAGTTTTGATTGTTCTGATCCAATCCCAATTTTGAGCACATACTGTACAGCAACAACTCTTACAAAACCCTGGAGGAAAACAGATGGATAAGACACAATACCTGTCTTCACAGAACTCATAATCTATTGGGAGAGTGACAAACTATTCACAACAAACTGCACAAATCAGTCTATGTATATAGCATAGAATAAAAGTACACAGGGCTAAACAGAGGCACTTTTTTTTTTCTTAAAGATTTTATTTATTTTTTTGACAGAGAGAGACAGCCAGCGAGAGAGGGAACACAAGCAGGGCGAGTGGGAGAGGAAGAAGCAGGCTCTTAGTGGAGGAGCCTGATGTGGGGCTCGAACCCAGAACGCCAGGATCACGCCCTGAGCTGAAGGCAGATGCTTAACCACTGCGCTACCCAGGCGCCCCCAAAGGCACTTTTTTTAAATCAAAGTCCTTTGAAATCTTAAACCTGAATCCCCTCTTTCCATTGTCTTTTTTTTTTTTTTAAGATTTTATTTATTTATTTGACAGAGAGAGACAGCCAGAGAGAGAGGGAACACAAGCAGGGGGAGCGGGAGAGGAAGAAGCAGGCTCCCAGCAAAGCAGCCTGATGTGGGGCTCGATCCCAGAATGCCAGAACATGGGATCACGCCCTGAGCCGAAGGCAGATGCTTAACGACTGAGCCACCCAGGTGCCCCCCTCTTTCCATAGTCTTTGATCAGCAATGTGCTTTGAAATCCCAGGACCAAGATCCAGACCAGCCAGAATCCTCAGTAGTCAAGAACTTTTTTTTTTAAGCTTCTTTTTTTGGGGGGAGGGGGCAAGTTTTTATTTATTTATTTATTTGGGGGAAAGGGAGAGAGCATACACACTTGTGGGGGGGGGGAGCAGAGGAGGAGGGAGAGGGAAAGGGAGAGAATCCCAAGCAGACTCTGGGCTGAGTGCAAGCCTGACCTCAGGACACTGAGATCATGACCTGAGCCAAACCAAGAGTTGGACACTTAACTGACTGAGCCACCAAGGTGCCCCAAAAGTAGTCAAGAGCTTTAAGACTATAAGGTCAGAACCCAATACCATCCTAAAACTCTAGGAGGAAACTACACTGAAATTTCAAACTCCTGGCCCTTTCTCTACTTTCTGCCTGATTGGGAAGTCCTTTGAGATCTCAAGCCTAGCTTCTTTGCCTGTATAAAATCCTCTCAGGTGCTCACAGGTCCTGCTTTGTCCAGGATAGTGTCAATTTATACCTTTTCCTTCATGTAATTATTATGATAGTCCCTTTCTCTCTGATTTGGATGACAAATTGTACAATCATCTAACTGATTAGGAAAGTGCTCTGCAGTCCCAAACCCAAATCCTATCTACCCACAATTCTTAAATAATAAATTATTCTAAAATCCTAATCTCAGGATTTTTTTCTATCTATATACCCCTATCACTGAAATGGTATTTGTGTACAAAAGTCAGTATTTTCATGTGACTACGGTTGAACATTAATTTTTACCTTTAGATGCCACCTGGAAATACAGAGAAGCAAATCAGCTAAAGAGAGATTAACAGGTATTTGAACATGTGCACCTTGATATCCATAACAGATAGTTTAAAAATACCATTTGTGTATTTTATACCTGTTTATTGGTATCAGCCACAGTTTCATCCTGAAGAAACTCACTTGGTACCTCGAGTTTTATTAAAAAACGAGCTAAATATGCTCTTTTCTTCAGTTCATTAGTCCTCTGAAGAAGCCAGTGAAGCACTGGGTAAATTACAGGTTTACTTCCAATCACCAGACCCTGACGAAAGGTACTCCTATAAAAAGAAAAGAAACACGTGCAGATGATCACTGACCCCCCCCCTCCCGGCTTATAACAAATAAACCTTGAAAAGAGTTAAAAGCTCAAACCTTAATTTGCAATTTCTTGATGACTTTCCATGACTATTCCAAAAAAAAAAAAAGATAAAACCAAGGCTATTCTAAAGTCATTCTGTGTAGCAACAACAGACATAAAATTCGGCACACAATATATAACTGGACTATATGGGGAGGTTCTATTGGAACCATTAATTGGTACAGTCTCCCTTAATACTTCATTGACTGGGCAAATCTAAGTGATTGTTTTTATCTAGGATAGCAGATAAATGATAAATGATAAAATGGAATAGTGGGATTTGCCTGACTTTTTTGATTAGGGGGGAAAACCGACCCACTTAAGACTTCTACATGACAAAATAATATTAAAAGTTCAAGATTATTTCTAAACTCAGTGATGTTCTAAAGCCATTGACAGAGAGACCAGGTATTGCCTAGAAAGACTGATTGTAGCCCATAAAAGTTTAGATATTCAAACATAGCTTTAAGAAAGCAACATGTGATCAAATTCTTACATGTCTGTGGCATTTCCTGGAGGCTTATATTTAAGGATACCAAGAAGGCTCAACATCCTTTTGGCTGTTTGCTCTGGCATCTCCTCTCTGATATCAACAACTTGCTAACAGATAAAGAAATTGAAAAAATATGTTATTGTTGTATACCTAACAAAGAACAATATTTAAACTCACTGACAAAATTGTTGTACTAGAACATAACAGGCACAATGGTCTCTTCATAAAACAGATTGAGTACAGAGGCCCCCAGATTCCAAGTGAGGGTACATACAAGTCAGATCAGGATTTGTATTAAGAACGTCAAGCTTAAAAAGTATCCAGTGGAAAAGACCAGTGTATAAGAGACATGACCTAACTTGCAATACAATAAAACCTTTTATAAAAGCATTTTCATTCCAGGACCAAATCAATTTGTGTTTGGAGTAGAGAAATAATTTCTAAATAAGGTACAAGCAGATAATTTAATTTTTAAGCTAGTAGAGAAACCTTAAAGATCATTTATTATTACTTTACAGGCATGGAAAATAAGGCCCAAGACTCACAGATATTTACAGGCAGAAACTGGCTTTCCTGCTACCCTTTTCATCACAAGAAAAGAAAGCTCTTACCTTCGGGTCAATCTCAGCCAGAACATCATTGAGAACTTGCAATAGTTGCATTGGCTCCAGGGAATCAAATGTGATTAAATTATAGTTCTTCCTAAAAGGCTCCTTATTGAGATTGTCCACAATGAATTTGATTTGATCACTCATAATTGGGTCTTATAACTAAAAATAGAGATAAAATTCCTCAATACTGATAACAAACATTCTGGAAAAAAATCAGTATTAAGTTTATAGGAAGTAGGAATGAAGAGTATAAATCTCCATGGCACACAAAATGCTGTGAAAAGGGTTATTTTGTTGAAAGAAATCAGAATACGAAGACTTTATTATGAATGTTACAGTATATACTGCTAATATTGAATACCAAATGGTGTGTATATATGTCTGGTAAGAGAGCAATCATCTGAATTAACACTGAATTCATATGGACAAATGAATAATAAATCCCACCTACATCAACATCTCTCCCATTCAGCTCCACAATTACCCAGGGGTAAAAATCTCTTAGGCTACAGACATGCTTCTAATTTTTATTTTTAATTAGCAGCCCATGTTTTAAAAGTGGGACCTTTTTTTACATTAAAATCCAGACGTCCAGTTTCTCTTCAAAATCAGATCTGGCCACCCTGGGCACACATTTGTGCACAGCCATACCCAAATGAAGCTGAGCGGAGGCTGCAAGCTTTAGTCTGGGTGTGCATTCTTTGGTTTTGTTCTGGTTTCCTCCACCAAGCACTCTTCACCCATTATGGACGGGGTGTTATGGACTATAGGCATTAAATCTGCCACCGTCGAGTAATTCAGGCCTGTTTCCCTGTGCCTTCAATGAGGTAACAGCCTCGAGTTTTCTGGCCCCTGCCTCTCCTATTTCAAATCATTTGTATGATTCTCATTGCCCACAAAATAAAGTCCAAACTTCTTGGATTTTGATTTTTCGGATCTAGCTCAATTTAACTTTCCCACCTTTATTTCCAACTTGTTACCTTTCACTCTTTTAAATTTCACCCGACTGAAAGTTACTGCTCCCTAGTTTTTCCACCTGTGCCTTCAGTTAATGCTGTTTTGTTGCCTAGACTGTTCCTTGCCTGCTCTTCACAAGTACAAATCCTAACCGTCTTTCAGGGTCTGCCCTCCAAATGCACGTTCCTCCAGGAGGTCATTCTCAAGCTATCACCCACAGACTCCATCAGAATAACAGCAGCAGCACCTGCCCTCCAAGTTAACCACACTTTATCTGCACTGCTCTCCTAGAGTTACTTTTCTGTTTTGTACTAGTGACTAATGTACATTTTCTCTTTTCTACTAAAATGTAAATTCCATGAGGACCTATCTGTGCCTAATTCTATCTGTGACTACTCACTGCATCGAAACAGTGACTTCTTCCACAGACTGGATAAATGTGTTCACAGGCCCAAGGCCAGAAAAAGAAAGATAAACCTAAGTAGGTTGGTGCTGATCATAACTTTTTAAAAAATTAAATATCTGATTATTTAACTGCTGAAGCAGCTTTACCAAGGTTCCTAGTGTTTCCTGCATGAAGGTATCAAATCGTTTAGTATGGAAGAAGTGGTAGAAATTTTGCAGGCCGGCAATTTTTTAAACTAGCAATTTAAAAAAGGAATTAAAAAATGAACTGCTAAAAAAAGAAATAAAGAAAAAATTACTTCAGTGTTCCCTAATAGTTTTTAACTAAGAAATGAATAGATGCTATTGGGGCTGTATGCATTTTGCTCTGAAACAGATTTTTTTTAATTGGGTGGATGGAGCTGGATATTTGGAAAACATTAAATGTAAAATTATGAATAAGTGATTATTATTGTTTAAAAAAATAAGGCAAAAGACAGCAGAAAGGATAACCAATGTGCTTTAAATTTTTGAGGTTTCCTTTAATCTACAAAAGGAAAACTTCTACATAAATTAAATAAAAATCCACATTGGAGATGCAAGTTTTTCACTGGTAAAAATATCTTAAGTAAAAATCCACGTCATAACCTTACATATGTAGGTTCAATGATTTAGAAATTAAATGTACATAATATATAACATATATATACTTTTTTTCCCTTTCAAAAACAAGAACAAAACACTTCCATAAACGAGTTAAACGTTACCAGGAAAGGAAAAGAAACTAGTTGGGTTCCCCTTAGGTGCCCACCAGCTTTCAGATGGTCACCCGCTAAGGACAAAGATGTACTGAACAGGTAGGTTGTCTATGCCCAGTGGGCTCTGAGCTCTAAAATTAGCAAAAGCAATTACTCTCCCTCTGCCAGCGGAAAGTCGCCACACTAATTCTCGATCACTTACCCACGTAAGAGCCCAAGGGGGTGGGGGGAAGAATTAAAACCAGGACGTGCGTTTATCTGGCACAACTCGGGACAGAAACGACGCTGCCCTGGTCCCAGGCCGGCACGAGCGCTGGACCAGCAGCCTCTTAGATTCCCAAAAATAGTGTTCCCCCTGTCCCCGGGGCTCGGGACATGGGACAGGGAACCCCACGTCCCACCCAGACACCTCGCGGGGGGTAATCTGGTCTCCCCGACCGCTCAACCCTCGGGGGAGCGGCCTGGATCCCCGCGAGGCCGGGCAGGCACCGACCCCGGCGCAGGGCGCTTAAACGCCGCGACCCTCCACTGGCGAAGGTGCTGCACTGGGAAAGGGAGGAGGAGGGAGTTCTTTCCTTCTGGGGGGCCTCGGGGGAGTTTCCGAGCGCGTGTTGGCGAGGTTACCTCAAATTCTCCTCAAGAAACCACTTTTCCCCCCCGCAGGAGGCATCGAGGATCTACTGGGTTCCTAGAGACGAGCTCCTTGGCAACGGTTGCTAGGCCGTGGCATTACGTCACTTCCGGCGGGTGGGCCGGGGCGTTTCCGTGGGGCCCGCGGGGGCGTGAACTGGGGCCGAGGTCCCTGGCTGGGAAAAGCGAGGTGCCGGGCCCACGTGCAAAGTGCGTTCACGAGTCCTGAGCCACGGTGAGGACCGGAGACCACTGTACTTCGTGATGTCAGCTGACAAGGAAAATATGAGAAGAAAAAAATGAAATTCCTCATGCCCTGAAAACTTAGTTGCCTGTTCAAACATCTTGGAAGAAACCAACTACAGATTTAGCATCAGTCTTAGAGCAAAATAAAACAAACAAAAAAAGGAAACAAATTCCATATGAGGCATCTCCTATTTGCCTTGCCCTGTGCTGGCTGCTGGGGATGCAAAGGAAGCCAGGAATTACTACAGGGCTCCTGGTCTCAAGGAGCAGAGTCTAATGCGGATAAAGAGATGATTGAAAGGCAACTCCAATACGATCATAAAATGGCCCAATAATGGGGAAGCCCAGATGAAGTATCCCGAGTTTATTTAGGGCTGAAAGGGCCCTACTGTCAGGAAAGGTTCTATCAGATAAAGTGATGTTTAAGGATCAGTGAAAATTAGCCACACGGGATTTTTTTTTCAGGCAGAGGGAACAGAACATTGCAAGATGAATCCATTGCTGGCTGCCTTCTGACTATTGAACTATCAAGCAGAGGCATCCTGCGGGCGCTTGGAGGAAAACGACAACCCACCCCAGCTCACAGATGCTCCTGATGAGTTGGAGGAGGCAACACTTAAAACCTTGAAAAGTTAAATAATTTAAATAACTTTGGGAGAAACAATAAAGGATTCATATAAGGAACTGCATAATTAATTGATCCTGGTGGCCCTATTAGGAGATTCTCTGGGCCACCTGGATTTGAAACCTGGGTCTGCCATTTTGCAGCCTCACCTCTCTGAGCTTTCCTGATCTCCTCTGTAAAGTGTGGCTATAATAATACTTTCCTCAAAAGGCTGATGTGAGGACTAAGAGTGTCAATACAGGTAAAGTGGTTAGAACAGTGCCTGACACTGGAAGAGCTAAGGACATTTTACCTTTTTTCCCCCTACTTTTTAAAAAACAAGATGGTTAGATTTGCTCCTTCTACAGAGTCTACAGATGTAGGCTACAGAAAGATAAGAGTGGTTTATCCGGTAGTTTTTAGTTCCTCCTCTGCCTGCTGAAGCTATTATAGAAACACTACAATTTTCAGTTATGAGAATGCAATCCTGTGTAAATTGGAGTAAGCAATGGAATCCACTCTTTGCACTCAAACTTGAATGGATTTTATGCTTAATGTGGTTGTCCTGGAACGCAAGGAAGAATTTGAGGCCAGTCAGCATGCTTCTTGGGATCCAAATATAAGCTTATATTCCAACTTGAGCCAAAAAAAGAGAGACATAAAGAAGCCTGCTCATATTAGGTCTCTGACTATTTATAGGGCCCAGATACAGGCCAAAGGAAGACTTACCACCCCCTGATTCATTTAAGATAAAACCTTGAATGGGTTCATGAAGAGTCCAAGAAGAACTTCTCAGCAATAATTCCACAACACTGAAGGCTGATTACATCCCAAGTCAAGCCACCCACATAAAGACTTTTTTTTCCCTCTTAGATGCTATGTTGAGTCTTGCTTGTAAACCCCAAAGAAGTCTCTTGACAGAACTGTACTTGACATTTTTAATAGCTGAAGAGAAGTCCAGTTATATGAGATAGTCTTTCTGAAAGATTCCCATCCCTATCCTGACTCTATTTTTTAAAAAAAAGTTTCATTAAGGTATAATTCACATACATACAATTCACCCCTTTAAAGTATATCATTTACGCTAATTCAAAAAGATATATGCATCCCTGTGTTTATTGCAGCATTATTTACAATAGCCAAGGTATAGAAGTAACCTGTGTTCATCGATAAACAAATGGATTAAGAAGATACACACACACACACACACACACACACACACAGGAATATCACACACACACAGGAATATCACAGCTGTGAAAAAGGATGAGATCTTGCCATTTGGGACAACAAGGATGAACCCAAAGGATATAGTGCTAAGTGAAGTAAGTCAGACTCAAAAAGACAAATACCATATGATTTCACTCATATGTGGAATCTAAGAAACAAAACAAATGGACAAACAAAAAGCCAAATCATACCTATAAATACAGAGAACAAAGTGGTGGTTGCCAGAGAGAAGGGGGGGTTGGGGGTGGTTAGACAAAATAATTGAAAGGGGGTGGGAGAAAAAGGCTTCCAGTTAAGTAATGAATAAGTCATGGGTATAAAAGGCATAGCATAGAAAGTATAGTCAATGATACTGGAATAGTGATGTATGGTGTCAGAAGGTAGCTATGCTTGTGGTGAGCATAACATAACATAGAGAGAAATTGAAGCATTATGTTGTACACCTGAAACCAATGTAACAATGTGTGTCGACACTACTCAAACTTTTAAAAAATTATTATAAAAATAAACAATTTGGTGGCTTTTAGCATATTTGCAAAGTTGTGCAAACATCACCACTATCTAATCACAGAACACCTTCATCACCCCAAAAAGAAAGCCCATTTCCTTTAGCCATCATCTCCTAGGTCCCAATTTTTTAAAAAACCTGCCACCTCACAGCTCCTGGAAACCAGGATCTGTTTTCCTTCTCTATGACTATACCTCTTCTGGACATTTCATATAAAAGGAATCATAAAGTACATGGCTCTTTGTGTCTGGCTTCTTTCACTTAGTATAATGTTTTCAAGGTTCATCCATGTTGTAGCATGTATCAGTACCTCATTCCATTTTGTGGCAGAATAATACTCCATTGTTCATCCATTCCTCAGATGATGGACATTTGGATTGTTTCTACTTTTTGGCTATACTGAACAATGTGCTATGAACATCGGTGTACATACCTCCATGTCTTATGGATAAAGCACTTCCACTGGCTAAATCAGATGAGCAGGGGCATGGGTAAGTGGGAGGTGGGGGGCCATTCATTCTTGGGTTTGTCTTTTCCTTTGAATTCTTGTTAATTTTAGCCTCTTGGGTGCTCATGGCTGTAGAACACAGAACCAAAGATGTGGATTTCCTAGCAGTTTTTGGTTGTAACAACAAACTGTTGTTGAAACCCACTTGTCCCTTGCTACTAAAACACTAAAATACCCAATCTGCTTCTCACCTAAAGCTCTCTGATAAGAAGATGCTGTTTCATGGAAGTGTGCTTTAAAAGTTTGCCAGCCTCTAGTGGAGAAGAGGGAGGGGACAGGTGTGGAGGAGGTGAGAGAAACTAGAAGCTGCCCCTTACAACTCCCTTATTTAACCTTGTAGATACTGCAAGGCCATCCACGGTTGTGAACCTCTGCTCTGGTTATTCAGAGGAGGAAAGAAAAATCACTCCTGGTCAACTGTATTTTTCAAGACCCCGTTTAGTACAAAATTAAAATAAGGAGGGGGTCGTTATTTCATGCAATCATGAAGTCCAAGTATACCTTCAGGTATGGCTTGATCTAGGTCACCTTGACATTCTTTCTCCCCCTATTTCTCTCTTATCTCCACTTTCCTCTGAATGGGCTGCTAGTAGCAAGAGGTTTACATTCTTTCAGCCTAGCAACCTCACTAAAAGTAGAATCTTTTCTCCAATAGTTCTAGCAAGTTCCCAGGGTCAGCTCTCACTGGTCTCAAGTGTGTCAGGCCATTCTTGAATCAATTGCTATGACTCTGATAGATGAGCCCAGGGAGGGCTGCTCCCAAAAACGAAGAACTGGATTCTGCTACCAGAGGTAGAGATGCAGTGCAAACAAGAACAAATGTCTCCTACAGTAGTTAGGGAAGGTGGTTAAATCTTAAAAGCTGGGTAGGCAAAACCAGAAGAGGAAGAAATGAGCCTATACTTATTCTGGGGAGTATCTGTATCAGTGCAAAACTTCTCCCCGATTTCCTCCCAACAAATCATCTTTCTTCACTGCAGGTTTCCATCATGGGCCAAGTGAGGTCTTGAGATATAGGTGGACTCCCCAGGTATCCACAAAAATCTGAGGATGCTGTGAACATAATGCCTCTAGCCCCTTCTCATTTCAGAACTTCCAAACAAGAACTTTCCTGTGCAGAGTATGGGGAAGCCAAGCCAATTTTCTGTTTTTGGTATTAAATTTAGACCTTTCATCCTGACCATATTTCTGGATTCTGCATGAGTATTCAGAGAATGCCAGTTTTCAAGATGCTATCCCATCTGGGGCTACTCTGCACACTGCCCACTTTATCTCATTCTTTTAAAACTGAGAAAAATGACCCAGACACAGGAACAAATTCGGAAGTGGGTTATTCTGCTATTCATTAATTGTCTCTTAATGCCATTGCCATCTAGGTTACTTGGTGAGGAAAGAAATTGAATTTAAACGGAAACCTGAATTGAGTTTCACATATATCCTAAATTGCCTTGGCTCTGGCAATTTAATCTTGTGGGTATGTTTAGTAGCAGAATGTGCTTTCCTAAAAGGTAAAAAGATAAATAATATGTGAAACATTCAACTGGATGGATGAGATTCCAGAGGTTTTGTTAAATGCGTGCCTGGTACTACATTTTTGTAAAAGAGTTTTTTAGTGGATTTCGTGAGATTAATGGGCAATGTAGAGGGGTCAAAATAGTGTGCAATTCATATGAAGTCCTTGGGTACAAGAATGGATTGAAATATAGGATGCACCTAACATTTCTACTGGGCTCAAATAATAATCACAGCATCACTTACTGAGTGCTTACTGTATGTCAGGAACTCCGTTAAGTACTTCACATATGTGTCAGAATTTATTAAAATATTAATTTATGTGTGTGCTCCTTCTGTTTTTCCTCCTCTGGAAACAATTTGCATTGCCTTGAGATTTGCTGGCTGAAATCAGAAGTTGTACTTCCTGTCTTTTGTAAAGGTCTGAAGTCTTTGGGGGAGATTATACCAATTGTCCTCAAGGGGGAAGCGGAGAGAGGAGTTCCTTCCAAAGTAAGGAGAGAAAAGAGAGATGCTAAGAAGAATGAGAAAGGATCATAGGTTGATCATTCTGGGGCAATTCCTAAGAAGGGAAGAAGATGAGGAAGCCACATCGTGAATCCAGTAGCTTCTGATGTGGCCAAAACTCTTTGTCCCAGGCCTGACAGGGAAGCATTGACAATATTGAACCTGAAAGGACAGGGCAGTCTGGGATGATGGGTGGGTGATCAAGGAGTCACCAGGATGGGCCAGTGACAGAAGATTGACAGCAAGTGACTCTCTGAAACTTTGCCCCTGCAGAAGAGAGCCCAGGGACTTGGCAACCCCCAGGATGTGTGTGAGAAGGAAATGCCCAATAACGACAGGATGGGATCTCAGACTTGGATTTCAATTGATTATAAAATAATGTCCTTCCTCTTGCAAATCTGAGTGGTGGACTAAAATGGCTAATCTCTGTATCTGTCAGCTTCCTAGCAGGATAAAGATGGCACAGTCTCTGCAGTTGAGGAGAGCTTAATAAAGGACCATTTATAAACGTACGGGGAGGGTTTAGGAAAACTAACGCAAGAAACAGCAACGAAAGCAGGCATTGCTGCCCTAAGGCTGACAGAGCAACGGAAGGGAACACGTACCAGAAGCCCGACAGAGTCAGTAGTCGTACGGAGAAGGTTGCCGAACAGGACCCATTAGATGCAGCCAGTCTTTACCTCACTCTCCTTCAACTCTCTGATCTCCCGCCTAGCATCTCACTGGCTAAACCCAATAGGGTGCCAAAGGGGGTAAGCAGAGCCCTTGAGGGCATCGGTGCAGACTGAGCTCCCAGGACACAGAGCCAGGAAGAAAATGGCAGCGTGCGGATCTGGGGGGCAGGCTGAGTGAATTCCAAATTGAGTTATATATTGAATTATACAATTCAAGTGATGGGCAGAAAGGCCTGGTGAGGTCAACCAAACTACCCCACATCTCCAAGCTCCCTTGGCTCTCTAGCTGAAGTTCCAGGCATCGCGTAGAGTTGGGCCTAATCTCATTTCGGCGCTCTGCCCACACCCATATCATCTCATTTAATCTTCACAGCAAGTCTGCAAGGACAATATTGTTTTTTCTATTTTATAATTAAGGAAATTGAGGCCTGGAGAGTTACTAGAGGGCCCAAGGTCACGTACCTGGTAGCTGGCTGAGCCAAGATTCAGACAGGGTGGGCCTGATCCCAAAGCCATTTTCACCAACCTACTAAACTGGCTCGAAACTGGCTCAGCAGAGTCTGAAAGAAGGACCGTAAATCAGGCCACTGAAGCAGGAGGCAAAGGGATTTTCTGTGTGGGAGGGCCAGTGTTAACATGCTGTCTGGCTTTCTCTGCCTACAAGGGCTTTGCCAAGGAAAGTCTTCTCTGATCCAGGTAGGACTAATGGTTTAAAATCCAAGTGCTTACCCTGGAATCACAGAGGGGGAGGACAGAGAAAACACTTGGCCCATGATGGGAAAAAAGTATATTTTCATTTCAAATGCCTTTCAAGTTCTTTTTTTCCCAGCTGAGTGTTGGTGTATTTATAGAATTCAGGGGGAGTATTTAAGGGTAACCAGCAGTGGAGCTGCATTTTGGGCCATCAGGAAGCTCCGAATCACGCAGGAAAAGGTTGATGGGAGGGGACAAGTAAAGGCCAAGATCAGCAGGGCACAAACTGGTCTTCTCCTTCATGTTGCCAAGAACTTTTCCCCCTTCTGGGCTGATGACGTCAAATCCAAGTCTATAAGAGTGCTATAGATGGAATCACAGAGCCAAAAAGATGGGCAAACAGATGAATGGCTAAACAAATTGTGGTATAAATATACAGCACAATATTATTCAATCATAAAAAGAAAGAAGTATGGACCCATGCTACAACGTTGATGAACCTTGAAAACACTTTGTTACGTGAAAGAAGCCAGACATAAAAGTCCACATACCGTGTGAATCATTATTGGAAATATCTAGAAGAGGCAAATCCATAAAGACAGAATGCAGACTGGTGATTGCCAGAGGCTGAGAGGAGGGTCAATGTGGAGCACCTGCTTAATGGGTACAGAATTTCCTTCTAGGGTGATGGAAATCTTCTGGAGAAAGAGGTGGTGGTTGCACAGTATTGTGAGTGTACTTGATGTCACCGAATTGTTCCCTTTAAGAAGGTTAATTTTATACAATGTGAATCTCACTTCAGTTAGAAATTAAGGGTGGGCAGTCAGGGCCTCGGGAGGTCAACCATCCACCCTAAGTCTCCCAGGTTGTCTTTGTTCCTTTCAGCTCATGGCATGAGGCCTAATTTCATTCCAGGCTTTCCTTCTCTCTCTAGTCCCCAACCGCCAGCCTCCCTTCTGTGGCTCGCACACACCAAACCCATCCCAGCCTCAAGATCTTGGCACTGCTGTTCCTTCTGCTGGGCTGTTCTTCACCCCAACCTTCCCCCAGCCTGCCTCCACCTCCTCATTCAGGAGGAGGAAATGAAGTGGAATAGAAAATATCACACAGAATAAGGTAAACATTACTGTGTCAGAAATATTTTTGCTGTGTCACAAACCACTCCAAATGTATTAGCTCAAAAACAACACGGATTTTCTTCTCCATAAGGCTGCGGGTTAGCCGGGCTCAGCTGGCCAGTTCTTCTGCTCCACGCAGTTATGTGCTGGAGTCAGCCGATGGCCGAATTCAGCTGGGGGCTCATGGGGGGCTAGAACATCCAAGAGAGCTCCCCTCCCTCCCCTCCTTTCTAGGGCCTCGGCGCCAGCTGCTGTTCCTCCTTCATGCGGATGCTCTTTCTCCTTGGGGTCTCTCGTCAAGGCAGTGATCTGACCTGGGCTTCATTACATGGCAGCAGGGTACCAACGGCATGAAAGTGAGAGCCACCAGGCCTCTTAAAGCGGAGTCCCGGGACAAGCAGTGTCATTTCCTTTGCATTCTGTTGGTCAGAGCAAGTTGTAAGGCCTTCCCTGATTCAAGGAAAGAAGAAACAGACTCCACCTCTGGACCAGGGAGCGGCATGTGCGTACTAGGAATGATGTTTACTAAACTGTTGGCAGACATCTTTGCAGACACTCTACCACGATTGTTTTGTGAAGGTTTTATCTCAATTTAATAAAAATGCGTGTGTGTTCTTTGGGTCACACAATAAACATATTTCTTGCTGTGAGTCACAGTCAAAAGGTTCAAAAAACACACTTCTTCCACATCCCTTTATAAATTTCTTCCATAGCACTTAGTCCTCTCTGAACTTAATTTACTTGGCTGTATATCTCTCCCATTAGAACACAGGCTCTCTGAGGGCAAGGACCTTGTTCACTGCTATGTCCCCAGCACCTGACAGGGCCCAGCACTTAATAGCTGCCTAATAAATATCTGTTGCTGTTAAATAGGTAGAAACAGTTATCAGATAGTGGGTGCTGAGCACATAAAAGCATTGTCTCATTTAACTCAGTCAACACATATTTGAGCACCAACTTTGTGCCAGGCATTATTCTAGGTGCTGGAGAAACAACAGTGAACATAATTGACAATAATCCCTGCCCTTGCCGAGTTTACATTTCATTATGATACTAGAATAGTATCGAGTAGATTTGTTGATCCTATTTTGACAGATAAGGAAACTGAGAGCAGGGAGGTCAGGCAACCTGCCTGTGTGAACTTCAGGTCACACAGCTAATAATTTCAGCCTGACTTGGCTCGACTCCACTCTACTGCAAACGTTGGGTTTTGCCCAGAGCTGTGTCTAAGAGGTCACAGATCTCAGTTCTTGCAATTGCTTCTCTGAAGGATCAAACTCGTCTTTCTGGGAATCAGGCACAGACAGTGGGAAAAGGTGAGTTCCATGACCTCGAAGTCCCTGCCCTCCCCCGCCCCCCCACTTCGTGACGATGGCTCACACCTGGGGTGTTACAGATTTGAGCCACAGTTCTCAGTCACCCCCACTGTCTTATCAGCATGTGACATCCCCAAGTGGCTGGGGCCTGCAGGCCTGGTAAAGAATGCAGCCGGAACGAAAATAAACCTGCCACATTCCTTGGCAGCCCCCTGCCCCTTCCCACTCTCCAGCCATCCATCCTCACAGCAGAGCCTGCCAGGGAAGGCCAAGAGAGGGAGAGCAGGGTGGAGGAAGCCAGTGCTGCTGCCGGCCAACCCCTGGAAAGAGAGGGAGAGGGGAAGAGAGGAAGAGAAAGAGAGAGAGAGAGAGATCACCTTATATGGGAACGTGCGCAGACAATGTGTGGCAATGCCTTCGAGTGCAGCAGAGGTCAGATACCAGACAGATGGAAGAAATTAAACATGGGACAGAGCGTGTTCCTGGGCCCTGAAAACAGCTCTTGTTTCACAGCGAGTTCGCACAAAGCCTGGCCCGTTTTCCTTTTTTGCCTAAGCCGAGCAAGATGTGCGTCCTAAACTCCACTTGACTTTGACTCGGGCCCCCTGACTCCGGCTTGGCAGAGGTCTCATCCTTTAAAGTCATTTCTTTGACGAACAAAACGCCTCTCTGCAAATGAAAAGGGAAAGACTGGGCCTCTTTCCCAAGACTTTCCAATATCTCTCCAAAGTACATAAATTAGTGGTTAATGAGTAAATATGCCTTCATTTCTCACTTATTCATTCATTCATTCATTCATTCTTTCATTCATTCATTCAACAAATATAGAGGACCAATTATGCCCCAGGCACTGAGCCAGGTGCTGGGAAGATACTGTTGATGATGATGATGACAACGACAATAGTGACCATTTGTTGATTTGCACTCATCTTATAAACATTTCAATTCATAATAATTTACTCAGCACTTCCATATTCTAGTCATTGGTGATACAGAACATGGCTCTAGAATCATCTGGTCCCTGCCCTGTATAGTGTTTGCAGGGGAGTGGGGGGAAGCAGAAATGTCAGTTAATGAACACATGATTCCAGAGGCACCTCATGACAGCATTTTGAATTAGCTACCATTACCATTTCCATTTACCCCAGGGTTTTTCCACCCCAGCACTATGGACATTCTGGGCTGGATCATTCTTTGGGGGGGGTGTGTGTGTGTGTGTGCACACGTGCACGCACGCACGTGCGTGGGGAGGTGGGAGGTGCTGCTCTGTGCATTACAGGATATTCAGCAACGTCCCTGGCCTCTAGCCACATGGTATCAGAAGCAATAACCCCCTCTCCCTCTAGTTCCTCCAGGTGTGACAGCCAATACATGTGTCCAGACACTGCCAAAAATCCCCGGGGTGGGGGGCGGGGAGAAAATTGCTCCTGGTTGAGAATCACTGATTCAACAGAGGAGGAAGTACAGACTCAGGGTGGGTTAAGGAACTTCCTAACCGTCAGACCACTGGCCAACAGGGCTCGCACCCTGATCATTCTGACTCCAAGGCCCCTGGGCATCAACGTTACAGTGTGAACCCCCCTATTTCCTTGATAGCAGATAAACTGTAAGTTTGGATGGTCATAGACTTCTTTAGCTCCTTCCACAAAATAGAAGTCATCTGTGTTCATTCAGATTCTCCAAGAAGCAGATGCCAGGACCAGTCCAAACCTGCACAAGATTTACTGAGGATTTACTTATTTAGGCCCATGGAAGATACAAGGGAAGGGAACTAGAGTAGGCAGGAGAGTCTTCAGCCTGCAGTGCTAGCCTACCACCGGTGAAAGGTGAGGCAGAAGGAGAACTGGGCTGGAAGAGCCTCAGACAGCAGTGCAGTTTGAAGAACGTTCCGGCCATGCTGATGGGGAGTTCTAAGCCAGAGGACACTGTAAGAGGAGTCCCAGGCCAGGCAGCAGTAGGACAGCACTAGCACTCCCACTGTGCTCGGTCGTTGGCTGGGAGCAGCTGGGGGGAAATTGGTGGAGCCAGAGGGGCAGGACCCAAGACTGTCAGTCAAACATGTTCTTCAAAGCAGACTCTCCTGATGGAGCTCTGAATGGTGCACGCCCGTGGCTGCCACATCATCAGAGGCTGCCCTGTGCTTAATTTCATTTTAAGGCAAAGAGATCAGAAAGGCACTGGAGATACAGCGGATTACAAAGCCAGGTTGGCATCATTTAAGCCAAAGGGTCCATTTTCCTTGGAATGTCTTGAGCTTCTTAGTGAACTTCAAAGTCAGCTCCGACTTGGGTACCACCAGCGAGGAGGTAAGGAGTGCTGCCTTGAGGAGCTACTTTGTAGCCTGTGGATGTGGGCACTCCGAGACCCGGTTCCTGCACAATGGGATCGACCTGCCTTCTCTGTAGGGTTGGTGTGAGGACTGAATGAATATTTATGGCGTTGCTCTTCAGGAGAAGATGGAGGTCCTCCTGCATGAACTTTCTGCCTACCCCTTGGTTTTGTACTGATATCTCCCTGCTAACCACCCTCTCTCATCCTTCCAACTGAGATTCATGTTGGCACCTCCACAAGAGACAACGAACTAGCATTCCCAGGGCTCAGTTTCACAGATAGACAAACTGTGTTTGGCTCACAGAGTGCTAAACAAACAAACCAATAGAAGGAACCAACCTTTGAAAATTGAGATATTTCTAGATGAGGCAGCCAATCAAAACCAGTGCATCTCAATTCCATTTGTTTGGGCCGTGTGGATTTCTGGGTTCCCTTGAAAATGTGGGAAAGCTGGATATGCTGTGTGGCAGACTGGCTAAAGTTGAGAAGAGGTTGCCTGCTTCAGATGAGACTTGAACTGACCAGGTTTCCAGTCCCCACACTCCCACCATCTGTGATCCTGAAGCTAGCGTCAGTTGCCAATTAGCATCATGTTTGTGCTGCCATTTTTCTTAAAATAATATTCCTTTGGCTCATGTATTTACCAAAGGGGAAAAGGCAGACCAGGGGAGCTATGGTCTTCCTGTACCTGGTCCCACTTCACTTAGATCACCACCTGGCACTTACTGGCAGCATCCAAGTTTACCTTTAGACTTGTGGCCTTTAAGCCCTTCTGGAATTTCCTTCCTCAAATTATCCCTGCAATTTCATAAGAATCCTCTACGTTTTTATTTCCCTTTAGTTCACAAAGCACTGCCATTCACCCAAGAGGCACATATTATTTCCTTCATTTTAGAGAGGAGTTGAGTCCTGGAGGGATGACATGGTTTGCCCAAGGACACAGCTGGTTAGTGGCAAAGCAAAGTCCTACTGACCCTAAGTCTGATACTTTTTCCATTACTCTAGGCTGCAAAGTGAATTAGAACTTTCATTTGCAAAAGACAGAAAATTAATTGAAACTGGCTTAAGCAAAAAAGGCAACTTATTAGCTCACATAACTGGACAATCCAAAGGAGCCACAGGCTTCAAGTACAACTGGATCTAGGAGCTCAGATACTATCCTCAGGACTCCGTTAATCCTTTTCTCTTGGTTCTACTCCGTATTCTGTCAGCTTTATTTTCATGTAGCCTCTCCACTCACGATGGCAAGCCATCTACCAGCAACATTAAGCCTTATCCTATTAGCTTCAAATCCAGATGGTCCCAACAAATGGAATTGAGTCTCATTGGTCTTGATTAGCGTGGTCTCATCCCTGAGCCAATCACCGCTGGAGGGATATGGTGTTCTGATTGGCCAGACTCGGTCATGTGACCACCTCCAAACAAAGGGGATGGGATTAGCTACACCCAGAGAAGACCTGAGGGTTGACAGTGGAGGAGTGACTCCCAAAAAGGAAAACTGAGTGTTGTTTTCAGAAATGGGGATGAATGCTGGACCGGCATATCCACCACACCTGTACTCTTCCCTACCACGGACTCCTTCCCTCTGGTGTCCCAATATGCACCAGTCTTCTCCCCTACCGCTACCTTTGTTCATGCGACATTCCCCTCCTCTCATTGGAGGGCCATCCTTATACACTCTTCCCTCATTCAAATGGACTTCAAGACCCACGTGAAGCCTCCCTTATTCAACCATTGCGGGCTGCAATGAAATTTTTCCTCTGTACAGTGAGAATCTGAACCACACGCACCAGCACCCAGCTCCATTGCTGTTGAATGTATGAATGAGGAGATAATTTGCACGAAATGCAACAATTAGAAAACAGGGCCTAGATTAGAAGAAAATAAACAAAAATGTTAGCGGTAGCTATCTTGATGGGTTATGGGCAATTCTGGCTTTCCTTGATTCCATTCAGTATTTTCTACGATTTAAAAAACCAACAAATGATAATAGTAAAAAGGAAGTAATACAAGTCTGGTTTCAACAGCTGCACTATAAGCGAGATGAGGGCGAGGGCCAAGTATTTGTTCTCTTACATCTCCCCTAACTCCCAGCCGTGGGATGCACTCAATGTAAGAGTCAGTTCAAGCTCCTTGAGAGCTAAATTAACAGCATCAGGATTTATAACAGACTGTCGATTTCCTTCGCAAAAGCCAACCCTCCTTTCCTCTTGCAGACTCTCCAACCCCAATTGTGTGTGGGGTCCTCTCACCTCCTCGTCACTGCCATGTGCTTCATTGAGGCAGACCCCAGCCCCCGCCCCTGCTCTAGAGGCTGAATTCTGCCTGGTCTAATTCAAGGTTTCTTAACCCTAGCACTATTGCCATTCTGGGGTAGGATAATTCTACTGATTTGTTGAGTTACTTCATGAGCCACCTTGGAGATTCCTTGTTATATGAAGTAAAAATTGTCCTTACTGCTTTAAGTGTTTAAGCTAATTTGAGTTGTATCTTTCTGTGACAGCATCTTAACCAACCCAAGGGTCTATTAAAGACATTGCAAAACACACAAGTAAACCATCCATCAAAAACAGGGATTCTCTCAGTGCTCAGGGGGTGGATATCAGAATCTGGAGTTGGGGACAGATTATCACTTGATAGTCCCTATTGAGTAAAACTAGTGATCTACAGCTACTCCAGTTCCACAGGGCATTGCTAGTCATCCGTGCTGAGACAGGGAGAGGGGCTGAGTTCCTTTTGCAAAACAAAAAGCAACATTTGGACTAGAACCCATCACTTAAAAATTGCTGCAAAACAGCGAGTTCTGTACTTTTTAAGCTAATATTTCTGGGAGTCTACCCAACAACCTCTAAAATGGAGCTGATTAAGGAATTGCTAAGCCAAATGGCATAACCCCTAGAAGCCTCTGTTTGCTCATCTGTAAACTGGGGAGAACGAGATGAGAATCTCTGATATTAGGAATCAGAAAATACTTCATGACCTGTAAAGCAGATAATGGATTATCTATACTAAGCAGACTAGACATACTGCAACGCATTCCCAGGATTGGAACGGTCTGAACTGGGGATGTGGTGTGACCAAAATCATCAGTCAGTTGTTTATATGTGGCCTGGTTAAATTTTTGTATGCTTCTGAGCTCTGTTTCCTCATCTATATGCTGTGGCAAGACCTCATTCTACTGTGCACCAAGGCTAAAATAAGACTGTTTGAAAAAAGAGAAACATACCACTATTATTATTCCATCACAGTTTTCTTGTCCGAGTCAGACAATAGCAACAGAGCAAACAAAACTAGACTTGGAGGCCCATACTCCACAGTGAATGTTGGGGCATCGCTGCCCTCTGCTGGTCAGCAGCGGTACCACAGTGGTTACAGAGAGGAGCAGGGAGGGTCCCTGAGGAAAGAGCCCTGGGAAACTGAGGTGCACAGAGATGAAGGGACTTGCTGGAGGGCACGGAGCTAGCTTTAGATAGAGCAGCTGGGACTCCTGACTCTTAGCTCCTCTTAGAGGGAGAAGAAGAGGACTGGAAATTCATCCTTTGTGGTTTCACTCCTGCTACATTCTAAACTTTCCTAGATAATCTGATTGGGATTTTTCTCTCTTATTCTTCCTTTACCACCCAAACTGCATGGACTTCCTTTACCTTTTCAAGGTAGCCACCATTGGCCCCGAGGTGCTGGGTGCTTTACAGAAATGATCTGGATCCTTACAACTGCTTTTTGGAAGATGGACTAGGAGACTAAAGCTCAGAGAGGTTAAGACACAGGCCCAAGGTCCAACGGCCAGGAAGCACAGGAGCTGGGATTTGAACTCTCACCTGAGACCCCAAAGCCCACATTCTAACTGCCAAACAAAACAAGGCAAAACAACACGGTAACTTGTGAAGACGTGATTAAAGGTAACTTTGTTTTTTGAATGCCCAAAATGGTATTTGCTGGGAAGACACATGATGAAACCATAAGAGAGGGAAATTTTTTGAGCATTTTACCATATGCTGGTGACATTCACACACAACATCTGTTAAATCTCCTGTTGACATGTATATGATCTTGGATCCTGTCCACTATATTGAGGCACAAATGAAGAAACTATGTTCAAAGCAGTTGAGAAATTTACCTAATGTCACTCGGTCAGACTCTAATCCCCCTAATTAATGTGAGAGTATAAATAAATTATGCTGTTAAAAACACAAACGGAGGAGGTGTCTGGGTGGTGCAGTTGGTTAAGTCTGAATCTTGATTTCGGCTCAGATCGTGATCTCAGGGTTGTGAGATCGAGCCCCATGTCAGGCTTGGCAGGGAGTCTGCTTGAGATTCTCTCTCTCTTTCCTCCTCTGCCCCTCTCTCCACTCGTGCTCTCTCTCTCACTCTCAAATAAATAAATAAATAAATAAAATCTTTAAATAAACAAACACAAACAGAGGAAAGTGCATGGTAGCCTGGGTCAGGCTGGCCTGTAGGCTTCCCAGTCACGAAATCCCTCAGACTCTCCTTTAAACCATTTCCTTTCTTGTGGCCTCAGGATTTGAAGTCCTCCTGATCTGGGTTCAAACCCCACATTTCTGAGCACTACTATGTGCCAGGTCAGGGCTGGGTATATTATTTCATTTAATTCTTTGTGAGAACACAGTGAGATAGATAATGATGACCACACTGAAGCTGTGAGAAGTTATGTATCTTGCCCAAGTGTGTGGGTGAGTCCGGGTGTTGATAATTTGTTAATTTTCTATGTGATACTGTCTTCACAGTCTTATTCTTGCCCATCCGCAGACCAGGAAACAGATAAAGACAAGTGAAAATGATTTGCCTCAGGGCCTTTGCACTTGCCATTCCCTCTGCCTGCAATGCTTTTCTCAGACATTCTGGAGGTTCAGTCCCTCAGCCTCTTTAGGTTTTCACTTAAAAGTCATCTTCTCAGGGAGGCCTTTTCCAACCACCTTATTGAGAAGTTCAACTCCCACTCTTAATGACTCAATGACAAAAAGACAACCCAATGCAAATGTGGGCAAAGGACTTAAACAGACATCTCTTTAAGAAGATATACAAATGGCCAATGAACACATGAAGAAATGCTTGACACCTAATGACTTGCATTAGGGAAATGCAAATCAAAACCCCACTGGATACCAGGACTTGCCACTCAGATGGCTGTTATTTACTAAATGGAAAATAACAAGGGTTGGCAAGGATGTGGAGAAATTGGGAGCCCCCATATACTGCAGGTGGGAATGGAAAATGGCCTGTTCCCTGTGGGAAGCAGTTTGGTGATTCTAATCTTAGGTTTTTACCCAAAAGAATTGAAAACAGGAATGCAATTATTTGTACCAGAAAGTTCATGGTGACACTATTCACCATACCCAAAGGTGGAAACAACCCCAATGTCCATCAGCTGATGAATGGATATATCAAATGTGATCTATGCATACAACAGAATATTACTCAGCCATAAAAAGGAATGAACTGATATATGGTAAGACGTGCGTGACCCTTGAAAACAGGACACTACATGAAAGGAGCCGGTCACAACAGACCACCCAGTTTATGATTCCATTTAACATGAAAGGTCCAGAATAGGTAAATCCACAGAGACAGCAAGCAGACTTGTGGCTGCCAGGAGCTGCAGGGGCAAAAGAAGGGAATAGGGAGTGATGGGTGTGGGGTCTTCTTTCTGGTGATGAAAATGTTTGGGAACTAGATAGAAGTGGTGTTTGCACAGCATCGTGAATGTACTAAATGCCACTGAATTGTTCACTTTGAAATGGTTAGTTTTACATTATGTGAATTTCACCTCAATGTAACCAACAAGTTCAACCCCAAACAACCTTATTTTCCTTCCCTGCTTGGTTTTTCTCCATCAGGCACATGGCCCTCTCACACACTATATATCTAACTTACTTATCAATTGTCCATCCTGTTTCTTTAGAATATAAGTTCCAAGAGGATGGGGATTTGGGTCTCTTTTATTAACTCACATATCCTTAAAGAGTCACTGGCACTCAGTAAATATTTGTTATATAAATGAATTAGGAAGGATGTGGCACAGTCGGTTAAGCATCAGACTCCTAGTTTCAGCTCAGCTTATGATCTCAGAGTCATGAGATGGAGCCCACGTCGGACTCCGTGCTCAGTGTGGAGTCTGCTTGAGACTCTGTCCCTCTCCCTGCTTCTCTCTCTCTCTCTCAAATAAATAAATCTTTAAAAGGAAGGAAGGAAGGAAGGAAGGAAGGAAGGAAGGAAGGGAGGGAGGGAGGGAGGGAGGGAGGGAGGGAGGGAGGGAGGGAGAGAGGGAGGGAGGGAGGAAGAAAGACACAGTGAAGAGTCCTGCCCCTCAAGATCCACCCCACCTCCGATTCTAATGGGCTCTTGATCCTCAAATACGTTAACGTCACCCTCAGTCTGGGCTCATTTTTTCCCTCCCTTTCCTGAGGAGGTGAATTCGCAGGCTCTCACTCCTCTGAGCCCTTTAAACCTTCTCTGCTGACAGTTTGAAAGAAGAGGGACAGGAGAGGAGACAATGAATCCATCACAATGTAGAGAAAAACCGTCTGCTCCTCTGCTCTGTGGCTTCCCACAGCAGTTTATGGGAACCCCAGACCGCAGCTATGAAGCCATCCTGTCCCTCAGCCAGGAAGACATCATCCCCAGCTGTGCACAAGTGGCTCTTTGGCAGGGGTGAGGTGGGGGGGTGGATATTTACAGGAACAAGTCAATAACCATTTACGGAAGAGCTACTCTGACACAGCCCTGTACCAGGCACTCGGCCAAATTACAAATGAAAGATATCATTCATTCATTCATGTGGTGAACAAACATTCACTGAGCACCTACTATGTGCCTTATTCTCTGGTCCTTGATTTCACAGTTTACAGTTGAATTTACAGCTTAGAAGCCAACACTGTATAGACCAGGGTTTCTCAGCTCAGCACTATGGGCATTTTGGATCCAACAACTCATTGTCATGGGGGGTTGATCTAGGTATTGTGGGATGTTTAACAGGATTCCCAGACCCTCACACATAGTAAGTGCTCAGTAAACACTTGTTGAAGAAAAGAATGGGGAAAGGATTGTGAGAAAGGCCTGGAGAAGCATAGGCTGCTACTTCAGGGCCTGATGTTCAGGAGGGATGTGTATTATCTTCCTTCTTTCATTACCTATCCATCCAACGATCCATCCACTCATTCACCAAGCATTCCCCAGACATCTGGGTTATGCTTGGAACCTAGGAGACCCTAGTTTCAAGAACTCACAGTCGACCAGGAGACATGAGATGTGCTCAGAAATAACTTCAACACCAGATACAGAGTGACAACCCACGGTATGAGGGCACACAGAGATGGCGTATGGTCAAGACAGAGACAATGAGGGGCGCCTGGGTAGCGCAGTCGTTAAGGCGTCTGCCTTCGGCTCAGGGCGTGATCCCGGCGTTCCGGGATCGAGTCCCACATCGGGCTCCTCTGCTGGGAGCCTCCTTCTTCCTCTCTCACTCGCCTGCTGTGTTCCCTCTCTCACTGGCTGTCTCTCTGTCACATAAATAAATAAAATCTTAAAAAAAAAAAAAAGACAGAGACAATGGGTACTCTGTGCCCAGGTTCAATAACCCAATATTTAAATATTTAATTATAGCAGAGATCAACAGGTTTTTCTGCCATGCCCGACTCCTCCTTCTAACTCAACCTGAAATCAGCAGACCTTCATAGACCCACCCATGGCTGATTGGATGAGGATGGCCATCTGCCAAGGTGAGCTAGACCACTGGCCAATTGTCTTTGTCTTCTCAGAGCTATATCCTTTTCTTAGTATTGTTACTATTATGAATAACACATCATTTTTTAAAAGATTTTATTTGTTTGTTTATTTTTTATTTGTGAGAGAGAGAGAGCATACACGCACACAAGCAGGGGCTGGAGCAGAGGGAGAGGGAGAGAGAGAGCCCCAAGCAGACTCTGTGCTGAGCATGGAGCCTGATGCAGGGCTTGATCCCATGACCCTGAGATCATGACCTGAGCCAAAATCAAGAGTCAGATGCTTAACAGACTGAGCCACGCAGGTGCCCCAATAACGTATCATTATTAATTAATAGCTGCAATTTACTGAACATTATTATGTACCAGGCATGGTGCTATTAATGAATAATCTGATTTAATTCCCTTAAAGAAAATCAGTCAATCAGAGACCTTTCATTATGTATGGCAACCCCAGGGGCATTTGGGATTTAAGTGATGCACTTTGAAGATAGAAGTACGATTATTCAACTTCCACTTAATCAGAGAAACTAAGTGGTAGGTGGCATTGTAGAGGAAGGCAAGGCACTGGGCAGGCAGATGCTAAGTGGGAGACTGTTCCAGGCATAAGGGAAATGGGGGTGGGTATGAAAAGAAAAAAAAAGCAAGAGTGAGAGCCAAGGGAATTAGCCTTGACTGGATAAAATGGACAGTGAGAATTTTGATAAAAGCAATGGAATGGGCAGGGAGAAGTACAGAGATCTTCAAATCATAGACTCCACCACCATCCCCTCCCTGTTCTAGTTGGTGAGCAGAACTATGGTGCTCTTCTTACCCCTTCTCCCTGGGGCCTCTGGCCTGCCCCTCAGCTCTAGCCCTCACTTTCTGTTTGCTGTACCCATTCTATCTCATGTCACCATCTCCATGCTTCGGGCTCAGTCTGGTGACCTGGCCCCAGGTCCTCTCCATTCCATTGACTTCTCTGTGTAACTTGGTACTCTTGAGCTGGACTGAGATTACCCTAATGAGTGCCATGTAACTGGCTCAACAAAAAGGGTCAAAGCAAGTCAACATCTTTAACATGAGGTACTGTCAGTTTGACGGGGCCAAGAGAATGAGACTGTGCTTTAGTTAAGTTTGATTGTGAGGAATAAATACTTAGTCACACTACATCACTGTGGCATAATAAGTAATACATATTTGGTCTCTGCTCCGATTCCTGACATGAGGCTCCTAAAACCCTTGTAATTTCCTGAGTAAGAGGGGTGCTAAGAGCGTCTTTTGTTTTAATATTTGGTCTTTGAGCATGGTTCCTGACACAGAGCTCCTAAATCCCTTGATATTTTCTAGGTGATAAAAGGGTCTTTTGTCCTAGTGAGGTGACTCTTGGTGGGCTCCTGGGGAGCTTCAGGATGGGGGACAGTCACCAGAAAGACCAAGCCATGACTAGGAGCCTAGAACTTTTGGCCTTGCCCCCATCTTCTGGGGAGAGGAGGAGCTAGAGATTAAGTTAATAATTGACCGTGCCTACATAATGAAGCCTCCATAAAAATCCCTAAACTATGGAGTTTGGAGAGTTTCCAGGTTGGTGAACACCTCCACATGCTGAGACAGTGGTGCACCCCAACTTACAGAAGCTTCTATACTCAGAACCCTTCCAGCCAGATGTACCTCTTCATCTGGATGTTCATCTGTATCCTTTATTATATCCTTCATAATAAACTAGTAAATGTGTTCTCCTGCATTCTGTGAGCCACCATATCAAATTACCAAATTACCTGAGGAAGGGGTTATAGGAACCCCCAATTCATAGCCAAGTCAGTCACCTGGGGACCCATTGCTTGTGATTGCCATCAGAAGTGGGGGCAACCTTAGGGGACTGAGCCCCTCATTTGTGGGGTCTACACTAACTCCAGGTAGTTAGTGTCAGAACTGAATTGTAGGACACGCAGTCAGTGTCCAGAAAGAGTTGGAGAACTGGTTAGTGTGGAAAATCCACACATTTGGTGTCAGAAGTGGTGTGAGTGTAGAGACAGAGGTTTTTCCTTTTATTCACATAACAAGGGCTTACCACGCACATGCTCAGATAGAAGTATGGAAGATGGGATTTCATGAAAGGAAAAAAAAAAAACCCAAAACCCAAGAAGAGAAATTGTAATTGGGTCAGGCCTCTTGGGAGTCCAGAACCAGGGAGGAATTCTCTATTCTGGATCACTCTAGAGACCCATGGTGCTGGTGGGTCTTCATGCTGGAGGCCTGCCCTCAGCTCCTCTCTGCCCTCCCTCTGTCTCTCTGCTCCTGCTTTTTGTTTCATGTCCTAAATTTCCACCTTCTCAGCACTTTATTCTCTTTTCCTCCTCTATTCTCTGTATCTGAATGCCTTGCTGTAATTAAACAAATGTTTTTATCTCTGCTTTAATGACAGAGGTGGTGACTCACTAATACAGGAAGGCGTATTGGAATACATCCCTTCCAAAGGTGATGTATTCAGTTTTTTAAAAATATTTTATTTTTTTAGTAATCTCTACACCCAACGTGGGGCTCGAACTCACAACCCAGAGATCAAGAGTTGCACACTCCACCAACTGAGCCAGCCATGCAGCCCAGTATTCAGCTTTTGAGCTAAAAAGGAGAAACTGTCAATCACATGTGGCTATCTTGGTACGTAAAATAATTTTTTAAAATAAGTAAGCGAATAAATAAACTTGGTTCCTCAAAGTATTAAATAGAATTACAATATGATCCATCAACTCCACTTCTGGCTATATACCCCCAAAGAACTGAAAACAGGGATGTGAACAGAAATTTGTGCAACAGTGTTTGTAGCTGCATTATTCACAATAGCCAAAAAGGTGGAAACAACCTAAGTGTCCATCGATGAATGAATGGATAAACACAATGTGCGCTCTCCACACAATAAAATATTATTCAGCCTTAAAAAGGAAGGAAATCCTGACACATGCTACAATATGGATGAACCTGGAAGACATCATGCCAAATGAAATAACCCAGACACAAAAGGACAAATATTGCATGACTCCCAATTATATGAGGGACCTAGAGTAGTCAAGTTCATAGAGACAGAAAGTGGTTTCCAGGGGCTGGGAGGAGAGAATGAGGAGTCAGTGTTTAATGAGGACAGAGCTTCAGTTTGAGGTGATGAAAGGGTAGGAGACAAATGGTGGTGATGGGTGCACAAATATGTGAATGTACTTAATGCCACAGAACTGTAAACTTAAAAAATGGTTAAAACAGTAAAAATTTATGTTATTTTACCATAATCTTAAAAAAAAGTTTTTGGGTTTTGGAAAGTTAGAGATAGTCAACCCATCCATGATTTGAGTGAGAGCATCTCTTGTGGTGGTTGGACTAAAACAGAAGCTGGCAGAACTCACAGGGAATGAGAAAAGGGAAGGAAATAGAGGCTTCGGGTATACAAGGCAGCAGGTACCTGAGCCAAATCCAATAGCATAGTCCATGATCCGTTAACATGACACCAAGGGAAAGATGGGCAAGGACACCAAGGGAAAGATGACAGATGAGGTGGCCTGCCAGGGTGATGCACCTAAGACACGTCCCAGCACCCAGGAATGTCTGCCTCTTGGCATTTGGGTCCTTGCTTGTCTCTGGACTTCAGGGATGCTGTCTACTGTGATACCAATGAGTTGTATGTCTGCCTGTTTATGGGTTTTAGAGATGTTGTCTGCAAGCCTCCCAGTGAACTTCACAAGGGTTCCCCAGCAATGCTTCTTAAATCGGAATGCTTTGGGCATGAGTTAAAGAAAGCCCAGTTAAAATGACTTAAGCAATATACGTTAAAAAAGAAGTCCCAGGTAGGGTGGCTCCAGACGTAGTTAACCAAGTGGCTCTGACCAAGTTGTTTCCATTGTTTGTCCTGCCATTCTAAGCATGTCACACTGGAAACACCATTTCTTCTCACATCTCTTTCTTTCTTTTTTAAAGATTTTATTTATTTATTCGACAGAGATAGAGACAGCCAGCAAGAGAGGGAACACAAGGAGGGGGAGTGGGAGAGGAAGAAGCAGGCTCATAGCGGAAGAGCCTGATGTGGGACTCGATCCCATAACGCCGGGATCACGCCCTGAGCCGAAGGCAGACGCTTAACCGCTGTGCCACCCAGGCGCCCCTCTCACATCTTTCTTAGGAATGACCTCCTTCTTCAGAAGATCCCTAAAAAACTTTACCTCATGTTTCAGTGGCTATAATAGGATTTTGTACCCACTTCTACAGGTAGAATGGGATTAACGTGATACCCCTGAGTTGGGAATAGGGTTATCTTTTCTGAGGGTTTGAAACCTGAACAAAATCATTAACAAAGAAAAAGAGAATAGATTTTGAGTGGACAGTTGAGTGTCTGCTAAATCCTCAGATACTGATCTGGGGATTAACTGACACTTGCAAAGAGTTATTTTGGACTTGCTTCTGTATTGACTAGCGGGTGAGAAGTATGATTTCGGATACTCTGGGTCAAAGATGGCTCACCTCCAGGTTTCATTCCAGCCTGTGAGAAGGGAAAGAGAAGAGTGGAGGGCATGCTCTTTTCTTTTTTTATGTCATGACCTCAGCGCACAGAATCCCTTCTACTTCCTGCCCCAAGTATAACCTGGCACCCCGCTGAGAGTCCCAGAAGCCCTCCCCAGAGGATGCTCATCCTTTCCCCACTCTCCCGGTGTCCTCCATGCTCCCTACCTCTAGTTCCAGATCAGTGATTGTCCATCTTGAGTACACTCTGAGGCTCACGGCACCTGGCTGAACCACTTTAATGCCTTTTCATTGCTGATGTCTACTAATCAATCAATCAATCAATCAATCAATCAATCAATCCTTATTCTTAGGAGACTTTGGCATCTAGCTCATCCTTCCTCCCCACTCCAGTTCCTACCACTCTGTTGATGACTTTAATGATTGTAAGATGACCCAAGACCTGGTTAACCTCCTGGCCCCTTGGCTCTTGTCCCTCCTCATTCCAATGATCTTCACCTTCACTCTACTCTAGCCACCACATCCTCTGACCATGTCCTAAACATCAGTTTCTCCTGAAACGAATCTTCCTCTAAAGTCTTCAATTTCTCTGGCCACAAGGTGTTCTTTCAATTATTTCAGGCTTAGCAGTTCTTTGAACTCCAGGATCCCTTGACTCTTCTACTTTCTCCTTCTCAGGACCCTCCTTCCTTCACTTCCTTCCTTAACCAGCAGAGATTCCCTGGTCCTCATTTTATTTTATTTTCAGATTGATTTATTTATTTTAGAAGGAGAGAGAAGAGATTACCTGCAAGTGGGGTGGGAGAGAGGCACAGTGAGAGGGAGAGAATCTCCAGGAGACTCCCCACTGAATGAGGAGCCCAGCCCGGGGCTCAGTCCCACGATGCTGAGATCATGACCTAAGCTGAAATCAAGAGTCAGACGCTCAACCGACTGAGCCACTCAGGCACCCCGCCACCCCCGGTCCTCATTTTAGCCACTTTCTTGCCAGTGCTTGAGTAGTAGACATTGTGGGTGACTGTCCAACATCCACTCCAACCCAGATAATGGATCCAAGCTGGTCATGGTCATTTCTGCTCTCTTTCCAGGGGAGCATCAGGTGTGTGACTCACTTCTAGCACTAGAGAGTAGAGTGAGGTGAGGAGAAAGGGACTCGGGGAAAGATTTTCCCATCAAAGAGACAGAAGAATTGATTATCTTTCTTTCTGAGGACCAACCAACAACAAGACAGGGCAGACAGATAGAAAAGAACCTGGATCCTTGGTGCTGTTTTCAAGCCACTAAATCAAATCCTTCTAAATTTTGTCTTCCCTATATATGAGACAATAATTTCTTTTATATTTAAGCCAGTTTGAGTCTGGTATTCTGTTACCTTCCAACGAAATCACCCTTAATAACATTATTCTCAACTTCCAGCAAAAGCTCAGCCCTGGATCAATGTAAATTTCCTTCTATTCTACTTTCATATGTGTCCTGCTAAGACTAATAGAGACAGCAATGGGTTCTTGGTCCTCTAGAATCCTCAGACACCTCTTTACCATCCACTATTAGAAGGAAATCCCCAGTTTTCCCCACCCATCCCCAGCCTCTGTGTTTAGGGTTGAAGAAGACCTAGTTATTACCTGAAGTGACCAGCTGTCTTGATCAGGAAATAGGTTTTTAAAGTTCCAAGGAGGGTGTGTGTATTGGGCTTGGATGGAGTGGAGGGAAGGGGAGATCCTGGGATTAAAAGAAATCCAGGGGCGCCTGGGTGGCGCAGCTGTTAAGCATCTGCCTTCGGCTCAGTTCATGATCCCAGGGTCCTGAGATCAAGCCCCGCATCGGGCTCCCTGCTCGGTGGGAAGTCTGCTTCTCCCTCTCACACTCCCCTTGCTTGTGTTCCCTCTCTCACTGTCTCTCTCTGTCAAATAAATAAATAAATAAAATCTTAAAAAAAATAAAAATAAAAGAAATCCAGCATTCATGAGAAGTATAGAGCAAGTTTACCCAGAATACATTGAGTGAGCCAGTCATTCCCAGTGCCTGGGTTGAGCTGGGAGGCAAAGAAAAGCTTTCTGCTCTGTGTTGTGGGGCTGGCAAGGAAGAGGAGCCCCAGGGAAGTGTGACTTAGGGGGAAGAAGAGGCAGAGATGTAGTTTCACTCACACTGTTTCAGGAACAAATGTAAAAGACCAAAATAGATATGGTAGATGACAATGATTACAAATTCTAAAACTATTTGAACCACTTGGCAAGACCTGATGGGTCCCGGATGTGGAGGTGGGAGGTGGATCGTATAGGTGGGAAGGCCCCAGGCCCCTATTATGATCTCAGTCACGTAGATGTTGCAAAAACCACTTCATGGTTTTTAATTCTCAATGCCATGCTGGAATTCCTGCTTTCCCTGTTGGCTCTTCTCCTGTTCACCATAGCAACTGTTTTGATTCTTCTTCCCTCTCATCGAACTTCCCACCCCTCTGCTTTGTCTTTCTCTCTCCTCAGGCACATCTGCCTCTTATTTCACACAGAAAATGGATGCCATCTGAATGGGCCAGCCCTCACCTTCCTCACTTACCTGCAACTGTACTCACCTTTTGCTCTATCCCACAGATTTAGTCAGCAGGGCTATCCAATAGAACTTTCTACAATGGTGTACATGTTCTTATCTTCACTGTCCACTACAGCAGAAGCCACATGTGGCTACTGAGCACTTGAAATATGGTGAGTACAAATGAAGAACTGAATTTTAAATTTCATTCAATTTTAAGCAATTTAAATTTATATGGCCACATGTGGTTAGTGTCTACCCTATTAGGCAGCATTGGTTTAGTTTAATTCAAAGAAAAACTGTTTTGAATATCAGGGCACTGGAATCTCTCCTAACTCGGTGACATCCCGAAGCAGTAGACTCTTGACCAACTTCTTATAAGAATTCTGAATTAGATGATGAGAGGGAAGGAAGAGAGGGTCAGAAAGGCAGGTTCACGAGAAATTGCCATGGAGAAATACAGAGAGGGATAAAAAGCACTTGACATGCTTTATTTTAGTAGCTCCAGTTGCCAAGAAAGAAACCACAGTGAATTCCTGGCTCAAACACTGTACTCCTGAAGGAGAGTAAGAGGCTCCTATCATAGTATCTTTACAGAAAATCCACAGTAATACTGACACCAACAGAGTTTGGAGGAAGAACCAAACACCAACCAGGTGAGAGTGTGGTGTCAGCTGAGTTATTTCAAAGGGCATCCAGGGGCACCATGTGGCTCAGTTGTTTAAGTGACCAACTCTTGGTTTCAGCTCATGTCATGACCTCAGGGCCATGAGACTGAGCAGGGCTATGGTGGGCTCCTCACTCAGCTGGGAGTCCGTTTGAGATTCTCTTCCTCTGCCCCTCCCACATGCACTCTCTTTCTCTCCCTAAAATAAATAAATAAATCTTTCTTGAAAAAGAAGGGGGGGGGCATCCAGTTATCTTTGTTTGGATTCTTTACCAAAATGCAAAATGTGCACAGCACAAACACAAACAGAACGGTGACTTGCATGTCTCTTTGTGTAGCTGATTTTGCTCACCTTTGATCATTCTATCACATTTCAAACAGTTACACATCTTTGAAATACAAAAAGTTAGAATACCACATCCTCCTGCCTCCACCGACCTCCTCTAAATGGCTAGCCAATTGCTCTGAGATCATATCTTGAGTAATTTTTCTCCCTTGATTTTAAATGCTTTTGTCATTTGCTAAGTACTCACCTATACTGCGTTCAACACTTGACTCCATCGTGTTCCATTAACTTATCTGTCAGTTTCCTTATATCGCTCTATTTCCTGTCATCACTGGCTTATTCAGGAACCGCTTTCCGTTGGCTCCTGGGTACACACTACTTCCTCATTTTCCTCTCCTTCCCTGATGCCTCTTAGTCCCTTGGTGTTGGATGCTTCAGAGATTCACCCTCAGCGCCCCCTCCATGTCACTATACCCTCTCCCTGGACAGATCCCCTCCCTGCCTCCTCTCTTGCCCCTTCTATCCACTTTCCAGGGTGCAGCGCGAGTGATTTTACTAAAGTGTAAATGACGTCATGCCAGGACTCTGCTTACAGATCCATCTACTGGTCTCAGGATAAATCACTGACTCCTTAACAGCAGCCACAGGGGGTTGAAATAGACTGTTTCCCCAAAGTGGACCCTGAGACAAGGATTCAGGTGCAAGTAGTTCATATAGGAGGTGAGGCCAGAAAGGGCAGTGGGGAAGTGACACAGGGAGGGAAGGCAGCCAGTGCAGGAAGCACTGAAGAACAGGTCACTGCTGTAGGCATCCGGGACTCAATCCCACCGGGGACCTCTGGGAAACTGCCTAGACCGCCTCAGCGTTGTCCCACCTGAGAGCAGAGTATTTAACCTGAGTCTCTATACTCTGAGAGTCGCACTTCTTTCTCCTCCTTCTTATTTTCTTTCCTTCCAGCCCTTTCTTCCCCTTCCCCCTCTACGCCTTCCCCCTCCACCCCCTCCACTCCTCTCACCCTCCACACCTCCTTCTACCCCCTTCTACCCCCCCTCCCCAATAGGCCCCCCACAACATGTTTCTTCTGTGACCCCGCCCATAGCCTTAGGTGATTGGACCAGAGATAGACAGCTAGACCAATCAGATTCACTCTTCTGGGACTCTGGAATTAAGCAGTAGGCCTGGAGTCTCCTGTGAACTGTGGCCACCTGATGTGGATGCCATGATGGCCTTGTTTGGTGACGTGCCCGCAGAGGAGCAGAGAAGTCCCGTGTTTAGGGAGATGCACAGTGGGTGCAGAGAGAGACAGGCCGAGGCGGGACCACACAGCTTCAGACAAACCGAAAGTGCAACCTCAGCTAGGGACATTTTAGTTTCCCTATTAATAAGTTCTCACGTTTCCTGCACTTGAGTTCTGTAAGACAGCAGTGTTTCCTCAACAACAACAGCAACAAAAAAACCCCCTACCTTTTCTGCTAAAGGAAGTCACTTGATTTTCTGACCTGTAACCAGAAACACACACACCCTTGACGAAGAGAAAATCACCCAAGCCTCCAAGCCCCATTCCACTCATGACGTTAATTCCTACTTTACAAAGAAACAGAAACCACCATTCTTGACATTCCACTTTGAACAGCTCAAATATTTCCATCTTAACTACCCCTTCCCCCAATCTTCCCTTGACACTATACCCCTATTAAAAACCACCCTTACCCTCAAGCTGAGCTTAAAGGAAAGGTAGTCCTCATCCGTGTCTCTACTCTCTCCCTCAAATCAGTCCCTACATGAAGTATTGTTTTGTGGGGAAGTGTGCTACTCTGAAGATGTGATTTTAAGTGTCTATGGGACTTTTAGGTCTGGAGGTTCATAGACTGTACAGGTGTGGAGCTCAGAAGGCAGATTTGGTCTGTGATAGAGATTTTTTTTTTTTTTTAAGATTTTTTTTATTTATTTAACAGAGACAGCCAGCGAGAGAGGGAACACAAGCAGGGGGAGTGGGAGAGGAAGAAGCAGGCTCATAGTGGAGGAGTCTGATGTGGGGCTCGATCCCAGAACGCTGGGATCACGCCCTGGGCCGAAGGCAGGCGCTTAACCGCTGTGCCACCCAGGCGCCCCTGTGATAGAGATTTTTTAAATCTACCAGTGATTTTTAAAAAGTAATGCATGAGTATGGTAGAAAAACTTCATAGAAAGGTGATAAATAAGTCGCTTGACAAACACTGACAAATCCCGCAGTTCCCTCCCCAAAGACCATCTTCTATATCCTTCCAGACACAGCTAGCTTCATGGACATGGGACCTGTGTAGGTACATAAGGACGCACATGTAGCAGGGACCTGAGCTTGCTTTAATGCTCTGCTGTTGCCATCTTGAAATTCTTAATCTTGACTAAGGGACCCCACATTTTCTTTCTTGTTTTTTTTTTTTTAAGATTTTATTTATTTATTTGGCAGACAGAGACAGTGAGAGAGGGAACACAAGCAAGGGGAGTGTGAGAGGGAGAAGCAGGCTTCCTGCCAAGCAGGGAGCCCAATGCGGGGCTCAATCCCAGGACCCTGGGATCATGACCTGAGCTTAAGGCAGAGGCTTAACGGCTGAGCCACCCAGGTGCCGGGACCCCACATTTTCATTTTGCACTGGGCCCCCAAATTATGTAGTAGGCCCTATTTCCAGCTATATGCCATGCATAGTTAAACACATGATATACACATGCACCCCTCTTTCCATCCCCTTTTCTTTTAGCATTTGGTGATTCTTAAAAGAATGGGTGTGGATGAAATTTCCCAGGGAGAAGACGCAAAAGTTATTAGTGCAATTTACCAAATATGTCTGCTTCTTCTGTTTCTTGGTACAGAGGGGGATATATGGTGAGATTGCATTTCCTGGTTCCCTGGTTGTTAGATGGGGCCAAGTGACTAGTTTTGACCAATGAGTTAGGGGCAAAAGGGAGTACGTCATTTCTAGATCAGAGTTTTTTTTTTTCAAAGATTTATTTATTTTAAAGAGAGAGAGTGCACAAGTGCCCACGTATGCATTGAGGAGGGGGAGGGGCAGAGGAAGAGGGAGAAGGATAGAATCTCCAGTAGACTCCTGGCTGAGCACAGAGCCCCACTGGGGGCTCTATCCCAGGAGCGAGAGATCATGACCTGAACTGAAACCAAGAGTTGAACGCATAACCACCTGAGCCACCCAGGTGCCCCAAGGTCAGAGCATTTAAATGCCACTGTAAGACCTGCCAGATTTCTCATTCAAGAGTTCAAGATAGTGGCTGTTCTATTAGTTTTGTTTTCTGAGTGACTACAATGAACAGAGCCTCCTGGGTGATCCATGATAAATATATATTGTGGATGAGAAATAAAATGACATTTTGTTTTTAAGCCATGAGATTTGGGGGGCTGTTTGATATTGCAACATAACCTGTCTTAACATGACTGATAGAAATATAAAAAATGCTGAGATAGAATTTGCTGGAACTGACACATAAAAGGAGAAGAGTCATAGAAAGATAAGACAAAGAGTCACAGAGGTAAAGATGAGAAACTAGGGGCGCCTAGGTGGCTCAGTTGGTTAAGCATCCGTCTTTGGCTCAGGTCATGATCCTGGGTCCTGGGATCCAGCCCTGCGACCATTGGGCTCCCTCCCTCCCTCTGCCCTTCCCCCCCAACTTGTGCTATCTCTCGAGCTCATGCCCTCTGTCTCCCTCTCTCAAATAAATAAATAAAATCCTAAAAGAAAAAAAAAAAGATGAGAAACTAGAAGAAGGGACCCAGGGGAGTCACGGAAATCAAGGGAAGAAATTGCTCAAGAGGTAGAGAGTGGTTATTAAGAACAGTATCCTTGAAGTGGTGGTGGGAGAAATAGTAGACAGAGGGCTGAGGAAGCAGAGGGAAGAGCATGAGGGATCAGTCTACGAGTTCAGCAGAAAGACCAGGAGCCCTGCTGCGTGCACTGCAAGAAGGGCCAAGAAAATTTACATTCAATCTCACCTTCTTCCTGCTCTCCAGTGTCCTGAACCGAGAGCCAGGAGGTAAGGTACTCTAAAATCATAGGCTATCAGAAAACTTGCTATTGGAAATTGCATCAGTAAGAATGAAATATTCCACTTTCGCCTGGAGGATCTAAGTCACCTTGCCACAGAGAAGCAGCCTCAATTTGCACCTTCGTTGCAGAGCTTCTGATAAAGGGTTTCTAGACGCAACATTCAACACTTGTCTTAGCTTTATTACTTCCAATCCGGATCTGAGGTTGACCGTTTTATACAAACCTGCTTTGCTTTGAGCCTATCAAAATCTGCTTTCAGGGGCGCCTGGGTGGCTCAGTCGTTAAGCGTCTGCCTTCGGCTCAGGTCATGATCCCAGCGTTCTGGGATCGAGGCCCGCATCAGGCCCCCTGCTCAGAGGGAAGCCTGCTTCTCCCTCTCCCACTCCCCCTACTTGTGTTCCCTCTCTCGCTGCCTCTCTCTCTGTCAAATAAATAAAATCTTTTTTTTTTTTTTAAATCTGCTTTCATTTAAATTTAATCTAGACTCCACCATCGCCCATAAGCCTATGATAACTCTGTCCCTTTGATGATGGCGGTACCTCCTCCGGCACAAGCTCTTTCTCACTGAATGAGTCAGTAAACCTAATTTTGCTGAAAGGCAAGTTTGTTTCTGATGGTCTTAGGCTGATTGGCCTAGTCATGGGCATAACTCCAGGGGCAGGTCAGACAGCAGATCTCAGTGGATCTCAACAGTCACGCAGAAATATCCAACTTAGAAATAAAGTCTTTCTCCCCTCCCAGCCCCAGCAATTCTGACTCCCCCCACCATCTACAAACCAGAGCGCTGTAGAGGAAGTGTGGAGAGGGAGAAGAGGGAGACCTTCATTCACCCAGCGTTCATAGGCATCTGTGGCTGAACAAAGGGTTGTAGAAATGAATCAGTCAGTCTATGAGTGGGCCTTGAGGCAACAGAAAGATCTAGGCCCTTCATTAAGACACAATGGAAGCACTAGGTCTCCTGACATTTGAAGGGCTGCCCCTTTCCCCCAACTGAAAGGAGTCCAAAAAAGTGAAAGGAAAAGGGGGATAAGGGAGAATGCTAAAAATGCCCTTCCTTTGAACACCATCTTTGTGCAGGCATCTGGGGGAGGCCAGCTGGAGCAGGGTCATCTGCCAGCCAGGCCTGTAGGACTTCGCTTCTCTTGTTTATCCCCAGCCACATCTGGGGCAGCTGCCAGGGCCCGCCCCCACTCTGTCGTCATTGGAGGAACTCAAACTTAAAGGCTCCTGCGAAGAATCAGTACGTTTCATTTTCCTGTTACTGGTGGACTTGCTGCGGCTGGTCTAGAAGGGTTGAGCCTTCCTCCAGAGCCTAGTGGAGACTGAGCCTCTCACCATGCCAGCCTGCTGCAGCTGGAAAGATGTTTTCCAGTATGAGACAAACAAAGTCCTCCAGATCCAGAGCACAAATTATGGCACCATTAAGTGGATCTTCCACGTGCTGGTCTTTTCCTACATCAGGTAAGCGGGGTGTGGGGATGACCCCAAATGTCTGCAGTGGTTGACAGCACAAAAATCCTCAAGGTGCAGCTTCTGGTGCACATCCTGAATTCCACGTGGTTTTAAATTTGAGACTTTTTTCCTCATAGCAAGCTGGGGCTGGGGGGGGGGGGCAGGGAGAAGGGGGACAGGGGGGAGGGGGGATGCAGCTGCAGGCAGGAGGAAACAAAGCAGTCTGCTGCGGAAAGAAGCCACAAGAGGCAAAGCCACACTTCGGGTTCTATCCCAGACCAGCCTGGGTGAGCTGGGCAGGGCACGCCTGGGGGAAGTGGGAAACAGGGCAACACCCTGGATTTCAAGGGAGGAGGCAAGGATTAGGGCACACCTGGTGATAATCCTGGCATCTGTCTGAGTCATCACCCTTAGGGGAGGAATAGGACCAAACTTGTCAATGTAACTTTAAGTCCTCTCTAGTATCTGGAAGGTCCCCCTTGCTCTTTTTTGTTTCCGTTTCTTAACAGTTTATTGAGATATAATTCACACAGCTATACAACTCACTCGTTTAAAGCGTACAATTTAGAGGCGCCTGGGTGGCTCAGTTGGTTAAGCATCTGACTCTTGATTTTGGCTCAGGTCATGATCTCAGGGTCATGGGATTAAGCTCCACATTAGCCCCGTACTCAGCGTGGAGTCTGCTTGAGATTCTCCCTCTCCTCCTCCCTTTGCCCCTCCCCCTGCTCACAAGCTCTCTCTCCTTCTCAAATAAATCTTTAAAAAAATAAAGTGTACAATTTAGTGAATTTTAGTATATTCAGAGTTGTGCAGCCATCACCACAATCAATTCTAGAACATTTTCATCACCTCAAAAAGAAACTCCACAGCCCTGAGCCATCACTCCCAATCCTTCTGCTTCCCTGTAGCTCTGGTGACCCACTGATCTACTCTCTGTCTCTGGGATTTGCCTATATTGGGCATGTCATAGAAATGGAACCATGCACTATGTGGTCCTTTGTGTCTGGCTTCTTCCACTCATCATGTTTGCAAGGTGCATTCATGTCGAAACATGTATCTCTACTTCATTCCTCTGTATGGCCAAGTAATATTTCATTGCCTGGATAAACCTTTTTTTGGGGGGGGTAGACATTTGGGTTGTTTCCAGTTTGGGGCTATTATGGATAACGGATAATGCTGCTAGGAATATGGGTGTATGCGTGTTTGCATGAACATGTTGTCAGTTTTCTTGGGTATTGCACCTACCCACTGAATGAAAGATCATTCAGTAGCTTTATTTTTGACATTTTAAGGAACCACCGCTTTCAGAATGGCTGCACCATTTCATATTCCCACCACAATGTATGTTTCCATTTCTCCACATCCTTACCAAACACTTGCTCTTGTCTGGTTTTTTTGGATTATGGGCATCCTAGTCAATGGTTCTCATTGTGGTTTTGATTCACAGTTCCTTAATGGCTAATGTCCCATTGCTCTTTGTGATGATGGTGATGATGATGAAGAAAATTTGCATCTCTAAGGTCAGACAATGTAGTTTACCAGCTAAGAGTTAGAGCAACCTATTTTATAATCCTGGCTAAGTTTTCTTGGCCAGGTCACTTAACCTCTCTGAGCCTCCCTTTCTGCATCTGTTCATAGAGGTGTCATAATTAAACAAGAAAAGGCATGGCAAATACTTCTCAATGTCTGGCAGAGGGTAAAAGCTCCACAAATAGCAGCTATCTTTAAAAATAACCTTTTTGACTTAAAAATAGAATTATCATATGATCCAGTAATTCCACTACTGCGTAGTACTTACCCAAAGAAAATGAAAATACTGCTTGGAAAAGATACATGCATCCCTATGTCTGTTGCAGCATTATTTACAATAGCCAAGATCAAGATATGGAAGCAACCCAGGTACCCACTGACAGAGGAATGGATAAAGAAGATGTAGTACATATACAGTGGAATATTGCTCAGTCATAAAAAAGACTGAAATCTTGCCATTTGCAACACCATGGATGGACCTAGAGGGTATAGTGCTAAGTGAAATAAGTCAGTCAGAGAAAGACAAATACAGTATGATTTTACTCCTATGTGTAAACAAATGAACAAAGAAAAAAAGGATGCAAACAAACTCTTAAATACAGAGAACAAACTGGTGGCTGTCAAAGGGGAGGAGGATGGGGGTTGGGTGAAGTAGATAAAAGAGATTAAGAGTACACTTATCTTGATGAGCACTGAGAAATGTATAGAATTGTTGAATCATTATATCGTACACCTGAAACTAATACAACACTATGTTAATTATACTTGAATTTAAAAAAATCAAAAAATTATCTTTTTGAATATAATAGGCACTTTCATATACATTCTCTCCTTTGACTGTCAAAGTAACCATGTCCACACCTGGGATTTGAGATCTGGAAATGTGGATTCAATAATCTTTCACTGCTCTGAGCCTTGGTTTCCTCATCCGTAAAATGAGGACAAAGGCTGTTGTAAGAATTAGTTGCTTGAAAAATACCTGGTGTATGGCAAGCCCTCACCAAGTGTTAATTCTTCTTATTAATAAGAATTTGATTTGATTCATATGTTTACTATACAAGCACTAAATAATAAACACATATATTAAATTCTAAAATAAGACACGTTACTTGAGCCAGACATCATAGAACTGATGATGAAGCGCACAGTTAGTAAATGCTCCTTTATGCACCAGTACATAGATCATGCGTCACGATTCCATGTGACAGGTGACGTGATTTCCTGATATTCTTGGCACACAATTTCTTAAAAGCAGATTATTGTATATAGGAACAGCTTATTATGAGAGCACCTTGTAATGATAAATATTTTTCTCTCATATGGTGGAACCTTATCTTCCATGCATTTAACTCCCTCAAATCCAGTTACGCATGTCCATGGGAGAGACAGCGCAATTTCAACAGTGCAATGATCAAGTGAATGGGTGCCCCAGTTCAGGCATGAGATGGGGTGCCTGACTTGGGGATCCCTGTCAGTCTGTTCTCACATGTTTTCAGTAGAATGACCATCTTGCTACTGAATGGAGTCCCATAGACCACAGCTTGGGAAATGCTGCCTTAAGTTGTACTGTGGGGCCTCAAGTTGATAAAACTGCAACTCGGCCATTTGTGAAATGGGTAGACCCATGGTGCCTAGGGATTAGGGGTGGTAGTCTGCATCAAATAGGATGGGTATGGACCACAGGTTGGAAGTCCAGACAGGTCAGGTAATACTCAAGATATGTAGCAGCATGTGGTGGGTTCTAGCCATGGAGTCCTAGGTTCAGAGCCTGTCCATACTAGGGTTGCAAAGGCAAAGAGCCAGGATAATGAAGTAAGACAGGGCTTCAGTTATTGAGACTGGGGTACAAGGAAGGGGCTGTCAATAAAAGAAATAATACAAAAGGCTGGCTAGCTTTTCATAGTCCCTCAAAACCAAGTTCAGATTGGAATCAAAGGCAGGGGCTGCAGCTATTGGCAGGCTCAAGTGGCTCCAGCTTCCAGGGTTACAGGAGTGTGTAGTCAGCGTGCTGAGTAGGCCTGTGCTAGTCCAAAGTGTTTGGATAGTAAGTGACAGAGACCTAACTCAAGTTAGGCACCAAACCACACAGTGGAAGAGATGGAGCTGCCCTCAGACATGGCTGGTTATAAAAGCTCAAACTATGTCATCGGGTTGGGTCGCTCTTCCCACATTGTGGCTCTATTTGGCTTTGTTCTTGATTCGGCTCTCTATGTGGCATGATGCCACACTCATATCCTCAGTAACTCCAGAGGAACAGGCAAGTCTTCCTGATAGCTGTGGCATGAAAGTCCCAGGAAAGTCTCTGGTTGCTACAGCTTGAATTACACAACCACCCCTGAACCAATCCTGAGGCTAGGAGCATGGTGTCGCCTGATTGGCCAATCCTGGGTCATGTGCTCACTCCTGTGGCAGGAAATAGGGAGAGGGTGCAGGGCTCAAGGCGCCCAATCTGAACCACATCCAGTAACTTTACCTTAGGAAAGAAGAACACTATTGCCGGAAGACATGGGAAAAGAAAGGGGGGTGGGGCAAAGGAAAAACAACCATTACATGGTTTTTCCAAAAGTGAGAAATTTCAGAGACTTCTGAAGTCTACTGCTCTATCCTTGGCTTGTCTCAGCCCTGCACCTGGAGACTCTGCCCCAGGTTATTGCCAGGGCAGGGCCCTTGGTATTCTCAACAGAGATTTCCTCTGAGAATAAGCTTCTGGAATTCCGCAGGGTTTTCCAACCCATGGTTCTTTTTTGTCCTCTGGCCTCAATGAGGTGGGAAGAATAGGATAATGATGATTATACTCCCAGGAAAACTAATTGAAAAAACCTGCATGACAATAAAAATAACTTCCTTATACAGCTGGATTTATTTATATCATCTCAATTGATATGCTAGGACATAGGTATTCTTTTCATTATTGCACAGATAAGGAAAGAAAAGCTGTGAAAGATGGAGTTAATTTCTAAAAGATCATCCGGGTAGAAAGTGGGTTTCAAAAAGGATTCAAATCCAAAACCAATCCAATGCTCTTAACCCAGAAAGCACCCTACTGAAGTGGTTTACCCAGCAGACTGCGAAAGCCTGAGTACTAGGCCTTCTCAATCTTTGGCCAATCAATCATTCTTCCTTCTTCACCACGATCTCTGTCTTTCTGGGTTGGCCTGGGCAAGTGCAGGAGAAGGAGGGAGGCTGGAATGAGGATCCCATAAGTTTACCCTTTTCTATAATTCATTCATTCCCCCAAATAAATTTTAGACTATCTACTATGAGTCAGACACTATTCATGGCTCTAGAGACTATTACAGTGAGCAAAACAAAGTTCTTACAACTCATGGGGTTGCATGCCAGTGGAGGAGAGAGATATGATACCAAAAAAAGCAAAAAAAGAAATAATAAAATATGTGATGTTGACAGATGCTATGAAGGGTAATAAAGCAGAGAAGAGAACAGAGAGTGATAATGGGCAAATGTGAGTGCGTGTGGGATAGAGACATTTGGGCTGAGATCTGCACGAAGGGAGGAAACAAGACATGAAATATTTAGGAAAAGAATGTTTCTGGTGGAGGGAACAGCAAGTACAAAGGCCCTGAGGTAGAGACTTGATAGGGTGTTCAAGGAAAAGCAAGCAGGTCAGTGTGGCTGGAGCAGAGGAAACAAGTTAGTGAATGATAAGAAGTGCGTGAACTGGAGAGAGAACACTGGTGGGGGAGGAAGGGCAGATCATTCAGGGCCTTGGAAGCTACTCTGCGTTCTTTGGATTTTATTCTGAGTGAGTTGAGAAGCTGTAGGAGGATTTTAAGCAGAGAAGTAAAAGATGTTTTCATTTTCTTGGGAAGATTTCCCTCTTCCCTGGAGACTAGCCCTCTCAGAAGCTTTTCCAGTGAATACAGAAGAGTAGGGAAGATTGAGAGAAAAACAGAACAAACTTCACTCAAACTGCTTCTTCTCCCTTACCCAGTCAACCTCTACTCAGGCTGACAGAAAGCACAATATTGTCCTGCGCAGCCTCAGGCTGTCTGTCACCATGGAGATGGTGCTGTTGAGCTAGTTTGTGGCTGGCTGCCTGTTTCATGGGAGCGTTGCCACACACCTACCTGTGAGGCTGGGCCTTTTTCAACTGAGTGGAAGTGAGTCCACCACGGAGATGGGAGGGGACACCAGAAGCCGGGGAGGGGCAAATCCAACCCAGGCATGGCCCCTATGGCTCCTGCCACTTGAGGGCAACAGAAACATGAAGTGATTTGCCACATTCTCATCCTACCCTGAACCCCTGGGTGATGTGATAGACATGGGGGGTCCGGAGAAAACCCACTTCAGGAGGAGACTGCCTCTAGGAAGAGGAGAATCCAGCCAACTGACTCAAGGGACCGAAAGAACAGTGAATGCACATATCTGAAAGCAAAAAAGAGAAGCAGCCAGGACAGCATGTTCCAGAAGCTGGTGAGAGAGGAGGGAGGACCAGGCGCTGAGGGCAGAGAGGTAGGCAAGGGCCAGACTGCGTGAAGAGTTGGAATTTCTTCCTTAGGGCCATGGGAAGCTGCTCACAGGGTTGAGAGGGGGGAGTGAAACCATTTGATTCCTGTTTCTAAAGTGCTCTTGGGCCTCTGTGTAGAAGGCAGATCGTGGGGGGCAAGAGCGACAGTAGGAGGGCAGTGAAAAGGGCGCCAGAGTCAACCAGATGAGAGAGGTGGCAACTCAGATGATAACAGGACAGCACAGGTGGACAGAAGTGGGCAAAGCAGGGATAAGTTTTGGAGGCAGAACTGACAGATTTGCTAGGAGGTGGAAGATGATTCTGGGTTCCCAGGTGAATGAGGATGCCTTTACTAACAGGAGGAAGACTGAGGGGCAGCAAGCTTATTGACGAACAGCATTGTTAGCGATGTCAAGCAAGCAAACAACTACTACCATCTATCGGCTTCCCTCCATAAATGTCTAAACTAAACCATTAAGAAAGCTAGAAGCACACAGTCTACAAAAATGGTCCTTTCAAATGAATAAATTTAGCTTTATGGAGAGCTTGCCTTGTTGTCCTGGTTTTCTCATTTCACCCTGGAAACCGAGGCTTCTCTGTGGACCAGCTTTCCACACACCCACAGGCTTCTGGGCACCACCACTCCAGCCCAGCCTCCCACCCAAGGCAGGAACCTCTCAACCCTCCTGGGTTTTTAGCACAGTGCTAAAAAGAGGAACGATGGATTATTCACAGAGCAGCATGCGTCAGCTGGCTGACGTGCAAGATGCCAAGAAGGGGAGGCAAAGGTGGGACTGGAGAAGCCAAAAAGGATCATATTATGAACAGCCTTGAACTTCATTCTGAGGACACTGAGAAAGCATGGAGAGTCTTCCCCACCCTTCCACCAACATTTCATTATGAAAAATTTCAACCATATAGATTTGCGTTTTCTAGACAATATTTCTTCTCAAACTCAGCAGAGCGGATTCTGTTTAGAACCAGATACTCTGCCCAATGTAATACTAACATCTCCTTATTACAGAAGAAGAAATAATGACCCAGAAAGGTTAAGTAACTTACACACGGCCATGTAGCTAGTAAGTGGTAGAGCCAAGACTGAACCCAGGCTTCTCACTCCAGAGCCCAAGCTTTTACTACTAGATCATGTAGAATATGGAGGAGACAGGAGCACATATGGAGGCAGGGAGATCATTCAGGAGGCTACTGGGAGGTCTAGGTGAGAGGTGACGGTGACTTGGACTAAGGAGGTGACAGCGGTAGAGGAGAGAAGTAGATGAATAGCATTAGGAAGATAAAATAGGATTTGACAATTGAATGGTTGAAGGGTAATGAGGGAAAGGATGCTAAGGAATGTTTCTAGATTGGGCAACTGATATGTGGTGGGAGAACTTATTGGGATAGGAAATGTGGGGGGGGGAAGCCCATCTGGGGTGGAAGATGAGTTCAGAACTGAAGGCACTGAGTTTTTCATGTATATGGGACATACAAATTTGGATCCTTAGTAGATAGAGAGATATGTGAATCTGGAACTAGAGATAGATATTTTTATATCACCAGCATATAGACGTAACTAGAACGATGGAAGTAGCTACAACTGACCAGCAAGAGCAGATGTAAATGAGAAGACAAGAGGGCTTAGAACAGACCCCTGAGAAATGCTAACATTTAAGTGATGGGGAGCACAGACGTCCCTGAAGGATTCTCAGATGGGTGGCCATGGAGATCCAAAGAAAGTCAGGAGAATGTGGATTCCAGGAAGCTAAGGGAAGAAGGGGAAGGAGGTGTTGCATGGTCATGGGGGGTCAAATGCTGCTGAGAATTTTAGGAAGATCAAATCTATAGTATGTTTATCAGATATAGCAAGGATGACGTTGCTCTTTACTTGGCAAGAGAGGATTTAGAGAAGTGGTGGAGTGGGAGCCAGACTGGAGTGGGCAGAGGAGTGAATGGAGATGCAGAAATGGATGTGGTGACTCACTCTTTCAAGGGACTTGGCTACAAAGGAGCAGAGAGGCATTGAGTGGTGGTGGTAGGAGAAGAATGTGGGATCGAGAGAAGGTTTATTTTTAGGGTGGGAAATGATGTCAGAATGCAGATGAAAGGAGACCAGAGAAAGGGAGATGATGAGATAAATGAAGATCATCATCATCATCATCATCATCATCATCATCATCATCATCACTGTCACCAACTAGCAACCACAAAGAAAGCTTATTCTTTTCTGGGACTAACCATTAGACGTTTCTTCCTTACACTGAGCCCAAATCAGTCTCCCTGTCATTCTCCCCTTTAGTTAGAGTTCTGTCCTGTGATCCCTCTTCTAGTTGACACTCTCCAAATGGCATACCATGCTAATATATTTTTCCTTTACTTTAAAATAATGACCTCAATCCCTCTGGCCATATGCCCTCAATATGGTATCCAGATTCTTTACTATCTCAGCCAAGCCCACACAACTACACTGTTGATTTGTTAAGGCCCTCTTAAAAGTGGTGCATACACTCTGCTTTGCTGGTGGGAGCATAAAAGGGCTCCACTTTTTGTGGTTTGGCAAAATGAACTGAAATATAAAATGTATGCATCCTTTAACCCAGAAATTTATCTTAGGGTGTGAATTTATCTTTGGTGTGAAAAGATTCTTTTGCAAGTACATGCCTGGTGACATGAGAGAGGAGAGTGGAGAGGCAATGAAGCATAGTGCTGAAGAGAACAGACAGTCTCCATGGTGAAAGACTAGATGCTTACTCCCCAAAGATCAGGAACAAGACAAGGATGCTTGTTTTCACTGCTGCTATTCAACACTGTACTGGAAGTTATAGCCAGAGCAATTAGGCAAGAAAAAGAAATACAAGCCATCCAAATTGGAAAGGAAGAAGTAAAACACCACTCAGATCATATGATCCAATATATGGAGAATCCAAAAGAAGCCACAAAAAGCTACTAAAATTAATAAACCAATTCAGTAAAGTTTCGAGGTATGAGATCAACACATAAAAATCAGTTGTTTCTGTACACCAGCAAGGGGAAATTTAAAAAGAAAATTAAGAAAATAATTGCATTTATAATAGCATCCAAAAGAGCATAAACTGTGGGGTCAGCGCTGCTACTCTGTGCCTTAGTCTGTTGGGGCCGCTGTAACAAAATACCATAGATCGAGAGGCTTAGAAACGACAGAAACGTACTTCTCAGACTTCTGGAGGCTGGGAATTCTAAGATCAAGGTGCCGGCAGATAAGGTGTCTGGTGAGAACGCACTTCCTGGTTCACAGACAGCCATTGTTTTACTGTGCCCTCACATGGTAGAAGGGGCAAGGAGTTTCTGGAAACTCTTTTATAAGGGCATTAATCCCTTCAGCCCTCATGACCTAATTACTTCCCAAAGGCCTCACCTCCTAATGCCATCACACTAGGGATTAGGTTTCAACATTTGAATTTTGGGGGGTTACATTCAATCTATAGCACTATTTGAACTTACGCTTGTTTTGTCCATACCACAGTTTGCTCAGATATAAGGTGGGGATAATACTAGGACCTTCCCTACAGGGTTCTTCTGGGGGTGGTGAGGACTGAAAGAGTTAATATACTATTATTAACATATGCTTAAAACAGTGCTTGGCACACAGTAAGATATATATCAGGGTTACCAAAAAAAAAATGTTTACAATTGGAAAAACTGAGCAAAACTTCCAGTTAAATATCCACCAGGAAGAGACTGGCGGCAAATTATCACAAATTGCCTCTTAGGTTGAACTATATGGAATCGCCAACATCTACTCCTTTGGTCTACAAAATAAGCAATTTTATATGTTCCAATCTAAACCCTAGAATGCTCTATAACCATTCAAAATGATTCTATACCATAGATCTATCTTTATCATATGCTTATCATTACTGTTGTGGAAATTTTTAATAATATATTATTGAGTAAAAATAGCAAGTTACATAAAGCATGTAGAGCATGGCCATATTTGGGTGTCATCGTACGGGAGACCACATTTTGTTGGACACATGCTTAGGTGTTGATGTGTTGCTCAGCCCCAGGACAAAGCTGATGGACAGTCTGCAGCTGGACTCTGGTATTTGAGAAGTTGCCCTGTAAATCAGGGTTTATATCAGGTAATACTGGAGACTGACATTGGGGGCCATCGTTTCCATGCGGTGAGTGCTCACAGCGTGCGGGTACGATGCTGAGGAGTCTGCACGTATACCTCATTTCATCCTCACAACCACCCCTGAGGTAGGGATGATTCTTCCCACTTTACAGATAAGGAAAATGAGTCACAGAGAAGGCAGGTAGCCTGTCCAAAGTCACGCAGCAAAGCTAGGAGGTGAATGGAGGCAGCCTTCGGAACCTGCATCCAACACCACTGCACTGGGCCTCCCTTGAGAAAACCACTGATGCTTTTCTGTGTCTGCCATTTAGCTTTGCTTTGATCAGTGACAAGCGGTACCAAAAGAAAGAGCCTCTAATCAGTTCCGTGCACACCAAGGTGAAAGGGATAGCAGAGGTGAAGGCAGAGATATTGGAGAATGGAATGAAGAAGATGGTGTCTGGGGTCTTTGACACCGCGGATTACACCTTCCCTTTGCAGGTGAGCTCTTGTCAGCAACTCCCAAGGACTCCTCCCTGGTCACTGTCACCAGGGCCCCTGCCTCCCTCCTCTGGGACCCAGAGCCTCATGCCAGAAAAACACCAGCCCTATTTTAAAAAGCTCTGTGAAAATCCCAACCGAGAAAACCTAAAAATTGCAAAATTGGGTCAGATCCAGCAGCTCAAAGATGATACTTTGCTTTATCAAGTCCTACGGGGTTTCTCAAAATAGCAGTGTGTCCTGGTGCATTTAAAGCACGATTTGATTCACTCACACTTGATTTATACGCAGCTTTTTAGAAGCAGGGCCATCAAGTCAGCAAGGTCTGCCTAGATCCAGAAGGACAAAGAACTTCCTGCCTAGACAGGACTGGCCCTTCTAAATTGTGCGGAGTTTTATCAACAAAAATGTCCAGAAAAAAACCACTCACTCAGATACATTTTTGCACAAGGGAAAGGAAATAGCTGACAAAGAGAGGAAGGGTGTGGATTGCAGGGAGAGGCTTTGTGACTGCTTCAGTTTGCAAGAAGAGGAAATAAGGGGCTCCTGGGTGGCACAGTTCTTAAGCGTCTGCCTTCGGCTCAGGGTGTGATCCCGGCGTTCTGGGATCGAGTCCCGCATCGGGCTCCTCCGCTGGGAGCCTGCTTCTTCCTCTCCCACTCCCCCTGCTTGTGTTCCCTCTCTCGCTGGCTGTCTCTCTCTGTCAAATAAATAAATAAAATCTTAAAAAAAAAAAAAAAAAAGAAGAGGAAATAAAAGTAGAATAGTCAAAAAGGAGAGACCAAAGTAGGAATGAGAACACCAAAGAACAGATAGGGAGGCTGGAGGGACAAAAGGGCACTTTTGCAGTCTCTGGGAGCTGGAGTGCTTTGCAAAACCGTAAAACCAAGGCCACTATCTGTTTGTTTCTAATGGGGGGTCAGTAAGAACTCCAGCTATTTCCTGGGTTGTTGGCTGCCTTTTGCCCCTTAATTAAAATCCTGGATAATCTTAACAGCATTCTGATGAAGCCAACACCTCCATCGCCCTACCCCCCTCCCCAGGTTACTTAAGTTTCAATTTAATGGGATTTTATTGTGTCCAAAAAATGACAAGGCTGCTTTTAAGGCTGGAATGGAAAATGAATACCTGATCAGTTTGAATGTCCCTTTGCTCTCCTTCAGCTCAGCAGGGCAGCTCATCTAGCTTTGATATTAAGCCCTCAGCGCAGTCCAAGTTGCTCCCGGACCTGATTTCTAGAGTATAGTTTAGAAAGTGGAAGGTTCACCCCCAGGCACTGAGCAGGCTGGATTATTATGATTAAGTAGTTCTGCTCTCCAAGACCTAGCATTTGCCTCCTCTCCTCTTTCTCTGCAGGGGAACTCCTTCTTCGTGATGACAAACTTTATCAAGACAGAAGGCCAACAGCAGGGGTTATGTCCTGATGTAAGGAGGGGACCTGGAGTGGTCGGGCGGGAGAGAAGAGTTGCTGGAGGGGACACGGGTCAGAGGAAGATGATGGGCAGAGGCCATTTTCACACTACAGTCAGGCTCTGGCTCCCCTAATACCGGCCATTAAACCTGCTCCCTAGAAAACAGAAAGCCAAATGTGCGTAAACTGGTCATCTCATTTTTCTTTTCCTTCTGTCCTCAGGCCTGAGACCTAGCTGACCTCATTTTCTGAGGCCAGGAGAAAGTGCTGGCTGGCACCCCTTCCTTCCCATTTCCTGCTGAGCCTTCGTGCTGCTTGGACCAGGCCCCCTGCTCTCCAGCGGGAGCTTTCCTGAAAGTGGTACCTGGCTGCCATGGCATCTGCTTTTTAGATTCTTATTTTTCTTTTTTATTGACATATAACTCCTGTGCCATAAAGCCCTCCATTTTAAAGTGTAGAAATGAGTGGTTTTTCATATTTTCACAATGTTGAAAATACTACACCACTACACCACTACCTAATTCTAGGACATTTTCATCACCCCCAAAAGAAGTCCTGTACCCATTAGCAGTCACTCCCCATCCCCCTCTCCCCTCAGCCTCTGGCAAGCACTGATCTACTTTCTGTCTCTGTGGATTTGCCTATTCCGGGTATTTCATATCGCTGAGATCATACAATATGTGGCCTTTGGGGGCTGGCTTCTTTCACTCGGCATCACGTTTTGAAGGGTCATCATGTTGTAGCAGGTGTCGGTGCTTCCTTCCTTTTTATGGCCAAATCATATCCACTGTATGAATGCACTACGCTTTATGTGTCCTGATGAATTTTCGGGTTGTTTCTACTTTTCGGCTACTGTGAATGGTGCTGCTGTGGACATTCATGTACAAGTTTTGGTGTGGACAGAGGCATCTGCTTTTCTGTATCTTAAGAGACACACGTTGCTTACTCCCCACTATCCTGTCTTTCTCCCTGCAGTTTCCCACCCGCAGGACGATCTGTTCCTCTGACAGGGGTTGTAAAAAGGGACGGACGGACCCGCAGAGCAAAGGTAAGTTCTGTTTCTTTTCTGGGATCCTGGGGGGTGGGTGGTCTGGTATCTTGGTGACATTCACAATGCCCTAAAGTTCAAATCTTTAGCCTCTGGCTCTCAGCTGCCTTCTTCCACCCTCACCAGGCGGTGGGAGGGCCTGTGTCTGTCCCATGCCTCTGCTCTGTCTGCAGAGGACTGGCTGCTGACTAGCAATGTGATCTAATTCCCCAGTGACCGCAGCTCCTGAAAACCTCCAGAGTTAGCATCTTCAGGGTGCTCATTGGCAGGAAAATCCAATGGCCCACAGTGCCATCTGCGTATGCTGAGCTTTCCCTCTTGAATTTCCCCAAAGGTTGAGCAGTACGAATTATAGCCCCAGGGCGCCTGGGGACGTGCCACTACTAACCTACAGAATTTCTTTATCTCTTGTTTTAACTTAAAGAGGCACATGACAGGGGCGCCCGGGTGTCTCAGTCGGTTAAGCAGCTGCCTTCAGCTAAGGTCATGATCTTGGCGTCCTGGAATCGATCCCCGCATCGGGTTCCCTACCCAGTGGGGAGCCTGCTTCTCCCTCTCCCTCTGCCTGCTGCTCTGCCTACTTGTGCTCTCTCGCTCTCTCTGTCAAATAAATAAAATCTTAAAAAAAAAAAAAGAGGCACATGACAATAATAAAAAAAAAAAGACCACAAAAAAGATAAAACCATCAGTGGTTATAACACACATGCATACACAAAAATAGGCCTATTTAACTTGTCCCTTGGGAATCTGCTAGTGACATTAACACTCCAGGAAGATATGCCATGTTCATTCTGTGGCTTTGCACATCCCTGGTCCATGCTGCACACCGCTTACTCCAGTGCCTACCTAGACGCCCAGTTCTAGTCCACATATGCCAGGTGAGAACACACCCTGCTCAGCTTCTCGCTCAGCATCTTTTCTTGCAAAGAAACCAAAAAAGGCAACAGCATCCATGGTCTCTCTGTCTTCTCTCCAAATCTTTTTTAAAAAAAGCTTGTTGTCCGATGTGTTTCTTGCTTGAGTTTCCTTATGTAAGTTTGTGGTTCAAATGGGGTCTCGTGGAAACTGAAATTGCTTGGGTTGAAAAGCATAAATAAATAGTCTCTTGCTTGGGTTGAGTTCATGATGCGCCCACGGTTTTCACACCTGTGCTTCTCTGGCCCCTTAACCCCACCCCCACCCCCCACCAGGGATCCAGACCGGAAGGTGTGTAGTATATAAAGAGAGGCTGAAGACCTGTGAAGTCTCTGCCTGGTGTCCCATCGAGGAAGTGGAAGACGCCCCCCGGTGAGCTGCGGGGGAGGGGGGGTAAGATGGGATGGCCCTGACCAGTGAGCAGATGAAAAGTCGTGAAAAGTCCTGGGTCCTACTGACTTGGTGACCCTCCATCCCAGGCACACCAGTGATCTCTGAGAAGGCCATGGTAATTGTTAAAATGTTGCAATAATTCTGTACCGGCTGGCATATAACTACTACCCTGAGCACCCTTGAGTGCCTCTGGGCCCCTGGCTGTCCCAGCACCTTACAGAGCACCTCTGGAGCCCTCCTCGAGCACTACAGCACGTCCCATTCTGACTGGTCGGTGTCCATACTGAGCGATTAAGGATGGAGAGGTAGCAGGAAGGGTGGGAGGAAAGGAAAAAGGAAGAAAGGGGAAGGGGAGAATAAGGAGGAGGAAAGAGGGAGGGAGAGAAGAGAAGTTTTCTTAAATTAAGTGGTCACAGTGACATACAGATTTATTGATCTTCTCTTTAACACACAAGATCAGTCCCAGAAAGCAGAACTGGTTGTTAAATCTCAGAAACCACAGAGATTGGTACATTTCAGCAGAATAGAGAGACCTGGATTCAAATTCTGACTCTAACCCTTCCTTGCTGTGTGACCTTGAGCAACCGGCTTAACCTCCCTGAGCTTCATTTTCCTTATTTGTAAAATGAGGATAATAGTTGCCCCTACCTCATGGGGCTGTTGTGAGAATTAAATGAGATGACACTTGTACCTCAAAAGCAAAGTGAGCCCCATGCCTGGCTTACAGTAAGTGCTGAATAATGCACACACATGCATGCACACGCACACGTGCACATGGACACACATGCATAGACACACACAAATGATCTGCCCCTAGAAGTGTGGTGGTTCTAGACCAGCACTGTCCAATGGAACTTTCTGCAATGATGAAAATGTTCTGTACCTGTACTGTCCAATATGGTAGCCACTAGGTACATGTGGCCACTGGGCACTCTAAAATGTAGCTGCTGCAACTGAGCAACTGAATTTTTAATTTAATTTAAATTCAATTTTAATAGCCACACATGCCTAGAGGATACTCTATGGGAGAAGCTCTAGCTTCTAGACGAATATGACTCAAGACCACACCATCAGCATCTTTGGAGCAAAGAGAAGATTTCCCCAAGCTGACTTTTTAGAAGGTCCAGGCAAAGGCTTCCCATATCAGTGCGGGAAGCACTCGGCAGAGTCAGCCTGTCCGGCCCTCAATCATTAATGGTACCACCCAGGTTTATTTCTAGGTCAGAGAAGTTTCTTTTTCACAGAAAGAATCGCCCAGGGCCTGAGTAAGAAATCAGCTAACACTCAAGTAGTCCCTGGTTCAAGGCAAGAGGTCTCTTGATTGCCTGTGGTTTTCAGTCACCAACTTATTCATCAGATAAATATTGGACATCTCCAATATGCAGATCCTGGGACTGCAATTTTACGTAACCTTGGGCAAGCAACCCCCTGAACTTCAGTTTCCTCGTATGTTATACAAAGGGATTACTAGAATGATTCATTTAATCATTCAGTCAACACATCCAATACCACGTAGGAAGTATTAGATATTTATTTTACATGTAACTATGCACAAGAGACTGTGCTAAAAATATAAGCAGACCCAGACAGCGAGCAGGTCCCAAGCCTCTTGCAGCTAATCAGAGGTAAGACATGTGTACAGAGAGCTGTAATTCAAGACAGAAAGTTAAGAGTGTCATAAGAGAGGAATAAAGGGCTTTGATCCTTCAAGTTTCAAGTGCTCTTATTCTTAGAATGTTGCCCAGGAAGCATGGGATTTAGGGTGTTCTAAAGGTAAATGGTCTGGCATGTAGTAGGCATTTGTTGTAAGATTTTTTATGCAAATGTAAGAAATACAACTTAAACTGGCTTCAGGAAAAAAAGACAATGTTATCATTTTTTTAAATTCCTGTAAATGAGGAGTCCAGAAGGCCTAGCTTCAGGAAAGGCTTGATCCAGGCTTCAAATAAAAATGATGTCATTAAGATTCTCTTTTTCTTTCTGTCTCTTCCAACCCCCATCCTCACCCCCACCCTCACCCCCAGTTATTCTTTCTTCTGTTTTGGTTCTCCTCACACTGTGGTCCAGGGAATTCCAGGTTTACATTGTCTTTACTACTGGCAATCCTAAAGAAAATGAGTTCTTCTTTTTCCAGTATTTCCTACAAAAGCCCTAGAATGTTTTCATTGGCCTAAGTCATACAACAATCTATGAACCAACACTATAGCCAAGAGGATTGGATTATTCTGTTTAGCCAGCTCTGGATCACTTGCCCACACTGGGAGCTGGTAAGGATGGGCAGGAGAGGGACTCCTCCCCACCCAACCCTCTGGGCTGAGAGTGGAAGAGACCAGGCTATCCCCAAGGGAGAAAATTGAGGTGCTTCTAACAGAAGGGGAATGGATACTGGGCAGGCAAAAACTATAGTGTTCTCTATAGTTATATCCTAAATAGAGGTAAAGTTGGGCTCTGGCAATTCTGGAATAAAAAGTAGATCATTCTTGGTGCCTCCTTCCAAATACCTCCATCCTTTCCTGGTGCTATTCCCATTATATATATCTGCCCCCCACTCAGACCTGCCAACGATAAGGTACCAGCTGTATCTCTTTATCCACAGCCAATTCTCTCCATCTTTAGCAGACTGTCAACTGCATAAGGACAAAAAACCTTGACTGTCTTGTTCATCACTGTATTCCCAATGCCCAGCCCCATGCCCAGCAGAATAAATATTTGTCTAATGAATGAATTGATGGGTTGTGGGTGGACCTTCCTAAAGTCTAGGATTTGGGCTCCTTTAACTCATGGAGAATTTATGCTACTCAGAGCCTATCGACCTATGACTGATAGAGCCAACTATATGTGTGTGGCCCTGTGTTAAAGGCCGGGGATGTCAAGATTAAAAAAAAAAAAAAAGTCCAAGCCTATTGGGAAAAATACAAACAGGGGTGTGCTGGAGCTGGCTTATACTGACTCTGAGCCAATTACGCTCATCCTTTCCCAACTCCAAGTCCAGTGATCCCCACTAGTGGCTTGAGATCAGCCATGGTGGGAGTACTTACACCCCAGTAGTCAGTAAATGGTACATATCAGAGCTTTTCTTCCCCACTGGGGGAAAGAAATGTTAAACATTTACCAGCACATCACCACACATACCTAAACATACAATTACATCAGAGTGTGAGAAGAGTTATAGTAAATGCCATGGGGTCTCAGGAAGAGAGAAATTCTTCCTCTTTTTTAGATTTTTAGCAAGGTTTTGACCACTAGACTATATTTCTCTTCACTCATTGCAATGACCCAAGCCAGAAACCAGAAGCCCGTGGTCCCATTGGCCCCACACTGATCCCCGTTTCGCCTCTCTCAGGCCCGCACTCTTGAACAGTGCTGAAAACTTCACTGTGCTCATCAAGAATAACGTCGACTTCCCTGGCCACAACTACACCACGTAAGTGCCCGGAATGTCTGGCCATTAGCTATCTCCTGCTGTGTAACGGATTACACCAAAATTTAGAAGCTTAACAACCCACGTTTATTATCTCACGCAGTTTCTGTGGGTAAGGAATGTGGGGATGACTTCATTGGGTGGTTCTGATTCAGGGTCTCTCAGGTTGCAGTCAAGCTGTCAGTGGGGACTGCAGTCATCTCTGGCTTGACTGGGGCTGAGAATCCTCTACCAAGCTCACTCACTTGGTTGTCAGCAGGAGGTTCAGTTCCTCATCATATGGACCTCCCTGTAGGACTGCTTGGGTGCCCTTGGGAATGGTGTCTGGCTTCCCCCAGAGCAAGTGATCCAAGAGGGACAGAGAGCAAACCAGCAAAAAGAGTAAACAAGATGGAAGCCACAGGCTTTTATGACTTAAGCTCGGAAGTGACACATCATCATTTTTGCTACATGCTAGCGTCACAAAGACCAACCCAGCACAGGGTGGGAGGGGACTACCCAAGGGCGTGAATCCCAGGGGCTGAGGATCCCCGGGGCCCCTCATGGAACCCAGCTACCAACTGGCTCACTCCTATGAAAGAGATGGGTCTCTGTTTTCAAACACATGTTTGCTTGCTTGCTTGCTTCTTGTCGTGTGCAGGAGAAACATCTTGCCGGGTGTAAACATCACTTGTACCTTTCACAAGACTCAGAATCCGCAGTGTCCCATTTTCCGACTAGGAGATATCTTCCAAGAAACAGGAGATAATTTTTCAGATGTGGCAATTCAGGTTAGTGGGGTCTCTGGACAGCAAGGGTGTGTGTCGGGGGATGTAAGATGTCAAATGGCCAAGAGGCCAGGCCCCTGGGTCTTGTTATAGGGCTCCCTTTATTGAGCATTCAGTAAATCCCTGCCCAGTGCCAAGGGCTTTCCCTGAACTACCCCATCTAATCCCACGACAACCCTGTGAGTGACATCCCTGGGGCAGTAGTTCCCGTGGTTGCTGTAACGAGCCATCGTGATCTCGGTGGCTTAAAACAACACACATTTCTTTTACACTTCTGGAGGTCAGAAGTCCAAAATCAGTTTCACCGGACCAAAATCAGCAGGGCCATGCACCCTCCAGAGGCTCCACAGGAGAATCCATTCCTTGCCATTTCCACCTTCTGGAGCTAGAAGTTCGTAGCCCCTTCTCCCAGCTTCGAAACCGGCTGCATAGTATCTTGCCTCAGTGGTCACCCTGACTTATTCTGTGCCAAATCTCCGCCTGTCTCCCTCTTATAAAGATAGTGGTCTTCTTCAGAGAAAGCATTTATAAAAGGAAACATGTAGGGCCCCCCAGGTAATCCAAGATAATCTCCCCATCTCAAGATCCTTAATTTCATCGCATCTGCAGTCTCTTTTACCGTATAAGATAACATAGCTGAAGATTCCGAGGGTTGGGACCTGGAATAGGAATACCTTTGGGAGCCATTATTCAGACCAGCACACCTGGATTAGTCAGGATTCTTCCAGTTGCACCTTATAGACATCCAACTCAACTGATTCAAGCAAAGAATCAATTAAAAAGCAGTTTGGGGGCAAAAAGAAAACCAAACTCAATTGGCTTAAGCGAAAAAAGAACCACGTATTATTAACTCATGTGAAGACACCAGGGCAAATGGACCTTCTAGTACACCCAAGGCATTTTCATACCTCAGGAGTTTTCTTTTCTTTTTAAAGATTTTATGTATTTGTTTATTTTAGAGAGGGAGCACCCCACCTTGGGAATTTTCTTCTGCTTTTCCCCTCTGCCTGGGAACAGTCTAGCCCCAGACATAGCATTAGCTGTCTCCCTCACCTGCATCCTATATTTGCTCAAATATAAGCTCAGTGAAGCTTTCCCTTACCACTACCTTTAAAATGACAATTTAGGGCACCTGGTGGCTCAGTCAGTTGGGCATCCGGCTCTTGATCTCAGCTCAGGTCTTGATCTCAGGGTTGTGCATTCAGGCCCCACATTGGGCTCCACACTGGGCGTGGAGTCTACTTAAAAAAATAAATAAAAATAAAAGTATTATGCTAAGTAAAAGAAGTCAATCACAAAAGATCACATATTATATGATTTCACTCATATGAAAATTCAGAATAAGGAACTCTATAGAGACAGAAAGTAAATTAGTGGTTGCTTAGGGCTGAGAGGAGGGGTGGGAGGGGGTGTTGACTAAAAGTTTAGGGGTTTCTTTTGGAGGCAATAAAACCTATAAAATTTATTATGGTGACAGTCACACATATACATGAATATACTAAAAACTGTTGAATTATACATTTTTATACACTTGCACAAATTGTATGGGAACTATATCTTAATAAAGCTATTAAAAAAAAGAAATGAAAATGCCAATTGTGTTTAGGGGAGAGAGTAGACAGTGTGAAATAAGAGCTTTCTCCAGGGGAGTGTTGGGAGGTAAAGCAGAAAAGATATGTGATGGGGTTTCCTGAATTCCAATGTAACAAGCATCAATTTAATCTTTAATGGGGGGGGCACCATTCAAGGTGTTAGATTATGGAAGAGATTTACTGAAAGCTGTATTTTAGGAAAATCAATCTAAGGTTGTGTCCAGATGGGAGGAGGAGCAGGGAGATGCTTTTGCAGCCTCTTGTGTGTGTTAGATGGGGCTGTGCTCGTGGCTCTGAAACTTCAATCTGTTGTGTCTCTCTAAAAAGAAAACTTTCCCTCAGTGATCATCTCTGTGCAGGGAGAGGTCTGGCGGCTGCATCCCAAGTGCAGCAGGACTTAGAGGCTGTATCTCCTTGTCTTCCCCAGGGAGGGATCATGGGCATTGAGATCTACTGGGACTGCAACTTGGACGGCTGGTTCCATCACTGCCGTCCAAAATACAGTTTCCGTCGCCTTGACGACAAGACCACCAATGAGTCCTTGTACCCTGGCTACAACTTCAGGTAACAGCGCCCGGAAACATCCAGGCCCCGCTGAATTGCATCCCCAGCAATCAGTGAGAAATAATTTTGGTTCCCAAGGCAACAAGATGAATGCAGAAGGCTTCCTCTAAGAACTGGGGGTGACAGGATTTCTGTATGAATCTTTTTTTCTTTTTAATTATTAAAGTGATACACACTCTTTGTAAAACGGAAACAAGACTGGGGAAACAGAGAAGAGTGTAGACAGGAGGATATAAATCACCCATAATTCCTCAACACTGAGATAATCAAAGATAACTGGTGAATTTTCCTTCCTTTAACTGATTGTTTCATGAGGCTTCCATGAGAGCAGATCATATTTATAACCGGGTTTTCTGTTTGTGTGTTTGTTTTGCCATTCCCTGAGTCACTCAGAATTCCTTGCGACCATCACATTAACAATCCCATGGTGTGAGCATAATGATAACAAGAGGCACAACTTAGGGTGGGCCTTTTATATACCAGGCCCTCGACGTCATCATTTCTCCACCTTACGTCAATCCTGGAAGGTGGATATTGTGTTCCCAGGTAGAGCTGAGAAAGGCGAAATGATTTGCCCAGGACCCACAGCTAACAGTAGCCCCATAACCTTAACTAACCTAGGTCACTCTGACCCCCAAACCCACACGCTTTTCCTCCCATCACATGGTTTTCTTGCCTGTTCCTCTATTACTGGACATTTGGGGTACCTCCAGTTTTTCCATTATAAATAATTCTACACTACACATTTTTGTACATAAATCTTTGAACTCCGGATTGTCTCCTTAGGATAAATTTCTAGAAGTAGAATTATTGGATCAAAGGTGATTAACATTTTCTCATATGCTTTCAGGTTTTTAATCTTTTTCCTATGCCTATATTTTTCATTTCTCAGATTTATATTCAGTTCTTTCTCAAAGCCATCTATTAGTGTTTCAGTGAGGTCCATTCTGACCTTATGGATCCTATTCCTTCTGTTCTACTGTATAACCCCTCTCACACTGACCTATTATCTGTAGTAACTTGTGTGAGATTTCCTCTTCCGAGGCTTTGAAGCAATTGCTGGTGACTTCCAGCAGGAAAGGTCTTGTGCGAAGTTCTGTGTGTGCCATGGGACACAGAGGCATTCTTCTGGGGTGATTATGTAATTTTCTAGTCTGCAGGACTATGTGGCATCTATCAATTATCAACCAGTTTTTGGCTTAATTTCTGGGTGCTGGATGTCTTCACTCTGCTAGAAGTATCCTATCCCTGCTGCCTCCCTGGGTAGGGCTCCTGCAGCCTCAGCTCCCTTCCCAAGAAGTATAAGACTCGAGCTCCTCAGCTACAGATCTGGTTGGGATACTGCTACGGGACACACTCCAGACCCCAGACAGGGCTCCAGTTCCCACTCCCCACTCATCTCTAACACCTAAAACACAACTTTCCTTGTTTTGAGCTCAGTAATACATTGATAGGACTTTTAAAAATATATTTTATCTTGCTTTTTTTTTTGCTGGATCATATGGTAGTTTTATTATTTTTTGAAGAACATGCATACTGTTTTTCATAGTGGTTGTACTAATTTGCACTCCCACCAGCAGTGCACTAGAGTTATTTTTTCCCCATATACTTGCCAACACTTATCTCTTGTCATTTTATTTTATTTTTTTATTTTTTTAATTTACCACGTTGAACTTTTTAAAAAAAATTATATTCTAATATGAGTGGGTTTAATAGTAAAAATATATGAGTCAGTTAAAGGTTTAAAAATTTTATGAATAAATCAATCAAGAGGTATTTAATACATTTTAGTACTTCCTAAATAAAAGCCCTCATAAAATAGAAGACAATTTTTTTAACACAATCGAGGATATCAATCTTTTGTGTGTGTGTGTGTGTGTGTTTCCTCCTTTTTTAAATCTTTTTATTTTTTTATTTTTTGATGTAAAGTTCGATGATTCATTAGTTGCGTATAACACCCAGTGCACCATGCAATACGTGCCCTCCTTACTACCCATCACCAGCCTATCCCATTCCCCCACCCGCCTCCCCTCTGAAGCCCTCAGTTTGTTTCTCAGAGTCCATAGTCTCTCATGCTTCATCTTTGTGTGCGGTGGGAGGTGGTGGGCGTATTGTACTGGTGCTCAGGCTGCCACCTTGATTGGAAGTCCTTTTGGTAAGAACATCTTCAAGAGTCCTGATACCACCTGCTGCCCCACCTGCAGTCTTGTCTGACTTCTAACGTTCTTTGTAGCACACCTTGTATGCTTCTTACTTCTGGACTTCAATCCTGTAGGAGCTGACTAGACTCCTGGTTCATTTTCACCACTGAAACTGGCTGGTGCTGGTTTGGTGCTGACCTGCTCTTGTTTTGACCCTCTGCGGAGTTGACGCCTCTGCTCCTGACATTTCCCCAGTAGTGATCCTGTGCCATCCTAACTTCGATTCCGTGTTACCTCCTATGTCTGGGTCCTTTCTTCAGCCTGTTGCTACAACTCTGCCCCAGCACCAACTTGGCCCTTAAGTTTGAGCTCCCATGACCTCTCGTTGCTTGCGGATACAAGGCAGGTTTCAGCAATTGTAATTACGGCTGATCCTTTTGTGCCATTTGGTTCCAGACACAATGTAGGCTTGTGCTGTTCCCTTTTCAAAAAGAGTTGCCAACTACATCCCTGGAATAAAGGCTATAAAATCATTTTGCCTATGAAGCCGGTAGGAAATTGGTATTCGCACACCTTATTTATTCATTCATCAAATATATAGCAAAGAAAAAAATATTGTTGTCCGAATTGGTATGTACTGGTAAACAAAATAAAGTTACTACTTAGCTTATATTCTCGTAGGACATGAATATAAGTCATTATAACATATAAAACAAAAATATAAGTAAATTAAGAACAACAACAAGGAAACATCATTAGTCACTAGGGAAATGCAAATTTAAACCACAAGGAGAAACACCTACATATACCCCCGCCCCCAAGAATAGGTAAAATTTTTTAAAAGGCTGGCAGTTCCAAATGCTGACAAGGAGGAGAAGCAACTGGAACTTCTTTATTTCCCTGGTGGGAGTGTAAGATGGTACAACCACATTAGAGAACTGTTGGGCAGTTTCTTATAAAGTTAAACATACATCTATCCTCTAATCCAGAAACCCCACTCTTAGTAAAGAAAGGAAACATAGGTCCACACAAAGATTTGTACATGAATGTTTACGACAGCCTTCGTCATCATTACCAAAGCCCGAAACAACCCAAATGTCCAACAGGTGATCGGAGAAATAAATTGTGGTATATTTATACAATAAAGTACTAGTTAGTATAAATGAAGAAGGAACAAACTGCCTGCACATGCAACAACATAGAGGAGTCCCACCAACATTATGATGAGTGAAAGGAGCTAGACTGAAACGAGCCATAGTGTATGATGCCATTTATATGAAGTACAAGAATAGGCAAAACAACTTTTCTATGATGATAAAAGACAACAGTGGGTGCTGCTCTGGAGAGTGGGGGATAGGGGAGGCAAAACGGGAACTGACTGGAAAGGAGCACAGAAGAGTTTTCTGAAGCAATGGAATGTTCTAGATCTTGATAGGGGTATAGGTTATACACTGTATTCACTTGTCAAAACTCATTGAACTCAACTCCTAGGAATTGTGTGCCTTATTATATGTAAACTATACCTCAATAGAGCAAACAACTCCAATAAGACCACTTCAGATGATGATAAAGCTGGGAAGAAAATCAAACAAGATACTGCATTGCAGGGCTGGAGTGGAGCGGGCGGTGGGGGTGGGGGAAGTGACCAGAGAAGGCCTCTCCAAGCACAGGGTAGGACCCCTGCAGATATCACTTGTTTTCCTGAGGCTTGTCCTTTCCTAGTTAGGAAGAGCGACTGCACAGACAGGAGCCCATGTTAGGGGACTCGCCTTGCAAAACTTTGTAGCTTCTCTGAATACCTTTAATATTAACAGTGTAGACCAGTGGTTCTCAAAGTGCAACGCCCAGCATCAGGATCACGTGTTGGGAACATGTCAGAAATGCAAATTTGCAGGCTCTGCTCTGGACCTACTGAATCAGACACCGTGGGGATAGTCTTCACAAGCCCTCCAGGTGAGAGCCTCTCAGGTGTGAGAACCACTGATCTAGAACCTCCATACTCAAAGTGTAGTCCTGGTACCAGCAGCATGGCCTCACCTGGGAGCTTGTTATAATGCAGAATCTCAGACCCCACTCTTGATTAACTTAATCTAAATCTGCATAACAAGATTCCCAGAAGATTCATGTGCACATTGAAGTTTGAGAAGCACTAGTCTAGACTAGATCACCTAGCACCCCAAACATACTTTCTTCATAGAGGTTTCACCTGACTACATTTTGTCTCTACAACCAGATTGCCAATTTCCTGGGGGAGTGAATAAAACAAGGCATCTACTTAATCTGTACATGGAAGTGTAGGCAAAAGTGCACATGTGCGTGCACACACACATTCACTGCTTCCTAACACTTCTGCTCGCATTCCTACTGACTTCTGGAGGGGTCTGCTTAAGCAAATGGGTCTCTTTACATTTTACCTAAGGCAGCATCATAAACTGGCAGGCAGCCTTCAACTATGTCTTTATTTTTGTTTACTTGTTTTTTTGCCTATACAACGTTTTGAAAGTTGAGACATTCTACATAAAAATCTGGACTTCCTACTTTTCTTGAAAAATTTAACTATTTGGGGAAAAAAAACAACTAAACCATTTGACAACTCTGGGTTCATATCTCACACAGCAGCACTCCACTGGAGGTGAGTGTCAGTGGTTCCCTTTAGAAAGGGCATGTGGGGTTTTTTTGTTGTTTATTACAGTCCCCACCACTCCCTATTGCCTAATACCTGGCCTGCATCACTCATTTCTGTCACCTGCCTAGCCCCTGTAGGCATTTGAGTTTGAGACCCTTGACTAAAGACCAGCTGAGATCAAGACACAAGATGCTTTTCACCTCTTCTGGGTCAGTGGAGTTTCTTCCAAGGCCCTGAAAGTAGCTCCTAGTTTAGGTAATGCTTTGATATCCCCTGCTGCTCTACTGAACAGGCTTACAGCCGTTGGCAAGAAGAGACAATTGGATCTGTCGTCCCCTGACTTTGTTGTTGTTGTTGTTGTTGTTGTTTAAGCAGTCTGCAAAAGCATGCAGGGCAATGCTCCAAACAGATGTTAGCAAATGTCCTTTGAGTTGCTGAGGTAAGCCTAAGAACATCAGCTCCCGGAGAGATCTGAGCTTTCTGAAGAATCAAGGCAGTTATGATGTTAATGTTCTCTTAGAACAACAAGTTAGAGCATTTGTTGTCTGGAAGAGTGAGCACCAGAAGAAATCTCTGGCCAGAAATAAATTGTCAAGTTCTGATGGATAACTGGACAGGTTATTTTCAAACAGCCACAACAAAAAGAGAAGGGAATTAGGGATTACATGAGTTTTATGAAAAAAACAGAACTTCCTGAAACATAGGAAGTTGAAGAAGTTGATCACATTACGGAATTTTGTCCTTTACCAAAGATCCACGGCAAACGGTCCTTATTTGGTAAACATGTGATTTAGTTTATTTACAGCATGTATAAAGCAGGGCAGGCCCACGCGGCATGCCTGATGCACTTCTCTGGTTCAGAGTGGGCCTATGCCTGTGTGAGTTTCCTCTCCCCTCCGTAACAAAGGACCGCAAACTTGGTGGCTTAAAACAACAGGACTGTGTTCTCTCACAGTTCTCGAGGCCAGAAGTCTAAAATCAAGGCATCAGCAGGGACACACTCTCTGAAGTCTCTAGGGGAGGATCCTTCCTTGCCTCTCCCGGCTTCCCGGGGCTCCCCGTGCTCCTTGACTTGAGGCTGCATCACTCCAATATCTGCCTCCATCTTTATGTGGGCTTCTCCTCCATGTTTCTGATTCAACTCTCTTCTCCTTTCTCTTATAAAGACACCAGTTATTGGATCCACCCTAAATCCAGGATGATCCCATCTTGAGATCCTTCATCATTTCTGCAAAGACCCTATTTCAAATAAGGTCACATTCACAGGTACAGGGGTTGGGCACTTGGACCTACTTATTGGGGGTCCATTATTCAAACAATTACAGCATGCAAAAAACATTCTGCTCAGGGCCTAGTGTTTCTCAGAGTATAGACCACTGGCCATGTGCACCAGATCCACCTGGCACCTTTCCAGAAACATCTCAGACTTTCTGAAACCACCCTCTTGGGGGGTGAGGCCTAGGAATCTATCTCTGAACACACAAGTGATTCTTATCCTTAGTTCAAGAACCACTGTCCCAAGACCCTTTGCTTTGTGTATTAAAAAATAAATCACTCAGTAGAGCAGCAGAACAAAGAACTGTCACGGAATGAGAACAATCAGAGGCAAAGTAATCGAAACCCTCTGGCCAGAAACAGGTGTTGGAGCACCTAAGAATATCTAACTGATCTCAACATCATATTTTGAGAGTTAAAAAAAAAATAGGAGCTTCAAATGCTCCATACTGTATTCTGGCAGAGCACCTGTCTTCTGTTTTCTTCTCTCTCCACACCTGTAAATAGATTGTGAATTAGTCAGAAAGAAAATATCTTACCTAAAAACAACCTCCAAAAGGTGGTCAGGGGGAGGGACAGATTTAAAAGTTTTGCGAGGTATGTGGTTTAAGACTTCTTAATTATCCATGAAAATAAAACATCCCACTTTTCCTGACTGTAACACTGGTGAGAGCTGCGTGTTTGGGGTGACTGTGATTTGTGCCCGAGTCTTAATTTATAAAGGTGGCTGAGTAACGACACGGAGAGGTCACTGCTGCTGAAAGAACTTTCTTACTTACATTTCCCAAGAGGAGGGGCACACCACACCACACAGGGCCACAGGGAGAGCACAGGGTTTGGTCAGGAGGTGGAAGGATCAAGGAGAAAGCATGGCCCAGAACCTTCACTGTGTTTTCCACGGGACAGGCAAGGCAGGGCAGGGCAACAGCCTAGGATTGGCCTCTTGGGTAATATGGGCAGGCTCTGGGCTACAGGTACGGTCTCTCACTGTGGGCACCTGGCCCTGGGCAACTTGGCCCTGGGTGACCTGGCGCAGGGGAAATACTGGCTCGGTGTGTGAGGACTAGAGAGAGGAGGTGGTTGGGGATATGGATTCAGGATTGGTCAGAGGGTCTGTAACATGATTTTCAGGCACTCGCAAAAGCTGGATCACAGGGAAGATGTAAACAATTGTGCCTGTTAGTTTGGCCCTGGGATAACAGATGCAAATAGACAAATACAGAATCCAAGAAAATGCAATTAGAACAGATTGCTGAGAGGCACGTAGCCCCAATCCAGCAATTAGTTTCTAGGATCCCCACCCCACTTTGTTCTAGAAGCCAAACTCCCTTAAGAAATAATCAGATTTGCTTGAAACTGTTTTTCTTTTTTTAATTTGGTTGTTGTTAATACTGTATTGGTTAAAAATTGTTCATTTTAATTTTAAATGGAAAGCAGATTTTGTATCACTCTGTAATGGTGGAAGAAAAGGAGGCAACGTGGGAAGTGGTGCTTCGGTTCCAAGAGAGTAATTTGTGGGTTTGGATTACGTTCTCCCCTCTGCCAACCGCAGCAGAGCTAGAAGATGAACAAGGAAGACTAACTCGGCTCCTGTTTTGGGTTTTCCTTTCATGAAATGCCAGCATGTTCAGACAGATCTTTATAAACATGGACCCCTCTCCTCCTACAGATACGCCAAGTACTACAAGGAAAACAACGTTGAAAAACGGACTCTGATAAAAGTCTTTGGAATCCGTTTTGACATTCTGGTTTTTGGCACCGTAAGTCTCTGCTCCCAACCACTGGCACCTCCATTCCTGTGACTGTGTCCTAATTATTCCTGTAATGCCTCAAGGGGTGAATGTTTCGGTCCTAGTCATTAGCTGGCATTGTGCATCTCGCATGTGGGATAAGAGGGGGAAGAAATGTCCTTGGGGTCCTGTCCATGATGAAGTCATCTGATGAGTACAAGAGTGGGATTGGGAGAAAAACTGAATATTCAACTTTAAAAATACTCTGATGCTTAAAAAGAGAGAGGGAAAGAAAGAAATCTGTTTGCAAAATACTTTATAAGTAACAGAATCCAACTCAAATTGGCTTAGGGGAAAAAAATTTTTTTTTTTTTTTTATCTCATATAGGTGAAAAATCCAGGGGCAGTTTTCAAGCTTCAGGCATGGCTGGCTCCAGATGTTCAAACAACATCCTTAGGAATCTGCCTCCCACCATTTCTTACATCTGTTCTCCTCTGTTTTGGCATTATCCTCAGTTGGCCATGTCTACATAGTGGTTTCAGGCAGCTCCTTATATCTTACCGACCCAGCAATCTCAATTAAAAAGAGAACATCTCTTTGCTAAAAGATTTGGCAAAGGATTCAGGCAAATGCCATTGGCTCTGACTGGCCCAATATAGGCCATATGCCCTGTGCTGAACTAACCATTATGTTTAGGTCACACCATACTCTCAATGGCCGGTCTTGGACCTCCCCTGAACCAGCCCCTTCCCCTCAAACTACATGGACCAAGTATGGACAGAGATGGTTCTCCAAAGGAAAACTGGGGTGTTGTCTCCACAAGAAGGAGGGAGGGGATGCTGGGCATGCAAAAATCCATAGATGCGCACAACGTCTTACCAAAACTGTATTATTTATGTTATATGTTATGTCACATGGTGGTAAGCAACACAACAGTCAATGAGATAGAAGCTGAGAGGATGGAAAGATCATTGAGAAGAAAAACCACAAGGACACTTAAGGGAAGAGTGTGCAGACATTCCTTCCCTCTGCTTCCAAGGTAATCTCAAACCACTTTTAGGGAAAACTTGTCTGAAACCTTGTATGGAAAAACAACAAACTCAGTGTGTGAGTTCCAGTGCTTCTTTGTTTCGAGTGCACCCCAGAAGGCAGAAACAGGATGAATGGGAATCCTATTTTCAGTCTGCAGTCTCTGTTGCCGTGAACACCTTGGATGCATCTATCGAAATCACGGCCATAGACTCCCTCCTCTGCTGGAGCTGACAATTACATGGTAGAGTCAAAGAGCATTGCTCTGAATGTCAACCAAGTCACCTTCCCATTTGTTTTCAGGGAGGAAAATTTAACGTTATCCAGTTGGCCGTGTACATTGGCTCAGTCGTCTCCTACTTTGGTTTGGTAAGGGATTCTCTTTCCCGCACTTTAGGAAAGCGATTTGGCAAACAGAAATCTCACTAACACGGCACTGATCTGGGTTTTTCCCAGGCCACTGTGTTCATCGACATTCTCATCACCACTTACTCAAGTAAATGTTGTCGATCCCGCATTTATCCCAGTTTCAAGTGCTGTGAATACTGCACGGTCAACGAATACTACTACAGGAAGAAGGGTGAGCCCATTGTGGAGCCAAAGCCGGTAAGGCTCACTGCATCAGCAGGTGCCAAAATACCCAGGCAGTCATCAGATCACTGAGAAACATGCAAAAATAAGGCCCAAATCACAGGTGTACTCCCACGGTGGATAAGTCTCTGGACTCTACCCTGATCCACCATCTGTCAAATGAATCCTTTGGTCTTAGGGAAGAATAGAAACAAAAATGAAGAGGCAAGATAGAGGGAGAATAAATGTTTATGTTCTAGGACTTGTCAATTTTGTCAGATTTATTAAATTGGTACAGCCAAAAAAAAACAGTATAGTGGCTTTGGAGAACAATTTGGCAGTATCTAATAACATTTAGGTGGGACATACTTTATAGCCTGGCATTCCCACTTCTCCATAACTACCCTCAAGAAAGAACAACCACCCAAACGTCCAACAGGTAGATGGTGAAACTATGACCAGTCCATAGCAAGGAGCGCCAGGCACCGGTTTAAAACAATACATGGATAATAGTAAGAACAAACATTTATATAGTACTTCCAAGTGCTTTATATATATTAATTCATTGAATCTTCACAACAACCCTATAAACAGGTGCTACTGTCATCTTTCTAAAGATGAGGAAATTGAAGCGCAGGAGGGTTAAATAATTTGCCCAAAGTCATACAGCTAGTAGGTTGGGGAGCTGGAATTCCAACTCAGGCAGGCTGGTTTCAGAATTCATCTTCATAACCACTATGTTACAGGTACTGGCATGAGCAAATATCCAAAACGTGTTGTTGAAAGGAAAAAAACAAACTATAGAACAATATATATGGTATGATATATAGGTTAAAAGACAACCACACATAAGAACTCATCCCATGTATTTTGTACATGTATATTACATGTATACCTATATATACATACAAATACACACATATATTCTATATATTTTATATATGTTCTATATAGTTCCTACAATTATTATACACATGGATGAATGTGTGTAGGGAGGCTAATACATGTATACAAAAAGGTACTGGACACACATAAAAGTGACAACAGTGATTCCTTCTGCAAAGGAGCCTAAGATGGGGGACTAGTCAAATGGAATTTGAGCTCATCTGTATTGTTTTGATTTGTTTAATTTGGTTTCTTCTAAGCAGGTCCCCTACACTTGATTCCATGATTTCCCCTAATCAAGGAGAAATCTCCAGTACTTAGAAAAACAAAGAGGGTTTCTTTGTCTTTCCCTCATAAGAACGTTACTGTCCTTTCCCAGCAGCTGAATGCATGATTCACTGGCCATTGTACATGTATTATACAATTTGAAATGAAAGTTCGTTTTTGCAACTAAAACTAATTACCATTTCATGGCCCCAGACAGGATGAAAGCCAACAAAAATATAAATAATTAAGTTGCAACAGTAACATTTTCAGGAGATATTCAATCTAGAGTAACTGAAACTGAGGGAACACAACAAAGGACTTCTACATAGCATGTGGGAGACCTAAAATCATCAGGCAGTAAGCTATGGAGACTCTGAGTCCACATCTTAAGGTGCATAGGGTTCCACCACTGCTGATTTACCTTTGGACTCAGAAATTATTCATTCTTGGCTAGCAAGAGTTTTTGGTCAGCTTCTAACAGTTTGTCATTTGGTAAATAGGAATAACACTTGCCTTTAGATATGTTCAGGTATGTGATTGTTGATAATTCTGTACAAAAATGGATAAAATTTTTAACCCTCTTTTCCTAGACATTAAAATACGTGTCCTTTGTGGATGAAACCCATATTAGGATGGTGGACCAGCAGCTACTTGGGAAAAGTCTGCAAAATGTCAAAGGTGAAAAAGTCCAAGTAAGTTAAAAGATTAAGTCTTTTTTTTTTTTTTTTAAGAAATGTTACTATCAAATAAAAATACAGCAGGGCGCCTGGGTGGCTCAGTTGGTTAAGCATCTGCCTTCGGCTCAGGTCATGATCCCAGGGTCCTGGGATGGAGTCCCACGTCAGGCTCCCTGCTCAGCGTGGAGTCTGCTTCTCCCTCTCTTTCTGCTCCCCAGCCCACTCGTGCACTCTCTTTGTCTCTCTCAAATGGATAAATAAAATCTTTAAAATAAATAAATAAATAAAATACAGCTATAAATTTGTGTAAATCACAACTGAATTTTAACAAAGTACATGTAATCTAGAATATTATTAGCTGAAGCCCTTTTCACCCCTCCACCCAATCACTACCTCCCCTTAAACGTCATCATTATTCTGTACCCAAAGGTTAGTTTTAACTCTTCCAGGATTTTATAAAATTGGAATCCTGTATGTACTCAGTATATACTCTGTGGAGTGTCTGACTTCTTTCACTCAATATTGTTTTTGCGAGTCATCCATGACACTGCATATAGCAAGAGTTCATTCTCATTGTTGTATAATTTCCATTTTATGAACATCCACTTTATTTATCCCTTCTATTGTTGATGGACATTTGGGTAGTGTCCAGTTTGGAGCTCATGCAGAAATGCTGCCATGGTAAACATATGGTGCCTACAAGTGGACCTGCTGGGTCAGAAGCTGGCATAGGATACTATCAAACCATTCCCTAAAGGGGGTGTTTTAATTCCTGCTCTCCTCAGCGGCCCTGATTGCCGGACACCTTCACTAACTGTATAATTTCTACAGCTGCCATAATAAATCACCACAAACTAAGTAGCCGAAACAACAGCAATTCATTCTCTCACTATTCTGGAGGCTGGCAGTCTGAAATCAAGGTTGTTGGTAGGGCTTCTGAAGGCCCTAAAGGAGGATCCTTCTTTGCCTCTTCCAGCTCCTGTTCATTACACCTGCTAGGACCTCCGGTACACTGCTGACTAGAAGTGGTAATAGCTAACATCTTTTTGTCTCATTCCCTATCTCAGGAAAAAAGCTTTTCGTATTTCACTATAGTATTTGCTGTAGGATTTTAAAGAATGCTTTACGGGATTAAGAACAGTCCCCTCTGTTCCTAGTTTGCTAAGAATCTTTACCATAAATTAATACTGAATTTTAAAATAATGTTTTTATCTGCTTTTTAAAAAATGATCAATGAGTCTTCTTTTTTCTGTTGTGTGGTGAATTACAGAAATTTATTTTCAAATATTAAGCCAAACTTGCATTCCTGCAATAAAATCAATTTGAAGGTAACATATTATTCTTTGTATTTATTGCTGGATTTGACTCACTAATATTTAAGATTTTTATTCTCTTATTGAGAGAGACTGGCCAAAATTTTTCCATTCTTATAATGTCCTTACTGGGTTTGGATATAACATGAACTCAGGGGTGGGGAGGGAGAATACACATAAAATTTACCATTTTAACCACTGTAAAGTGTACAGTTCAGTGACATTTAAAATTGAAAATTCAAAAGTTTACCCACAATGCTTTGCAACCATTACACTATCTAGTTCCAGAACTTTTTCATCAACCCCAAAGGAAACCCTGTACCCATTCAGCAGCCACTCCTCATACCCACTTCCCCCTAGTCCCTGGAAATTTTTTTTTATTGAGAGAGAGAGAGAGTGAGAGAATGAGTGGGGAGAGGCAGAGGGAGAGGGAGAAGCAGACTCCCCACTGAGCAGGGAGCCTGACTCGGGGCTCAATCCCAGTACCCTGAGATCATGACCTGAGCCAAAGGCAGACGCTTGACCGCTGAGACCCCAGGTGCCCCTGGCAATCATTAATCTGCTTTCTGTCAGCATGGATTTGCCTATTTTGGATATTTCATATAAATGAAATCATACAGTATTTGCCTTTTTGTGACTGGCTTCTTTCACTTTTCATAATGGCTTCAAGTTTCATCTATGTTGCAGCATGTGTCAATACACTGTTCCTTTCTTTGGCTGAATAATACTCCACTGTATGGACATATTTTTAACAAACTATAGAAATGATCCCTGAAAGTATAGGTTTTGGACCTAACATTTTTATACATTCATCTGTTGATTAATATTTCGGTTGTTTCTGCCCTTTGGCTATTATAAATAGTGCTGCCGTAAGTGCTCATGCATAGGAACTATTTAATTTCAATGTACTGACTCATTAAACGGTGAATGAAGGTATATGTTACAAAGAACAGATATAAATGATGTCAATTATGGCAACTTCTCTTGGAGGATAACATGGATTTGCTAGAGGAGGGAGGCTGGTGGAAAAGGAGACAGTAGAGCAAAGTCAACAAATATTTACTGTCTACTATGTGCTGGGTACTGTCCTAGGCATTGGGGATACAGAAGTAACAAAGCAGACAGGGCCCCCCGCTTTCATGTGGAAGAAGAACCATCAAGAGAACATACCAATGAGTAGGATCATTTCAGATAGTGATAAGTACTATGAAGAACACGGAATCTCATGATGTGCTAAGACAGTGACCTTGGGTGGGGGGGAACTACCTAGATCGGGGGGTCAGGACAAGAAGGTCTCCATGAACGGGCGATACCTGTCTTGAGGCATGGCTTGTCTGAATTTCACTTTCCAAATCTATAAAATGGAGAGAAGGACATATATCTCATGAGGTTCTTCAAAGACTAAATGGAGCAAGTTTATAAAACACTGGTATAGTCTTGATACATACATTTAATAAATGATAGCTACTGGTATTAATGTGATATTAAGTGTAACTTTTTAAGTTAATAACAAAATTAAAGCACCTAGAACCCTAGGGATTGTCACTGCTGATGGGTTTGGAAACTTGACTTTTTCAGAGGCCCTCAGTGGACTTCACAGACTTGTCCAGGCTGTCCCTGTCTCTCTGTGACCCATCCCCTATCCCTGGACAACCAGAGGAGATGCAGCTGTTCAGTGAAGAAGTGACTCCTAGATCCAGCAACAGCCCAGACTGGTGCCAGTGTGGACACTGCCTCCCGTCCCAACTCCCCGAGAGCCACAGATGCCTGGAAGAGCTGTGCTGTCGGAAAAAGGCTGGTGCCTGCATCACTACCTCAGAGCCCTTCAGGAAGCTCGTCTTGTCCCGACAGGTCCTGCAGTTCCTCCTGCTCTACCAGGAGCCCTTGCTGGTGCTGGATGAAAACTCCAGCAGCCGGCTTCGGCACTGTGCCTACAGGTGCTACACCACCTGGCGCTTCGGCTCCCCAGACCTCGCCGACTTTGCCATCCTGCCCAGCTGCTGCCGCTGGAGAATCCGGAGAGAGTTTCCCAAGAGTGAAGGCCAGTACACCGGCTTCCAGAGTCCTTACAGGGCTGAGCACGTGTGTTAACGTTTCCTTTGTTTGCACCCTGAGCTTGACCTGCAAAGCTCTGCGGCCAAATGTTCAACCAAAGGGAAATGTGTTTTCCGCTCCTGCAGCTCTAGATATGTCAGAGAGCAGACTGAACAAACAAACAAATAAACCAGAATCCCTCTGCATGGACTGAGAGTCGAGAGATTCAGATCTGTGCCTCAGTTCTGTCCCTAGGAAGTTGTATGATCCTAGGCTTTTAACTTTGTGCTTCAGTTGCCTTCCTACCCAACCTGCTACCCCACAGAGATGTCAGGAGGACAAACTGAGAGAGTGTATATGAACTTTCTTGTTAATGCACAAAGAGCTACATGAATGAGAAGCAGCTCCTTATGAGGCCAGACTGGGATAAGGTACAACTATGAACAAACCCTTTGGGTGCTGGCTGGAGAGTGTGGAGGATTAATGGTGGCCACAAATTCTTTGGCACTTGACCCTCAGGACCTAAGGGTTATGTCTCCTCCCCTTGCATGTGGGCAGCTCTGACTGCTTTATCCAATAGTGGAAGTGACTCTGTGTTGGCTTTGGGGTCTTGGTCTTGAGGCTGGAAGCTTCCACTTCCCGTGCTGCCCCACGTCTGCTGTAAAGGAAGCTAACCCCCATACAAAAGTCTGACTCTCCTCAGACCACCCTACTGTGAGGAAGCTCCAGAAGCCACATGGAGAACAGAGATGCCTGACCAGTTCCCTGCTTCCAAGCCAACCACACGTAGTCACTGGACACGGGACAGAAGCCTTCAGATGATTCCACACCTTGCTAACATTGGACTGCCACTGCATGAGACGCCTCCCAGGGCACCCACAGAACAAAACTATTGTTTTAAGCCACTAAATTTTCGGTCGTTTGTTACGCAGCAACAGATGACTGGGACAGAGAGCAAGCCTGACTCACTGGAACACAGACTCAGCCCCACTTTCCGTGATTCTAGGGTTCTTAGGGAGCATGGACCTCCCCTGAAGCCCCACCAGGGCTTAGGTCTCTGTTCGGCAGTCCTGTCAGGGCTGCAGACCAAATCAGGTAACCCACCAGACCAGCCCTGGAATCCATCCAATCTCACTGCTGAACTACCCAGAACAGTCTAACCCACATCCTATTACTATGACTGGAAGTAGTTACTGCTGTTAAAACTGGAAAAGGCCACCTTTATGCTTTTAACATCCTGTACTTTGCAGCCAGTTAGAATGGGCGCAGTCTGGATGCTACTTAAAAAGCAGCTCACACCCAAATCTTGACCATTTCTGTACATCACCACTGAGAATATGAAAACGGATAGTCAGAGGGTTTAGGGTCCTCCTTTGGATTCCCTTTTCATGGTTTTGGTACTAGAATTGATTATTTCTAAACAACTCTTTTAAAGAATAAATAGAGACCACTTTTCAACACTGTAACTGATGAAGGATCTATGAGTTTTCTTAATACATATTCTAAAATGTGCCATTTTGATACTTTTTAAAAACTAGATGCTTTCTACTGTATTCATGTAAAGTAAATATGAGCAAAACACTTCTTTTTTTGACCCAGGATTTTATCTGGCTTTAAACTCAGGAATAAATTAGGCCAGACTGAACTCTCATTTTTACTACATTTCAGAGATAGATCATATATGACTTCTTATATGTATGATAAGTATTTGAAAAGTGGATTATATATGACTTCTTCAGAATTTAAATTTTTACTTCTAGAATTCTATGTATGAACTACAAATTTCCATTCTGATAAACCTCTGAAACTTTATACCTTTATTTTATTTTTTGGTGCCTTATCCCTAGTGTGTTTCTATAACCTCTAGAGGCCCCAAATGGAGTCAGAATTTGGAATGACAATTAGTCACTGGATCCACCTACTATCCTCCTTCACCTTCCCCACCGATGCTTTAGGTGAGAGGGTGATGTGTTATGTCAACGTGTAAAACGTCTGACACTTCCTACAATAACATGCACCATATTTGTATCTTGTTTTTAGTCTACTGCATAAAATAATGTCATCAGCAAAGGCATCCCAAGGAGAATCACACTTTGTAGGACCTGTTTTCTTGTACTTAAATCCATTATTCTATATAGTAATTTCCCAGTATTCACTACTTCATGTCTATGTATTACAGATCTGCTTTCTTGTAATACTAGCTGGTTTCATGGAGAATTGGTAATGAATTTGCATTTCTCTCTTCAGAGGGCATCAGTTTTTAAACACTTCTAATTCTAGTTTGGCAATGTACATGTCTTAACTAGATAATATATTTTGATAATAAAAATATTATCAATGTTTTGAATGTAAAAAATAATGTATAATTTATGATTACTGAAGTGTTCCTTTTACTTCCTTTTCTCAGAAGATCCCCAAATCACAGTTCATTCATTGACACTTTCATTCAATATATATTCATTGAGGAACTATGACATAATAAGACACATATTTGGTCTCTGCTCCCAATTCCTGACACAGAGCTCCTAAATCCCTTAGAATCTGCTGGGTGATAAGAGTGTCTTGTGTTCTAACAAGACAACTCTTGGTGGGCTCCTAACTTCAGGATGGGGGCTGGCTGCCAGAAAGACCAAGCCATGATCAGAAGCTTAGAACTTGGAGCCCCATTCTCATCCTCCAGAGTGGAGAGGGATTGGAAACTGAGTTTAACAATTGATTGTACCCATGTGATGAAGCCCCCATAAAAAATGTCTAAATTATGAGATTTGGAGAGCTTCTGAATAGATGAACACACCTACATGGTGGGAGAGTGGCACCCCTCAACTCTACAGGGACAGAAGCATCTGTGCTCAGGACCCTTCTGGACCTTGCCCTATGTACCTCTTCATCTGGTTGTTCATCTGTATCATTACATCCTTTATAATAAACCAGTAAATACAAACCAAGGTTTCCCTGAGTTCTATGAACCATTATAACAAATGACTGAACCTGAGAAGGGGATTAGGGGAACCCCCAATTTACAGCCAGTTGGTCTGACGTACAGGGGAAAGCCTGGGACTTGTGACTGACATCTGAAGTGGAGGACAATCTTGTGGGATTGAGGCCTCAACCGATGGGGTCTATGCTAACTCCAGTAGTTAATAACATAATTGATTGTAGGACGCTCAGTTGGTGTCTGGAGAGTTGGAGAACTGGTTGGTGTGGGAAATCTTCACAAACATTTGGTGCCAGAAGTATTACAAGTACAGAATAGGAAAACGAATTTTCTTTTAGGCACTCACTAGAGACCAATGATAGATAAGGTTGCTGCTGTCATGGAGATGTGAGGAGATGATCATTAATTAAATAATTCAAATGTAAATTTGTGTCTTGTGAAGAGGATCATGATGAAGAAGAAAAATGATGTTCTGAGAGCCTAAAATAAGGGAATTTGACCATTTTGGGGGAGATCAGAGAGGCCCTCCTTGAGGGTGCAGCCCTTTAGCTAAAACCTGAAGGGTAAGTACAAAATAAGTAGGTGAAGAGGGTAGGAAAGAGCGTTCTAGGCAGAAAGACTAGCATGTGTGAAGGCCCTGGGGCAGAAAATGCATAGCAGGTTTACGGGACTTACAGGCGATCTGGATGCCTATTCTATAGATAGTAAGGGGGAAGTCAAGCATGAGGTAAGACTGGACAGGCAGGCAGCGGCTGCACTGCATAGAGCCTTGCGGGCCATGGCAAGGAGTTTTGTTTTTTTTTTTTGTATTAATAATGATTTTTTATTATATTATGTTAGTCACCATACAGTACATCCCCGGTTTTCAATGTAAGGCTCGATGATTCATTAGTTGTGTATAACACCCAGTGCAGCATGCAATATGTGCCCTCCTTACTACCCATCACCGGTCTATCCCATTCCCCCACCCCCCTCCCCTCTGTAGCCCTCAGTTTGTTTCTCATAGTCCATAGTCTCTCATGTTTCATTCCCCCTTCTGATTACCCCCCCTTTCTTTATCCCTTTCTTCCCCTACTGATCATTCTAGTTCTTATGTTCCATAGATGAGAGAAATCATATGATAGTTGTCTTTCTCTGCTTGACTTATTTCACTAAGCATTATCTCCTCCAGCATGGCAAGGAGTTTTGTCTTTATTTTAAGTCTTAAGCATTTTCAATAGCAGCCTAGTAAGATTATATTTGGTTTTTAAAAGATCATTCTGATCGCTGCATGGAGAATGAACAAAAGGTGGTGGTAGGTAGTTTTAATTTTTACTTCAGTCTTTCCCTACTCCCTGAAATGTTTGCCCCAAATATGCAGTGAAATGAATTGATTCTCTTTTCTCTCCTCCTCTTCATCCTGGGAAGTCACAGAAAGATCAGCCACAAGAAATAAAGGAGGAAAAGCTTTAGCGTGCCTTGGTTTTTAGAGTATTTCCTGTCCCAAGCTGGTCGGGAGACCACTTTTTGGTCTCACCAGGTCAGGCAGAGGAATGTGCCAAATCTAGAGACAAAGGGCAGTCAGCAGAGCTGCTGATGTATCTCACCCTGTAGTGTATGGCCTAAAATTGAGGTCTAATTGTGCATGCCGGCTTGACATATGATGAAATCAGGAGGGTCTAGAATGGCTTAACTGCAAGTTTCTCTCCCCAACCTACTCCCACGGAAAAGGTTGCCTAGACAAGTACCTTCTTTAGCAAATGGAGCAGAGACACTTGCTACTGACCCCTGAGTAATGGGTTTAAGTTCTTTACCATCCATGGAATTATCCAAAAGTCAATCATGTCCTCCTGTGGGAACCACAGGGCACCTCACCCTTTTGATACTGCAAAGCACACCTGCCTCCCACCTGAGCCAAAATCCCACCACCTCTGGTTGTTCACTCTGTTCCCAAATGCAACCCCCCCGAATCTATGATGTGACTAATAAACTGCTGCCAATTTCACTTGTCTAGTGTTGGGTGTCATGCATTTGGCCATCTCCATGACCTTAGGGTGGGAATCCTTCCCTCACCAATTGGGTAAAGAGGAGGTGATTAAAGGACCCCTAATTCCAGGCCAACCAGCCACCCTGAAAAATTACAGGCTTGGCCTGGCTTCTGTAGTTATTGTCTGCACAAAGCCCTGCCTCCTAGAGCCCATGAGAAACTGGATCACTACACCCTTTTATTCAAATTAGCCACTGGGTACACTGGATGTGGTTTCACTTCCTGCTGCTTGTATATTTCTTAACACATATTCTAATCCCACGCAGTTACCATTCTGGGAATCCCAAGTACCCCCTGACTCACTCCTGCTCTCTTTTGAAGAAATCTAGACATCACAATCTTCTTTGGCTTTTACTGTGACCTTTCAGTTTCCTCTTTTCCAGTCAGGTTATAAATTATGTTTCCCAAAAAAATGATGATTCATGGAGAGGATTTTGCATTCCTAACATCCTTAGCTCCTCTTGTCAAGGTCACATGAGACTGAGGCTTCTGGAATCAGTGGAGGAGATACCCAATACTGACTGGCCATTTGAACCAAATAATTGCCATACTTGACAGGCTTGGATGAGTGTTTGATGCAAGCCTGTTGAGTATAGTAAATTACGAGTTATATTTTATTTCCCCAAGCAAAAAACAAGCTCCTCAAAGGCAAAGGACTCATCTTGGTTTTGGATCCACTACATGCCTATTCCAGCATGGTGGTGCAGTGGTAAAGAGCCTCTGGAAACTGACCACCTAGAGTCAAATCCTGAGTCAGTAATTAGCTAAGTGGCCTCAGGCAGCCGATCTAATGCTTAGAATCCTCAGTTGCATCTTTGTGTCCAAGGGTTGTTTTAAGTCTTAAATATTGTAAGTGTAAATGTATGTAGAGTACTTTGCTCACTGCCTGTTAACAGAGTAAGCACTCAATAAATGGTAGCTATTGGGGGTGCCTGGGTGGTACAGTTGGTTAAGTGTCTGACTCTTGATTTTGGCTCAGGTCATGATCTCAGGGTCATGAGATTGAGCCCCTGTCAGGCTGCAGGCTCAGCTCAGAGTCTGCTTAAGATTCTCCCTCGGGGCACCTGGGTGGCTCAGTAGATTAAGCGCCTCCCTCGGGGCACCTGGGTGGCTCAGTAGGTTAAGCGCCTGCCCTGATCTCAGGGTCCTGGGATCAAGCCCACATCAGGCTCCCTGCTCAGTGGGGAGTTGGCTTCCCTCTCTGCCCCTCCCCCCTGCTTGTGTGTGTTCTCTCTCCCTCACAAATAAAATCTTTTTAAAATTAAAAAAAAAAAGATTCTCTCTCTGTGCCCCTCCCACTTGTGCTCTCTCTAAAATAAATAAATCTTTAAAAAATGTTAGCTATTACCGTTATTTGGATGGTGCCTTAGCATCACTCCTAAACTGCAGGCTCATATATTTAACCACCTCTAAATATTCCACTTAAATAGTTCAGAGGCAAGTCAAATGAGTACAAAGCAGAAATCCCTACCTCTGCTCTCTCCACCTCACCCACAGGTGCTCCTCCAGAAATCCCAAGCTCAGTTAGTAGTAGCACCACCAGCTCAATCTCCCAAACCAGAAATCCAAGTGACAGTCTAAACATCCTCTGTCCCCCTTCTCCATCCCCGTTCCATCCAATCTCATTCATGCACTCAGCAAACATTTACTAAGCGTCCTGGCACTGTGCAGGTGCTGGGGATAAATAGGTAAACAAGCCAGGCTCTCCAGGAGGTTAGGTGCAGTGGGGAAAGTGGGCGAGCAATGTAGAAAGAGATGAGATGAGAACAGCTTGGGGTAAAGGGTGTAAGAAAAACAAGCAGCATGCCATGACAGAAACAATGGGGTTACTTCTGATAGGGGTCAAGGACGGCCTCTCTGAGGAAGTGACATTTAAGCTAGACCTGAATATCAGGAAGAAGCTGGCTTCTTGGGAGGAATGGAGGGACAGCAAGTGCAAACACTGAAGTCGGAAAAAAAAGTGAGTGTGTTCCAAGAACTGTCAGATGGCCAGTGTGACAGGGACATTTACAACACAGTCCTTGTCTTCTAAGTCTATCCAGGGAGGGACAAAGCCTTGTTTTCTTACTGCTTCATGAACTGTGTGGGCCCATCTCATTGAACCGAAAGCGCAAAGAAAGGCAAAATCGATATAGGCGAGAGTAACCACAGGGGGTTTTATGAAGCTCTCGAGACACAAGCTGACCCTCCCTAGATGAAGAGGCCAGAAACATTGTCTGGTGGGAAGAGAAGAGGCACTCTTGAGAGCAACAGCAGCACAAGCCAGGCCCAGAAAGAAATGAGGATGGTGTGTGCTCAAATTACTGGCAGACCTGGCTGGCTCCCCAGAATGGGAAGAAAGTAGATGAAGATGAAAAGAGACTGACGTGCAGAAAATCTTGAAAAAAAAAAAAAGGCGGAAGTGTTTGGACCAATTGCAAAGTCAAGATGGAGCCATTCTTGGGCTGACAGGGGACACAAAGAAAACAGTGACTTAAGAACATCCTTTGTGCAGGGATACCTCGGTGGCTCAGTCGGTTAAATGTCTACCTTTGGCTCACGTCATGATCGCAGGGTCATGGGATCGAGTCCAACATCAGGCTCCTTGCTCAGCAGGGAGCCTGCTTCTTCCTCCAACTGCAGCCCCCCCCGCTTGCGCACGTTCTCTCTCTCTCTGACAAATAAATAAAATCTTAAAAAAAAAAAAAAAGAACATCCTTCAGGCAGCCATGAGGATGTTGGCTGGGGGTAAACCCTGGGAGGGAGATTACTTAAGTCGGCTGGGATCTAGAGGAGGGATTCCTGGACTACTAATTTGGTGGTGGTGATAGGAAGAAAAGAAAGAATCCGAGAAAGAATTTTATTAAATTCCTTTAGCTCCAACAAAAGAGGGCTGGTAAAATAAATTACAACACATTCACATAACAGAGCTGCATGCAGCAACTTAAAATGATGCCAAAGAAGGGGAGCAAATGATATTGAGAGATGTTCAAGACAGAACACATCTGCATGACATTTTTCCTTAAGGAGAATGTGAGCCTTTAATTAGAACTCTCTTTTTTTTTTTTTTCCAGCAAAGATAGTATTTGTTAAAAACCTTTAATCCTAAATGTACATTTAAGAAAACAAAGAAGGGGCACCTGGGTGGCTCAGATGGTTAAGTGTCTGACTCTTGGTCTTGGCTCAGGTCTTGATCTCAGGGTTGTGAGATGGAGCCCCACATCAGGCTTTGTGCTCAGTGTGGGGAGTGTGCCTGAGATTCTCTCTCCCTATGCCCTTCCCCCCAACACTCAACGCACGTTTTTTCTCTCTCTCTCAAATAATAAATATCTTTTTTTAAAGATATTTATTTATTTATTTGTCAAAGAGAGAGAGCGAGCACAAGCAGGGGGAGCGGCAGGCAGAGGGAGAAGCAGGCTCCCTGCTGAGCAAGGAGCCCAATGTGGGACTTGATCCCGGGACCCTGGGATCATGAACTGAGCCAAAGGCAGATGCTTAACCAACGGAGCCACCTAGGTGTCCCTAATAAATAAAAATCTTAAAAAATATATAAAAAAGAAGAAGACAAAGAAGGGCCACCTCATTCCTCATTGGAATATGCCATGGATAATGACAAATCAATTGAGAGATATCGGAAAAGGTCGATGGCATTTCCTGAAATACAAAAATCAAGATTATTTCCTCTACCATGGTTTGTTTGGGGAACTCAGTGAAGAGTTGGCCTGTGGCTGGCTCTCTGCCCGCTGTTAGGGGCTGAATTTTGCCTCCCCCACTGATCCATATGTTGAAGTCCTAACCCCCGTTATCTCAGAACATGACTGGATTTGGGGATGTAGTCTTCAACGAGGTAATTAAGATAAAATGAGCTCTAATCCAAATTGACTGGCGTCCTTCTAAAAGAGGAGATTAGAACACTGGTGAAGGTATGGGAGCAGACAAGGAGAGAAGCTGACACCTAGATCTCGGACTTTCAGCCTCCAGAATTGTGAGGAAACGGATTTCTCTTGCTTAAACCACCCTGTCTGTGGTGCTTCGTTATGACAGCACTACCTGAAACACCTCCCTTCTTTTTATTTTTTTTAAGATTTTATTTATTTATTTGAGAGAGAGAGAGCATGAGCAGGGGGGAGGGTCAAAGGGAGAAGCAGACACCCTGCTAAGCAAAGAACCTGACGTGGGGCTCGATCCCAGCATCCCAGGATCATGAACTGAGTTGAAGGCAGACGCTTAACTGACCGAGCCACCCAGGAGCCCCTCCCTTCTTTCTTTTCAATTGTGACGAATATATTTTGAATATAAAACATAATGCGTGGGCTTGGCAGTTCCTCAAATACTTAAATACGAAATTTCCATATGATCCAGTTATTCCACTTTCAGGTATATACCCAAAAGAACTGACAGCAGGGACTCAAATAGATACCTATACACAAATGTCCACTAACAATTGCCAAAAGATGGTAACAACCCAGTGTCCACTAATAGATGAGTGGATAAACAAAATGGGATATATCTATATGATACTTTCTTTGGCCATAAAATGGGATGAAGTTCTGATACATTCTACATGGATGAACCTTGAAAACATGATGCTAAGTGAAATAAGTCAGACATAAAAAGCCGCATACTGTGTCATTCCATTTATATGAAATATCCAGAATGGGCAAATCCATAGAGACAGAAACCAGAATAAAGGTTACCAGACACTAGCAGAAGAGGAAAATAGAAAGTGTTTAATCGGTATAGAGCTTCTATTTGAGATGATGAAAAAGTTCTAGAGTTGGATGGTGATGAAGGTTGCCCAACAGTGTAAATATACTTAATGCCACTGAAACGTACAACTAAAAATGGTTAAAATAAAATTTATGTATATTTGCCACAATTTTTTAAATTGCCAAAAACAAAAAATAATGCACAGGCAACTGTGCGATTTTTATATTTTGTGGATATTTCTTTATAGCATTAAACATACATACTTTCTTTGCAGCATCTAGACATTCTTTTCGTCTGAGTCTCAAATGAAGGCTGAGGCCAGCTTGTTGTTCAGATTTCCTCATACCCTCCAAAAGCATATAATACGTGTCTTGTAAGAAAATACTCCAGTGGAGATCCCCAGCAGGGCCAACAAGCCAGAAGAACAGCATTTGCAAGGATTTGCAAGGAAGAAGGGATAAACTGGTGGTTGGTGGATGGATATAAATCTCACCTTTGGCTTTCTTAGGGTGGAATTCAAGCACTGACCTTGCCTGAGGCATTGACTTTGCCATCCACCATCAGGAAAAAAAAATGTCTACTTTTCTGATGGGAATAGCTCTGCCTTCAACTTCAGATAAAGCACTGCAGGACAAGGTTCACAACGGCGCTTGCTGACCCCTGTGCTGAGTCAGGCTCACAGGCCGGCAGGCATCGAATGTGCACAGTGGCCATTCAGGGTGAGGACTGCCTGGCGCAGCACCTGGATTTGGCTTTGCTTGCTCAGGGTACATCCACATTTGCTCCTGTGTCACCAGGAGAGCAAAGTGGCTTGGCCTCCAAGGAGGGTGAGGTGGAAAAACCTGCATACAGCCAGGCCATGCCAGCAGGTAATTACTGAGTGTCTCTGCGACAGGGAGGCTTTTGAATGTGCCCCTGAGGCCTCATCAAAATAGGACTGGGGTAGGTCATCCTGGAAATGAAGGTGGTCCCCGGGAGAATAAAGGGCGGTGAAGCTGCTGCCTCACAGAAGCACATTCAAATGTCAGCCGGAAGCAGAGGGGTAAAATTAGAGGGAGCAGAATGTTTTAGGAGAGGAAGGAGTCCCTGTGGGACACTTACTTGAAATAAATCCGATCAATAAAAATCTAGATGTACAAAATGAGCACATAGTATGTCTGGGTGAAAGTGATTTTTGTTTTACAGAGGGGTTCCTAACAAGGTAAGATTCCTTTCAATAACATTTCAATGAAATTATATAAAAATGGAGTCCTCATTTTTAGGAGCTTATCTATCAAAGGGACGGGGATGTCCAGAGCCTGGGCTGCAAACCAACTAGCTGTGAGAACCCTCAAGACTTCATCTCAGTTTTCTTATTTACAAAAGGAAAGGACAGTGCTAAATATGATCACTAAGGTACTTTTAATATCAAAATGATTCCTCCATTGTATAAAATGAGATCAGGGATGCCCGGGTGGCTCAGTCGGCTAAGTGTCTGCCTTCAGCTCAGGTCATGATCTCAGGGTCCTGGGATCAAGTCCCATATCGGGTTCTTTGCTCAGCAGGTAGCCTGCCTCTCCCCCTGCTTGTGCTCTCTCTCTGACAAATAAATAAAATCTTTTTAAAAAATAAAAAAAATAAAATGAGAGCTATTTGTACTTGACATTCAGCTTATATAAAGTGCTTAGCACAGCACCTGGTGAGTGGTCAATGAATGTACTGTGTTGGTTAAAATCAAAAGTCCATGGGGCATCTGGGTGGCTCAGCTGATTGAGCATCCAACTCTTGGTTTTGGCTCAGGTCATGATCTCAGGGTCATGAGATCAAGCCCCATACTGGGCTCCACACTCAGCAAGGAGTCTGCTTGGGATTCTCTCTCACTTTGCCCCTTTCCCTCACCGCCCCCCATGTGTGCTCTTTCTCTCTCAAATAAATACATCTTTTAAAAAATTAAAATAAAACAAAATAAAATAAAAGTCCATACCATGGCCTCTGAGGCCCTACTTGATCTGGCCCCTGACTTCCTTTCAGGATCCTAGCTCACTTTACTCTCTTCCTTGCCCACTACATTCCATTCATACTGCTCTCTTCCTACTCCTGAGACATACCAAGATTGTTCATACCTCAGGGCTTTTACACTTGCTATCTCCTCTGCCTGGGATCCTTTCTTCCCAGATTTTCAGAGAGTTGGCTCCTTCTTGACATTCAGATCTCAGCTCAAACGTACTTCCTTAGAGAGGGCCTCCCCTGAGCTAACAAATATAAAGAGAATTCAACACCCAGCCCTGAATGCACATTCTTTTAAGGTGCGCATGGAGCATGTACAAAAGCAGACATGGATTGCTTCAACGATCAGTATGATACAGACTAGGCTCTCCAACTACATTTCAACGAAAAGAGAAATTCATTTTTTTAAAGATGGATTTTAAAAGGATATGGAAACCAAATAACATATTGCTAAATGACTTTTGGAAATGTGTAAAACTGAGTGATAATGAAAACGGCACATGTCCAAACTGGTGGGACACAGCAAAAGCACTACTTTAAAGGGAAATGTATAGCTTTATATACATTTATCAGGAAACAAGGAAGGTTAAAAAAGACAGGAGCCAAGCATTCAACCTGAAACACTGGAAAAGGAGCAGCAGAATCAACTGAAAGAAACAAGAAGGAAATAATAACTATTAGGGCAGAAATCAATGAAATACCAAACAACTGAGACAACTAACAGAACTAAAACCTGGTTCTGTAAAAAAGTAAAAAGGCAGAAGTCTTGTCAGAGATTTATGTCTAAGAAAAAGAAGCAAACAAACTACAGAAAAAGTAGAACATAATGACAGTCCCAACAGAATTTTTTAAAAATATCAAGACAATCATAAACAACCACGGGCTAATAAATTTGCTTGGCTTTCTCTGACTGTCCCTACTTACTATTTTTATTGTATGTTGCCTGTCTCTTGACACTGGAAGGTAAGCTTCTTCAGGCAGAGATTTTTGCCTGTTTGGTTCCAGATAAACACCACATGCTGAGTAACTATCCGATGAATGCACAGATAAATGTCCCCACTAAGCCAGGACAGCTGAGGTCAGGCAAGTTCTTCCCAACACAAATGTTTTGGGTTGTCCTCAGCAGATTTGCCCAGGTACAAGGACAACTGCAAAGGAATCCTGGCAAAGGTCTCTGGGATCTGATCATGCCAGTGACACGGTATTACCACACCTTGGTTATTTTGGGAGCCACTCAAAGAAACTATGAATTTCTGGCTCAGCAGGCCACAATTGTGCACAAATCCTGGATATGAAGAATAAAAGGGGGGAAGTCAGTTTGGTGGTCCCACAAGAAGCTAAACACAGAATTACCACATGACCCAGCAAGTCCCCTCCTAGGTGTATACCGCAAAATCAAAAACAGGGACTGAGACTAATACTTGTACGTAGGTGTTCATTGCAGCACTATTCACACTAGCCGACAGGTGAAAGCAACCCCAATGTCCATCAACTGATGAGTAGATCAACAAATATGATATATCCATACAACAGAATATTATTCAGCCATAAAAAGGACTGAAATATTGATGCATGCTATCGTGTGGCTGAACCTCAAAAACATGATGCCAAATGAAAGAAGCCAGACATAAAACGTCACAGTTGCAGGACTCCATTTACATGAAATATGCAGACTAAGTGAATCCATAGAGACAGAGAACAGATTGGCAATTGCCAGGAGCTGGGAGGGAGGGGAAAATGGGGAACTACTACTTAATGGGTGTGGGGTCTCCTTTTTGGGGGTACAAGTGATCTGGACCTAGATAAAGGTAGGGGATGCACAACATTATGTGTGTATTAAATGCCACTGAATTGTTCACTTTAAAATAGTTAATTTTAGGGGAGCCTGGGTGGCAGTCAGTTAAGCATCCAACTTTTGGTTTCAGCTCAGGTCGTCATCTCAGGTTGTGAGATCAAGCCTGGTGTCAGGCTCCATGCTCAGCATAAAGTCTGCTTAAGACTCTCCCTCCCTCTCTGTCTGCCCCTTCCCCGGACGCTCATGCTCTTTCTCTCTAAAATAAATAAATCTTTCAAAAAAGTTAATTTTAGGGGCGCCTGGGTGGCTCAGCCCTTAAGCATCTGCCTTCGGCTCAGGTCATGATCCCAGGGTCCTGGGATCGAGCCCCGCATCGGGCTCCCTCCCTCTCCCACTCCCCCTGCTGGTGTTCCCTCCCTCGCTGTGTCTCTCTCTGTCAAATAAATAAATAAAATCTTTTTTTAAAAAAAGTTAATTTTATGTTATGTGAATACACATACATACCATACACAATACACACCAAAAACACATTTGGCCAGATGGCTGAGTGTTAAAATCAATAACCGCAGCCCAATATCACTGCCATTAAGTACAAGAATAAATCTGAAGATTTTCCAAAGGTTTATTTCAATTTTATTATTATATTTTACTAATCAATTTTGAAGCTTGATTTTTATAATATATGAACATCAATTTCTTAGCATTGTCCCTGTGATTGGTCCACTGAACATTTGGGTATTGATTAGATGTTCACTTTAAATGGTTCAAAGGTAGAGCTAAGATACTTTTGGCTGCTTTGCCAGAATAGGGCACTGTTGACCATGATGTTGCCATCAAATTATCAAAATTTCCTTCATTCTAGATATTATATCATCATAGTAAAGACATGTCCTCCTCAACTTCTGTACTTGAAAACTGGGTTGATGATGATGATGTAATTTCAGGGAAATGATCCCATAAACTAAAGCTCTGCATACTGCTTGAAGATATTTTCTGAATATCTTTAAGAGTAAGTTACAGATTTTCTTCACTCATATTTTAAATTTCTAATATCTTTAGGCCTTTATTCTCTTTTTTAAAAATTACATTTATGTATTTTAGAGAGAGAAAGAGAGGTGGTGGAGGGGCAGAGGGAGAGGGAGAGAATCTCAAGCAGGATGCCCACTGAGTGTGGAGCCCGACACAGGCCTTGATTCCACAACCCTGAGATCATGACCTGAGCTGAAATCAAGAGTCGGGCTCAACCAACTGAGCCACCCAGGCACCCCTAGGCCTTGATTCTCATTCAAATTATTACCTAGTCACCAAAAATCTATAAAAGTCTGTCCATCATTTTTTTTTAATTAAACTATTTGAGAGTTCTTAGTTATTATTTTGGAAAACAAAATTGTTTCAATCATTATTTCACTTTAGTTATAAATCTAAATGTGTATTTAAACTACCAATAGAATTTCAACGTATAAAGAACCTAAGGAGACATTTTCATTCCAGTTACAACTAGAATGCTCACCTACATTCAAAAGTGAATATTAATGTATTAACAACATTGCAATAACAAGCCTCATTCATACTGCTGACATTGATACTCTGATTGGAGACAATGGTTACTTATGCAATCCCACATTCATGATGGTGTACAAGTTCAGAGAGGCCAGAAATGATGTTGAAGTAGTCATATGACTACTTGGGTTTCCAGAGGCTGAGACCAAAGCCAGAGCCAAATGGCAGATTCGGGCCAAACAGAAGGCTGAGGCCAATGGGTCCCACCCTAATAAAGAGATTAAATGCAAGGAACAGGAGATAAGCCTTCTGGATAATTCTCAGGGCAGGAAAGAGGCAACATTTACCCTCAGCTGACTCAAAGAAAATGACTGCAGTTTATCACCCCACTTCCCATTTAATTTCCTGACAGAGAATTGATAAAACCAGAAAAGGGGAAGCAACTCAAGAGATAAGATGGCACCCTCCACAAACACCTCCTCTTGGTTGAGCTAACCCACAGGGCACACCACACACCTCACATGTCTCAGCACGGCTCATGGCACACACACCTAACACTTGAGAGTTATCAAACTACTCAGACGCGCAGTTGTCAGGGGCCACATTTAAGGATAGAAAAGACCTAGGAACATCCCAAAAGAAGGCTTTGTGGTTTGCTTACATGAACTTAGAGGTTATTGTTATCTGTATCCAGACAACAGAAATTCAGAATGTTATTATCAGGTTGATGTTTGTGGAGTCTGACGAGTCCTTGCCTCTATACTTTGGCTCCCTCTTAGCCACCAATTATTACCAACTCTCTTATGACAGACGGGCATAATAACAAGAAAAAAGCAACATTTCCAGAGTGTTTTATCAAACACTAATGAGACTGAGCTTTTACTCAACTGTAAAATAGGATTCTGAGTCTCACTCACATGTAGGTGGTTTTTGGAATAGAAAGTATCATATTTCTTTTGCCAAAGAAACCTGGATTCCATTGTGTTGGATTTGGATCTGCTAGAGACGGTTCATTGGCTAATAAAATACAGTAATCGTTGGGGGCAAGGAGAGATTAACACACAGTCTGTGTATTCAGAAAACTGTCTTCACTAGAGCACAAAGTAGATGGGTTTCCATTACGAGACAAGTCACACAAAAAGAACACCCTTGACACTTTTTGTTGTTGCTATTGTTTTCTTTTCTTTCATTTTTATTCAGACTTCCAGGTAAGCTTGAAGTTGCTTGATGTAAAATCAGGGAAAGTCAGGCTTAGAGGCTACATTTCTTGGAAAGTATCCCCACTTCTTGCAGTAGCCCCTTCTGTTTTTTAACAGATTTAATTCAAGTTTAACCAGTACAAGTCTCTTAAGAGTGAAGCTTGGGGTAGACCGGGGCGGGGAGGGGGGGTGCAGTAAGCGGTGTCAGTGGCCAGTGGGGGCCTGGCTCAGAATCCACGCTATCATGAGCCTTCTTGAAGCTAGCTGACTCAGTCCTTCCGAGGGTCACCAACTCATCCTGTTTGCCAGGGGACTCCCCCACTTTTAGCACTGAAAAATCCGTCTCAGTCCCAGGCAAACCGGGATGGTTATCATCTAAGGATTTACCTCCCTGGCTTTAAGCTGTACCATACACATCCTGAGAGGAGTTCAAATCACTGTAAACTTTTCGAGTTAAACCTATGTGCTCTGCAGCCTTTGTCTGTTTACATCACCTACCACAGTATCTTTTTCTACCACCAAGTAGGATTCCCACCTAGTTACCACAAAATCATTAAATGAGGCAAACGTCTCTACTCCATTAAACATCTTTATTTTTCCACTTATTTTTTAAGAGGAAAAAAAATCCAAATTCACACAAATGGTCTTGAATTTTTTTAAAGCTCTCATTTTGTTTGGGTGAGAGATTTTTTTTTCTGTGCTTATAAAACTTATTTTGTGGGGGGATAATCATTTATCAAATTGAGTTAGCTTTGTACTTCTCCCTCAGGCTCTGGTCCCCTGCCACGTATTTGAATGTACACAGAAAAACATACACCAAAATCTTCCCAGAAAGAAAGAAATCAAACTGTCCCAAGATTACTGACTAAAGTCATTAATAGTAAATAAAATTTTTTGTAGCTTAATCTGAATTAAGAATCTTATGTTCATATTTCTATGGAGTTAGTAACTGTATTAGGTTCCTACTGATGCTGTAACAAACTGCCACAAAGGTAGTGGCTTAAAACAACACAGATATATTATTTTATAGTTCTGGAGGTCAGAAATCCAAAACGGGTCTTGTGGGTTAAAATCAAGGCATTGGCAGGGCTGCATTCCTTCTGGAGGCTCTGGAAGGAATTCACCTGTTGTCTTTTCCAGCCTCATTCCTTGCCTCATGGAATTCCTTGCCTCATTCCATGCCTCCAGCTAGTAATATCGTCACTCTGACCTGTGCTGCTGTTGTCACAAACCTCTTCTAATGGATGCTTCCACAAGTCCTGTCCATTTTTTTAAGGACCCCTGTGAATAAGCTCACCTGGATAATCCAGGACAATCTCCCCATCTCAAAATCCTCAACTTAATCACATCGGCAAAGTCCCTTTTGCCATATAAGGTAACACAGTCACAAGTTTCCGGGTTTAGGACAGTCACCTGGAGTGGGGGGCATTATTCTCCCTCCCACAGTCATTAAGACACCATCTTAGAAAGTTATCATATTTGACACTAATGGGACCGTATCTTTGGGTCTTATTTTCCTGAGTCTGTTGCATAATCCTTCCAAATATTTAGAATCTAATAGTTTGTAAGTAAATTTGAAAAGATATTTGGTGGGGCACCTGGGTGGCTCAGTCGGCTGAGCATCTACCTTCAGTTCAGGTCATGATCCCAGGATCCTGGGATGAAGTCCCACTTCGGGCTCCCTGTTCAGCTGGGAATCTACTTCTCCCTCTCCCTCTCCCCCTCCCCCCTGCTCGTGCTCTCTCTCTCTCTTGTTCTCTCTCTCAAATAACTAAAATTATTTTTTAAAAATCTACTTGGTTACATTGTATGCTAATGTTAGGAAACAAGACAAAACATATGGGGTTCCAATAACTATCATCTCTACAAGCAAGATTACTCCTGTTTCAAGTTGACCCCCACAATCCTTATTATCCCTTACTGTTGGGACAGCAGGCAACAGAACCATAAAAACAATCCCATATAACATTACACAATGATTTAGAGCAAACAAAATGACTTCACAGCATTTAAAGGCCACATAATGAAATAGTTAAGAGCAAAGATTCTGAAATCAGACAAACATGGACTCAAATTCTGACTCTACTGCTGGTATGGGCTCTCAAAGTCTGTTGTACTCCTCAGTGCCTACCTCATGCTTTGTGGGAGACTGATGAAATGAAATCTAGAAAGCATTTAACAGTGTCTTGGCTGTTGCTATTACCATCATAAAGATAATATCATACTTGACACAATAACATTGATCCCCATTTGACATATATAAAAAAAAAAAACACTGCCAAAAAGGTACTAGCTCTAAGGATGCACAACCAGTAAATAATCATATCCCAGCGTCTGGCACACAGGATCCATTCCCAAATACCTTGTTTTCAGTGACAGCAGACCCAGTCCCTACAGGTCAATCTCACAACTGCCCCGAAACCTCTTGAGCTCACAGCTCTTTCCCTTATCCATCCCCTACTCTCTGTTGTCCTCCAAAGGGTGTGGTCTCCTTGGTCTTTTTTATGTCTGAGACCAAATATCAAATGCGCTGGGATTTCAAAACAGTTACAGAAATAGATCCAGTTCATCTGCAAGAATATCATACTTCCCATTTTCTCCATTTCAATACTGTCATCCACCCCCACACTAAATGCGAGAAGACATTTGCAGAGCATATAACTGATAAGGAATTATATCTAGAATACATAAAGAACTCTTAAAATTTAGAGAGGCAAATCACTCAATTAAAAAATGGGTAAAGGACCTGAACAGACATTTCTCCAAAGAAGTACAGATTGGCCAATAAGCACATGAAAAACTCAGTATCATTAATTATGAAAATGCAAACCAAATATATACACAAACATTCATGTGTATATACATATTTAAGTGTGGATAGATTACAGTGCATATTAATTTCTTTCAAGGCTCCTAATGAGATTTTAGGATTTCTTGCTAAAGGGACACTGGGTCGTATAGGATTGAGATCCACTGATCTAGCATGGAGGATTATCTGTGATTGGCACATGGCCTATTACAGAAGAGTCAGGTTGTTTTTCTTCTATATTCTATAACAGCTTCGGTCTCAAGGACTCCACGGGGAAAGAAACAGAAAAATTATAAAATAATTTATTCCTCACTTTTGCTACCAACTTGTTCTTTATTTAGGGGATATGCTGTTTCTGGAGGTATATATAATTATACATTTGGACTAAATGTATCTGTCATTGTTATACAATGATGTATTTCACAATGTCTATGTGCCAGATAAGCGAATCTTACATCTTTAAATGCCTGAACATTTCATTTAAACATTTTTTTCCATTAAAGATATTCCTGAACAAAGAACACAGCTTCATCTGATGAGCCTTTTGTGGCTCACGACCATTGTAACAAACACCATTCTCACTGTGTAATAACCAAACAGTGCCCTCAGGTGCACCGAGGTCAGCCACTGAAAGCCTCTCAAATAAATGGTCCCAGGCTGGTGAGCTTTTTGGAGTTCTTGACTCTGCCTTTCACAGGGACTTGTTTTTATGGGCTATTAATTTATTAGTGCTCTTCCTGTTGGTGGCTTCAGGCAGTGCCTCCCACCTTTAATTCGCTGCATTCACACAAACATTTAATGCCCACATTACCAGTGACGGAACATTTTTCACCTCTTGGAACCTAGCACTAAGGCCAGTCTTTTCAATTCCAAGTTTCAAAGCCTACTAGCTTAAGGGGGGGAGATAGGGGATAATGAACATTTATTATCAGGCTGTGGGGACAAAAGCGAACCAAGGAGGCAGAAGCAGGAAACAGAAATTCAGCAGAAACCAAAGAGGCTATTTTCTTAGTCACTCTCACCTCCGTGTCCCTTTGCCCACCTGTTTCATTCTTTTGTTTCTGAAGACTCCCCTGCTGGGCTTCTCCATGGACATGACTGCTACAACCAGAGGGTAAGATCAACTCAGTTCTAGTCATTTGCAGAGAACAAAGGGCTGCTTCTCTCCCAGTGCCACAGTACCAGAGGAGAGAATCTGATTGGCCCTTTTGGGTTAGGTTCCTTGTGTAGCCCGATCGATAAGGTCACATAGTATAAACATGGCCGCTGGGGCCACCTCTATGAGGGAGAGCAGTTTTTCGAGGAAGAGTGTTGTGATAAACTGGCTTAGTGTACAACGAAGGAACCAGATGATCCAGATGTTAGAACTTAATCTAAATTAAAAATAAGCTCTGTGAGGGCACCTGGGTGGTACAGTTGGTTAAGCACCCTACTCTTGGTTTCAGCTCTGGATGTGATCTCAGGGTCATGAGATCAAGCCCTGTGTCAACTCCACGCCCAGCACGGAGTCTGCTTGAGATTCTCTCTCCTTCTCCTTCTGCCCCTCCCACTCGTGTCCACTCACTCTCTCTAAAATAAATGAATAAATCTCAAAAAGAAGGAAGGAAGGAAGGAAGGAAGGAAGGAAGGAAGGAAGGAAGGAAGGAAGGAAGGAGAAAGGGAGAAAGAAAGAAAAGTTCAGCTCTGTGTAAGTGTCTGAGGTGCTCCCCTCTGAAGAAAGAACATGAGGTTTGGCCCCATTATTGTGTACACATATTGTTTTTTTCTGAGGCCTTGATTATCTACTCCATTTTTCTTTTTCTTTTTTAATTTGATACAATTCACACACCATAAAAGCCATCCTTTTGAAATGTACGGGTCGGTGAGATTTAGGATAGTCACAAGGATTCTGCAACTATCACCATTATGTAATTTCCAGAACATTTCCTCACCCCAGACAGAAACCTCGTACTCATTAGTAGTCAATCCCCCAGCCCTAGGCAACAACTAACCGACTTTCTGTCTCTATGGATTTTCCTATTCTGGACATTTCATATAAACAGAATTATATAATATGTGGCCTTTTGTACCCGGCTTCTTTTGCTTAGCATCATGTTCTCAAGATTTGTGCACACTGCAGTATGTATCCGTGTTTCCTGCCGTTTTATGGCTGAGTAATATTCCATTGTCTGGACATACCACATTTGTTTTTCCATTCATCAGCTGATAGACATTTAGGTGATCTCCATGTGTTGGCTATTATGAACGATGTTGTGAACATTCACACACAAGTTTTTGCATGAACACAGCTTTTCAATTCTCTTGGGCGTATGGTACACCCAGGAATGGAATTGCTAGGTCACATGGGGATTGTTTAACATTTCGAGGAACTGCCAAACTGTTTTCCGAAGGGGCTGCACCATCTTACTTTCCCAGCAGTGTAAGAGTCTCCCAGTTTCTCCACAGTCTTGCCATCTTTTTGACTGTCCTTTGTTTTCATCATAGCCGCGCTAGCAGATGAAGGGGTATCTCACCGTGACCTTGGTGCACGTCGCCCTAGAGAGTGATACTGAACATCTTTTTATGCTCTTATTGACCATTTGTGTATCTTCTTTGAAGAAATGCTATTCAAATCTTTTGCCCATTTTAAATGGGGTTGTCATTTTACTGATTAGTTAGAAGAGTTAAAGAACTCTTTGTGCACCCAGCTGGCTCAGCTGGTAGAGCATGCGACTCTCAATCTCAGGGTCATGAGTTCAAGCCCCACATTGGGTGCAGAGCCTACTTAAAAACAATAAAATAAAAAGACTTAAAGACTCTTACTTAGGGTATTTAAGATACTAAACCCTTACCAGATACATGATTTGTAAGTATTTTTCACATACTGTGGATCGCCTTTTCATTTTCTTGATGAAGCACAGAAGTTTTAAATTTTATCTATTTTTCGTTTTGTCACCCACCCGTGCTTTTGATATCATGTCTAAAAAACCACTGCCTAATCCAAAGTCACAACGATTTACACTTATGTTTTCATCTGAGTCTTACAGTTTTGCTCTTACACTTGGGTGTTCGATCCATTTTGAGTTAATTTTTATATACGGTAAGACACAGGGGTCCAACTTCATCATATGCATGTGGATATCCAGTTGTTTCAACCCCATTTATTGAAAAGACTATTCTTTCCTCATTGAATTATCTCGGCACCTTTACTGAAAATCTCATTTTTTAAAAACTACATTCCCATGGTTGTTCAGTAACTGACTACACTCAGTCAAGCATATGACAAATATGCAACTGAATGTGATTAAGATGGAGGTATATGGGGTAACAGGGTGACGGGTATTTAAGAGGGCACGTGTGGTGATGGGCACTGGGTGTTATATGCAACTAACGAATTACTGAACACTACATCAAAAACTAATGATGTATTGTATGTTGACTAATGAACATAATGAAAAAAATCCATACAGCAGCTTTTTAAGATAAAAAATAATAAAATAAAGATTTTATTTATTTATTTGAGAGAGAACACATGAGCATGAGCAGGGAGAATGGCAGAGGGAGAGGGAGAAGCAGGCTCCCCGCTGAGCAGGGAGCCCAGAGTGGGGCTCCATCCCAGGACCCCAAGATCATGACTTGAGCTGAAAGCAGACACTTAATCGCCTGAACCACCCAGATGCCCCTAAAGGAAATTATTCAGTGAGTATAACAAAAATCAGAAATAACAAAAAATAATTGGCAGCAATTTTTCTTCCTTAATGGGACTTAAAGTAGGGAAGCTAACTCTGTAGGGAAAGTCTGGGACTCCCACTTTTTGCTTTATCCAGTTCTGTATTGCTTGAATTTGTTACAAAGAACCTGTTTTACTTTACTAATTAAGATGGTCTTTTAATCTTTATAAACAATTGTTTAACTTAAAAAAAAAAAAGATGTAGGTATATGAAAAGTCCTAGCTGTAATCAGCATTTACTTTCACTTTACACAAACTAAGATTATTCTGGCTAGTACCTGGATATATTCACATCTTGACTGTGGTGATGGTTCCACGGCCATGTGTGTATATATGTATATGTCAAACTTGTAAAATTGTACACTTTAAATATGTGCAGTTTTTTTATATGTCAATTATACCTTAAGAAAGCTGTTTTTAAAAACAGATAAAGTAAGGGCAAGAATACAAAATGAAATAACTTTCTTTTCCTAACCATTTTTCAAAATCGGCTTCTCTCATTGGTCCTAAGGATATAATATCATCTAGTAACTTAGGTAAACTTACACATTATACGTAAACTTATACATACAAACACCCACCTTGTTCCAAAACACAAGCAACCCATTTTTTTAAAGATTTTATTTTTAAGTAATCTCTACACTCAACATGGGACTTGAACTGACAACCCCAAGATCCAGAGTCGCATGCTTACCGACTGAGCCAGCCAAGTGCCCCTAAAACACACGCAAATCATTTAAATTCAAGACTTGTAAGGCTGGGACCATCTCATTACTGTAAGATAAATATTAACAAGAGCTGGAACTGAGTTTGGCTCTGAAGGAAGCATTTTTAAATCCCTTTCCAATGAGAATTTAGCAGCTATATATTCCTTTTCCACACAGAATTTAAGCCCTCCCAACTGCACCAAGCTCAATTTTGGCTGAGACTTCACCTGCCTGTTCACCCTCCTATCTCTAGCATCGAGAATACTGCCAAGCACACAACAGGCACTCTGTCAAATGAATGAATAAAATCCCACTTAAACTTAATCACCACCTTTTCCTAGGACCATTTTGGACTGAAGCAGGTGGCAGCTCTATTCTTCCTTTTAACTCAACAATTCCATCTCTAGAGATAGATGCTGTCTATTTCCTTCAAATTTTCTTATTATTCACTTTTTTTATCTGGAAAAACAATGTGGTGTGGCTTAGGAACCTCACATCCAGGAAATGAACTAAAATATTTTATCAAAGATTATGCATAGGATCCACAAACTAGAAGCAATCAGATGAGAACGGTTAGGAAAATCATGGCATACCCTCTGGAAGAAACAGTCCATTTATTAAAAATGATCATTATGACAAGTCTGCAATAACATAGAAAACACGAGGAGTATGAACCAGGGGGGGGAAAATCATCATTGCCTGTGATTTACAAACTAAAATTTTATACACATCTACCTGTGAGAATTTATACTCCATGAAGGCAGGCTCTCTGGGCTTGTTCTGTTCACTGAACAGTGCCTGGCATATTGATGGTGCTTATTAATACTTGTTGAATGCATTAATGAAACTTAATATAAAATATATCTTTGAAAACATACCTGAAAGGGAATGAACAAACGTGGAAAATTACGTTCGAGGAGTGGAATTGTGGGTGTGTCCTCCACTTCTCTTTATTTTCCAATTCTCCCTGAAGTTGTGATAAAACTTTCTCAGTTAAAAGGATGGCCACAGAACACCCTCCCCCCCCCCCCCCCCCCGCTCTGGTTCAGTATGTTTCTTCCCTCGTCCCGTAACTAAGGAAGCATATGAATTGGAGTAGGGGTGTGGCCTGGCTTCAATTCCAAGAGCGCCACGGTATAGGGTGTGTGACTCCAGCCAAGGGCTCCTAGGGTACCTGACATTTAGGTTCTTCCTCCAGAGGTTGAGAAAGCACAAGTTGGGACCTCCCGAGGGGCTGCTCTTTCTCCTAATCTGCCCCCGTCCCCCACAGGTCAGTCGTACCTCCCAGACCACCTAAAGGAGGAGCTCAGTAGCACCCCCCACCTCAGCCCCCCGATGGGTAACTCATTCCCAAGGGAGAGGTTACTCTCCACGACGGCTCTATCTCCACTAAGACGGTCATTCGTTCTCCCCGGCCCTTCAGAGGGTCATTCGTTCCCAGAGAGGAGCTCACCCCTTCCTGGTAGAGCCAATGCCACTTTGCGGGGCTCGCTCGTTCTCCCCAGCCCTACTGGCAGGGTCACCTGTCCTCAAGGGAGAGCTCACCCCCTCCCCACGGGTCCCACTCTCCCGACAGAGCCGCCCGTACCCGACGGGAACTCCGCCGTCGCCCGGCCCCCGACCCGAGGCTCAGCGCCGCCTCCTTCCGGGCCCTCCCACGCGAGTAGCTGCGCCGCGGGCCGCCTGGGCGGGGCTCCCGGGGGCGTACCAGGCGGCGGGACGGGCGGCCGGGCGCAGAGCGCGGAGCTGGGCGGCGCGGCGGCAGTGGGCCATGGCGGGCTGCTGCGCGGCGCTGGCCGCCTTCCTGTTCGAGTACGACACGCCGCGCATCGTGCTCATCCGCAGCCGTAAAGTGGGGCTCATGAACCGGGCCGTGCAGCTGCTAATCCTGGCCTACGTCATCGGGTGAGCGCGGCCGCGGGCGCTGTCCCCGAGGGGTTCGGGGGTCCGGAGTGTCGCGACGGCCGGGAACTCCCTTTCTGGATCCCGGCCGTGCACCTGCTGCTCCTGCCCAGGTCACCGGGCGAGCCCCGCGGGCGGCCCCCAGGCGCAGTCCCAGGAGCGGCGACCCGAGGCGGGTGACATACGCCTCCCGGGATCCTGGCTCCCGGAGGGCCGGGCGGTGGGCCGGGCTCTGGGGCAGGAGACTGCCTTGTGTACTGTGTTTTTTCAGGGCAAAGCCTGGCTAGACCTTCATCCTCACCCTTCGTGCTTCTTGTTCCCTGAGTTGCTCTTTGCTGTCCTTTGGCTGTGGGGGGGCTTTGCCCTTAACGTTTCAAAATTTGCACTTCACTTCCCATTCTGATGATCTGCTGACAGAAACCAAGGCTTGGACTTGCCATTTGGCCAGTGGCTTCCTGTCCTTTCTTTTAAGTATCATGTGGCAACCCAAGATGATGAAGAGGTCACACTCTAAAAAGCATTTACAGTTTACTTCGTTTTGTGGAGTTGTTAGGGTTTTTTGTGTAGGTACCTTCCTTCGCTTCATCATTCCCCATGCTGCCCTCTTACACGTCTATATGTCCTGCCACCTTCTGTCCCCTCACCAAGTGCTTAATTTTAATTGAGTGCACCCGTTACAATTGAGTGACACTCAAGAGAAGAGATAGAAATTAACTGGGCCCATTTTCAAGGTCCACCTGGGGTGTTAAAGGTGTCTACAGCTGCTGAGCTGACAGATGTTATCTGCTCTGGCATTCCTTTTCTTAAAAGGCCTAATGCTGTGGTCCCTAGCTGCACATTAGAACCTTGGGGAATCTTTTAAAAATACTGATTGCAGACTCCCAGCCCCAGACCTTCCGATCTAATTACTATGGAGTATGACTGACTCCCCAAGTGATTCTGATGGGGAGCAGTTTGAGAACCAGTGTCCTAGTGTTTCCTAAACCTCCATGATCATCAAAGACTCACCTGAGGAATTGTATAAAAGTAACAAATCCTCCACCCTAGGGTGGGGCTTGGACTGTTAACACTGTCCACGGGAATTCACATGATCAGGCAGGTATGGCCTCTAACAGCTATCAGCAGTGAGTTCTGACAGGATTCAGTGAAATAGCTTCCCACATATGGGCTGTCCATCAGAACCACCTGGCCCACTCCCAGGTTTGGATTTAGTGAGTCTCATTAAGTACCACCACCAACTCCTTGCCCTCCAGTGATTGTGATGCACCCTTAAATTTTGAGACCTGCTACTAGCTGGTTAACAACTCACATTGCTGGATTGGACCAGAAGCATTTAGAATGAAGAGCTCTCAACTTTTTCCTCTTGGCTTTTGATACTAGGGGGAGGATTAGTTTAACTCTAACTTAGGGTATCTGTAAAGTTCTAGACTACGGGAAGGGTCTATAGCTGCACTGTATGATATAGTAACCACCAGTCACCTGTGGCCATTGAGCTCTTGAAATGTACCTACCCCAAATCAAGATGTGTGCTATCACCATAACATACACACTGGATTTCAAAAACATAGTGCAAAACAACCAAAAAAGTAAAATATCACATTAATACATCTTGCATTGATAACATGTTAAAATATTTTAGACATACTGGTTAACATAAAATCTATCACTAAAATTAATTTTACCTATTTTTCTTTTCACTTTTTAACATGACTACCAGAAAGTACATTACATAAGTGGCTTGTGTTACATTTCCGCTGGGCAGCACAGCTTTCTAGGGTTCCTGGAGTGTTTGCTACCTTGATCATAAGAATCTCTAAAGCAGTAAATGCTTTGCTTTTATCCATCTTCCTGTGATCAAAACTGACTCAAGATCTGAACTAAGGGCTCTTTCTTCCTCTTTCTTTCGCTTGCTTGCTTGCTTGCTTTCTAACTCATCTCTTAGCTTCCTGATCCAGTTCATCTTAGACTAAACATGCATTTCTCAATTATCTAATTTTGTTATCTGTCATATGATGAGGAAATAGTTAACCATATAGTGATTCCTGTAAAACCATGTGTCTCTGCTTTAGCAACACACCGTACACTATGGTAAAATAATAGTAACCTTCCTTCCCTAAGTTTCTGTGTGCCTGAATAGAATTAAATCAAAGCTTATATTGCAGCTAAATTCCTAGAACCCCTGAAGAAAAGGACTTATTTGGGGAAAAGCCTGTCTTTAGAATAGACAGTGAATATGGGGACTGCTCAGACCAGACAAACCCATAAATAACCAAAACCAGTGATTTTTTTTTTAAGTCTCAGCAGCTAGGGCTTATAAGGAGAGGAGAAGGATGCTAGCATTCCTTGTTTCTAGAAATAATAACAATGACAATAGTCAGTGGTAGGTGTTTAATAACAGTTCTGGCGGGAAGGAGTTCTGATTTGTAGCATTGGCCAATTTCCGTGGTGTAAATACTCCCATCATGGCCAATTTCAGCCTATGATGGCAACACAAACATTGTTCTAAACATCTGATATGCAAAACTCATTTAACCTCGCAACTATCCTGTGAAATCCTATTATCATTCCCATCTTATTGATGGGAAAAACTGAGGTATAGAGAAGTTAAGCAACTTGGCCAAAGTTATGCCTGATGAATGGTGCAGCTGAGAAATGAACCGTGATCGCTGGCTTCAGTTTGTGTTCCAGTGTTCTAACCACTATGCGCTAATGCCTTTAGATTTTTAATTTTTCAGACTGGTTGTAATGCCCCCAATTCTTCCCAGAGAAGAGAAGCATACATGTGACCTGAATTCTTGGAGAAAAAGTAAGAAACTAGTATAAAAAGTTCCTTGAACAGAGATTCTCTTTTCTAGAGGGAGTAAAGCATACAAGGCAAGAAAAGAGGCTTCAGAGGCAAAAAAGACTTGAGTTCAAATTCTGACTTTGTCATTCACTAGCTGTGTGACCTTGGGCAAGTGACTTAACCTCTCTGTGTCTCAGTTTCCGCCTCTGTAAAACTAGAGAATAATAATGATATCCGCCTTATAAAGTGGTCAGGATTAAATTCGTTAATATAGAGAGAGAGCTTAGAGCAGTACCTGGCACCTGAAAACACTCAAATGGTAACTATTATAATTTTTATCATCTCTGAGTAATTCTGCAGGTCATAGTGCGTTGAAAGTGCTCAAATATCTATTAAAGACAGCATTCATTGAGTACTTTGTGCTGATCACTATGCTAAGCGCTTTACCTGCGTCATCTCATTTATCTCCCACAAATCACCCTGTGGTTTAGGTTATACACCCATTTTGCAGAAGTGGAAATGGAGCCCCCCCCCAAGCAGTTTTGCAAAGTCATGTAATTAGTGAATGTTATACTGTCAGCCTTTGGCTATCAGAACCTCCCAAGCATCAGTTCAAATTCACCGAATCCTAATGGCAATTTAAGGGGCCTGTTTTATTTTGTAGGTGGGTGTTTGTGTGGGAAAAAGGCTACCAGGAAACCGATTCTGTGGTCAGCTCAGTTACTACCAAAGCCAAAGGCGTGACTGTAACCAACACTTCTACACTTGGATTCCGGGTCTGGGATGTGGCAGATTATGTGATTCCAGCTCAGGTATGCCTCCCACCATGGCTTCTAACACCAAAAGCTTCTGATTTGCTGCTTCCCCTTTACTGACTTTGCATTCTTGATTCACGATTGGCAGAGTTCTAACATCACCGAGGCCCAGATTAATTTTCTTAGTCCAAGAAAGCAGTGCAGAAGGATTTCTTTCTGCCTTAAGATCTAATAAACAATATTCAACCAGCCATGGTCCTTCAGCTTTAAATCATGGATGACTTAAACACCGACAAGTCTGTCTCAAGCCCCGATAGGTGGAAAAGCAAGTATTTTAAATCTTGGGAAAAATTCAGGTGGAAATATTGCCTTTCCATATTTTGTATGTGCTTTATTGTTCTAAACCCACAAGGTGAATCTTTTCAGATAGTGTAAAAAGTTGATCAGTAATTGGAGACCAAAGCCAAACCGGAAGGTAACAGACATACCTGCATAGGATTTTATCAGGAACAAAGGAGAAGGGAAGAAAGTGTGTGATACAGCATCCTAGTATCCAGGCTGTTAATCCACGAAGCTCCAAGTTAAATATCGACTCTCTTTAGCCATGGTAACGGCTGTGGTCCACATATCCCTCCAAATGGCTTCTGTGCTGGGGTAGCTAAATCTCTCTCAGCTCAGAGCTTGGCTGGGGAAAAACCAGGACTTCAGAAACTCTGTCTTTCTTCAAGTATGTTTGTTTTCCCTCTGCCTTCTCAAGAGAAGGAAGAGAAGGGTTTTGCGGGGTGCCTAGAGGGAAGACTGAGTGAATGAGCAATGAAGGTCAAATGGAACAGGGGATTCATAGTTTGCTGGAGGTGGCTGGTCCTGTTGGCACACACCTGTGTCAACAGAGAGACCACCGCTTCCTGTGAAGCCATGGCCTTGTCCTGGCAAGCTCCGGAGCCATCACACTCAGCCTGTTCCCTGGGACCAAGGAAAAGTGTGGGCCCACTGCTTCTGCCCGTCAGTGGAAAGGACCAGGCAGCAGGTCTGCCTTCCAGCTCAGCTCCCGCCTGGGGCCTTCGTGAGCTCCATAGGGTTCCCTTCATGAGCTTTCACAATGGCCTCCTGCTTCTCCACAAGTGGAACTCAAACATCTGTTTGCACCACTTCCACTTGGCTCATCTCCAGACTGAAGTTTCCCTAAGCTTAAAATAGAGATGAAATAGGAAACAAAAAGTAAACCCTATTGAATTGTTCACACCTATCTCGGGAGCCGCAGGAGCAGCCATCTGTAACACCACGTGAGCCGCATGTCTCTGTAGGAGCACTGAGGACCCTGACAGGGGTGCCAGGAGAGACTCAGGCATCGTGCCACATCCTCAGGCCTCCTTTTGGGGTCATTTCCTTGTCTCCCAACATGGCTTGTTCTAGGCCTTTCTCTGGAAGATGCCAGCTATTCCCAGATCTTCCACCACCTCGTCAGACGGGGGGGTGGAGGTGTCTACAGACACTTTGATCCCTGAGTTACCCTGATCCCCCAGATGGCTCCCAGTGCTGACTCCACTCTTCCTGGGAGTCTGAAATGCTGAGAGAAAGCTTCTGGCATTTCATTTTAGAATGCCAGTGCTCAGTGAGGGGGAGGTCCAGCTAGAATTTGGGGGCATCTTTGTCTTTTACTCCTGATCTTGGAAGGTCCTTAGCAACCAATTCTTTGTCTCATCCCCAGTGAATTGCCCTCCAGAAACTTTAAATCAACCATTTGGCACCTTCCTAGGAGGAGAAAACAGAACATTCTCAAAGGGAGAAGCATCAGTTACTGACCCTGACTGGGTCTTCTCTAGAATGTTTTATTAATTTAATAGCAGTTAGGAAAGAAAACCAGCCAAATTTGGGACTTTGGTGGCCTTGTGTTTTCGTACCTCTGAGGTAACCTGGTTGGCGCAGGATGTTTTGCACACCCGTTGGCTCTTTTCCCTCAATAAGCCGAGCTTTATTAAGGAAACGCCTCAGGTGATAGACATTTCTTTTTCCACTGAGGTGAAATTCATATGTCATAATATTAACTATTTCAGATTGAAAAATTCCGTGGCATTTAGTACATTCACGATATTATGCAATGATCACCTCCTCCTAGTTCCAGAACATTTTCATTACCCTAAGAGGAAACCCCATACTCATTAGGCAGTCGCTCCTCATCCCACCCTCTGGCTCACCCCCACCTCCAGGGCAACCACTCATCCACTTTCTGTCTCTATGGAAACTTCATAACCACAGAATCATGCGATATGTGGCCTTTTGCGTCTGGCTTCTTCGACTTAGCGTCATATTTTTGAGGTTCGTCCATGTTGCAACGTGTGTTAGGGCTCCACTCCTTTTTATGGCTGGGTCATATTCCATTGTAAGTACACACACAGGTATAGACAAACACAATCTGTTTATCCATTCATGTGTCAATAGACATTTGGGTTGTTTCCACCTTTGGGTCACTATCAATAATGCCGCCATGAACGTATGCAAACAGCAGGCCCCGCCCCACCCCGTAGCCACAGTTTCAGTTACCCGTGGCCAACTGCAGTCCAGAAATAGATGATCCTCCTCCTGACATATCCTCAGATCAGTAGTAGCCCAACGCTACGTCACAATGCTCACATCCCTTGCCTCCCTTCACCTCATCACATAGGCATTTTATCATCACATGAAGAAGGGGGAGCACAGCACAATAAGGTATTTGGAGAGAGAGAGGCTACATTCACATAACCATTATGGCATATTATTATAATTGTTCTATTTTGGCATCAGTTATTGTTGTTAATCTCCTACTGTGTCTAATTTGTAATTTAACTTTATCACAGGTATGTACGTCTCAGAAAAGACATAGTGTCTATAGGGTCGGGTACTATCTGCAGTTTCAAGCATCCCCTGGAGATAAGGGGGAACTATGGTACAAGTATTTATTTGAATCCTGTCTTCAGTTAGGTTATACACTCTCAGAGAACAAGAGATCAAAAGATCATTTTTTAAATTGTTTTCTGCCTGGCATATGGGAAAAGCGAAAGGTATTGTCCTATTAAAAGAATGACTGGCATTCTTCGTGGCTTGGCTTGATTCCTCTGACGGTAACAGGGCGATGCCGTCTCCCCCTCTGCAGGAGGAAAACTCCCTCTTCATCATGACCAACATGATCATCACCATGAACCAGACCCAGGGCTTCTGTCCTGAGGTAGGCAGCTTCTTGGGGAAGAGCCTTGGGCTTCAGGCCCCTCTCGTCGGCACTTGACTGATCACATGGAATTCGTTTTCACTCTTTCTTCTTTTTCCAGCTTCCAGATAAGACCACTGTGTGTAAATCAGACGCCAACTGTGTTGCTGGCTCTTCAGGCACCCACAGCAACGGTATGAGCGTGTGGCTGTGACCCCACGGTAGACACTGAGCCTGGGGGAGGGCAGCCCCTGACCAGATTGCCTCCCCTGTGGGACGTCTCTCATAGAGAAATCTTCAGGACAGAGAAATCCCCCACATTCCCCAATTCTTTCACGTGACCCTGAGTGAGCCTGCTGTTCAGAGTAGGGTCCTGGGATCTTCTTGACATTCAGCTGTCACCTGTGCCCCAGAAGCCATCCCAGATCTTGCCCTCTGTTGTGGCTTGGCATCGCCCTAACCCTGCTCTTGGACTCAGGAAACTATTTTCCTCTCATTTCTGGAAACTGTATAAATCCCAGAATTGGAATAGGTCAGGATTGATTGCACAGGACGCTGTGATGTTTCTTCCGCTCTCTACCTTGCAAAAGTAGAAAATAAGAGACCCCTGCAGACCTGGGTCCCCCTTGCCCCCACAGGAATTGCAACAGGAAGATGCGTGCTATTCAATGGGACTGTAAAGACGTGCGAGGTGGCAGCCTGGTGCCCAGTGGAGGATGACACACACGTGCCCAAGTGAGTACTGCCCGAGGAAAGATGGCAGGGGAGTTAAGCCTGGTGTGTTGTGCTCTTGGTGTCTGTGTGGAGTGAGGCCACCCCAGGGCGGGGACCACAGGCAATCATCAGAGGCAAGGTGGGCCACAGCATTTGTCACTTGTGATAGGAGTACAGATGGTTTATTTCTATGTCTGGACTCTGTCAGTTGCAGGTAACTCCAGGAAGCAGTTCTCAGTGCCGTGCCCAGGACACACACATAGCAGGGGCTGTTTATTGTTCCACTAACTATGAAGAGCCTAGCACAACTAGGCCTGGGGCTCAAAGGACAGCTTCAGAGTCTCCACATTTTGACTCTGCTTCCGCCCATAATGGCTTCGTTTGCAGGACCCATGGTTTAGGGCCAGGAGGCAGCTCCCGGCTTACATTTCCCCCAAGGCTTCCAGCCCAGTTGTCCATAGAGGTTCTAGATCTGTCCATCATCACATCTTCAGCCACATCCCTCAGCCCATCACTGTAGCTGGGGCATGTATTTTGCTTATCAGCTCAGGCCTGGGTCCCCTGCCCACTTCTGGAGCTAGGGTGGCGTCAGTCCCGCCCAAAGAACACAGCCGGAGAGTAGGGAGGTATGGCTTCCAAAGGAAATTGGGGGTTCTGTTACCAGAAAAGAAGGGAACAGAGGCTGGGCCAGAAAGTAATTAATGTCCACTGAAGTGTGTTATATAAAGTAGAGCAGGCTCAGGGTCGCCTGAGAATAACATTCTTCCCAGTAGTAATTTCTCTGCTAGACTGGGTGGGGTTAGAAGTAATGCTCTCAGAATTGCTTGCAACTCCAGCGTTCCTTACCCAGAGTTCAGACTGAGGCCTGGATGAGGCCAGGGGCGCAGGGAGCCACATGAACCCCATCTCAGGTGTGCTGCAACAGAATGGATGAGAACCTCTGGTTTCAAGATTGCTGAGGGCAGCCGCTCAAGCTAGGGAAGGAAACACTAAAAGAAAAGGAATCTAGCATTTTTGAGGTGGAAAGGGTCTTACAGAGCTATGTGCCCTAACATCAGTGCCACTGGCCATGGGTGGCTATTGATCACTCGAAATGTGTCTGGATCCAAAGAAAATGCTCTGTGTAAAATGCACCCCATGTCCAAAGACATTATGGGGATGGGGCTATATATATATATATATATACATATATAATATTATATTATATTTATATTATATTTACCTGGTGAAGTAATATTTCAGATATATTGGGTTATTATGCAAAAGTTAATTTCACTTGTTTCTTTTCGCTTTTTTTTTTTTTTTTTTGAGGGAGAGCGAGAGCAGGAGGGAGGGGGAGGGGCCACACTGAGCAGGGACCCCAACTCAGGGCTGGATCCCAGGACCTTGGGATCATGACCTCAGCTGAAGCCAGACACTTAACTGACTGAGCCACCCAGGAGCCCCTTCTTTTTATTTTTTAATGTGACTACTAGCAACTTGGAATTACAAGGTGGTTTGTATTTATGTCTCAGTATATTTTCATTGGACAGCACAGTTATAGATTTAATCCAGTGGAAAGTTATTTTTTTTTTTAAGATTTACTTGTTTACTTTAGACAGAGAGAGCACAGGGGGAAGGGGCAGAGGGAGAGGGAAAGAGTGTCCCAAGCAGACTCTGCTTTGGGCTCCATCTCACAACCCCGAGATCATGACCTGAGCTGAAATCAAGAGTTGGATGCTTAACCAACTGTGCCACCCAGGCGCCCCCAGTGGAAGGTGATTTTTAAGGGTACAGCGATACATAAAATAACATGAGTCACATGGAAAGGTAGTCCCATGTCCGTTCATATTCAGCTTCTAAGCTTATTTATACCAAGGAGGAAATCCTGGTTTGGGGTGTCTCTTGTCACATGCGGATTTCCATTTCTCACAAAGAATAATCCCCAGATTCAGCACCTTGGGCAAACAGTAATATTAACTACAATGTTTAGTAATATTGTTTTGATTTGATTATATTTATTTGAACAGTGACCTCTGACTGGGGGCCAATGATATCTCCTATGGTCATGATGGAAAGTTTCATTTCAAAATGAATGTCAGTTTGAAAAATGAATTGATCCTAAAAGGGGAAACAACCCAAATGTCCATCAACAGAGAAAAACAGATTTCAGTGCATCCACACAAGGGAATGTGACTCAGGCATAAATAAAGAATGAAGTGTTACACACTATCACATGGATGGACCTGGAAAACGGGGTGCTAAGTGAAAGAGGACAGACACAAAAGGCCACATACTGTATGATTCCATTTATCTGAAAGGTCCAGAATAGACAAATCTGGAGAAACAAAAGTAGATGCGTGGTTCCCAAAGGCTGGGGGGGAAGGGAGAATAGATAGCTACTGTTAAATGGGCACAAAGTTTCCTTTGGGGATGATGGAAATATTCTAGAACCAGGTGGTGGAGATGGTCGCACATCCTGAATGTGTTTAATGGCCCTGAATTATACACTTTAAAATGGTTAATTTTATGTTATGTGAATTCACCTTTTTTTTAAAACGGTGAGTCAGTCTTGAAAGTATTGCATATGAGGGTCACCTGGCTGGCTCAGGGGGTAGAGCGTGCAACTCTTGATCTCAGAGTTATGAGTTTGAGCCCCACATTGGGTAGTAGAGATTACTTTAAAACAAAATCTTTTTTAAGGGCCGCTGGGTGGCTCAGTCGGTTGGGCACCTGCCTTCGGCTCGGGTCGTGGTCCCAAGGTCCTGGGATGGAGCCCTGCATTGGGCTTCCTGTTCATCGGGGAGCCTGCTTCTCCCTCTCCCCCTGCTTGTGCTCTCTCTCTCTCTCAAATAAATAAAATTTAGAAAAAAAATAAAATCTTTTTTAAAAAAAGTTTTGCATATGAGGTAGACAGATGTGGGGGGGAAGTTATAGGGAATGACAGTAGTTCGAAAAACCCTAATATAATGCATCCCTCCGGATACAGGGATGAGGGGATCTGAAGCCCCGGGAAAAGTGCCTTCGTCAAGGCCTTTCTTGTCATCAGCAGTGACAGGTTCGTCTCTCTTTGCTGTGTGGCCTTGCTTCTGTCTCAGGGTCGAGAAGGCTGTTCATACTGTTTATAAACTCAAAAGATTCCACCTGGATCAGGGGAGCTCCCCCCCCCACACACACACAGAGGGGTCTGCCTACAGCACTGGATTCTCCTGTAGAAACCCACCAAAAAAAAGTGGGGGTCCCCTGGGAGACAGATTCGACTTGTACTATCAGCCCAGAGCTGACGTGGCACCTCAGACTGGAGGCTGTGCGCCAATAGCCAACAGACACGTGATTTTTATGTACTTTGGAGATGAGGTCAGGATCCACCCTGTGGGTGAATTTACCTTTGCTTTGACTTGTAAAACCAGATCTGTTGAGCATTCCCCTGAGAACGCCTGAGGGAGGCGAGCTCTGAAACCCCACAGCTTCAGGCTGAATAATTTCCGGGGCAGCCGCTAGGCCTTGCCCCTGCTTAGCTATTCCTCCAGCTCTTAAATTCCCACAGCTTCGGCAAGAGGCAGCAGAGGAAGAAATGGAAAGGCTTCATTTCCTCTGCTGACCTCGTGTTTATGCAGAGGAGAGTAGAAAATGCTTGGGATGTTTCACATTTTTTCTTGACAAAATGACATTGTAAGACACATGTGCACGTGCTTTTTAAAAATATTACCTAAAGATGTGAATATAGGTGTACGTGTACTTTTATTAACAATACGTTACGATTTTTTTCAGACCTGCTTTTTTAAAGGCTGCGGAAAACTTCACTCTTTTGGTTAAGAACAACATCTGGTACCCCAAATTTAATTTCAGCAAGTAAGTGGTGGCCAGCCATGTGAGTTCCCCAGCGTTCTAGAACGACTTCTGGCTCTTCTTTGAGGTCTTCCTCGCTTCATTTCTGCCTCCTCCTGATTTTAGGAGGAATATTCTTCCCAACATCACCACTACCTACCTCAAATCGTGCATTTATGATGCTGTAACAGATCCCTTCTGCCCCATATTCCGTCTTGGCAAAATAGTGGAGAGAGCAGGGCACAGCTTCCAGGACATGGCCATCGAGGTAGGCACGGGCCCCTGGCTTCTCTGACACAGTCTTCAACACACCACATTCTAGAAGGGGCCCCGAGGAAAGCTTGCTCTGTCTCTGCTCACAACCCACAGGGAGGCATTATGGGCATCCAGATCAACTGGGACTGCAACCTGGACAGAACCTCCTCCCTCTGCCTGCCCAGGTATTCCTTCCGCCGCCTGGATACCCGGGATGTGGACCACAATGTGTCCCCCGGCTACAATTTCAGGTAGGTGTGAGCTTGGGCCCCGGTTCTCTTGTGTGGGGGTGGGGGCGGCGGTGGCTGGATCACTCCCCAGTGGGGGCATCCCTGCCCATTAAAGACCAGCACTTGCTCAACCCCCCAAGGGCAGGTGGGAAGGCTATGTGCCAGGGATGTGTTCAAGCAGATCTTTGTACCTGTGGTATCTTGGCCCTTGAGAGCCTCCTGTGCCCCTTCTTACTTTCAGAAATCATGTTGAGACAATTTGCAGCGCAGCCAAGAGAGGCTGGCTGCTTGAGTTCCCTGGGGCCAGCCTCACCTAGGACCTCTGCCCACTGATTTTGAGGAGTGGGTGAGCTTGTGATCCTCTGGTCCAAAAACTTCTGGGGCCTGACCCAGGAATTAGTTTCTCAAAGACCAGGTCTGCCCCTGGAATCTCCAGCGTACAGGGGATACAGGTTTAAGCGTCAGGAAAGGCTTTCACTATTTCGCTGCTAGAAGTACCATATATTAGTGTCCTGGGGCTGCCGTAACTAATTACCACAAAGTGGGTGGCTTTAAACAACAGGAAGTTACTCTCTCACAGATCTGGAAGCCAGAGGCCTAAAATCAAGGTGTCAGCAAGGCCAGCCACCTTCTTTGCCTCTTCCAGGTTCTGGTGGCTCCCAGTGATGCTCGGCGTTCCTTGGCTTATAGACCCATCGCTCCCGTCTCTGCCACCCTTGTCACATGGCCTTCTTCCCTTTGGACACATCTCTGTGTGTCCCCTCCTTAGAGGACACCAGTCATATGGAATCCGCGCCCACACTAACCCAGTACGAGCTCATCTTAACTCGTTCTGTCTGCAAAAACCCTGTTTCCCTACTTCCATTTCGCATTCACAGGTTCCAGGTGGCTACAAATCTTGGGTGACATGTTCAACCCAGGAGAGCCAGTCATCTGGGAAGGACCAAGGGACCAGGGTCAGGTTTGCCACTTCCTTGAGGCAGCTAAACCTTAGCTAGGTACATTTTCGTGGGTGCTCTGTGGTCTCTTACACGCGTTCTGCCACTCTTAAACAAAGCAGCCCTACCGGGGCCCTGCAAGGAAGTCTGAGATGCTTTTGCGTTGCACTTGTCTCCCTCTAGTGGTGACGTGTAACAATCAAAGACACGTGGGATCATAGAACTGTCCGGAATTGCAGTCGGCTATCATTTTGAACCATCTGGCACAGTGATACCAGGGCAGATATTTGAATTTTTTTCCTAGGAAAGAAATTAGATTTGTGTTGCTCGATCTTTACTGTTACACAGTTCTAGAAACCACTGTGGAAAACCTCAAGCTTGGCTCAGAACCTCGGGACAGAGAGAAGCTGATGGTAGCCCTCACCGGAAGGACACCCATCCCCCTGACCTCCACTAGCATCAGGCCCCACCCGAATTCCCCAGATCTGACCAGGACATGGGGGTTGTGGGCCAGACCGCTCATGGACCAAGAGTTCAGGCTTCTATGAACCAATGTCTATATAACACAAGCAGATTGGATCATGTTTAGTCTAGTCATGAAGTTGTAGGACTACCACAATTTTAGAACATTTTCATCACCTCAGTGAGAAACCCCATACCCTTCAGCTATCACCTCTGTCCTCCCATCTACCTCAGTCCCCGCCAACAACCATCTACTTCCTGTCTCTCTGGACTTGCATATAAATGGAATCACACACTGTGTGGTCTTCTGTGACTGGCTTCTTTCACTCAATATCGTGGGTTTTTTTGAGGTTCATCCATATTGTAGCATTTATCGTTACTTTATCTCATCACGGCCAAGTAGTATTCCATTGTGTGGATATACCACATTTTATGTATTCATTTATCTGTCAGTGAGTCAGTGGTTCTTTAAAAAAATGTCCAATGCTGATTCTGTGAGCTTTGTGGAATTTCATGGCCGGCTCCATGCCCCTCCCACAAGGCTAGGGTTTTCTGCTGGCTGGCCACATTCTTTTAGTGTCCAGGATCTCCTTGAGGCAGGCAGGTGACTCAGCTGTGATACAGAGCATATCCAGAGTGAGAGGTTCCGGCTCAGCCATAGGAGGCAACAGTTCTTCTGGTGCCCCGTGGGCCCTGGCACCCTCCTGTCCGCAGCCCAGCCCTCATGCTGTGTGACCCACAATGGCCGGGAGAGGTCTCGAGACGCTCAGGTGCCGTCCATCCAGCAGGCAGTGTAATCCTCCCACCCAGGACCCAGAGAGTGGATCTGGCATCTGTCTGTCCCTGCCCTGTGCCTTCTGCCTCTCACCTGTCCTCCTTCCCTAGGTTTGCCAAGTACTTCAGTGACCTGACTGGTGCTGAGCGCCGCACGCTCATCAAGGCCTATGGCATCCGCTTCGACATCATAGTATTTGGAAAGGTAGCCTGGCCGCCCACTCCTCTCAGGGCTCTGGTTCAGACCCAGGCTTCTGGGTTGGCCAGAGACAAGGGGCCCTCTCCCCACCTTTTATCTGCTCGTGCCCTCTACTGCAGTTTTTTCTTTTTCCCCTGTCATTTGTAGGCTGGGAAATTTGACATCATCCCCACCATGATCAACATCGGCTCCGGGCTGGCGCTCTTAGGGGTGGTGAGTGACTTAGACTGCTCCTTCACCCCCGGGCCTGGGGCCCTCCTCCGCAGTAGTTAGCACAGCGAGGTGAGATCCTCCATTGGCACCTTGGTTCTTCCCCTTGACCCTAACTGGTTTCTAGAATCGACCCTCTAGGCTTGTTGCCCTTGCCCCCAGCCCCACCTCACCTTCCCTTCTCCAAGACCACAGCCCTTGGGGCCTTGCCTTCTCCAGCAAGGTGGAGACTTTCCTTGCCTTTCCTTGAAAGATTCCAGGCTTTGTGGGAAGGGGCATGCACAGAATAACAGGGCCTAAAGCACCCTGGCTCATTCTCTCTCACCCTGTGCCACACTCAGGCGACAGTGCTATGTGATGTCATAGTCCTCTACTGCATGAAGAAAAGATACTACTACCGGGAGAAGAAATACAAGTACGTGGAGGATTATGAGCAGGTAGGCCACCTCCTGAACTCCAGAAGGCGGCAAGGTCCAAGCACCTTGCGTCCTGCACCTCTTTCTTGTACCAGTGGTGAGCACCCGGAGTACGGGGCCGTCCGGGGAAGGCCCTAGTGCAAAGGTGGTGCTACTTGGGCACGTGGTCAACCCAGGCGGTCGCGCACCGCTCCTTCTCTGCTCCACTTCTAGACCATCACTCTTTAAAATCTAGCCTCGGGACACCTGGGTGGCTCAGTTGGTTAAGCATCTGCCTCCAGCTCAGGTCACGATCTCAGGGTGCTGGGATTGAGCCCCGCATCGGGCTCTCTGCTCAGCGGGGGTGGGGAGGTCTGCTCTCCCTCTCCCCCTGCTTGTGCACGTGCATGCTCTCGCTCTCAAATAAACAAAATCTTAAAAAAAAAATCTAGCCTCATTTTAATTAGTGACATCTCAGGTTAGTTACGATGATGAGTATTAGGACAAAACCCCACGCTACTCAAACTTGCCTCACATAGCAAGAGGGGTTGGGTGCCATGCTTTAAGGCCCCCTGCATGAGGACTAACCTGAGTATGTTCAGTTGTGAAGGGCTGCCCAGAAGGCCCGACTCTCACCCACCCCAAATGGACCAGACTTACCTGTGGGCAGCACGTGGTGCGTGTAGTTTCTCCATAAGCATATCAACGATAAGCGTATCATTCTTTGCAGGGTCTTGGCGGTGAGATGGACCAGTGATGCTTCCTCCACACCTGGGCTCCCCATGGCCCTCATCAGAGCACAGCCAAGAGGGAGAAAAGGCTGCCATGTCACTTCAGAGAAGGTTCGATTCTGACTCCATCTCCACCGCACAAGAACTTCATGGTCGCCCAGCTGCTTTGTGTAGGATGGGCATAGTAAACCACCCTGCAGCTTGGGGGTGTTGGGGCAACCTCTGGCCCAAGGGCGCTGGTGCTCCTGCCACTGCAGGCCTGGCGCCTCGTCCAGGGCCGGCCTTCCTCAGGGGCTCCCAGCTCCAGCTCCCTGTGAGACAGGCCCAGCTGAGGCCCCGCAGCTCTGGTCAAGCACTTTATGAGGGACGGGCGGACAGCTGGGCGTGATCGCCGGACCTTTAGCACGTGGGGCTGCACCTGGGCTGCGGTTTCTCTTCCCCATCCGTGCTGCCACGAGACAGCGTGTGTCCTTTGAGAAGAGGCATGTTGAGGTGGTCAAGGACCAAACATTAAAACAATTTGCTCCATCTTTGTGTGGTTTCATAGCACGAACTAGAACTTTCCTCCCTTCCCTTTTACTTCGACCACTAAACCCATTTGTTGTCCCAGCTAACTGTGCTCAAAAAAAAAAAAAAAAATTTCCCGAAGCAGTCTGCTGTTGGAGCTTAGGCGTTTTCCCCCTGCTTCGACCTTCTCTTGAAGGCCTAAGAATTTTGATCTTTGTTAGGTTGGGTTCCTACAGAATTTAAAAGATTTTGTCCTGTAGTGACTACTTGTCTTACCCGTGCATGTGTTGGGTTTCTTTTTTCACCTAAAATCATGGTACTACACTATGGAGGACACAATTTTAGGTAATGTGAACATGGCTTACCCTTCTCCCCTCCCCATTTGCTCTTCAGAAGTCTCCAGCCACAAGCCACACCATCTACACCGACTTTGTTTGAAATGTTAATGAAGTTATTTCTAGCTGTGCCTTCACACTGACTTAATTCTGCAACAAGTCTTCAGGATCTCCTTAAAGAAAGCTGCTTGCACCCCCCCCCCCCATCGCGAATTCATTTCCAAGTACTGAAGGGAACATTTATTTTAGAAGTGCCTGCTTCTGCTGGATAAAACCTGGGCTTTTCTTGCTTTGAGGGGCGGGAAACGTTTACTGAACCCCTTTGAAAAAGCTCTGGTTCGTGCTGCCTCTTAGGAGAAAAAAAAAAATGCCTGCTTGAACACGTGAATCAAGTGGAGCTGGAATTTTTTAGGGACAGCTTTTCATCTTGCAGACTAAGACCTGATAGTTACTGGAGTGGGGGAGACTTTTCACCTCCCTTTTTCTCAGATGGAAGTCTGAGACCAGCTGGGGTGAAGGATAGGGGAAGGGCGGCTTACTTTACTCACCAGGCATTCAGCTATATTCCCACTTGCTGGCACTCCCTGGCGCTGCTGCTTAAGTACGGGTCCTTCACCTTTGCACCCATGGAGGGCCTTCCGGGAGCCTCTGGAACTCCTAAAACTCTGCAAAGCGATGCACCTGTGTGCGTTTCTTTCGGCTTTCATTAGATTCTCAGGGCGGGGGGTGTCTTTTTTTTTTTTTTTTAAGATTTTGTTTATTTATTTGACAGAAACAGCCAGCGAGAGAGGGAACACAAGCAGGGGGAGTGGGAGAGGAAGAAGCAGGCTCATAGCAGAAGAGCCTGACGTGGGGCTCGATCCCAGATCGCCGGGATCACGCCCTGAGCTGAAGGCAGACACCCAACGACTACGCCACCCAGGCGCCCCTCAGAGGGGGTCTTTGAATAGGAACACCTGCTCTTGACTCTTAAAGACCAGTATTCCAATGTTGTATTTCTGTGACAATGGAACGTGGAGCTTTCATACTTCATCTGCTGTCCCTTCATAACAGAAAACCGAGGTTCAAAGCCAGTAAAGCAAAGCCATGGGCTAGATTCAGAAGCACAGGGATCACTGGAGTACAGGGAACCCCCCAGGCTCTAGCCTGGAGGAAGCATCAGTTCTAAAACAGTCTCCAAATGCCATGAAAACCGGCAACTGTCCAAGCTCTGTAGAACACCGCGCTTGCTGACAAAGTTGGAGCCCTTGGACAACTGACTTAACTTTTCTGAGCCTCAGTTTACAGGGGATGATCCATAAAATGGGATAAACACCTACCTTGTGGGGTATGTGTCCTACAACATGCCTGCTCACAGGATGTGTTTCACGTGTAATTAATACTGCTCTCAGAGCTGCTCACCTAATTGGTCTTCAACAGAAGAATCTGGCAATTACCTGCCTGCTAAAGCAGTGCTTTTCAGACTTCTGTGGGCGCATGAGTCACCTGGGAATCTTGTTTAAATGGGGCCTGGGAATTTGCATTTCCAACCCACTCCCAGGAGATGCTGATGCTCTCGGTCCAGGGACCACGCTTTTAGTAGCGGGATACTAGGACACGGTTACGCTGACATGAATAATGTAATGCTGAATACATTAGCTCTGACTTGGGCATCTGATCTCACAGTCAGCCTAAGGAAGAAAAACAGACATAAGGACGGATGGCCTATAGACATCTGTAAACAATGACCGACAGAAATATCTCCAAAAGGCCCAGGCTTTGCACCATTTTGCTGTCTGTTTATTTCAAGTTTACAGAGAAGCTTAAACATCTGTGGAAAAACACCAAAGGCTTATTTTTCTTAAATTCATGTACTTTTAAGTGATAAATACACAGTATTTAACTTTGTACACCTGATAAAAGGAAAATGCATAGTAGAAAGGATCAGGAATAAAACAGAAGCATCGGGCATTAAATCAGACACAGAATAGAAAAGTCAGCAGTCCCGCGAAACTCGGCCCATAAAGCTGCAAAGAGGATGGGAACTGACGACCTTCAAACCTTCTCTAGCACCTTGGATGCAAGTGGAGGTCGTGGTTCTTCCCCCCAGCAATGCAAAGCTCCCCTTTGGAAGATGAGTGAGAGCAAAAGGTTGAGCCCAGGCATCTAAATACTCGGGTATTCGCCTCCTCGTTCCGGAAAGGCTTTAAGGATGGGAGCCCTAACTCTCGGGAAAGGCCAGACTCCTGGGGAGATGGCCTCTCCAGCCCCCAGAGCCAACAAGGGGCTAGCTAAGGCTTTCTGGGAGCCCCCAGTCAGCCTGTGGAAGAGATGGGGGAAGTGGAGCAGGGCAGAGGAAGATGGGGCAAGAACTTGTGCAGGCCCCAGGTTGCTTACACCAAATTGGTCCCACAGATGAGCCAGCAATGGAAGAAACTGATAGGGCATTCTTTTTGCGCACCTGGAAAAGCTGCCCATGATGGCTTCTCCCCTTTCCTGACAGAGCCAGCTTCTGAAAAACCAATGTTTGTGCTCCAAGAGAATGGGAACCCTACGGCTTTACGGTACAGCCCTCTGCTTGTACTTTCTGCGGGAAGCGGTTCCTTCACACAGCTTTCTTTGGTGTTTCTTTGGGGAAAAAAAAAAGTTATGACCGCACCCGCATGAATAGCCAGCGTTCCACGTATGAAATCTTCCGTGGGGAGTTCTGTGGTGGAAGAAATGGTCTTGCCCGATGTGGCTGTGTAAACGGGTTCTGTAGAAGCTCCTCGTGCTGCCCGCCCGCCCCGGGCGAGCCACTCAGCCAGGCTAGAGTCCACACAGACAGGCTGGGACTAAGGACAGGTTAACTTGAACTACTGCAAGGTGCTTATTGCAAACTAACCAGACCCCATCTGCTCCCAGAAGGGGTGGTCCATAAATACAGACAAGCGCAGGAACGCAAGGGGAAGTACCAGGTTACAAAAAGAAAGCAAGCAGGCCAGACAACCCTTCATCTGACGGTCATCCTTTGCTCTTGGAAACCAGCATTCCCTAATTCTGTACTGTTTATAAGACAGCAAGAAAAGTCTGGCTAAATGACAGTCAAGAGCTTACGAAGGTCTGTGGAAGCCAAGAACACCCAGGTTCTATGAAATGCGCTGGGCAGCAGGGGCACGAGGCCTTGCTCCCCCGTGTCTCTGCAAAAAGTCCTCCTACCAGCAATGATCAGACAGAAACTACAGGAAAGCATGTCCTCTGAGCCCAGTTACCAAAACCATTTCCCCCAAGCCAGAGTCCACAAAGCACTGGGAATCTCCCAGGGCAAAGGCCTTCCTGTTTTCCTCCCCCTTGAACTTCACACTCAGCCGTGTGTGGCTCTGGAAGAAGTCACGTGGGGACTGCAGTGAGAATTCTCAGTAGGAGTTGGAACCCAAAAAGATAAACCTTTTCTGTCTGGACTTTTGGCTTACAAAACAGAACTCCCTGTGCCAAGCCCTGGTCCTCTTGCACCCTGAGGACCGCTCTGGGTTTCAATGATCTTCTCTAAAAGGGTGCCCCAAAGTTCTTGTGTAGGTGCTAACAGAGCTATATACGTCAGGATGATCATTTGTGTTTCTGTTGAATCAGAGTATTTCCTCACAGGCCCTCCAGAAACTAAGTGATTCACTGACTACCACAATCAGCCAGTATTTGAGAAAACAAAACCTTGGCGGTCTCTAGAATACACAGGTCACACACAGGCCAAGCTGCTAATATACAGGCACAGACTTCATTGGCTCTAACTCCGCTCACATGCCTGAAGCCGTGGAACGTATCCTGGAAGCTCTAAATGATCCCTGAACTACTCTAGAGTTCAGTCTCGTTAGAGAATTGAAATTATTTTGTTTACTCATAAGCCATGTAATGTACATGGAAGTGTAGGATTTCACCCTGAAGTTATTGTCATTTAACAAGAGATTGACCAGAGCTCAGTTAATATTTCAGAAACCCACTGTGAGTGGCTATCGGTCCTTTAGGTGAAACCTCTCCTCCCCCCGCCCCAAACAATCACACAACGCCCTTCGAGGGGTGGAAAATCCCCTCTGCGAAGCAATTCAGCTTCAAGCCCTTTCCCTTTTCCTGACTACAACTCTACTCATAAAAAAATTTAAAGTCCTTCTTACAAATAAGGTGCATCAAAGCTCCCTGCAGCTAACTGAGGGCTAGCCCTGTCCCGACCCCATGAGTCCACAGTCCTGGAAGGTGCCACAGCTTGGAGTCTGGGGCTTTCGGGATTTGCAGGAAGAGTCACACCCCCTCTTCTTCTCCCTTCCAAACACAGCAACTAACTCTGTGGTCTCACCCACACCGCCAGAGTTTTCTGCCAGTTTTTCATCATTTTCAAACCCCACACACATTCACTTGGTATATCTGACATGGTTCTGAGTTCACAATGAAGGATTTTTGGCATAAAAACGTTTTAAAAAGCAATTGTCCCAAAATGCATGTGGCTTTGGGTCTGCAACTCCTCACACCTGCCCGTTCAGCCAGCCAGCGGCCAAGGTCGATGTCATGGAGTCAAGTCTTTTTTTTTTTTGTCCCCTTTAAAACAATAAAGGAAGAAAAAACAAAACAAAACAAAACAAAACACACCAGAGATGACGGTCAAGGCTCTACACGCGTGCTGGGTTTCCGTAGGACATGCTGCTATGGAAACGCAGGGTGCAGCCTGCATGCGAGGTCGCGCGTCCGGGCAGCTACTCCATCGCCTCGTCGGGCCGCAGAGGATGCATGCGAGCGCGGGGGCCGGGGGCCGGGGCCCCCCAACTCTCGGCGCGGGGACCGCCTTTCACAAGAGCACTTCCTCCTCCCCCACGGGGGGCGGGTCGGGGCCCCGGAGGCTGTCTTCGCTGCCTTGCTTCCTGCTCACCGAACAGAAAACCCGCGTTAAGGCAAGGCTGCCACCGCGTGAACCGGCGCCTCCCGCGTTCCCACACCACCTGGAACGTCACTCACTTCGCTTTTCTTGCCTATATAAGAGTTTCAAAGGAGACTTTGTATCCCCCTCTGTAAATGGAAAAGCAGCATCATTTGCCAAAAATAGAAAGGAACTACAAAAATAGATGCGAACCTATCTGTGGAACACCTAAAATCATCCCATGTGAGTGGTGTGCAGCCAGCGTGGGGGCCTGTTCCCGGAGGTTTTTAGGTTCCTGATGTGTCTCCCCGCCCCCAACCCCAAGCTTCCTTCTTCAGGCTAAGGTTGAAGATTCTTCAGTCACCTGAAGGTGAGCTTCCTGGGGACAGCAAGCAGGACCACCTCGGTCTGGTCAGGCACAGAGCCAGCCTTTTGGAAATGGTGGTCAAGAGGAATGTCCCCAGCACACGGGCCCACGGGACACCTTGGATGGAGAGAAGGGCCCACCTCTTGGCGATGTGAGTGATCAGAGCAGAAGAGACCAATGAAGTGGGAGGGAAGGTGTCCTCGTGTCCCTGAAAGGTCATATCCTGAAGTGCCCCCAGCTAGACCTGCCTGGGGGGACAGACACAGGCTGAACTGGGGAGCTGGGAAGGAAAATCCCTGAGAAGAAGCCAAAATGCCTTGCCGCCATCCAGCAACGATGGCCCCTTCTAAGGGAAGCCACTGGGCTTGCCACACCAAACTAATGTCTGCTGTGTGTCCCTGTCCAGAAGGGAAACTCTGTCCCGGCACAAGGGAAGAGAAAGTCTGATGTCTGTACACTCCTAGGAAGAAATCCCTCTCTGTTCCAAGAGCAGGCTCACTGGCTTTAATGTTTCTGCCAAAAAAGAGGGGGTCAAATGTCCCAGGGAGGAGAGCTGTAACTCGATGTCAAATCTGGTCAATTTCTGCCCTAGAAGTGCCCGCTTGTACCAGCTGGGTGTTGTTGCAGACAGGCCCGAGGCCTCCAACACCTGAATAAGTCTTCGGAACTCCAGAGTGCTGGGTCATTGGGACAATCAAGCATCCCACCAGCAGCCTGAGAGCAAGAGCGGCTGATCTCCAGGTCTTGCTGGGACTGCGGTGAGGGAATAAAGGGGTAGTAAAGCCTTTTGGGCCAATCTCTTGGTATCTTGCGATTTTGGAGCTCACTGAAAATAAGAAACAGATGATAGACTTGCACACAGACAGGAGGCAAACCCTAACACCTGAGATTGAGAAGAAAAACGCCAGCGCATTAGGCTTCCACTCCCTGTCACCCTGGGAGGCTCAAAGAGCAGGCAGCAGAGAACTTGGGAACTACCTGGCAGGGAGGAGGCGGCCTTCTCCGGCTGCCGACAACTGGCCCAGTTGCTCACTGCCGCTTTCCCTGATCCTGAACTGTCCGCTACAGGACTGTACGGGCCCCCGACTCCCGCGCTACGGGCGCCACTTCATCTCACAAATCAACTCCCAACACACAGAAATGTCCGCCTGTTCATGGCAGCAGGGATTCATGACAGCCAAAGTGGAAACAATGTCCGTCCCCTAAGGAATGGAGGAATAAAATGTGGTCTACCCATACAATGAAATATAATCTGGCCAGAAAAAGGAAAGAAGCGTTGACATCTGCAACACCGTGGATGAACCCTGGAACGTGATGCTGAGTGAGAGAAGCCAGTCACAAAAGCTCACACGTTGTACGGTTCCATTGGTATGATGGGTCTAGAGTAGGCAACTCTACAGAGACTGACAGCAGATTAGTGGCAGCTGGGAATGGGGAGTTGGTGGTGATAGCTGAGGGTATGGGGTTTCTTCTGGGGCTAACAAAAATGTTCTAAAATTGATTGTGGTCTTAATTGTTCAAGTCTGTGAAGATATTAAAAACCATTGAATCATACCCTCCAAATGGGTGAAACGTATAATATGTGAATTATACTTCAATAAAGCTGCTCTTAAAACATAGAAATGGCTTTCCAATTATAAAATGTTAAATATTAAAAAAAAATACTAAAAAATACATAGGAATGACTGCCTGGAGCTCCCAGTTGAGGATGAGGTAGTGAGTTGAGCCCAATGGAAGGAATCCTAGAATTTCTATCTTGCCATAGGCATAGGGGGATGAGAGGCGGCAGGGGTGTGAAGGGTTTATCATCTTAGTCCACAGGGACAAAAATTCCCATCTGTCCTGGGAGATGCTGGTAATGCTGACAAGGCTATGTGTTGAGAAGAGGGATGGCCAAAGGGAAAAAGTTCAGATCCACCCTGGGGACAGAGGACTCTTACGCTAATTTGCAGCACGCTGGAAGGGAACTTGTTTTCTAGGTCTTCGCCTATCAGAGAAGAAAGGGTTGGATGCTGGAGAGCCCCAGAACACTGCATGCCTGATCTGTGCTCTGACCACATGGACCCAGGACAGGGGCAGCCACAGGACACTGTGACACACTGACGTGCCCTGAGCATATGTGGGTACCAGACTGGGTCATGAGACCTGGGTGAATTCACAGGCATTCCGGGTGGAGCGCCATGCACCCGCAGCCCCAGCCCACATGCACAACCCGCCGTGGGGTCCAAGCCCCTGGATGACCCTTGTTTTATCCTAGGTCCAGAGGCCCGAGGGGAGCCTGGGCACAGCAGCCCAAGCTGGGAGGAGCCTCCGCCCGGGTGGGGATGCCCCGTGCTCTGCAGCTGCCCCCGCCCCCAGGCTCCGGCAGAGGCTACAGCGCAGGCAGGCAGGCATTACCTTGGGCTCGGACAGGGGTTCACACTCCCTGGTTGGTTTTTTGCTGGAATGGCCAGAGGGGAGGGAAAAGGGAAGTGAGAAGGGACACTTGGGATCTATGAGATGCCTGTCCCCCACCCCAGAGACACTCAGACCCCCAGCACCAGCTTCACAAAGCTGTTGCCAGGGGGATTTTGAGCAGGGCACCTCTGCTGTGACACATAGGGTCACATGGGTGAGACAGGCCTTGCTGATCCATCACAGGACTGATAATCCCACCATCAAGCACATATGCTTCTGGGACACAAAAATACTTTCTGACTGTCAAGAGGTCCCCCAGTTAAAGCACAAGTCTCCCTGAGAAAGGTAAAACTCCAGCACGGGTTAGCTGTCCACAAAAGGAGGCGGGCTGAGCCCGGGGAGGGGCGAAACCAAAGCCCTACCGAGCCCGGGAGACCTGGTCCGAGTGGCTCCAGACGCTTCACCGGGGATGGATCCAGGCAGAGTGCGCTGGGCAGGGCTGCCCTGTGTTCAGCCTCTAGCTCCCCACCCCGGAGGAAGGCAGGTGGACACTCACGTGAGCAGGTTTCCAGGCGCTGACAATGACCGCTCCTCCCGCCGGCTGCCCTCAAACGGGTTCCCGAAGGAGCGTTTCCGTATCATGGTCTTCACCAGGATCTGAAGGACAGAAGAGGAAGCTGGGCCCCCTGGGGGAGACTCCCGGCAACATCCTCCCCTGCGTCAGTCTACAAGTGCCATCTCCCTCTTCCTTTCTCTTCCAGCCCCCTGCCGCTCCCACGGCTTGTGGCTGGTGACAGGCCTTTGAGAGATCCTGGGCAGCATCCCACCCACTGAGGACACAAAAGCCAAAGCCATTACCACATCTGACTGGTCCGTATCCAAAACCAGCCATGCCTCCCTGACTGCCAATAAGATAAGGTCCAAACCCCTTGGTCTGACATTTTCCTGTCTTGGTCTACCCTTGGACCCCGTGCTCCAGGAGAGCTGGCCAGCACTGTCCCTCCAGTACACCTGGCACCACTTGTCTCACCCAAGCCATCGCTACACCTGCCCTCTTGGCCCATCAACCTGTCTCATCTTCAAATATGGGCCTTTATTTTCAGTGAAAACTATCTGACCACCCCAAGAAGAAACCAACCATTCTTCTCCAGGCCAAATTCAGGGGCTGCACTTCTTTTTAAGTTGAAATGTAAGTCCCACAGGAGAACATTCACCATCTTCAAGTGTACAGTTCAGTGGTTTCTAGTACATTCACATCACCACTATCTAACTTCAGAACATTTCCATCACCCCAAAAAGAAACCCAGTACTCACACCCCATTTCCCCTCCCCCCAGGCCCTGGCAACCACCGATTTGTGTTCTGTTTCCGTGGATTCAGCTATTGTGGACATTTCATATAAACGGAATCACACGGTATGAGGCTTTTTGTGTCTGGCTTCCTGCACTGAGCGCCATGTTCTCAAGGCTCCTACGGCTGCAGGGGGGTCAGCGCTTCCTTCCTCTCCATGGCCAAATAATAGCCCTTTGTACGGATATGCCACATTTTGTTTACCCGTTCCTGCACTCGTGAACACGTGGGCTGTTTCCACTGTTTGGCTATCGTGAATAATGCTGCTACGAACAGGTGTAGCACATGTTTTGTGTGTGGACATGTTTTCCACACAAAATGTTTTCATTTCTCTTGGGTCTATACCCGGGAGTGGAATTCTTGGATCACATGGCGATCACGTTTAACGTTCTGAGGAAGTGCCAGACTGTCTGCTACCGTGGTCACACCACACGAGGGTGCCGCATTTTAGTGGAGGATGGGAAACACCAGACCAGGTGTAAGGAGCTGAGGAAACATCCCAGGACACGGGGGGTGGCCAGCCCACCGGCTGCTGTGGTGTGAGGGAGAGGGGGCTGAGAGGTCCCAAAGGTCCGTCCAAGTCTGAGAGGCGCTGGGGGCCAGCTGGTCCACCTCCAGTAGTGGGAACTTGTTCGTGTGCCCCCTCCCCCACTCTAACACTGGGGACAGGGTCCCCAGCATGGTTATCAGACACCTGCCTGAGGAGTGGATCCCTTGGGAAAGGGTACTAGTCCCTCACCCCATCCTGTGGCCCCTCAGCTTCCTTCCTCTGCCTCCCAGTCTTCCGCCTCACCCCTACTGATCTGACCTATCCTCTCCAAAGCCCAGATCTGATTCCCTCACTCCCCGACTTGTATCTTTCACGCATAGGGCTTTGGAACTTATCCTGCTGCTGGCCAGAGGGCCAAAGACGATTCTGGAGCAAAGGACTGAATGAGTTACTTTTGGTTATATTTTGGCTGCTGTACCCTCTGAAGGAATTTTCAAGGAAAAGACCCCAGCTTGAAAGGCGCTGGCCCCCACGCCCTCAAGCTGAGTCAGGTGCCTCTTAAGCTGTTTTGTGTGTGTGCTACTAAGAAGAAATCCAAGTATTTTAAAAAAAAAGCACAGATGGCGGTGCCTGGGTGGCTCAGTCGGTTAAACGTCTACCTTCGGCTCAGGTCATGATCTCAGGGTCCGATCATCTGAAAAATTGCTAAACAAAATGTGGCCTAGCCATACAACAGCGTATTTTCAGCCATGAAAAGGAATGGCATGCTACAACATGGGGGAACGTCAAAAACACGACGCCGAGGAAAAGAGGTCCAACACAGGAGAGCACATCCTGCAGGAGCGCACTGATGGGAAATGCCCAGGAGAGGCAAATCCAGAGACACAGAAAACCAACCAGGGGTCGCCAGGGTCTAGGGCGGGAGGAACAGGATGACTGTTACCGGGTACAGGGCTTCTTGCGGGGGGAGGATGGACATGTTTCAGAATCACAGAGGTGATGGTTGCACAATATCATAAATGTAATAAATGCCACTGTGTTGTTCACTTTAAAATGGGTAGTTTTATGATACACGAATTCTATGTCATTAAAAAAGAAAAACACTGACTTAGACCCCCCGGCAAGCACTCACCGTCCCTCCCTGGCCAGGGCTGGTGTTCTGTGGTTCCTGGTACACACCAGCCCTTTCCTCCTCCGTGCCTCTGGGGCGTGATTCGCCACCCACCGCCTCTCCCTGCCACTCCCCCGGCAAGACCACCTGCCCTGTCCCTCCCTGGCCCTCACCCAGCAGAAGCTCCTCCTCTGTGAAGCCTCCGCTCTTGTTCCTCTGAGCTGGCCTGTCACTGTGTGATGGCACAGGACGGTGATTTTTTTCCACTCCATCTTTCTTATGAGGCCAGGAACCCTTCTCATCTCTGTAACCTTGTGCCTGGCACACACTGGGTGCCAGGAGGGGACCTGGACCTCCCCACTCCAGCCCCCGCGCTCGGATGGCTGCAGTAGCGCCCACGTCCCTCCTGGTGCCCACATTGCATTTTCCATGTGGGATCTTTCCAAGGCCAACTCTGTGGTGCTACTCTTCTGACTCAAACCCTGCAGATGCTCCCCACACCTCCTGGGGCCAAGATTTAAATCTCTGCTGTGGCCTCAGGTCCTGGGTGGTCTGGCCCCACCTCCTGCCCAGACTCATGTCACTTCCCCCCCCTCCACCTTCCTTGCCCTGCTTCAGTGGCCCTGGCTTTCTCGAAGCTTCTTGTGGGCTGAGCTTCCTCCCAGCAGAGGATCATGTTTGCTCTCCCCTCTGCCCAATACCGCCTCGGCCCAATAAACACTCTGCCATCCATCCACTCAGTATATATCTGCTTCTTCCAGGAGGCCTTCTCCAACCTATCACCTTGGCCACATGCCCCTCTTAGGGATCCACGGCCCCCCTTAGGAGTACACCTTGCAGGCCCTCTGTTTTGTTCGTTGTTTGCCCAGCATCCGCCTCTCCAAGACGGCAGGCACACCATGTTGGTTTTACTCATCACTGTAACCCCTGCTCCCAGACCTCTAGGATCAGAGACCTTCTCCTAAGAACATCCTGAGCCTGGCAGAGAATAACCCGTAGTGGGCGCCTGGGTCCGACACCAGCTGCCTCCCCCACATGGGTGTGGGACATGGGTGCAGGGTGTGGATGAGAAAGAGTGAGTGAGTGTGGGTGAGTTTTAACAGTGAAGGTCATGCATAGGCCCCAGGTGGGGGAGGAGAAGGAAGATGTGAATGGATGCCCCATCCCAGGGGCTCAGGTTTTGGAAGAGAGAGAAAGTGTGTGGGGAAGCAGGAAGGAGAAGTGCAAAGCTGGGAGAGGAGCCAGTATTTGGGCTCCTGAAGGGGCAGTCACTTGAGGCCAGACACTGTGTCTTTGTGCAAAGTCTCACCACTTCCTTCCTGAGCCCAGGGCCCTGCCTGCCTGCTGGAGCCAGAACTAGCCAAACACACCCCAGGGCTTTCATGGCAGCCTTAGTGGGGTGGCCAGCTGGATTCTGCCCCTGGGACTGCTGCTTGGACCCCAGGCCCTTGAAAATCCTAGTCTCCCTCCTGGAGCCAGATGTCCTCCTGGGCAGAGGACTGCCAAGTAAGTGATTCCCAGAGTCTCCAAGGTTAAGTCTGAGGACTCCACATTCTGGATCCTTTTTCCTGGGTCAGGACCCAAACGTAAGGCCATAAAAGCACATGAACTGAGAGCCCCCGCCCCTAGCCCTCAGAGCTGCCCACAGGGCAGATGTGAGACAAGCTAAGCCATCTACTCTGGAGACCAAAGATCCAGACAGGTGGGAAATCCGTCTTAGAGACCTCAGCTCCAGCTCTCACCCCGGGCACCTGCCCTGGTCCTTCTCCTCCCCCTGCCATGCTCTGAAAGCAGGAATTCCAGAAAGAGCAGTAGGATCTTTGGAGAGGAGCTACCCCTCCCTATAGTCACACAGAATCTGACCGTAGACGGAACTAAAGCCTCAAGGTGCAGGGGCCTCCTGCACACGTTCCTGATGTGTGGCCAAAGCTCAGAGCCTGGTGGCTGTGAGTCAGGGACAGACCCAACCATTCCCTGACTCTCGGGCCCAATGTCTGCTTCTTAGCTGCCCGCCTGTGCCCCAGCCTGTCCTCGCCGGCCCGCCTCAGGCTGTCCCTGTTCTCGGTCACTGGTTCATCCCGCCTTACCACGGTTGCCAGGCTGGGAATGTGTTTGACCGAATTCTCGACCTCCTCTTCGGTCACCTCGACCAGCGTGCAGTTCTCGTCCTCCGATGGCAACGGCTCCGCCCCGTGCCTCGTGACCCAGGGGTGCAGCTTCAACGAATGATAGGAGGGGTGAGGGGCAGGCAACTGGCTCCCAGAGGCCGGAGAGCAACACCAAGGCCCTACCAGCGAGCGGAGCCAGAGAGGGAATGCAGGAGGGCAGAGGTGGTGGCCTGAGGTCAGGCATGCAAGAGAGCTGGCAAGCCAGGCAGAAGGGTGGGGGGTGAGGGAGATGCAACGAAACGTGGAGAAGACAGAGAGACAGAGAATGGGAAGGAGCCACCAGGCAGGGATGTGCACCAGACCGCATTCTCCATCTGGCCCAGGTCTTGGCAGAAGTGACCAGAATTTGGCATCTGCCTTGTATGGTTGCCCAAGGAGCACCCATCACCCCTGAGCAACTTTCCCTGATGCCCCCAGAAGGCTCTGCTCAGAGCAAGCAGACCCTCCCCATTTCACAGAAGGGGAAAGAGAGGCTTGGGGAGTCACAGTGAGACCAGTTAGAAGGACACAGTCAGGAGAGGACCCAGGGAGGGATCTGCCTCACCCCACTAACACCCCTCGGGTCCAAGTCCTTATCTGTAACCATTTGGCCTCCCTCTTCTCAAATGCTAGTTAGCTAGATGCTTAGAAGTTCCTGAAGCAAACCTCTAGATTTCTTAAAGAGTCAGATATGTGCATGTGGCATTGGTCAGGGTGTAGGGGGTGCACAGGGATCTCTCCTAACAGTGCTTTCTGCAAAAGGATGGAATTCAGCAGGCCGGGGAGAGGGAGTCAAACTGCTCACTAATTTCCTCCCACCCCATTAAGATTTCTCAAAGGGATGGGCAGGGTCAAGGAAAGGATCCGGGACTTCAGCAGCCAGTGTGTGGAGTACACGGAGACCCCAGTCTGGTCTGGTCCAGGAAGGATGGATGCCATCAGCCCAAGCCATTCGGAGAGAGCACTAGCTGCCCCAGTGGCGACAGATCCCACTTCCACAATCACAATTAACACAAGTCCAAATCCTCCTCCCCACCACCATCACCACCAGTCCCCAGCAGCCCAGAGCCCCAGGGCATGGGAGGGTAACGGTGCCAAGAAGGGCACAGCGCTGTGGACAGAGGGGCATGGGGCCTGGCCGAGGCAGGGTTGAGCCAAACAATTCCAAGCAGAGGACACAGGCCTGGCCCGTGGTGCACACCCCATGGCAGAGCTGTGGCCCCCAGGTACCTTGATTTCCGGCACAACGATCCTTGATTCCGGGTTCTTGTCCAACATACGGGTGATCAGGTCCTTCAAGTCCTCAGCTATGTCAGGCCTGGGGGTGGAAGACACATCAAGGGTGGGAAACACACACAGGACCACCAAGCACTTGGACAGGAAGGTGATTTGGGACAGATAGGCAATACTCACTGATCTGGAAATTCCAGGGCCTGACTCTTGATCTTACTGTGTAAACACATGATCCGCTCGTCCATGAACGGGCACTGTGAAGAGAGGCCGGGGACAGAGTGGCCGTCAATGGCTGCCACACCAGTCCTGCAAGGGCTGCCCTGTGCTGGCGTCACACCACGTGGATAACAGCAGAGGAATAAATCCCTGGGAGCCCAATCTAGCGAGGCAGGAGTTCCCAGCCCACCAGTCTAGAAGAACCAAGGATGTCCTTCTAGAAGGGCTAGAGCCCTTCCCAACCACACTGTGGCTTTCTTCTGTAGCTGTGCTTTAATTTACCTACCTATACAAAAGCAAAGACTCCTCTTCACCCACCTGCTGGGTGAACACTAATAATACCAAGAACAATACCTAAGATGTAGGAGCAACAGCAGTAATTCGTGAGGGCTGAAGCTGGGCCAGGCTCTGGACTGAGGCTGTTCCATCTGCCTGGAATGTTCTTCCAACCAACATCTGCATGGCTCATTTTCTCCCATCATTCAGGTATCTGATCAAGGCTCACCTTCTCAGGGAGGCCTTCCTGAGCTCCTGTCTAAAGCAGACCCCTCCCATGTGATTTCCCTTCAGAGAGCCTATCCCTGACATTATGTTATGTTTGTATTCCTTTACTGTTTAGCTCCTCCAGGGAACATCAGCTCTAAGAGGGTAGGAATTGTTGCCTGTCTTGCTTCCTGCCCTTTCTCCAGTGCCTAGGAACATCCCCAGTGCAAAGCAGGGGTTTGATAAATACCTGTTGAATTAATGAATGCTTGAACTATTTCTGGTGATCCTCTCAGAGCCTTAAGAAATCATAAATATTCTTCTCATTTTACAGAAGAGAAAAACAGAAACTCAGAGAGGTGACATGTCCTGGGAAGTATAAAGCTGGGATTTAGCCCAGATTGGGCTGACTTGGAAGCCCATTCACACACCACCTCCCAGGTGACAAATCAGTGCTCTCACTCAGTAGAACTGAGCCGGGAGGAGCTCAGGTACTGTGCTGGAAAAAGGAACCTTTATGTGGGGTGCTCAAAAGATTGGAGAAAGTCACAGAATGTGACCTGGTCCTCTCCTATCCAAGGAAAATTCTTTCATTAAGAGCAGCAACTTGCGGGGCGCCTGGGTGGCTCAGCTGCTTACGCGTCTGCCTTTGGCTCAGGTCATGATCCCAGGGTCCTGGGATCGAGCCCCACATTGGGCTCCCTGCTCAGCGGGGAATCTACTTTCCCTCTGTGCCCTACCCCCATACTCAGGCTCTCTCTCTCAAATAACTAAATAAAACTTAAAAAAAAAAAAAAAGAGCAATAACTTGAGCTTGGATTGCACAGGTGTATCCACTTGACAGAACTCATTAACCAGTACCCTTCAGATCTACACACTTCATTGCACGTCAATTTTACCCCAAAAGAAAAAAAAGAAGAAAAAGAACCACAAACAAATAGTGAGCTCTAGCTAATGACTATATTCTGAAGCATGTGGAAGAAAGTGTAGAGATGTTAGCTACTTACTCTAGAAGTGTAAAAAAAATAAGGTTGAAGATGGAGAGACCTGTGATAAAGCAAATACGGTGAAATGTTTATGGCAGAAACAGGTGGTGGCTGCGTGGGTCTTTCCCGTAGTTATTTCGACTTTGCTGTATGACCAAAAATTGCATCATATATTGGTGGGGAGGACATTATAAGCCACGAGACCAGTGTCTTAAGCTTTCCTCCATAAAAACACCAGCTCACGAAAAGAAAAAATCCATGCTTTTATTGCTCACATAATTAATCTGAACTTCAGAGTTAAAAACTGAAGTTCCTAAATATCGATAATAAAAAACAACAACAGAACGACAAAGAAAGAAGACAGCACTCTCTAGATCAATAATGCCAGATGGATTTTCACTTCCGTTCCAATTCTGTCCCCTCAAACAGCTTCTGGGAACACACTCTGCTGAGAAGAACATCAGAGCAGCACTGGGCTCAGGAAGAAAGGGTGCCAGCGGCTATTGATTTGTGATGTCTGTCTGGGGCGCAGGAGTGGGGAGAGAGGTAGCACATTTGTTGTCCTTGCCCTAAACCCATCAACTATTCACAACCTCTAGAGCCTCTGCCAATCCTTCTCTGTTAACAGATCATTTTTCACAGCTAGGACTATTCTATACGGTATGTACATTGGAAAGGCATCTTTTTTTCCCATTCAGGTCTAACTGTGGCAATAAAATGACAAACTCAATGAATAAGTGCTGTCCCCTGCAAGGGTGACTATTAATCCCAGAGAGCTGCCCAGCAACACCCAGCAGACAGGACACCCCACCCCGTTACCTGGCCGAACACAAAGCAGTACAGCGTTACACCCATGGCCCAAACATCCAAAGCCTACGAGAAAAAGAGAGCTTCGTGTAAGGGTACGCAGCGAGCAGTGTCTATTGCTTCTGCCTGTCCAAAAATCAAATCCTCTGGCTTTCCTCTGAGGAACCACCCCTTCCTGACTCCAGATCCATGGACTGATTTGGCTCCTGGCCTCTCCATGAGCACATGACCCAGGCCTGGCCAATAAGAGCTTCATTTCCACCCATAGCGATTGGTTTAACAATAGGCACATGACCCAAGCCTGGCCAATGAGAGCACCACTTTCCCCCAGCCACAATGATTGGTTCAAGGATGGGCACATGACCCAAGCTGGGCCAATCAGAGCCAACCCCGAGATTTTTGCAAGGGCTCTTCAGAAAGAGGAACTCTTTCTACTGAGGTTGGTAAGCCGATAGGAAGGAGCCTGGAATTGCTGGGGGTACCCAACCACCTGGACAGGAAACTGATTCAAGAAAACAGCTGAAAGATGGAGAACTGGATTCCTGTTTGAATCCTGGTATCTACCCAGGCCGGAAGCCGCTCTTCATCATGATCCAATGGATTCATTGGTGAAGCCAGTTTGGGTTGGATTGTTGCCACTTCAACGGAAAGGACCCTAACACAGGCAGAACTCAGCATCTCGGACAGGTCCACACCTACCTTCCCAGAGAAGATCTTCCGGGTCTCCGAGAGCGACTCTGGCGCCATGAAGGCAGGTGTGCCCACAGTGTTAGAGAGGAGCGCGTCGCTGCCCTTGAACTCGTTGCTCACACCGAAGTCGGCAATCTTGATGTGCCCATCTTCTCCCACCAGCAGGTTGGAAGGTTTGATGTCCCGGTGGATGATCTTCTGGTAGTGTACTGGGGGTGTGGTGAGAGGGGGCAGAAAAACCATGTGAGGAGCTCTGCCTAGCCCCCAGAGCCCAGAAACACAGACATGGACCCTAGTGCTCTCACACGGCCCCCAGGCCCTTCCCAAACTTACCCTCCCAAACCTACTGGACACCCCCAGCTTTGAAAGATAAGGGGGAAAGAGTATGCTTAAGGAAGTTACTCCATCTTCAAAAATGAAGAGTGAAACATGGACTGACAATAATAGTAACCACCTGCTCTAGTCTAAGTCGTGGGTGACCACGGTCCCTGGAGAGTTTCTGTTGAGCCTGGCTGGCTTCCAGCTAGAAGTCTCACAACTTGTGACAGTCAAACGTACTTTCATTTACTAATGCCAATACTCAACCTGTTCACCACACCAACAATGACTGGAGCAGGTCGAACAGAAGTGTGGACCACAAAGTAGGGCTGGGGACTTGCTTAACTTGTTCCTGCCCGATGTCAACCCATGGGAGAGGACATGGTGTGTCTCCCTCAGTCTGGAAGACTCAACTGCATTTCTTTGCTGGTGTGGTGACAACAATGATGATACCAGGGATAGGGGCAGTAGCTCCGGGCCTAGCACTGTGGTAAGTGCTTTCCATTTTCCCCATTTAAATCTCCCTACAATCCTATGTGATGGGCAAGGGGAAGAAACAAATGTTTAACAACAAGAAGCAGAAAGGACACCTGTCAGTCAGAACTAAAATGATAGGTACTGGCTGATTTCCACCCTGGTGAGAGACACTTTATTCCCATTTTACAGATGAGAAAACTAAGGTTCCAGGAGGTTAACAGGATCCCCATTTCAGGGTTTCTGGGAATAAGAGACAATGCAAATACAGCCCCTAACAGAGCCTGGTACACACAGAAAGTGCTAGGGGAAACAGTCATTATCAATATGGCTCTTAATTTTTGTGGCAGAAAGAAGGGTTTCTGCTCATCAGGAGCGTGGCTTTCTGCAGCTGTCCAAGACTGCATCTCAGACAATTCTGTTTCCCACCCACCTGCTTGCACTCCAGTGGGAAATTCCACTTTCCCACTTGCCATCCGCTAGCTAGGATGCTAACCACCCCTGGGTAAGAATCCTCCCACAGGCGCCCACTTACGGTACTCTATGCCTTTGATCAGGTCCTGGAAGTAGAAACGGGCCTGGTCTTCAGAGAGTGGTTTGAGGGTGGGCACTTCCATCACAGGCCTGGAAGGTCGACACACGCATGAAAAGCAAACCAGACACACTGGCCTTCACCCTCTCACACCAGCAGAACCAAGCACCACCTCGCTCGAGAAGCTCTGCAGCTTGAGAAGCTTCAGGCATCATCCCTGCCAGGAAAACGGGACACTCACCCTTGGTTGACCAGTTCAAACACTGTAGGGAAGAGAAGGGGGTGAACTGTTACATCGGGAAACTGGGAATCCATCTTCCTCCTCCTTCTCCAACTTCCCAATCACCCATAGAAACACCAAAAAGCACAGAAACCAGTATCAGGGCTGGGAACAATCCACTGAGCCAAAGCTGGTCAAGGTCCTGCTCAGGAGGCTAGGGGTCAGAGATTTCTGATCTCCCTGAGACCCCGGTCTGGCTGTACTTCTAGACCTCAAAACAGCCAAGGACCCCCTGGCCAGGGAAAACAAAGCAAGGGGACAGGAGACAGGCGGGGATGGCTCTGGGCTCCTTTCTTCTCTCCACTCATACCTGGGAGATTCCAGGGATACGAATGATACTAAACTATGTCCTTTTAGTCACACCCAGGTCCTGAGCCACCTTATGCCAAAGAACAGGTCTAAGGGGACACAACCCGACATCTCTTTACTTAGGCACAAAGAAGTAGCCCTAGAACCCTAGGAAAGTTTTGATTCAAGAAACAACAAGAACATGTTTCAACAATCCCTCCCACATCCTCCACCCTCCCAGGCTGTGTCAGGCCACAGACCAAGAATGCTTATAGATTCTTCCAACTCCTCAATGCTGTGTGGTCAGCTGGACCTCAGACTCTTTCCCGTGACTCTCAACCCAAAACAAGACTTGAAGCGAGAGGTGGGGGTGGAGATTTCCTCATCCCCTCAAAGGCCAATTCATCCCACTGCTCCTAAACAGGGCCTTTCCTGACTCACGTTCATGCACGACATGCAGATGCCTCCCACCATGCCAGCTCCTTCCCAGTCCTGTATGTGCAGGGAATCCCGGCTCCAAGCCACCAAGTGGTAGATTAGCTGTGTCCAGGGAATGCACAGGTTTGTTGTTGTTGTTGGGGTTTTTTTGTTTTGTCCTTCGCATTTTTAAAAATTGAGGTGAAATTTTCCTAACATAAAATTAACTATTTAAAAATCTACAATTCAGTGGCATTTAGTATGTGCGATGCTGTGCGACTATTGCCTCTACCTAGTTCCAGAAAATTTTCACCCCCTCAAAAAGAAACCCCGTGCCTGTTAGCAGTCAGTCCCCTCCCTCCAGGCCCCTGGCAACCACTAATCTGATTTCTCTTCCTATGGATTTGCCTATTCTTCACATTTCACATCTATGGAATCATACATTTCTGTGACCTTCTGTGACTGGCTTTTTCACTTAGCACCATATTTTCAAGGTTCATTCATGTCAAAGCATCAATCAGTACTTCACTCCTTTTTATGGCTGAATACTCTTCCACTGTGTGGACAGGCCACATTCTGAGCATCCAGTCATTAGCTAATGAACATTTGGGTTGTTTCCACGTTTTGGCTATTGTGAACAATGCTGCCACGAACATTCACGTACAAGCATTCTTGTACAAGTACTTGTGTGGATATCTATTTTCAGTTTGGGGGGGGTATACCTAAGAGTAGAATTACTGGGTCATGTTGCATAGTTATTTTAATTTTGTCCTACTTGGACAAACATAACTGGGAACACGAAGCTATCCTTTTTTTTTAATATTTTTTTATTATATTATGTTAGTCATCATACAGTACATCCCTAGTTTTTGATATAAAGTTCCATGATTCATTACTTGCGTGTAACACCCCGAAGCTATCCTTTAGAAGTGAAAAATGCACACAGTGAATTTCAAAATCAAGTGGAGAATAACTCTGGAACTGTCTGTTGTTCTAGAATTATCTACCCATATTAGAGTTTCTTACCGAAGAAACCAAAAAGTTGTTTCAAAGATCTCTAAGGGCTAAGGTGGCTGAGGGACAAGAGGCCGCCTCCTCAGATAAAAAGACCAGAAAAGGAGCTTAACTACCTCGGGCCCCTCCTTGTCTTCAGGTTCATCAGCCAGTGTTGGGCAAACCCAAGTTAGGGCAGATCCGTGGCTTTAGGCTGTGGTTAGAAGCAAAAAACAATGGCACCGAAGGTAAGGTTTCCATAGACAGGAGCGCTGGTCCTTTCAGCTCCGGCCTATCCCACCTTCATCTGGAAGACTCAACTTTCAAGAGCTGCTTCACGAATTTGTGTGCTTCCTCTCAAGCACAGTAACGTGGTTGGCCTGGAGGAAGCTAGCGTGTTGAAACAGGTCTGTTTTCAGTCACTAATAGTTTAACCCCCTCCTGGGTTTGAGCGGGGGTGGGAAGTTTTTAGCCTCGAGAAATACTGGGTGTTCTATGCTCTTTGGGGGTGAGGCCTGCAGTTGTGGGACCCTTGCTAATACCTGCTACCCAGCCCCAGGCACTACCCTGTCTGTCCTCGACACACATCCATGGCTGGAAACTAAAATATAACCCTGTCAGGATTTTCAAAACCGCTAGAATCACATACCAAACATCGGGCTGGCTCCCTTCGACAATGCTGCCTCAAAACGAGAAAAACTCTGTCCAAGAAGCTGCCTCTCAATGGCTCCCCTCTTGCTCACAGTAAAAGGCAGAGTCTTACAATGGGGTAAAATGTTCTCTCCCATTTGGTCCCCACTGTCCTGCACAAATGTCACCTCAGGGAGGCACCTCAAGGAGCCACTCTATCTCCCAATCCCCCAAACTGGAAATTCTGGCTCCCCTGACCCTGCTCAGGTTTGCTTTTTTCCCTATGGTGTTGTCACCTTCGAAAGCTAAGCATAATACTTAGGTACCGAGGGTGTCCGTCTGTCCTTATTGGAGGGATAAAGGGCCCTGAGGGCAGGGTGTTCTTTTTGTTTCCTAATAAACCTAGAACAGGGCCTGACAAACTATAATGTTTGTTGAATGAACAACCAACCTCCTCAGAAATAGCCCAAAGCCATGGAGAGTCAGGTCAGGAGCCCCAGGTGGGCAAATTACGCTGGGAATGCCATTCTGGGCTAAAAATTATCTTTTACAGTTTATGATTTCTGCTACAGTTCCCCCAAACTTCCCTCATTTGCCTACCATGTTTATCATCTGGCCATATCTATATGCCACATAAACTATTATTTACTTCATATTTTTCTTTAAATTGACTCAGTTTTTACATTTTTAGCCTTATGCTAGGTAATGACATCCATGAAATCATGAATTTAATGTGCTGCTTTAGTTTTTCCTATACAATGATAAATTAAATCTAAAAAAAATTTTTAAATGTCTATCCATGTACCACCTAAAATCATTGCATATATTTGAAGAGGTGATGGTACCACATTTTGAGAAATATTACAAGTCTGTATTGTTCACATTTTTATAATGTTTCTTTCTTACATAATTTTTTAAAGTTAACCTATCTAGGGGCACCTGGGTAGCTCAGTCAGTTAAGCGTCTGCCTTTAGCTCAGGTCATGATCCCGGGGTCCTGAGATCGAGACCCACTTCCGGCTCTCTGATCAGCAGGGAGTCTGCTTCTCCCTCTCCCTCTGTCCCTCCCCCTGCTCATGCTCTCTCTCAGATAAATAAGTAAAATCCTAAAAAAAAAAAAAAAAAAAAAAATTAACATATCTGATGTTATTTACTCTGTTGCTTCTAAATTATTTCTATAGGAAGATTTTATAATTTCTAAAATTTATAAACAAACTGGCAAAAAAATTAAAAAATGAGAGTTCTAAAATTTGAACATGGACTAGGCATTAGATGCTCTTAGGGAACTTGCATTAACTTTTTCAGATGTAATAATGGTATTGTGACCACACAGGAGAATGTCCCTACATGAGATGTACACTGAAGTATTCAGGGGCTGAAGTGTCAAGATGTCTGCTACTTTACATTCTGGATAGTTCAGCAAAAAAAATACAGAAATGGTTAGGTGGGTGGCTAGGCTGATAAAGCAAATCTGACAAAAAAATTATTAACTGTTGAATCTGGGTGGTAGGTATACAGTATTCATTGTACTATTCTTTCAACTTTTCTGTAGGCTTAACATTTGTCATAATAAAAACCTGGGACAGGGAAGAGGAGGGGGAATGAAAAATAAAATGTCCTAAGCTACAACACTTCCTCAGAACTGAACCACAGCAACTATGTGAGAAGAAAATGAGCTCTGGGCTGTTTTCAAACCAGACCCATTCGAGCCCAAACCCACATAATCACTTCCTGTGCAACAAAGGATCATCCCTGTGCTCATCCAGGAGACTTCTGGATCCCAGGCTGAGCTCGTGCCCACTCCCCTCACCTCCTGGATACCCCTCCCGGCTCTCACCTATACCCACTTGAAGTGCACAGGCTCGTTTAAATGCCCATCCAAGCCATATTGCAAGGACACGTGACCTGTCATGCATTCCTGGGCCCAACAGTCTGCTATCCAGTTTTGAATTAGTCCTGCCCTTCCTTCCTTCATCAGTACCTATGCTCAGAGCTGACAGAGGGCTATCCCATGTCCTCACCAGTTTTTAAAAATCAAGTCTCTGAGGACATGCCTGCGTCCTTCCATTTCTTTGTGCAGTGCCCTCCAGGCTCCCAATGCCCCAGCGTGGCCTCAGGCTCTCCATCCTCATCCCCATCCCTTCTCCCCGGTTTACCCTGTAACAGCCACATTTTTCTCAACACACGCAAAACTCTCACCAGCCTCAGGGCCTCTGCACCTGCTGTTCCCTTTGCCCGGAATGCTCTTACCCACATGTAACAGGGCTGTGTCTTTGACATTCAGGTGCCAAATCATCACCTCATATGTGAAGTGGCCCCTCAATCCCTCTCTCTCAGGTCACCCTGTTTAACCTTCTTCAGAGGATCTATCAGAAGTTAACTGGCTTATGTAGGTGTGGACTGTCTTCCCTGACTAGACTGTCAGACAAGAGCGGGAGCCTCATCTTTCTCACTCACCACTGCATCCTTAGTGCCTACAACATGCCCAGCATTAGCAGGTGCTCAGTAAACATTTACAAATGAATGAATAGGACCTCCAGATAAAGCCCCAGTAAGCACTCCCTTCCACCTCCTGCTTCAAAGCAGGGCTGCAGCCTCACGTGTGGCTCACTGGGGGGCCCAGCTTTGGCAGGAGATGCCAGGGACAGGGTACACTCGAAAGACCCCTGGGCTTTGGCAGGTGCAGCTGCCTCAGCAAGGGCAGCGGATGGCAAGGGCTCTCTTACCCATGTACAGATGGTCCTCATTGGGGTCATCCAGGACCTGTTGGCACAGCCACATGGAACAGGCCGGAGATGAGGAGCAGGGGAGAGGAAGAGAGAGAAATGATATGAGCAGGGAGGAAGCACCATCCACACGACTGCATTTGCCAGCGGGAGGGCTGTGCTTTCCACTGGTTTTCCTGGTTAAGATGAAGGGCACAGGAAAAAACCCAGAGTGTGCGATCCAAACGGCCATCTGGAAAACAGGCACCTTCTAGCCCAATCCTCAAGGGTCCAAAACACCTAGAAAAGAGGTTACAAAAGGGAGGGGCAAATTCCTCCCCTGGAAAATGGGGGCGCCCGGCTGCCTCAGTGAGTCGAAAAAGCAACTCTTGATCTCAGGGTTGTGAGTTTGAGCCCCATGTTGAGAGTAAAGATTACTTAAGAAAAAAAAAATTTGGGGGCGCCTGGGTAGCGCAGTGGTTAAGCATCTGCCTTCGGCTCAGGGCGTAATCCCGGTGTTATGGGATCGAGCCCCACATTAGGCTCCTCCACTAAGAGCCTGCTTCTTCCTCTCCCACTCCCCCTGCTTGTGTTCCCTCTCTCGCTGGCTGTCTCTATCAAATAAATAAATAAAATCTTTAAAAAAAAAAAAAAAGAAAAGAAAAAAAAATTTTTTTTTAAAATTCCTCCCCGGGGAAATGTCTCAGCTTCAATAAGAATCCCACCTGTCTCCTAGGAGACAGTGGACTGATGCTCAGGGTGGAAATTCAAATCCTGTCTAGGCTCCTCCGACTCCCCCATGAAACACCCCCTGACCTCCTGCCCCCTGTAAGAGAAGACATCCTCCTGCCTGGAACCGCCGTGGCTTGTCCTCGCTCTCCTCTTACGGCCATCCTGCTTTCAGCTCGTCACTTATTTCTATCTTGTCCCTCTCTGCAAACAGCAGTTGCCTCCGTGGTGCCCTGTACAGGACAAGGCTCATAGTCGGTGCTCAGGAAAGGCCTGATGAATGTCCATGTCCATCTGATAAATGTCTGAGGTTTGCCCAATAGGCAGGCTGGCCAGCAGTCTTGATGGGTAGACAGGTCAGACACCACAGGGCAGTGGGGACCAGGGAGATCCCACCAGGACCCAGAGCCACTCGCTAACCATGTGTCCTTGAGCTTCCTCTAAGATGGCTGACTCCAGCATCAGCAAATTGAGACTGTGAAACTCAGTGTGACAGGTGGAGACAGCCTGCAGCCACCATCCCTCTCCTTTGGGAAGAAACAAAGGCAGGCTCCTTGGCTAGACTGGTCCTCCTGCCTCTTCCCACATCATCCTCACCTTCCCCAGTCAACCAAGATCCACAGGACAAGAGCCCTGAGAGAGGGATGGAGCCCTAAGCCCTAGAGCCCTGCTCTGTGGGGGGAGTCAGACCCAGGGCATGGCTTACATTGAGCCCACACCTGACAAGCCCCAGGAGGGCATGGCTGCTAACCCTCACACCCACTAAAGGCAGGAGTGTACCCCGAGAGGACACCGGCCCTTTGCACATGCTGTTCCTTCCTCTGGGATGACCTTCCCTGTCTTTTCCCTGTTATCTCCATCCAGGGAACAACCAGAGTCATCTCAAACATCTGCTCCCCTGAGAAGCCTTCCTCAGTGGTTTGGGCTGGCTGGCTGTTCTCACTCCATGCTCCTGCAGCACCGCGAACACCCGTCCAATTACATACTTTATCACATGCCATTTACAAGTCCTGTCATCCAGACCAGAGATGCTCCAAATGTGGTTCGGGGACTTCTAGGGATCCCCAAGATGCTTTCAGGGAGTTCATGAGGTGAAAACAATTTTCACACTAAAACTAAGGAGCGCCTGGGTGGCTCAGTCGTTTAAGCGTCTGCCTATGGCTCAGGTCACGATCCCAGGGTCCTGGGATCAAGCCCTGCACTGGGCTCCCTGCTTAGTGGGGAGCCTGCTTCTCCCTCTCCACCATCTTCTCCCTGCTCGTGCTCTATCTCTGTCTCTCTCTCTCAAGTTAAAAAAAAATATTATTATATAAAATAAAATAAGAAAATATTTGCCCTTTCTACTCTCATTCTCTACCAGTAGAGAAACGAGAAACCACATGGCATGCAAAGTCACCACAGGCTGAACACAAGAGGAGATACGAGAATCCAGCTATCTTCTATTAAGCCAGATGTTAACAACAACAGAAATTTGCAAAAATGTAAAATGCCAGGGCGCCTGGGTGGCGCAGTCCGTTAAGTGTCTGACTCCTGGTTTCAGCTCAGGTTGTGATCTCGGGACCCTGGGATCGAGCTCTGTGTCGGGCTCCATGCTCTGCGCAGCGTCTGCCTGGGACTATGTCTCCCTCTCCCTCTGCTCCTCCCCACCACGCTCTCTCTCTCTCTCTCTCTCAAATAAATAAATAAATATTTTTTAAAAAATAAAATGTAAAACACCACTCTTCTTAAATTTTTTTCAGAAAGGATACTTATTTTTCATAAAACATATTGTTATATAATAGGATTGTTATTGTTTTTAAATGAATTAATAAATAACTTTTAAACTTCTCAGTTTTCAATCTTAATATGGCAAATAATAAATACAACCCACATAAGCAAAACCTTTTTGGGGTCTTCAATAATTCCGAAGGCCATAAAGGAATACTGAGACCAAAAAGTGTGGAAACTGCTGATCTAGAACAGTGGATGGCAAATATAGCATGCAAGCCAAATCTGGCCCTCTGCCTATTTTTTGCAAATAAAGTTTTATTAGAACACAGCCATGCCCATTTGTTTACATGCATATGGCTGCTTTTGTGCTAAAACCATATATATATATATATATATATATATATATATATATATATATATATGAGAAAGAGAACCAGCTCCAAAGACAAAAATGGGTGAAGGGCCAGTCTCAGTGTCCCTCTGACCTTCAGTGTCTTTATCTGTAAAATGGGAATAATAAATAGTCTTAGGGAAGGGTGAGGATAACATGAAAGGACAGGGGTGAAGGAACTTGGAGCAATAACTACTACTAAGCCCTGCAACAGCTATTTAACATGGTGTGGCTCTCCCTAAAAACTAGTGGTGCAGCGTTTGGGTAATAACAGAGCTGTGCCTGGACGATCACCATTCTTGTCTTCCTCCTCCCTGTCCCCACAGCTCACCTCCACCAGCTTCACCACATTGGGGTGGTCTAGCTTCTTGAGGATGGCGATTTCCTGGTACACCTGCTCAATGGGGCCCCTAGGCTGGATGCAGCCTCCAGGGGCTGGCCGTGTGCCTCGGGGTGGGGGACGACCTGAAGGAGACACAGACCATCCCAGGGTCAGGGCAAAGAGCTTTTCCTCTGCAAATGGGGGCAACCCAAGTGAGGGGGTCTTGGCAGGGCTGAAGTAGTAGCTGATGTCACCAGGGGCCATAAGTAGCCTGCTCCTCTCATCTGTCTCCTCTGCTGCTGGAAATCAGTGAGGCTGGAGACCCAGCCCCCTTGCTCTGCTTTCTGTCCCCTCCTTCCCATGCCATACCCCAGGCCATAGTGACAGGAGTCTTTGGGGCCTCTACCCGGGCACTCTCTGCAGGGGACACCATTCAATGGGATCTTCTCTGTTGTGCCCCAGCCCTGCCCGCAGGAACAGAGGCCTGGCCCACCAAACTCACGTGGAAAGCCCGCCTGTCGGATCAGCTTCTTTTTGGACAGCACCTTCATCGCCTGCGGGAGGAAAGACCCCGCGTCTCAGTTAAAATGGAGAGGAAGGGAGAGGGAGAGTTCCCTCCACGCCTAGGCCTGCCAAAGCTCTCGGTGCCCTGGAAGCCTCGGGACAATGTAGTGAGCGCTTCGTCATCGGAGTGGGTCAAGCAGCAGCAGGGGGCCTGGAGGCTAGACTGCCAGGGTCCTCCCAGCCCTGACGGTGCATCTGAGGTTCCAGGTCAGCTCTCCTAGCTGGGACCACACGCCCTGGGACTTGCTACAACTGAATCAAGACACTAGTGAGCTGCAGTGATGGATGAGGGACTGGCTGTTTTACACATGGGAAAACTGAGGCTCAGGTGTTACGTCACTTGGCCAAGGACACACAGGTGGCAGATGGGAGAGCCAGCATTTGAACCCATACTGGACTGACCCCAAAGCTTCAGCTACAAGGGCAATCTGTCTCACTACCACCTGGTTCTTGGTGCTATGAAGGATGTAGAAATGGTAGCCCGGAGTAAGGATAGGAGACATTTGCTGAATTTATCCATTTTCTTTCTGAGCCAATCACATTGCCTCCCATTTCCACATCTGTATAGTGGGAACACTACATCCTTCCTAATGCACAAAATGGAGTGACCTAAGAATAAAATGAGACAACAGCAAAGAAAATCTTCCAGGAAACCAAGTTCTGGAAAGACAGCTTTTGCTTTGGACAAACGGTGAGGGCGGGGGGTGGGGGGTCAAGTGGATACTTACATAATAGGTATTGTCATTTTCATTGTAGGCCAACTTGACCACGCCATAGGAGCCCTGGATAAAGGGAGATGCCCATGACATACTATCCAGAAGTTACAATCTGCAAAATGAGGACCCTAATACAGGGGTTGCAAACCAGCAGCCAAATGGCCAAATCTGCTCTGCAATTACATTTTTGGTGCATCTGCAGTTTTTAGGAAGTTTGAATAAGTTGCCAACATTTAAAAACAGAAAGATCAGATATAAAAATCTAAATTCTCAGCTCCTTTTGAAAAAAATCAGAAGATCTGGCCATACAGACCCATAATCATTTCCCATGTTAACAGTTTGCCACAGTCCTCACCACTCCCTACTGCCTTAGACCTAGCATGCTTTGCTCATTTATATCACTCACTTGCTTTCTGTTGGCATTTGAGTTTTTGACCCCTGCAATGATACTGCCCATTGGCTGAAATAAAAGCAAAAACAGATGTGACAGTACCTTAGAGAGAAAAAAAAAAAACACTAATATTGGTGATATGGAATTCCCTCGAAGCTGTCTGAGCTTTTGTGGAAACACACTAATATTATGAAGCAGAAAGAAAATAAACCAGATGGACCGTTGATGACAAAACCCTCCCTCACAATCTCTCCTCCAAGGGCTTCTACCCACTCCCAGCTCTAGCGGGTTCCCTCCACTGTAACTGAGACATTCTTGGTAGATGTAGAAAACCAGCCTGGTTCCTGGGCTATTTACCTTTCCAATTTCATCCTTCAGTGTATACTGATTCAGTTGTACACAATCCTGGAAAGTTAAGTAGAAACACACAGAATATGAATTGTAAGTTTGCAGCTCAATACCTCTTTCATAAAACAAACACATGAACCAGGACCCAAATCAGGAAAGAGAATTCTCCCAGCCCCCCAGAAGCATCTCCCAGACACTGGCCCCTCTGCAGGATGACCACTACCCTGACTTCTAACAGGATAGTTTTTGTACATTGTAAAAAGGTGATCATACAGTATGTACTCTTTTTAATACCCATTTTTAAGAGGTGTTCCCAAAATGTTGATTTTAAATTAAACAATCCGATCTAAGGACTATGCTGTCCTAGAAAAACGTAAAGTAACATAAAGTGGAGAATATCTGAGTGACCGTGAGGCAGACAATGGTTTCCTAACGGTTTCTCAAAGGTTCTTTTTGTACAAAAAGTACAAGATATAAAAGGAAACAAGTGATAAACTGGATTTCATCAAAATTAAAACCTTTGCTCTTTGAGGGGAAAAAAAAAAACAAAAAAACCTTCACTCTTTGAGACACTCACTATTAAGGAACCAAAAGGCAAGCCACAGCCTGAGAGAAGCTATTTGCAACACATCAGACTGGCATCCAGATAGATAAAGAACTCTTATAACTCATTAATAACAACACCCTCATTTTTAAAAAGAAGATATACAAATTACCAGTAAGCACATGAAAAGAAGTTCCAAAAGAAAAAAAAAAAAGGAGGCTCAACATCATGACTTATGGGGGAAATATAAATTAAAACCACACCCATTAGATTGGCTAATATCCAAGACTGACCATACCAAGTGTTGTCAGAATAATGTAGGGCAGGGACAAGCTTTGCACACCGCTGGTAGGAATTTAAAACGGCACAGCCTCTTCGGAAAACAGGTGAGCAGTTTCTTAACAAACGCCTCCTCTAGGATATAGCCATTCTGCTCTAGTTGTTCATCTAAGAGGTGTGAAAACTGGTGTCCGTGCAAAGGCTTACAGACAAATGTTCGAAACAGCTCCATGTGTAATAGTCAAACACTGGAAACAACTCAAACGCCCACTGACAGGTAAATGGATAAACTAACAGTGGTCCATTGCAGACAATGGAATGCTAGTTAGCCATAAAAAGGAAGCATGTGACAACACGGACAAATCTTGAAATCATCATGCCATCAAAGAAGCTAAGCCCAAAAAAGAGTACATACTAGATGATTCCACTTACAGAAAGTTCTTGAACTTGCAGACTAACCTATAATGCTAAAAAGCAGGTCAGCAGTTACCTGGGAAAGGGGAAGAAGGGGGAGGGATGTGTCATCGGGTGTGCGGGGAAGCTCTGTGATCTTGACTGGGGTGATGGTTTCACGGATGTATGCATATATCAGCACTGATCGTACTGGACACTTGAAACAATGTGCACTTTGTTTTACTTCAATTATACCTCAACATAGTTAGGGAGGAATGTTAGGTGATACAAGAAGTAAAACTGGGAAAAGAAACATGATAGAAAATAACACTTCCAGTGTTACAGATAAGCCCAACACTTCCCTTGAAACCCCCACCCCAATTCTAACCCTTTCCCCGAACCTTGACATCAGTTTGGTGCATAAACTTCCAGGCCTTTCTCTATGTAAATACACGCATACATGCACCTGTTGAAAATACAGAGCATCGTTTTGGGATGGGGTTTGGGGAGGCAAAAAGGATGTCACACTAGATCATTTCTCACTCAACAACGTCACTGGAGACAGTTCCATGTCAGAGTGTTCACACAGACCTGTGTCTTTTGACCTGCTGTATAGTACTCCTCGGCTCACAGAGCCCTCCCTTCACCAGGGGACATTTTAGGTTGCTTCCACTGTTTCTTTCCAGTGTTGATTTCATTCCCTTGAGTCCTAGAGGGATGTGACGGGCAGAAGTGGGGCCCTGCAGAGCTGTCCTAAGGGGTCTCGCTGCCCCTAATCTAAGCCCTAAATGCTGCTGAACTCATCTTCCAGATTCCACTCTGGTCCCATCAGGCCCTGATGCTTCCAGGGTCAAGTCCTGACTCCACTCCTCTGACCTTGGCACAGTTGCCTAGTTGCCAACCAAATACGAGGCTCCCCTTTCTTCCTTATAAATGGATAGCTGGGTGGCAATGTCCCAGGCTGGAAAACCATTTCCCAGCCTCTCTTACAGCTAGTGGCCACATTGTCTATGTTCTGGGCAGCAGGAGTAGGCAGAAGTTGTTGGGTAGAGTTTCCAGGAAAAAGGACTAACTTAGAAGGCAGATGACTTTTAATCTTCTTCCCTCTTCCTTCTTCCTGTCTGGAATGAAGCTGTGAGGGCTACAGTCACAGCAGCCATCTTGAGACCATGACGTTTTAAGGACAACAATAACAGGACCACCACACAGGTTCCCAAATGTCTACCTCCAGATTTATTTTATATGATAAATAAGCCCTATTGTGTTAAAGCCACTACTGTGGCTCTAGGCTGACTCAATTCTAACTGAAATAAATCCAAACTCTCCCTCTAGCCCTGTTGCCGTGGTGCTCCCTATGTGGGCCCTATTCTTCAGCTAACTGAACCCCTGACTGCCCTTTCCCCCACATCCTGTCTTCTACCTCTGGGCCTTTGCTCATGCTGTGCATTCCCCTGCAGTGAACTCTGTGTGTACCCATCTCCAATTATGAAAATCCTACCTAGCCCTCAAAATATAAATATCGGCCCCTTTAGAAAGCCATTCTTGGTGTCCATGCTTTTCCCAATTAAATTCACTCAGTCCTTCAACAATTTCTGTGCTCCTACTATGTGCGAGTACTGTGCTAGGCACTGGGGACATGATGGTGGACAGGATTTTTCCTTCTACATTCTTACATTCTAGCTCCTTACAACCATTCAACAGACACACAGATAATCAGATGGTGATGAGTGTCACGTCAACAGGGTGACAGGGAAGAGGGGCTGGGAGCTGAGGCTGCTTATAGAGGGTGGTCAGAGAGGCCTTTCAGAGAAGGAGACATTTGAGTTGAAAAGTGTCTGTCAGAGGGAGATGGCCCTGCAAAGACTGGCTGGGGGGGGGGTGTTTCTGAGCAGACAGGACAGCAGGGATAAAGGCCTAATGGAGGGAATGAGCATGGATATCTGAGGAATACAAAGAACGCAATGTGGATGGAGCCCTGTGAGTCAATAGCAGAAAGACAGGAGATGGGGCGGGAGAGGGGGCAGGGGCAGATCACTCAGGGCCGGGTGAGCCCTAGTGGGGCTCTGAGTTCTAAAGACACGTACAGTGCTGACAGCAGTGCCTGGTGCCCTGCTGCTAGGCCAGGAGGCTTCTCACTGACCCCCATCCCCAGCACAACTCCATCCACCAGTGCCTGCATCTCAGCTGGACGCTCTCTTTGGCCCCAGAGCGGCTGTGCCCACTCTCAGGGCAGGTCACCTGCCCCCAGCAGCCCTCCCCAGCAACTGCCAGGAGCTGGTATGAACAGCCCAGCTCCCTTGGTCCTCAGGCAGGATAACTCTGAGGTACAGAACTTTCTACACTGTCAAACAGGATTCCCCAGAGATGGAGCCCCAGTTGGGCATGGTGGCAACCAGTTTCCTCATGCGCCCTTTGTTAACCTCCTTCTCTTCCACCCTCGCTTCCCACCCCCACCTGGGTTTCCCGGGGTCACCTCCCAAATCGACGTTCTGGGGGAGCGTCAGCTAACAGAGGACCCCGCGGGCTCGGCCAGCTCACACACCTGCATGCCGGTGATGGAGACGTGGTGGGACTCCACCGTGGGCCTCCGGGGCAGCCGCGGCGAGGACTGCGGGGAGCCCACGGGAGAGTGGGCCAGGGCCGGGTGGCCGCAGCGTCCGTTCGCGTCCAGCTGGGACCGCTCCTGCAGAGAGAGCTTGCGACTGCACAGCTGGGGCCGCGCCTGGGGCCCGGAGGCCGAGGCGTCGAGGGGCACCTCTCGGCCATCGGCCTCCAGGGGCCGGTCCCGGGCCAGGCCGCGGTCCACCGCGCAGCCCGGCTCACACTCGGTGACCACGATGAAGGACTCCATGCCCAGGCGGATGCTCAGGGACGAGAGGCCCTGCAGGGCCTCACAGGGCTTCTGGCCTTCGCTGCCGCTGCCGCCACCGCCCCCCAGCTCATCCTGGAGGGCGGCCGGGTCGCTGCTGGGCTGGCTAGAGACGCATGATGACATGGTGCGAGTGCCCGGCCACTCCCATCCGGCAGCAGCGCCACCTGCGGAGAGAGGAAGGGTCAGCCGCCCGCTGCGCGCAGGGCAGGGGAAGCCGGCTGCTCCTGGGCGCGGTGCTCCGGGGACCTCACTCCCGCCTCCAGCTGACATCCCGAAAAAATCTTGCAAAACATGATGTGATGTGATCTTAAGTCTATACAGAAGAGCCTACTCCACATTTCCTTATTTGAAAAGCCCCTCCACACACAGACGAATTCCAAACTCCATCTCTGTAGGAACCAAGTATGAGAAAACCCCAAAATAGAGGTACGCCTGCCCCCTACAGAGGCGGCAGCTACTTCCAGCCCAAGCCGATTGTTGCTAAACTGGGATTTGGGCCTAGAATTGCCTGTTTCCCCACCACCACCACTTTTTTTTTTTTCATATTTATTATTTAACGTTTTCCTAGTTCGGCACCCTAGTTGGTGCTTGCCAGGTGTAAGGCAAACAGGAAGTGAAAAGATTGACATCTGAGCACCTGGCTGGCTCCATCGGTAGAGCATGCAACTCTTGATCTCAGGGTCATGAGTTCAAGCCCCACAACAGGAGTATAGGGAAAAAAAAAAAAGACATCAAATACTTTTTGAGGCAGTTCCTCACAAAACCTAAATGGAGAATGACCACATGACCCAGCAATTCTGTTTCTAGGTATACACCCGAATAGCACTATTCACGATAGCATGTATAACTCTCTTCATTTGAAATTTCTAGAATAGGCAAATCCATAGAAACGGAAAGTAGATTAGCGGTTGCCTAGAACTGAGGAGGTGTTGGGGAGAATGGAGCGACTTGCTCATGGGTACAGGGTCTCCTGGGGTGATGACCATGTCCTGGAATTAAACAGATGTGGTGATGGCACAAAACCGTCAGTGTACTAAGTGGCACTGAAGTGTTCATTTTTAAGTGAAGTTCCTGTTATGCGAATTAAAAAAAAAAAAAAAAGTTGACACTTCCTTAGACCGGCAATTTCTTCCATCCCTGGGACAGATTATTAACCTTTGGTTCATGTGTTTGACAAATTCTGCTGGACAAATGTCACAGGTGCCACAAGGATTCAGGGAGTACATCCACGGATGCTAATGGTGGCGGCTCCAGACGGATCACCCCCATCACGAAGGTGCCAGGCAGACAGTGGTGCTGAGGAGAGAGATTTTATGAATGAATAAAAGGATATCTCTTGATGACACTGTGTGGCAGTGAGGGGATAGAGAGGAAGGTGAGCAGATGGGAGCAGAAAGCCAGTGCTTCCTGGAGGAGTTGGGTGAGGGGCAGAGAAATGCCACTTGCCTTCTTAGGATAGTCTCGTAAGAGGTAATTACGGAACAGCTTCTGTGTCCAGCAATCCGGACAGTAATGTAGTGGGTGGGGTCCCTGCTCTTGTGGAGGAGGGAAAGACCAGTGGGAAAAGCATTAGCAAAATCACTGCAGTGTCCTAGCCCGGACATAGGTACAATTTACAAACACAGAGTTCACAGTAAAAGAGCGACAAAGAACCCCATCGTGTGACAAGATGCTCAGCCTTAGTTACAGTAAGAAAAGTGCAAATTAAAACTACAGTGAAATGGTCTGGTGGGTCCTCAAAAAGTTAATTGCAGAAAGACCATGGGATCCAGCAATTCCCCTCCCAGGTATGTACCCAAAAGAATTAAATAGGGATCCAAACAGATCCATATACACCCTTGCTCCTGACAGCACTATTCATAGTCGAAATGGGGAAACAACCCAAGTGGCCATCAACTGTGAATGGATAAAAGAATGTGTTCTATCCTGGGGAGCCTGGGTGGCTCAGTGGTTAAGTGTCTGCCTTCGGCTCAGGTCATGATCCCAGGGTCCTGGGATCACCCCGCATCCAGCTCCCAGCTCGGCAGGAAGCCTGCTTCTCCCTCCCCCACTCCCCCTGTTTGTGTTTCCTCTCTCACCGTCTCTCTCTCTGTCAAATAAATAAATGAATATGTTCTATCCATACAATGTAATATTATTCAGCCATAAAAAGGAATAAAGTTCCAACACATGCTACACCATGGATGAACTCTGAAAACATGCTAAGTGAAACAAGCCAGATAGGAGAAGGCAAATATTGTATGACTGCAATTCAATGAGGGACCTAGGATAGACAACATTATACAGACAGAAGAAAGAGGGTACCTCTCCCCTGAGGAGAGAGGGACAGGAAGTCATTGTTTAAGGGGTACAGAGTTCAGTTTAGAGTGATGAAAAAGTCCTGGAAACAGATAATGGTGATGGTTGAACAACACTGTGAACATCATTAATGCCAGTGAGCTGTACATCTAAAAATGGTGAAAGTGGTAAATTTTGTGTTATGTATATTTTACAAAAATTAAGAAAATAATGATAATAAAACTATAAGGAATTACTACTTTTTCAACTATCAGATTGGCAACGACAAAAAGTATCATCACAGCACTATTTTGGTGAGGCTACGGGGAGTATGACTTGCTACCATCCTCACGAAAGGAAATTCACCAATTTCTAACAAAATTCCAAATGCACATACCTTTGACTTAGCAATTCCACACCTCAGTATTTATCCTACAGACACCCTCACACATGTAAAAAATGATGTATTTTGATAGCGTGGTTTGAAATGACCATCCACAGGGGACTGAGTAAATAAGATTAGGTACACGTATCCCAGGAGAAAAACATGCATTTATTTTAAAAGCGGTGACTCTACACAGCCGATATAAATTAGCTCGAAGACACACTGCTATGTGGAAAAAACCAGAGCATTAGCATGCTGCTGTTTTGGCGTAGGGGGAAAAGGCCATACGTGTGAAAATAATTGTATATGCAACAGCATATTTCCAAAAAGGTATAAAAGAAAATTGGGGCGCCTGGGTGGCACAGCGGTTAAGCGTCTGCCTTCGGCTCAGGGCATGATCCCGGCGTTATGGGATCGAGCCCCACGTCAGGCTCCTCCGCTATGAGCCTGCTTCTTCCTCTCCCACTCCCCCTGCTTGTGTTCCCTCTCTCGCTGGCTGTCTCTATCTCTGTCGAATAAATAAATAAAATCTTTAAAAAAAAAAAAAAAAAAGAAAATGGTTAACAGTGGCCTCCAGAGAAAACAAATGGTTTGCAGAAGTAGGAGGACAGGGTGGGAAGAACTAACTTTCCACTGGTTACCATGAATTCTTTTTTTTTTTTTTTTTTTTAAGATTTTATTTTTGGGGCACCTGGGTGGCTCAGTCAGTTAAGCATCCCTCAGGAAAGGAAAAGCAGGGCCCTTGAAGCTCCATTGCTTGGACTGGCCACATACAAATGACTTAGCCTCCCTCAGCCTCAGTTTTCTTATCTATAAAATGGGCAGTCACCCAACAGTCATGAGGATTAAATGAGCTAAGCACGCAGTATCGTGTCCGGTACACGATTACATGCTCAAAAAGCTAATTCTTTCAACAATTACCTATTGAATGCCTACTACCTGCCAGGCTGGGTTCCAGAATGTCCCTATGAGGTACTGATGTCCAAGCCAGCCAACCTGCTCTCGTGTGGGTTCCATCGCTCTGGCCAGAGGGGACTGCCACCCTCAGGGCAGGGGGGCATCTCCAGTGGCCTGCCCTCCCTCCCAGAGCCACCTCTGACAGGGCCGTAGAGTTCCTGAAAAGAAAACTAGTCTGGCAGCACCTGAGAAAGTCAATGGAGAACTTTTTTTCTTGCCAAGAGAAAAACAATTCCTTATCGATCCTCACTCCAGGCCAAGGACACCAAGCCATCTGCCCCCAGCAAAGCTGCTTTTAATCAGTCTCCTTGACAAGCTGGCATCTGGCCAGGGCCTTGGCCCTTGAGGTCTGGAGGAGGCAGGAGAGGAGGTCTGGATGAGGCAGGACGGAGATGAGGCCTCTATGCTGGAGGGGCAAAGGTGTCCAGGTCTCAGGAAAGAGGGCCCAGACCTCGGTGCCTTGAGACCACTTGGAGCCCCTGGTTCCAGTGAGGCCTGACAGGCAAGCCGGCCATTCAGCCTGAGGAGGGCGATCTTCCCCCACTAACCCCTACAGAGTCCAAGCCAGGGTTCTGATTGACCCTACAAGGTCTCCATAAGAATCTGATGAAACCTATCAACACTCTGCCCAGGAGGAAAAAAAATCATACAAAGACAATGGTTTGCATAACAACAGCAATAGCTAAAAACCAACCGAGCCCTTACCGTGCACCAAGTATGGCTAACCATTCCGCCTGTGTCATTTGATCCCCACAGGCCTTTGCAAGGCAAGGCCAGCTAAGCAGGCCATTGGGGGGTGGGGAGGCCCTTTCTGCAAAACTGCTTGGGTTTGACAAAATGCCAAGAGCCCTCTACCCAGAGCCTCCTGCCTGAAACCTGTGTCCTCTCTCTGCCCCTGAAGGCTTCCCCACCCCCCCAGGGCTGGCAGCCCCAAGCTCCCCCACCTCTCACTGGCTGGCTCAGCACAGCAACCAGACCCTTCCTGAAGCAGATGGACCAGGCTCCGGGCCAGGATGAAGGGAAGCGCTCCTTCCTCTGCCAGGAAGCCAAGTGGCACAGACCTCTAGGAAGCACGTTCCCATTTCCTGGGGGCTGTTTCCAACCTGTGCCTGCTTACCAAATGCAGAGACACCATAGGAGCCCAGCCAGCAAGTAGCCAGCATGTATGCCAGGGACATGCCCCAACCCGAGACACACTCTGCAAGGGGTTCCCTGAGGGCCCGGGCACCATGGGATAACAAAGGAGCCCCAGATAGCGGTGAGGACGCTGCCAAGGCCAGGGACGATGTCCTCCCTGGGATAACAGGCTTGGCCAGACACATCCTCTCTTATGTGGGGAAACTGAGACCCAGGGAGGTCCTAAAGGAAATTCACTCACCCATTTGTTCTTTCAAGTAACTGCTGAGGACCTACTATGCGGCGGATAAACAAAACAGATGTGATTTCTTAAAAGTCGGTACACAGGGTACCTGGGTGGCTTAGTCAGTTGAGCGTCTGACTCTTGGTTTCCGTTCGGGTCATAAGCTCAGGGTCGTGCGATCGAACCCTTCAACGGCTCTGTGCTCAGTGTAGAGCCTGCTTGAGATTCTTTCCCTCTCATTTTGTCCCTCTCCCTGCTTATGCTCACATATGCTCTCTCTCTCTCTCTCTCTTGCTCTCTCCCTCTCTCTAAAATAAAAAAATAAATAAAATCTTAAAAAAAAAAAAAAGTAGGTACACGAATGACTCTATTAAGTACAAATGAGGAGAAACCAGGACAAGATAAAAGAGAAGATAGGGGGAATGTGGCTCAGTTGGTTAAGCAGCCAAGTCTTGATTTTGACCCAGTTCATGATCTCAGGGTCCTGGGACTGAGCCCCACATCAGGCTCCGTGCTCAGTGGGGACTCTGCTCGAAGATTCTCTCTCCCTCTCCCTCTGCCCGTCTCCCTGCTCATACTCTCTCTCTCTAAAATAAATAAATAAATCTTTTTTAAAAAGAGAGAGAGAACAAAGGGACCCACTTTAGATCGGAATGGGGGGCAGGTCAAGGAAGGCCTCACTTGAGGAAATTATATTTAGGCTGAGACCTACAGGGTGAGTAGGTGCTGAGGGGGCAGGAACTTGTTCCAGGAGGAGTGAACTTCTGAGAAGGCCCCAAGGCAGGAAAGACGTGGGAGAGTGGAAGGAACAGAAAGAAGCACCACTCCCTGCTCCCCAGACTGGAGGCGTGTGAGCGTGAGGGCACGGAGGATGTGTGGAAAGGAAGCTGGAGGGGCTGAAGCACAAGAGCTTTGTAGGAAGTTGATGGAGAACACAAAAAGCAACCCAGGGCAGAGTCCCAGGGACCCCACTAGGCACCTGTTATAGATTGAATTGTGCCTCCCCCCCAAAAAAAGATATGCTGGGGTCGTAAACCTGGAACCCGAGAATGTAACCTGATTTGGAAGACAGGGTCTTTACAGAAGTGATCAAGTTAAAATGAGGTCACTAGGGTGGGTCCTACTCGAATATGACTGGTGTCCTTACAAAAACGGGAAAATCTGGACCCAGAGACAGACCCTCACAGGGAAGAACACATGAGAACATGGAAGCCAAGATCTGGTGAGGCCCTGTCGAGCCAAGGAGGGCCAAAGCTTGCCGGCAAGCCAGCAGAAGCCGGGAAAGATGGAACAGAGTCTCCCTCCCAGCGCCTAATCAAGGGCTTCTGGCCCCCACGACTGTGGGACAAACAGTTCTGTCGTTGAAGACCCCCAGTTTGTGGTATGTGGTCACAGCAGCCCTAGCAAACTAACACAGCTCCGCCCACCCAGAGAAGCCACTGCCTCGGCGGCCACAGATTCAGAGGTGTTTCCCAGCACAGGAGCGGGAGACCTGGGGAGCTCGGCAGGACTGGCCCACACCATGCTAAGGTTTGATGCCAGCAGGAACACTCCAGATTCCTGCCTTGGCCCAGCCAAACAATCTTATCAATTCAGTGACACCAACCCTTACGACTGTCCCTCCTCGAGCGCTCTTTAGCTTGGAGGCACAGAAACGGACTGTCTCCCCAGAGACAAATGCCCCCCCTTGTCAGACGGCAGGAGGGATAATGCCGGTTTCAGCTTAGTGTGCACAGACCCCGTCCCCATCACAGTCCCTAGAGCAAAAGGGTGGCAAATGGTGACTCTCAGGTGACAACTGGCCACCAACATATTTTGCTTGGCCTACCCTGTGTCTTAAACTAGTTGAATGAGGTGTCAACATCTCAAAGCCGGGAAATTTCAGATAAAAGGCAAAATTTCCAGAGTCTCTTGAAGCACCAGACACCCCAACAGCACTGGGTCCGTATTCTCTCCCAGCAGCAGCTCACTGTGGCTTTGGACAGGAGATACAGCTGCCCGCGTGCCACAGTCCTCACTGCCCCCCCTTGCCTCCCCAACACTGAGGACAGGCTGAGTGCAGGTCACACGTCCGCCCCCTTTATCCACAGCTCCTGTCCTATCTCACCCCTACGGGCCCTGCTTGGAGATGCATCAGACTTGAGTGCTAAATAGCGCACACATCGGGGGTCACCGGCTCCAGCCATTTCAATTCACCAGCGAGAAAATGAATGTTCAGGAAGATTTACTGATTTGCCCCAAGTTAAGCAGTGGTTCCAGGAAAAGCTAAAATTGGTCTGAGTTTTTCGAGAAGGGGCTAAAAATTACAAGTACAGTCTTGAAATGTCCATGTATTGCATCCTAAATAAAGTCCAGGCTGAGCAAAATCTCTAACGAAGGGAAGCATACAGCTCATTCCTCTGACTTCCTAAGACCTCAACCTGCTTGAGAGGGGCGTATGAAGACATGGGGTCTTAGGGTGGTCAGAAAAGAAATGCATAGGATTTGGGAGTGCAGACATTAGCCTGACTTAACTTGTGACAGACGTGGCTTTGCCTTTCTTGTTTACTGATCAACTCCAGGACCTAGAACTTTCCAGAACACTGCTGGCACTCAGTAAATATTGGCTAGAGGCTGTTGTTTATATCACTCATCCCAAGGCTGCTCAGAAGTTTTCTTTAGTTGGCTTAGAATCTATGTTCCTTTAGTCTAATAACAGCAGCTTGATTTACATTTAGGAAATCATTCTTTCTTGTGAGAGGTGACTCCACAAAGCTGTCTGTACCATCAACTTCAGGGATTCCCATATGACTTAAGCCTGGCCAATGAGGCATGAATTGCTCTGGTCAAGAGATCTGATTCAAGAGTAGGTGTATGACTCAAGTCAGACCACCAAGTCTCATTCTAGGATTTGGCAGAAGTATTGAGAATGTATCTTTCTGTGAAACTTGGAGCAATAAGGATGTATTTCTAGAGTTATCAGGGGCTGGGAAGAACCCTGCCTTAGAATGAAGTCGACAGAGGGAGAAGGGAGGCAACAGAGAAGAACTGAAGCCAGAGACACTGTTTCAGTACCTGGATCCAGCCACGCCTGAAGCCCATATACACCAGAAGCTTTTAACTACATGAGCCCATTTTTTGCTTAAGTTAGTCTGTGATTGGTTTTTGTCACTTACAGCCAAGGGTCCTGACTGACAGAAGACACAGAGCTGAATGACAGAAAAGCTTCTCCCACTAAGCTCCCTGCCAGATCAACAGTTTCCTACACCATAAGGCTCTCAACCAGGCCAAACTGCCAGGCAGCTGCAGGTCCCCTGGTAACCCAGACAGCCCTCACCTTGATAGTCAGGCAGAAACCAGAACTTCCAAAGTCATTTTTTTTTCCCTCTTTCATCTTAAAGAAAAAAAAAATCAAGAATGGGGAAAGGAAAGGCCAATGAACAGGACAGAGTGAAGGAAAGAGAGACCAGCACCTTCAATACAAGAAATGCATCAGTGTAGCAGTGGCCATGGTGGCATTAGATGGCAGCCAGCCCTCTGGAGCTCTTGCCAAGTGCCAGGCACTATTCTGAGCACTTCGCATGTATCATCTCATTTAACTGTCAGAACAACTTCATGCGTCAGGTATGCTCACCATGCTTATTTCACTGGTGAGGAAACTGAGGCAGAGAGTCCCAGTGACTTGCCCACAATCACACAGCGCTTTGAGAAAGCACAGGTGTAAACCAAAGGCTCCTGGAGAGGTGGGACACGGTGATCAAGAGCGCGTCCCTTCTCCTGCACACAGCACATGCTCCCTGAACATGGGCTGTTGCCAAGAAAGCACTTCCACGGCTAGCAAGTTCAAACCCCTCAACTGGCTTGAATTTATACCAAAACAAACATTTTTATCTCTAATCCCTCCATGCTAACGTTAGTTACTCTTTTCATCTTCCCCTCTAAGTCTTGTCCACATGCATCACTTTTCACAAGCTATAAATCAAAGTGTGCATAGAACTTCACGTCCTAGCTTACATGTGTCAGAAGAATCAGTGCACACGCCCGAGGCTTTCATTGCTGGCGCAGGGCTGCAGATGGAGTCACTGAGACCCAGGGAGGTGAGGTGACCTCCGCAAGGGACCCCAGCAGGTCCGGGGGTAGGCCAGGATGAGAACCAGGGGTCCTGACCCCCTGGGGGCCAGGGCACAGACAGAGCATGAAGCGCAGGTGTCTTCCTTGGAGGATATTGTTGGGTCAGTAAGGAAGTATGGAGAGCCCCCCCATTCATGCAGCCAAACATCTAAAGCCAGGTGTGCCCCATGGCCCCTGCCTTCAAGAGGAGGAAGTGTGAGTGGGTGGGTGTGGAGCAGGTGTGGGGGCTATCTGGAAGGGGAGGTAGGAACCATCTTACTTCTTTCCCCCTCTCCCACTCAATCTTTCACTGAACCAAAGGAAGAGGCAGGGAAACAACTGGAAAAGAAATAACAATTGAAACAAGTGAAAGAAATAACTCGGACTCCAACACTCTGCAGCCTGACAAGTCAGAGGTAGAGGGGGCCAGCCTCGAATCCACAGGCACCCCTGCCTTGCCCACCCACGGCCCTTCACCCGCCCTCTTCTCTGCAGTTTGGAGGTGATGCTAAATCCAGTTCCCTCCCTCCGCAGTCTTCCAGCACAAAGCAACCCCAGCCAGGGGCAAGGAGGAGCTGGGAGCTTGCTCTGCCTCTGGGGGACCAACCCCCCACACCTGGACACAGAAACTGGGAGAACCATCTGAGATGAATCTAAATAAAATCTCTTTCCATCCAGAAGCTTCCAAAGCAAAATCCTAATGCACTTGTAAAAACCCATGAGGGAGGTGTTCTTCCTTCCATACCCCGCCCCCACCCAAACCACTGGTTCCCCATTTAAACTTCTCCAGCAGAGGCTTATCTCAGACACCAGCCAGATGCCCCTTCCCCCATCCACTCACCTCCTACCTCTCACCCCTGTGGGCAGTGGGGCCAGACCTTGGCCTAGGCCCAAGGGAGGGCAGAGGGGCATCTCCTTGCGGGACCATCCCCTCTCCTCTCCAGGTTGGGATTAACATTTTTATCTCTGCAACTGCCATCTCTCAACTATTTACAGAAGCAAATGGGATAAAAAGAGACAACATAAAAATAGTTGCTCAGCAGCTTTCAGGATGGGGTGGGGGTGGGGGTACAACAGACTCTTGGAATTTTCTTTCTCTCCTTTTCAAAGGGGAAAATTCTAGAATTGTTTATCTTTTCCAAAGCACTCCCCAAGAGTTCACAGACCATTCACGTGGGAGCTCTGCGGGGACGGGGACCACATCCCAGTGTCCCTCAGCTCCCAGGACGGGGCTTGTCACCAGTCCCCCAAAAAGTGTGGGTCCAGTTTAGTGACATATCGTCAGGGTTCCAGAGCCAGTGCTAAGAGAAACACAGTGCCTAGTTCTGCCCTGTTTCCATCCGGCCTTCCAAAAAACATGAGCCAGTCAAAAAAACAAAACAAAACTTGGCTTTTCTCTATGCTTAAAATGTTTCATAATTGAAGAAAAAAGTTCAGCAGCATAACTACCAACACGACAGAAACAGAAAACACGAGCAGCTGAAATCACTCCTTCCCCATTTCGGTCATGAACTTTCCCCCGGCAGGGAATGCCAAAGCCAGAGGTCCTCCCCATAAGCAACAGCACTCAACTCCTTTGAAATAGGAAGGGAAGAAAGAAAAAAATAATCACCTAAAATCATTTTTTCAGACAGCAAAACCCTACCCTCCTGGAGAAGAGGGATTCTATTCTATAAGAAAATGGGCGTCATCTGCCAACATATGGAGGCCGAGGGAGACCAGAGAGCTCAGGATTAGAAGGTATGCCAGGATACTAGACAGTCCCAGGGGCCTGGGCCTTGATTTTCTCATCTGTAAAATGGAGCCACTGTGGCCTACCTGGAAGGTAGCTGTGGAGTCCATCTTCTATATGAAAGTCTGCTCACAGTAAATGCTCCCGAAGACCCTGTTCTCCCCTCCTCTCTGCATCCCACCTACTCAGCTGTCAAACAGAAGGGGCTGAGGGGCTGCTCTTTTCTGGGCTTCCTCCCAGCTCGGTGTTTGCTAGACTTCTGACTTCCTCCGTGGTAGGCATTTCTAGCTAAGCTGTGGGGAGACTGCGCTGACTCCACGCCAGGCCACAGGGTTAGGGCTCCATCTGTCTGGGGAGGCTTTCTCTACATTGTGGATTTACTTACCTGGAGGAAGTCTCACAAAATACATGCCAAAAGATGACAGGAGGACCTACATTTAATAGATCATCATGACTGAAGAAATGGAACCGAATGAAATCCACACTCTCCCTGAAAAATCACACATGTCACACCTGTGCACGGACCCTAGAGGCACTGGGCTTTGGAAGGAAACAGGATTCTTGCGGCGGAGCGGCAGGGGCTGAGATGGAGGGAGTCCTGAAAACCTGCTCCTGGGAACTGTTCCCCAACTGATTTCAGAGATCCTTCCTTCCACCACCTTCTCTCTGCAAACAGAGTGACAAAATAATGTCTTATGCCCAAAGGCTTATTAACTGGGCACTGAGGAGGCAGAGGAATGCATAAAGTGGCCTTAAGAAACCCTCCTGGTGGAAACAACCCAGTGTCCACCAACTGATGAATGGATAAACAAAATGGGTCTATCCATACAAGGGAATACTAAGCCATAGAAGAGAAGCTCTGATACATTCTACAGCATGGATGAACCTTGGAAACATTTATGCTCCAAGAAAGAGAAGCCAGACACGAAAGGTCACATATTAACAGGTCAATAAGGGAACAAGCACAATCTGAAAGAAGAAAAGGCCATTCCAAAAGTGGAAAGCAATTTCCTTCACTTCCAAGAAAGAAGGCACAGAAATGAGGGAGAAGGCCAAGGCAGCACCCTGGAGCCAGGCGTGCCTGAACCCCATGCCCAGGTCCTGTAACCCAAAGGGGAGGAGCTAACTGGGAGAGCAAAACATCCAGGGAAAAATAGCAACACAAGGCCCTCTGACCCAAAAGACAATCTGAAATAGCATTTGCCCCAAATCTCCAGGAAAGGAAAGGAAATGAGAACTCTCTGCTTCCCACAGCTACCAGAAGGTGGCATGCTGAGAGGAAGGTTGCGAGCGACCCTAACCAAGTTATAGTACTTTGCCTCTCTGAGCCCTTCTATTAAATGAGCTCATAATGGGATGAGGATGACTCTGAAACCCACGTTAAAATCTGAGCCAAAATGCCTTGAAAATAGGCTTGGCCTGCCCCACCCAGTTCCTCTTGAGAGAGGTGTCTCCCCACCCAGCAGCCCATCTTGGATCCAGGTTGAGGTTCTCAAGGAGGGAACTCTGGGTTACTGCAGAAAGTTCCCCCTGGTAGGTCAGACCCTTCCCCTCCTACTCCCAGCCAATCTCCTTTTTTTTTTTTTCTTTCCTAAGCCCATCACTCAAGGCTGAGCACAAAGGACACCTCTTTCTGGGAGCCTCCTGGATTCATACCAGCCAAGAGATTTCTCCAGAACTCCACCGCCCTCTGCTCCCTTCAATTCCAGCAAACTGATGCCTCCTGGTGTTTTTCAACAGGGGCATTCCTGGCATTCAGGGCAGGACAATTCTTCATGCCTGACATGGATCTGGCCTGCTTGCCGGACATTTGGCATCCTTGGCTCCTGCCCACCGAAGCCAGAAGTGCTTAGCATCGCTTTGACAACCAAAAGTCACCAGACACTTTTCCAAACGCTTGCCAGGAAGGTGGGACTGCCCCTGACGAGTTACTGCAGAGTTATTGGTGAATATGTTTGGCTACTAGCCCACTAACAACCTGGGAGCAAAGACAAGTCAACAGCATCAGTACCATGCCTGCTTAGATCTGTGTCCTCTTAAACTGGCTGAGTAAACAATTCTGGGCCCCTCAAAAAGCTGAGGGCAGCCTTGCAAGGCACCCTGCTCTAGGAGAGGTGGTAAAGTGCACAGGATCAAGGGCCTGACATGCCTGTGTTGGCTGTGTGACCCTGGGCGAGCTGCTTCACCTCTCTGATCCCTCTATAGAAGGAGACTAATTCCTAGCAACACTGCAGGATTGTTTCCACCCTTGACCTCCTTATCTCTACTATGGGAATAAAAATCTCTGCCTCTAGGATGTTGGTAGGCATTAAATGAGATAATCAACACATAGCACAGTGTTTGGGGGCTCATCAAATGATGGCTACTACTTTTTACTACAAAAATTCACTGTGCTCTCACTAGGAATAGCTGCTTTCTATATAGGAAGGGTTTATGATGAGCAATCTGGAAGGAGGTGCCAGGGCTCACCTCAAAGCTGCATTTGCATAGCATGAACACCGTTTATTCTTAACTTGCATGTTTTTGTGGGGTGGTTTGGGAGGAGGGGGCTCACTCCCCCAAAGCCCTCCCCTTGTTGCTGCCCTACCTCCCCCTGAGAACGTGGGAGCCTATGGGGACAGAGAGCTATCCTCTCCTCCCCTGGGGGCAGAGCTAGGAGAGGGGGTGTGGTAAATGACAGTACCACTCTAGGGTACATGAAGTTTCTATCTCTAGGACTGTAGGGACTTGCACATTGGGGAAGGTTAAAGTTACCTTTAAGGAAGTGGACCCTCCACGTCCCACCCCAGGCGGGCGAGCCTCTCTCTTACTGAGGGCACTGAGTTCCCCGCCCCCTCCCCAACGGCATCCCTCCGCCCCAACCTTCTGAGGGAGACAGGAGAGGCTAAAGTGCAACCTCCCCAGGGCCAAGTGAGAGCAGCAGGGCGGCTGGCAGAGCTGTGAAAACACCCCGCTTCCCAAACTGGGCAGTGCAGAGAGTGGGGGGAGCCAGGAAGAGCTCGAGGCTAGATAGGGTGGCATTCTAGGCACCAAGACCTAATGCTTAACGGGGCTGGGCCCAGACTCCCCGCATCCCCAAGAGTCAAGCAGAGGGTGCCGGTGACGGCACCTCTCTACACTCACTGAGTGCTGCGGACCGGAGGTAAATTTAGGTCAAAAAGACCAGCCAGCGAGGTTCCAGAGGGCGGAGGCAGAGGGCCAAATAGGAGAGGCAAAGGTCCCCAAGCCCCGCAACTGCTGATCCAGGGTCCTGCCCCCTGGTGTTGGTCCAACACACCGGGGCCCGGGTTTGCCCCCAAGACAAGCGGGGTGCGGGGGTGAGGTGCTCAGAGTCCAGTGGCCTCCTCCTTTCCTGCACTCGGGAGCTTTCCCCACCTGTCATACGCGAGAAGGTGGGCCTAGGCCGCCTCCAAGATCCTTGACTGCCCCGGCCCGGGTGACATCGGTTCCAAACTCCGGGACCGCCCCCGCCACCCCCCGGGCCGGGCGCGGCCCAGCCACGGAGGCCACCCCAAGGCCCCAGGCGCTCCGAGAACGCGGGGGAAGGGGCGCCGGGGGACCGGGTCCCCCACGTGGCGGAGCGTGGGGCGGCGCACGTGGGGTCCCCTCGGTGGAGGGAACCTGGGGCCGGCCTCAGGGCTTTGTCTGCAATCCCGGCAGCGGTCCCCCGCCCCGAGAGGGCGAGGGCGCCCGGGGCTGCGGCGCTGCGTCCCCGGCCCTCGGCCCCGCTCCAGTCAGCTCACCTGGGCTCCGCGCCGCCGTCGCCGCCTCCCGCGCTCTGCGCCCCCGTCTCGGCTCCGCTCGGCTCGGCGCGGTCGCGCGCTCCTCTCCGCGGCCCCGGCGGGCGCGCGGGGGGCGGGAGGAGCCGCCCGGTCTCGGCTGGGGCGTGACGCCGCCGCGGGCTGCGCGGGGATTGGCCGCGGTCGCTAGAAACCCGGGCGCGGAGCCGCCCTCGGCGCGCCCCCGCCGGCTCGGCCCCGCGCCGGGGAGGGAGGGGAGGCGGTAGCCGGCGGAGACGAAAGTAGCGGCGAGGCGGGGGTGGGGGGGAAAGGAGAAGAAAGGGGAGGAGGCGGAGGCGAGGGGAAGTGAGGCGGGGCCGGGAGCGGTCGGAGGAGGCCGCCGACCCGCGAGAAGGGGAGAGACCCGGCGGGCGCCGGAGCGCGGGATGCTGCGCGGCAACTTTGCCCCCGCCCGCGGCGCGCACCTGCCCCGGTTCTCCCCGCGGCGGCTGCGGCACCCTCGGGCAGGCCGGACGCGCCGGCTTCGCTCGCTTTGTTTGGCCAAACGCGGGGACTGCAGGGCGGCGGCTGAGTCGCGGAAAGTTCCCCAAGCCCGCGGGACAGCCGGGGCCCCGCCTAGCGGCCCGGCTTCCGTCCCGGGCTGCTCCCTCTGTACCGGGCGCCGGGCGGTGGATGCGGCCTGGATTTCGGGTCGCCACCCATTCGGGGAAACCCCTTTACTCACCCGCCTCCCCACTGACCGCTGCTAAGTGCCCGCCCTGAAGGCTGGGCAACGGTGTTCCTTTCCCACCCCCCACTCCACCCGGATGTTCCAAACTACACGAAACCCAATGAAGTTCTGGCTTTTCCCCAAGACTACTTAGATGCTTTTTGTGGAATACATCATCTTCACAAACATTCTACCCCTTTGGGGGCCCTCCTTTGCTGGAGCCTTAAGAGTCTGTTTAGTCCCCCAGCTGGGTAACGGCACTGCAGGGGGAGGGAGAGAGGAGACCTCAAAGGCTGCCTGACCCGCCGACCTTAGACGGTTTCGCAACCCAGTCCTGACCCAAAAGGTACCTAGGGGATGTCTCGCTGACCCTGCCAAGGAGCCAAAAGGGAATCAAGAGTCCAGAGGGGAGTCAGGGGCCAAAGTAATTAAAAGTTCGAAGTCCTCTTGTACTGGGTGGATTTCCAGTCCCCTTCAGTTTAGTATTTCCATGCTGCAGGGGTTCTCACAGACAATTCAGAACTTTCAGCCAGATGACCACCATTTCTGATGTGACTCACCACGCACGCTTTTTCTGATAATAGTAAAAGCCTGGAAACAACCTTCCTAAATGTTCGTGGGGGGAATGGATAAGCCGAAACATGTTATGGCCACTTGATGGAATACTATGCAATAGTTCAGAGGGGTACAATAGCTCTATTTGTACACACGCGGGAAGATCCCCAAACCAGAACGCTGAGTAAAGGAGCAAGTTGCAGAGTACAAATGCACAATTTGTATTGTAAAACCCCCACATAGTCTATCCTGTTCATGGACACATGCTTACACAGTCTTTTTTAAAAAGGTCAGTGGGGATTGAGCATAAATTAAATTTATGACAACCTGCCACAAAGACGGAAGTAGGGGCAGAGAATAAGGACAGGGAGCATAAGGAATGTTGGATAGTGTTATGCCTTTTACTTATAAATGAATTCAAAGCAAATGCTGAAATGTTAAGTCAATTCTGAATGGTGGATGCATAGTTCTGTATTTTTCTATATTTTACTATTTTCTCCTCCAAAACATATATTGGGGCTGATGGGGAACATTTTGAACATTTCTGACTCTATGTCAGGGGTCAGCAAACTTTTTCTGTAAAGGGCCAGACAGTAAATATTTTAGACTTTGAAGCCATGTGGTTGCAACTTCTCAGCTCTGCCATTCTAGCAGCCACAGACAAATGAATGGGTGTGGCTGTGTTCCAATAAAACTCTTATTTGCAGACACTGAAAGTTAAATTTCATATAATTTTCACATGTCACAAAATATTATTGTTTTGATTTCTCTTCAACTATTTAAAAATGCATAAACCATTCTTAGCTAGCAGGACATATAAAAACAGGTGGCATGCCAGATTCAACCCATGTGAGCAATAGTTTGGCAACCCCTGCTTTACTAAAGAAACCAAAATAGATATTGGTTGATGTCTCTTCCTGTTACTTGTTAAAATATACCATTCTGTATGTTTAAATCATGTTACTAAATTGTCGATGTTTTATTAGAACGCTATAGCTAGCAGGCGGAAACTTAAGTATACACACGTACAGCTGTGTAAAGTTAGAAGCCAATTATGTGAGAAAGGCAAGAAAGTACCCATTCAAATCCAAACTCTAGCCCAAGATCCGCTTCTTTCCGGAAGAATTTCCTGAAATGTTATGACCCAGGCCCTCCTTGACCTCTCCCCTCTCTGACCTCCTATAGCAAGGACTGTACCACGTATTTGATGCTCAACCACCAGGCTG